>NC_139583.1:23875392-24507892 GCF_946808225.1 Silurus aristotelis
GAGCGACGAGAAAGACAAATATTCTTTTTAGCTTTCACACTGGGTTTAATTAGCAAACACACACACACACACACACACACGTCGACTGAAAACAGTTCACTTATTTACTTGAACTTTAATGCTGATTTGCATCTTTAAGCTCACAGCACTAAGCTTTAACCTCTGATGTTAAATGGACACACACACACCACTGCTGGCCTTCCCTTGCTAATATTATCAACCTTTTTTAAGGCTAGAGCTGCTTAGCATGATCACACTTTTAAACAAAGAAAAATTGCTGACTGGATGAACATTTGCATTGAGTAAAAAAAAAAAAAAAAAAACTCAAGCAACTCACACACTGTACCCACAACAATGTTCTTACCAATCCTAGCTAGCATCAACTAGCTACCCTGTATTGTTTGCTAGTTAGATAAGATGCCATTTTTAATAATGAAAAATTCGAGCAAGCATTGGAGGCTAAAAATCTTTTCCAATCAACCCATCATTGTTCTCTGTATATACCTTTATTAACAGGACTAACAAAACTTTGGGTATTAAAAAAAATTCAACACACCATAATACACTTTCACATCACATTCGCAATCACTACAGTGTTTGAAAACAGAACTCTTAAAAAATTATATAATAGGCTGCCATTTTAACGGAAAATGTTGCCGTGGTGTTGGGGGTAAGATTATCAATGACCTGAGATCATTGGACACAGTACGTGCCCGGCGCCACACACTCCTGTCCCCATGGCAACTTGTGCTAATTCGTGTGTATGTGTGCGCAAACAGGAAGAGAGTCGGCAGGCAGTGAAAGTTATCAGCTGTGTTTGTTTTTTCCATTGCCCTTCACACAAACACACACACACCTTTAAACCATTACAAATCATACATATTCCTCACACTAACTACTTTTAGCTCTCAAACTCTCTCCCAAAGTCCTTCACATATGTGTTTAATCTACACATGCAAAGATCTGACCTTTGCACCTTGACTGCAATACCCTACCGTGTGTCCTTCTGTCTTGCAGAAAATCAGGAAAGATAAAGAACGCCCTGCTTTGAATCAGCAACTGCAAAGCAAGCTATGTGGATGAAAAAAGAGGACAATATACAAAGAAAGTTTATCGTAGTGCAGCCTGTCTACACTCTGAATAGATAATATGGTGTGACCTTATAGAGTCTCTACGAATGTTTAAGGGGCTTCAGCTTTGTTTAATGTTATGGGAAGCCGTAAAAGAATGCAAAGAAAAGCTGCTCGCTAAACGTCAATGCCTCCATTAACAAGCTCTTAAAAGGTGGTCAGGGGATGAATAAGAAATTCTGGCCCTGAAGGTCAGAGAAACTTTACGCCACTAAAGTACATTTACATTTATTTATTAGACAGACATGTTTATGAGGGACGATGCAGTCTAAGCACAGAGCTTAGTCGTTGTGTCGCACAAGAAGAAGTGGGCTCGATAGCTGAACGGCCTAGAACACAAGGCTTGGATTGCCTAGCCGTTACCTAAAACCGTGTTGCGTATTGAGATGAACAATTCGAGACTTCATATGCAGATTGGAGAGAAAGAAAGCACTTAGCCCAAAATGGCTAACATCTGTGGCTGCTTGGGCAAGCTCTGTGGTATGCTTGTTCATAATGCAACAATGATTCTAGAGCCAAACCTTGAAGAGATGGGATCGAACAAAATATGGTAAATGGACACTCAACCACTACATTTACCTAAAGTATTTTCCACACTTTTGTGTTTTTTTATGCTGTAGCGTTAGATTTTCCTTTCAGCACGGCTAAAGCAATTAACATAAACCTGTTTCAGCATGATGCTGCCCCTGCACCTTATTCTGACCTCAACCCCACTGGAATGTTAACTGTGCACCATGACTTCTTGCCCAACATAAGTGCCTGACCTCACTAAGGCCTTCCCAGGGGAGTAAAGAATGTTATAGCAGCAAATAGGGGACTACTTTGGAATGTATTTACATACATACATACATTGCCACAGAGATACTTTTGGGGGCATCTAATGAATTGCCAAAAAGGAAACAAAATCTTGAGTCACGCCTAAGTTCTGCGATTCTTATTTCAAAAAGTTGTGCTCATGTTTTGATTTCGCTTTTAGTCCTGTCTCCACCACTTTTCACCACTATAATAGATTTGTTACACTACTGTGTTCACCTGGCCTACCTGGCTGACCAGACCTACCTCGCCGAACTAGTAACGGTCTACCAACCAGCCAGAACTCTCCGCTCCTCTGAACATACCTCTCTGGTCACTCCCAAGTTCAAATATAAAAAGTTTAGAGGCCGGTCATTTGCCGTCCAGGGACCAAAGCTGTGGAACACACTTCCAGCACACCTACGACGCATCACTGTGCTAAGTGTTTTTAAATCGCAGTTGAAAACACATTTATTCATACAAGCTTTTAACACGTAGCCTCTGATTCGACTGCTATTTTATGTACATTGTGTTGTTATATTTTGTTGTCTATTGATGTTTTTACTAGAAAGCGCCTTGTGCTCCTTTTGGTTGTTGTAAGACGCTCTATGAATAAAATTTGATTGATTGATTGACCTGTTCTGTGTTAGTCTTTGGAAAATGTGTCTCTGGATAACCTGTTGTGTCATTATCCATTGCAAAGATTTTTGTATCTCTAGGTACAGGACTTTTCTGTTTTCTGTTTCCTTGTTTGTTTGTTTTTTGAGATTTGCCTGTTTCAACAGTGATTATGGACTGCCCTTATTTGGTCTTGCCTCCCTTTGTTTTGACCCCTGCTACAGTCAAGGGGTTATGATTCTGGGATTTGTCCAATAATCGATAAATGAGTGAACACAGATGCATCCTGTTACGCATTCTATTGTCAATAGTGGTTTTTTTTGTTGTTTTCACAAGTAATTGATGTAATCAAAACCAGCTCTATCTCTTGATATGAATCTAATCATAACATTTAAGGGGTAAAGAATCTTGCTCAAAGGCCCAACAAGGGTTACTGTGGAGCGATCTCACCTGCAGTCCTTGCTGTCATGTATTCAATTCCATGATCCTCCAACAAATACTAAAAAACAATACTAAAATAAAACCTTGTGGCCTTTACAATGTAAACATACTAAAAAAACTACTGGATATGACTTTTTGCTCTCAGAAACAGCTGCAAGTCTTAAATCACACATATTTCATACCCCAACTGATGTTCTTCTGTTCTTACATTTCCTCACACAAGTTTATAGGTCCCTTAGGAGCTACTTAAGACATACACACACTCAAAAATGGGAGGAGAACATAACAACTAAGCCGAAGGTTAAACCCTGTATGACCTACACAAAACTAAACAGTACTGAAAATAGTGAGAAAACAAAAGCCTTGGCTTTTGCATCAGAGAGCCTTGGCTGCCCATGACCCTGTCGCCGGTTCACCACTGTTCCTTCCTTGAACCAATTTTGATAGATACTGAGCACTGCAGACCAGGAACATTCCACAAGAGCTGCAGTTTAGGAGATGCTCTGACCCAGTCGTCTGGACATCACAATTTGGTCCTTGTCAAACTCGCTCAAATCCTTACACTTGCCCATTTTTCCTGCTTTTAACAAATTTGAGGACAAAATGTTCACTTGTTACCCAATTTATCCCACACACTAACAGGTGCCATGATGAAGATATAATAAGTGTTATTCACTCACTGGTCATAATGTTGTAATGCCGTTACATCACTGATCAGTGTATAAAGATAGAAGCACTGACCTATTTATTAGTATATATGCTTTAATTTGGACTGGTTATCCAAAGTAGGCATTCTCGATGGATGTGCAACGTATTTGCCTAATTCATGCAAAGCACTGAATGACATGGCATTTATGGGAGGCATTTATGGCTAGTTTGTAAATGTTAAAAACACTCTTGTCATCCTGTTAGTCCCTGCAAGCATAAACTGTTTATCATATGCCGTATGCTATGTAAGGTTATCCACACCGTCACTGTCCTTGTCCTTGCCCACACCCCTGTTACTGTTCCCAGTGATCTGTGAGCTTATACTTACCTCCCAGTAGCGTCATTTTAACACGCCATTCTTCATGGTATAGCAGTAAAACATGACACCTTTGAAACCCAACTCTTTCTCATGCCCCATCATCACACCTATCTGTCATTAGCCAACTAGGTCAGCCTCTCCTACACTCGCTGTTGGCTCACGGTGTCTTTATTTACTTTTTCCTTTTTACACTAGTAATTTTACCACATAAGCACTTAAGAGTTGTTTTTCGAGTTATGAAGATCCACAAGCTGCGACAAAATTGTATTTACTTCTAATGTAAAATTGATAACAGAAGTGCAGAAGCAAATGTGTAAAAAGGCACGCTTAGCCATGACATGTTCAAAACGAGAACATTCGATGCTTAGAAAGTGCATTTTGTACCGGTTTCAAACATTTTAGATTAAAGAACACATCTGATGATCTCCTGCTACCAGCTTTAAAGAAAAAAATATAGATCTAAAGTTGGTCTTTCAAAGACCTTATCTGAACATACAGTATCTCTAAGAAACAGAGTTTATTTCATTCTAAGAAAAAAAAAAAGAAAGGTAGTGTGCTTTTATATATTTATGAAGGCCTGTAGCCACATCAGAGCAGACGGAAGAGAAAGTATTTTCAACGGCTTAGTCAGTAGAGTGGAAGCATGCTGGGCTGAAGTATGCCACTCGAGTGAACTGAGAGCTTTTCGGTACCAGCACGTGAATCACGTCACCTGCTTTTCATAGTCCTTCAAACACAAACAAATCTCCAAAGGCTTGAAACGAGCCACCATCATGGGTGCCATAAAGGGGTGTGGAATTTGCCAGGCTCTAAGTAGAAAAGAGGCTCAAGAGGAAGTAATTATGCAAAAGAATGAAAATTGTCCAGGGAGGAGGGCCTGGAACATTAACCTGTCAGGGGTCCAAAGCTCATATAGCTGCCCCTAGTCACCACCATTCTGCTCTCTTTCTACTCAGATGACCCTGTATTAGATTCAGGACACTCGTTTGGGACACTCCCTTCTTCTTGATATTTAAGCACCAAGATCACCACCTTTAATGCCTTGGTTTGAAGATTATTATTAGACAAAATGATAGACAGTTAACTTTGTAGGCATGACAAAAGAGTATATGAAATCCGTGTGGTTGATTACCTGTATCATTCTTTGTGCTAAACGCTGAGGGAATTAGCAGCAGCAGGTATAAATTAGCGCCACTTGTGTTGTTTGAGCGAATGTTACCAGGTGTGCTATTTACCCATACTGAGGTCCAGTACAGTGTATAATAATACGGTCTTTTAATCGGTGGGTTGCTTCTGTTGTGGAGATCTGGCAACCCTTTCTCATAGCAAATTTCTCAGGTGAGCAATCGATTATCTTAAATCTAAAATACAAAGAAAATAAACCGAACGTGACCCTTCCTTTCTTGTTTTCCTTCAACCTTCCAGTGTCATTTTTTACTAAATGAACAAAATTAAGCATTTTTAAAATTTTAATATAGATTATTATTCAAATTAAACATCCATTCTAACTAACTCTGCTCACACTGTTAACTTGGTCTGACACCATTTTTCTTTTTTAATAAATATAGAAGCTGCTGTCACAGAAAATGGATAAACACCTCCTGACCAATCAGATTCAAGCACTCAGTCAGGGTGTGGTATAAATATAAGTACTCATTAGACCATTCCCAGCATATTTATCTAACTTAATGTTTTGCTCTTTGGTGTGTGAAAATAAGTATTAGGTTTGTTTAAGTCTGGCATGTGAAATGTGTGTTCAGCACTCTCTTACTCCCCCCCAAACAGACGGCCTAATCTCTGTGGGAGCGTCAGAAAACTGAGCAAGTCCCAGATGATGGGGGAAGGGAATGCTAGGCAGTGGAGGTCACACCATTACCTCCTGAGTTTAGTACACATGACTCTCAAAACGCTAGCCTGCTTTTGTGTGCTTGACCTCACCTTACGCCTCCCTGACAGCATCAGCCAAACCCCTGCCACCTCCCTAAAACCCTTTGTCCTCGATCAGCTTCTTTGAAGCCAAGGGCTAGCCAGGGATTATGGGATAAAACAGACCACAACAAACACCAAAGGGATAATTACCTACATGTCTGCAAAACGGTTCTACCAATAATTCTTTCTCTCAGCACCACAAACACGAAAGCCATAAGAAGAGCAAGAGCATGCTATTCTGAACAAATGATAACCATTAGCGTTAGCCATTACGGTATATATCACAGATTTTATTTTTCAATAGATCAATACCTAATGTTCTCTGTTCGTACCCTGCACATACCCTGGAAATGCCCAGAAAAATCTATTATTATTATTATTATTAGTAGTAGTAGTAGTAGTGGTGGTGGTAGTTTTAGTGTGTGTAATATAGTGGTACGCAGTTACAAAGTATATATAATTTGCTACTTTGCTTAAGCAGTTTTTTCGCCTGTCTGTACTTTACTCTTCCCATTTGGGGAGACGTTGACTTTACCTTCACTACATTTCAAGATCAAATATCTTATTTTTTACTCAACTACATTTCTTTACGTCTTTCCTCACTATTAATGAGTGAATAAAAACTTAACAGCAAACAGGGTAGAGCACGTGCTCTGTTTTCAACTTGTTTTGTAGTTGAAAAAAAGGTTTTAGGCTCATGATCATTTTCAAGTCAAGTCAAGAAACTTTTATTGTCTTTTATTGTCAACCATATATAGCTGATGCAGTACACAGTGAAATGAAACAACGTTCCTTCTGAAACCAGAACCCAAATTTTATTAGACATCAATCAGTGGTTGACTTATTCATATAATTCTATTAATAGTTTGGTGTGCTAAGAGTAATATTAGAGTCAAAAATCACATATCAATAGTAACAAATAGCATTTGTAGCTATTACAACTACTACAACTAAAAAACTTTCTTTCGGCTTCTCCCATTAGGGGTCGCCACAGCGGATCATCCGCACGTTTGATTTGGCACATGTTTTTACGCTGGATGCCGCATCCTAACCACTAGACCACCAGGAAACCTACAACTACTACAACTACAACTCCTACTACTATTACTACTACCACTACTACTACTACTACTACTACTACTACTACTACTACTACTACTACTACTAATAATAATAATATAGTCCAATATTTTTTCTTCTTCTATATTTCATTACTATTAACATTGCCTAACCGAGAATATATAGTAAAGTATTAGGTACTTTAGGATGCAAAGCAGGATTTAAAATAGACTTTTTTCCCATCATATTATGCATGTTCCATGTGTTAAAAAAAGTTATTCTTGCTTTTTTTTTTTTTGCCTATCATACATTTATCCAGTCATATGTGTTTCTTCCCCAAACTGATACGACAAAGTTGAAGGCACACAATTCTATAAGATGTCTTCGAAATGAGGTAGCATTAAACTTCCCCTTCACTTGAACTAGGAGACCCAAAACCTGTTCCAGCATGGTAATGCCCCTGTGCACAAAGCCAGCTCCATTAAGATATGCTGTTTGTGATTTGGAGTGGAAGATCTTGAGTGGCCTGTTGTAGAGCTCTGACCTCAACCATACTGAACACCTTTGAGATTAATTGGAACGCACCCCAGGCCTCCTCACCTCACCTACCTGACTTTACTAACACCCTTGTGGGTGAATGAGCACAAATCTCCATAACCACACTCCAAAATCTAGTGGAACCTCTTCCCAGAAGAGTGGAGATTATTAGAACAGTAAATGGGGACTAAATGTGGAATGTTCAAAAAGCAGATACAAAATTAATGGTGAAGTGTCTATAAACCTTTGTCCATATAGTTAATCTTATGCCCTGGAAATCTTAAACTTAGATAAATGAAATATATGTTAAGCAAAGATAATCAAAGATTTTATACCACTCTGGTCTGCTGACTAGGTAATCCTTTCAGAAGTATAGGATATGCTACTGAAAATTCATGTTCTCTGTAAGTTCTGAAAGCTTTTCTATATCAGCAACAAACCATTATCAACTAAACCTGTGAATGCTATGAACTAAAACACTTAGTACATGCTGTACAATGAAATGTGCCTGTTGTTGACCGCAACATTACTTTCAGTAATATAAATGGTAAAGACTGCACACAAAAGTAATACGTGCCATTAAAATATACCTACAGAGTATTTATCAAAGCTGTCCAATGTCTCCTTTGAAAGAAATAGACGAAACATTATGTCACAATAGACTTATATTTGGTAGATTTTTTTTTCCCCAAAATATTTCAAAACCACTCATCCTCTTTTACAAGATTGTACGCTGCTGAGAGGAAAACTGTAAGCAGCTCAGAGCAAATGTACCATGAATTCCAATCTGAGCAGGATAAAAGCGTCTGTGCACGGAGCCGAAATGCAGACTCTGAAGGGTTTAATGGGAATGAACCCAAAGCCATTATCATAGAAAAAATGTGTGATAATCAATATTTTATGAGTGCAGCTAATGCATCCCTTTATAGATAGCATCTGGTTACAAATGTCAGACTATTGCTTGTTTACTACTGAATTCGAAAGTAAAGGGAAAAAAATTATGTTACAGGTAATATTTTGTGGGAGTGCATATGCACAACTAGATGGCAAAAAAAAAAGAAAAACAGGAAAGAGAAGACATCCTTTAAAGCCTTACCAGAAGTCTTCGTTTTCCCTAGTGAAAGTTTATGAAGAAAATCCTCGCCTTGGGGATTTCAAACCTAGAAGTGCAGAAAAAGAAATATTATGCGAAAAACATTTCCACCTGTTCCATAATATCCGTCGAGACACTAGCAGATTTGTTCCTTTTTTTTAGTGAAGATCTTTAGAATTAATACACACATTTTAAAGCTTTATAATCACACTCTTGATATCATCCAAACGAGGATTGGTTCCCTTTTTTGAGTCTGGTTCCTCTCAAGGTTTCTTCCTCATACCATAGAAGGGAGTTTTTTATTAACCACACTAATTTCTTCAGCAATTTGATCTACAGAAGCTCATCTGATCGGATCCGCCTTCACTCCTCACATGCATCAATGAGCCCATGATCCTGTCACAGGTTCACCACTGTTCCTTTCTTGGACCACCTTTGACAGAAACTGACCACTGCATATCGTGAAAATCCCACAAGAGCTGCAGTTTTGGAGATGCTCTGATCCAGTCGTGTAGACATCACGATTGGTCAAACTCGCGCAATTCTTACACTTGCCCATTTTTTCTGCTTCGAACACGTCAACTTTGAGGACAAAATGTTTACTTGCTGCATAATAAATCCCACCCACTAACAGGTGATGAAGAGATAATCAGTGTTATTCACTTCACCATTCATAATGTTATGCCTGGTTGGTGTATATACGGTATATATATGTATATATATATATATATATATATATATATATATATATATATATATATATATATATATATATATATATATATATATATATATATACATATATATACCGTATATATGTATATATATATATACACACACACTTCAGTTCAGTTCTTTTTTGTTTACATGTCGAATACAAAGTCTTTGTTTATTGCATCGATTTTACAGGATTCACGTCATGTTTTGATTCCAAATTTTTTTATCTTTGTCTCAGTCTCATTAACGTTGTTTGCTAATCTCACAACCTATGCATGTTTCATGTTTATGTCCTCAAATAACATTTTGGATTGTCTGCCTTATGTTTATATACCCAGATGTGCCTTTTTACACAATTGTATCCAGCCAGTTTAAGTTTATGTTTAAGCATTGGCTAAGCATCGTGTACAAGCTTTTTCGTTCATTGGTTTGGAAATACAGCAATGGCTAAAATGTAAATAAAGCCAAAGTATGAATAGAAAGGACAACACACTGTACATTAATACATTTAGACATTTCTATGCATTACATCAATTGTTTCTTTTCTACTGACATTTACTTCAGCAATTTAAATATCCAGAGCTTATCGTCCTGCTGCTTAGTTCCGTTTGCTCCTTATTTTTCAGTTTGCAGCTCACAGCTCCAAAAAAAAAATCTTTCTGCAGTTCAGAGTTGAATTACTTTATCATTGTAACCAAACTACACTAGTCATTGCTCACCTTTCTAAACTTATTACACAGACAGGGTGGAATACACCAGGGATTGTGGTAGCAAGTTGTTTAAAAACAATACATCACTAGAAAAAAGCCAAAATCTCAAGATACAAGCGTAGATACAAGAGTTAATAGTCAATTGTGCCTGGCTGTAAAATTATGTATGCAGAAAAGGGTAAATTGCGTTTTCTTCCAAGTGCATTATGTTGCCCTGCGATGCAGCATGAGCAGAATCCCGGAAAAAACGGAGGCATTTGGGTTGTGTCATGTGTCTCAAAGGACGCACATGTTTAAGATCCGCGGCTTTCATATGATATTGCATGAGGACAGCTTTCTGTTAGTTGGGAATTGGTAGCTGAACAAATTAAAGAGAAAGAATAATACATCATTGGCACTACGTAGTGGCTTGTAGTAGCTAGCAAGTAAACAGATATGCGTACATTATTCACATTAAACAGACAGCACAATAAAAACAGATCCATATACACATACGAAAAAATAAACTATTTGGATTTGATTTTATAGAGTGTGTCAAAGTTTCATGGAGAAAATCTAATTTCCACTATTATGCTCTCCATTGTCTCCTATCCCCACCATAGCCTCGGATTCCAGTTCTTGGTTGACACACCTCTACGTTTGACATGCTGTTCCTTCTGAAATGCTTTTCTGCTCGACACGGTTGTAAAGAATGATTATTTAAGTAAACATAGCCTCCCTATCATCTCAAAACAGCCTGTAGATTCTCCTGACATCTTTTATCTCTCATCAACAAGCTATTTCTGTCTCTGGAACTACCTCTCGCTGGTTTTTTTTTCCCGTGCCATTTTGAAGACATCGCGTCTAGAGAGTGTTGTGAATACAAATACCAGGAGATTTGCTGATCCCAGTATCCAACCTGTCTGGCATCAACAAGCATGGCCAAATTCAGCACCTTCTGCTATAGTCTACATACAAATCCGATATTAATACAGATGCAGATACAGCGGCATTGTGCGACACCCCTAAGCACAAATCCTTTTGCATTGTGTTGTCATAACACACTAATTTGTTTTACTATTCAATCGGAGTTAATCGGATTTTCTCTGTTTCCCCCGCTGAGCAGTGAAATCCATGACATATGAATTGCATCCCAGTTGCAGATCCTGTAGTTTTTTTTTGACAAAAATTCTCCACATGAAACACCGAACTGAACACTATAACTGTTCCCGATCCACCCACTAACCAAGCTGGGATCGTTATATAAACGTTTGCGAGGATTTCGTTACAAAAACTTCTGATTACATCTGACCGAGTTGCCGGAAAGAACGAGACACACTGTGTCTCCGTAGGAGGACAGAGCAGATCTGTTCTCGGGCTGCGGGAGGAAAGCGATATATATTCCAGTAGACGACAGGGATACCGCAGGGGGGCGTGTTATTTTATCTCCTTCCCTGCCCTTAATTGCTCTGCAAACGCCCCTGTTTGAGCACAAACAGCTCCATCAAGAGTGATTACAGGGCCAGAGTGATGGAATGGCATCAGAAGCCTAAGGATAAAAGAAGGGACCAGCTTGTCTACTACCCTACAGGTATTATGGGTGGAAAGAGGGGGGGGGGGGGGGGGGGCATTGTAATTACTCTGTAATGTGGCAAATGGTCATAGAGATTAATTTTTTTCCCACAAGTAAACAGGTTGGGTCTGGTCACAAATCATTAATCAGTATCTCTTAAATCGGTATCAATATTTATCAATCAATAACTTACTTAAACACAAGAGCCCAGTGACCTGCTATGGTTGATCAACCTGATCAATCAAGAAATTCCCCTGGCTGGTAACCCGTAACGCTGAAAAATTGCTCCCATTAGACAGAAAAGTTTTTTTTAACCTCTAGAGCTGCAGAAGATTTCTGACTAGACTTCTAACATTGTAATTACAAAAGCACGCCGCATCTCTCATACCCCTTATCATGTCTTTTTTCTCAAAACATTGACGAATGCTAACGACTACTTTTTGTGTCGGTTGAAAAACCAGTGCTTTTTGCATTCAGATCAAAAATTTGGCACTTCAACAGTAATGGATTTTCATATCCTAAACCCTTTAGATTATATTAGATTAGATTAGATTAGATTCAACTTTATTGTCATTGTGCAAAGTAAATGTACAGAGCCAATGAAATTTAGGCACCCAGGCCAGAATATTATGTATTCAGGCTTCTCTCTTTATTTTTATTCACTTAGCCACTTGCATTTAAAAATGTCTTAATTTATCATCCAGGGTCAGAAAAAACCTACTTACTATTGACCTTTACAAAATTAATTATTATATTTTGTGTGTATTTGTGTATAGGGCCAATGTGGTGCAACTGAATGCAGATTACATAAATCGGATTCAGCAGCATCCACTGGACAGAAGATTAGACAAATATTACTAGTTCTTTTTTATTTATTTTTCTTTTTTACAATATTCACCTCTTCCTTGTCATTCCATGTCTGCCCTCCATAGCCTCAGATTTTAGTTCTTGGCTGAAACATCACCAAGTTTGACATGCTGCTCCTCCTAAAATGATTTTCAGCTCAACGTGGTTGTAATGATTCATTATTTTATTTGACATAGCCTTTCAATCAGTTTAAAAGAGCCTGTAGATTCTCCTCGATGGTATCTCTTGTCTCTCCTTTTTTTTTTATTTTTTAGATTTTTTATTTTTTAGCACTCTTTTTAGAGACACCAAATGTAGAGATTTTTGGGCATGTAAATCTGAAAAGACTTGCTGATCCTAGCTAACATCAAACCTATCTAGCGTCAATATCCTTGGCCAAATACACTGAAATCAGAATTGTTTCTATTCTGTTGTTTTATGAATCATATCGATACAAATTATACACACAATACCTAATGGACAAACATGGCTTGTTTGTCTCCACAACTACCTCCTTTTCCCACATGAGCTATTTCACTTCATCCTCCCACAGCCCCACATTTGATCTGCTGTTCCTTATGAATTGCTTTTCTCCTCAACACAGATGTTAAGAGTAATTAATTGAATAAACGCAGCCTCCCAATCATCTTAAACCAGCCTGTAGATTCTCTCATCAGCATGCAATTTTCACCTGCAGAACTAGTTGCTGGATGTTTTGAGACAAGTAGAGACCCTGCTGTGTATGAAAATCCCAGATTTGTTGATCAAAGAATCAAACCTGGACCACAGAATCAGGAACCATGACCAAAGTCCCTGAGATCCCATTCTGATGTTTTAAACATGATATATAGACCATCCATTTTACACACACTATACATAGTGGGCAAACATGGCTCCTGCGTCTCCACGACTACTTCCTTTTCCACATGAGCTATTTCACACCCTCTTCCCACACCAGTCCTAGAGCATGTTTGAGAGGTGTGCATGTAGGAGTGGGCACGTTCGTATGCCAGCAAATTACAACTGTGGAGTGAGCTCGCCTCGCGATTTTCCCCCTGAATTAGACCGTGCTATTTGCAGCTGTTTCACGAGGGCATTGCCTCACTCACCAGTAGGACACATATACACACACACACACAAACACACAAACTCCAGCGAGCCGAACAACAGCGGTGTCATTAGGTAATGGGCTGTGCTCTTTTCAGGAACAACCCCCAGGTTAATGAACATAACGGCATCTTTTCGTGCCTCATTAGATCTTTACATCTGCCCACAGCATCAGTGTTAATAATAAAGTGCTACGCGGAGAGAGTGAAGGAAAACAGCTTTGAGTTCAGCGCTATGTTTGTCACCGGTTATCACACTCAACAGCTGTGTGTGCATATGGAGCTATTCTACTTGAAAGAAACCTGTATGTGCTCGTTAGACCAGGAAACCTGGTTATGTCTTCATACTGTAGGAGTTGATGGAGACGTTGAAGAAAAAAAATTATTTGAAAATCCATATTAAAAACATGCATTCAGGGCAGGTTTTAGGCATTTAAAAGCTCTGAGCAAAAGTTATATAGAAGACCCCCAGGCCTCCTTTCCTCCACCTTTAAGAGTAAATACAAAGCACTTGAAACAAATATAATTTCTAAGCTTTTTAATTATACAAAACCTGTTATCAGTACTTTTATATATTTATTTAAATATGCATATTATGTATTTACTTAGATGTGCATATTAATTAAGGTCAACACTATAAAAAAGAAAAAAAAAAAAGGTCTTCTCGACCAGTGCTTCTTATTTCTTGGCCATAGACACGTAGCTGCAATTACTGTTTTTATTTACAAACGTTTACTTTTTCTTTAGTATTTTGAAAGTCGAAATGTCGCTGCAAAGTCGACAAAGTCTTAATGCAGGGTGTTTGCACTGTTTTGGAATAAACAAATAACAATCCATCTTCAAATGGCGCTGACGTCGATCAGCAAGATGAGGCTCTGTTTATCTTCTCACTTACCAGCCCCCGAGGAATGCATTAGTTTTGGCGCTTTCAGGTTTTCAGGATTTTTTCATCACTGCCTCTTCACGCTCTCAGGGGGTGGGGACTGTGATGTTTAAACTGTGATGTTAAATGGTTACATTTCAGGTAAGTGGCAGTTATTTTATATCCAATTGACAAAGTGCCTAGTCTTACAGTCTTGATTGGTGAACTAGAACAGTGGTCCCCAGCCCCCGGGCCAATTGGTACCGGGCCGCACAGAAAGAATACATACAACTTACATTATTTCCGTTTTTTTATTATTTGATTCTGAACAATGTTTTATTTTGGAAAATGACCGGATACTCTCCATCACATCTGTCTATGACTCACTCTTGATGCATGTCATGATGCCTCGGCCAGATGTTTTACCTCCATCCGCTACCTTCTTAAAGTGGCCGCTCCGGCCGCTAACACATAATACATTACCGCTAAAATTTAAACCCCCAAGCGAGCAAAATAAACAACACAGTGGATTCACGTTTATTATTATATTTAGAAAATACCAGTTTTTATGGTCGTATCATTTTATTTTGTTGTATTTATCCACCACACCTTAAAGGTTGGTCCGTGGCGCAAAATTAGCGCAATTGCCTGCTCTGCCTATAGCTAGCACTGATTATGCATGTGTTACACTTTTGCAATCACTGAGCATTGCTTTTGTCGAGTTGTATAGATGGACAATATGATAAAAAAAAACGACTTGCAAAGTAAAACTTCTAGGACGATCCAAGTTTGTTCTAATTGTTTGACTGAGCGTTAGGAAAGTCCCACATTGTATTATATAGCGATTTATCTGTTAAACAGGTTGCAAAGCAGAGCCAGTCATAAAAACATTCACTGGTTCTCTGAATCAGCAAGAGCAATGTAATAAAAGTTACTTCTCAGAAAGTCAGTGTATATTAAGGTATTTGTGGGGGGTTTTCATGAAATGCAGTCTCAGCAGATGTGTCAATGGACAACAATGTATGTTTGTGTTCAATACCACTTAATTACAAAATCTCTGTTCCACTTTTCAACCAACCTGTCCCAATTGAACTCTGCTGCACTGAGAAAAAAACGCATTTATTATTGATTTGATTGTCATTCTAAGTGGACTTATTAGCAGAAAGTAAGCGCAGATCTTTATTTATTTTATTTTCTACCACAGAGCATTACGAAGGCTGTTTCTTTTTGTCTCTTTGTTTAAAACCCACATTTTCTATTTATGCCTTTTTTGCTCTCTCGCTTTTCCTTCCTCCAAATTCTGTTTGACCAGCTCCCAGTGGCTAAATTAGATCAGCACCCTACTGCCATTAGCTCCTTCATTTAAAGAGATCTATGCAGTCATAAGGGCCGTTTAGACTTAATTACGCCGCCTGGGTGTGTGTAGCCGGTGGGCACAGGCCACTCAGATAGGGAGATTATTGAGTTTTAACGCTCTTCTAATGGAGCTCTCTCTCACACTGCTCTCTTCATTCAACCCACAAGCAGCGTGTTTAGATGCTTTAAAGCTGTAACACTGCTCCACACCGATAAGGAAACGTGACCAAAGCCATTGATTTTGCCCGTAAGGATTAGAAACTGAAAGGAGCTCACACAAGGTGGCTGAGAGGGAGTTCAAAGAGAGTCATCTTGCCATATGCTGGCAGGTAACGATCAAATGTTGAAGCTACACCATGTAGACAAATGTGTTGGGACACCTGACTCCCACATATGCTTTTTCTAGTCCCAGTTATTCAGTTATATCAGTTATTAACAGAAAGTTGATGGCGCACAATTTTTTGGACGTCTTTGGATGTGCTAGCATTAAATTTCCCCTTTACTTTAACTAGGAGACCCAAACCTGTTCCAGCATGACATGCTTCATGCACAAAGTGAGCTCCATTAAGATATGATTTACATGGGCTGGAGTGGAAGATCTTGAGGGGCGTGGTGTGGAAGATCTTGAGCGGCCTGCTATAGAGCTCTGACCTCAACCCTACTGAACACCTTTGGGATGAATTGGTACACTGAAAGCACCTCGTCACCTCACCTACTAAGCACATCTCCACCATTACACTCCAAAACTTTGTGGGACTTCTTCCCCGAAGAGTGAAGGTAACAGCAAATGTGAAATGTGATGGACAGAAAGCACACATGAATCTTATGCACAGCTGTTATAAATATTTTCTATTTAATGTACATGAATGAATATGAATTACTAAGTGAAGGTCAGAATCATGAAAGCTTCTGATCACTAAATTAAAAAAATGATCATTAAAAATTTTAACCATTATTCCAATTTTTTATTTAGTTATTTATTTGGTGGATGCATAAAGCTCAGGGTGCAATGACCTTACTCTACCACCTGGGGATTTTAACTCACACCTTTGCTTATTTGCACAAACCATAACAGCAAATATTGCTCTAAAAGCATTACCGTAATTTCTGGACTATAAAGCGCACCCATATATAAGCCGCACTTAATTTGACAAAGATTTTTATTTTAAACTTAAATAAGCCGCACCTGTCCATAAGCCGCAGGTGTCTACATTGAAACTAATGAACTTTACACAGGCTTTAACAAAAGACAGTGTCTGTTACACGGTGTAACGGGTAAAATATGTTGCGCTTCCTTTAGGAGCATAGCGGTATTATGGGAATAGCCTCCGCCGCATTTTTCCGCTATTACTGCATGTGTGCAAGACCAAGGATTATGTCCTTATTATTTTCTGATGCTTATTTCTAAGTTTCTTTGACTATCCCGTAACGCTGTTGCCAAGAAAAATTAAAAAGCACGAGTTTTGGAAACCTGTCTGTGCTTATATGATTTCTGTTGCAACTGGAGTTAGCGAGCTCTCCCATGACCCAGACTCAACGCGTTACAACGGCTTGTATCTAAACAGTAGCCGACCAAGAAAGTCATTGCTCACTGTCTTGCTCCTTCCTTTCACAACTATTTCTCTCGGGAGTTTATCTTTTGGAATCGTCGTGTGTTTAAAAAAAAGTTTTTTCTCCCGATGCCATGCAGCTCAGAACACAGGTGAGGTGCGTTTTTTGGTTTTTATTTGGAAATTTCATTGGTCTAATGTTATGGGGTTCAGTTTTCTGGCTTGAAGTCTGTGAAACAGGGAAAAACCGAGGAAAAATTCATTAATAAGCCGCTTCGATGTTTAAGCCACGGGGTTCAAAACGTGGGAAAAAAGTAGCGGCTTATAGTCCGAAAAATACGGTACATATTTTTTGCAACATATTGAGTATTGGAACTATATCCATATAAGGACATATTTACACCTGGTTTGGCCATTGGAAATGCTTTTCCAATACCAGATGTGAGTTGTCTCAGCTGTCCACTCGTGGTCCAATCTGCATTTTAAAGCCATGTTTGTGTTTACATTACATCACATTACACCTACCTGTAAAAGACCACCCTCTCCTGGATTCCTAATAAGCACATCCTCGCTACTTCCTGTGTCACAGTCTATACAAAGCCTGCCCAAGTATCGCGCTTTTGCGATGTCCTTCCATACCTGAACGTTCAAGTACATTCTGTGCCTTGTAAAAGGTTCCTGCTACTTGTATGCTTCGACCCTTGCCTTGATACCTGATTGCATTATGGATGGATTCTATCTTTTGTTTCAAAATGTCATGCCTGCTGTGTTTTGACCTTTGTTGGTGTTATTGACTGTGCCTTTGAATTGTGTCTTGTATCGTCAATACACCTCTTACAAATGCATACCCAATAACAATCTCACCAAAATTCAAACCAAAAGCCCTCCATTATATAATTAACATGGTCCATGATCGGTGGCTTCAACAAAATGAAAATTATAAGCAAAACTGCCAAATGTAATGAGACAAATGTTCAGAGCCTGTCAAAAGGTTAGAAACACCTAGTCTTTTATTGTTTTTGAGCGATACATGCGTGTTCCTTGTGTTTAAATGATTCAAACTAGGTCATTTGAGTGTATGAAGATTTACTTTAACCAAACAAACATAAATGTACAGATGCTGAAAATTATTTTTATTAAAAAACCTTGAAAGCAAGCAGAAAAGTGGCAGAACTCAGGGAAGCTGTTCAACTTGCTGCTCTGCTCAGAGCCCACTGTGAACAAAATGGATCGTGAATAATCCACACACACACTTACGACTCCCACGTATTTTTCCGGTGTCCACTGAGTTGGAATAGGAATGGGGATTCTATTTAAAACCCTTATGTACTCCCACAAACACTCAGCACTCAGAGGCCAGTAGTCAGCTCACTGTGTGTGTATGTGTCTGCATGTGTGTGTGTGGGGATAAAAAAAAAACACTCTACCTAAAATACAAGTCTCCACCCACTGTGATCATGATCACGCATTTCAGGCTGAAATCCTTCAGCTAAAAGCGTCCTTTAGCTAAAATTACAAAGAGGAGGGAGGGGGGGGGTCATCAATGATGAGAACGAAGCCACATGTATAGATATTATACCAAAATTGTTCCTGTGGCAGCCAATAAAGTTCTTGTATTGGCTTCAGTGATTCTTAGTTTCTAATATTCAAGGTATCTGGACAAAAATACAAAACTATGGATGGATCAATTACTAATGCTGGTATGTATTGGTATGCACCACCGTCTGCTCTATTCATTATCAAACAGAGATCCAATCATTTTAGTGCTCCATCCTAATTTTTACTACTTACACTATGTACAAAAAGTCTGTACTTTATGCATAATATACATCCTATACTGGAAAAGAGCCTTGTTGCCTTAGTTACACACATTATCGCTGTAAACAAACGTCTTGCATTACACTTCAATAGTGAAGAGGCATCAACGACCACCATGTTGGCAAGTTAAATTCGGTCCATCACACCATCACAAAATTCTTTCTCCTCCCTCGCACAAGAAGATGTGGGCAGTTTTGGCTGAGAAGTGTCCACTGATCCATTCTTCAAATATCTGCTGGAGATAAGCTCCACTTCAGAGGTTTTTTCTTGCCCTATTGACCACTGGCTTGCTCATTAAAGATAAACTTATAGGTAACAAACTTATAAGCACTAAATGTATACATTTCAACTTTATCTCTGTAAAGCTGCTTTGGGACAATGTTCATTGTTAATAGTGCTAAACAAATAAAAATAATTTTTAACTTGGGTTAAGGTTCTCTGGTGGTCTAGTGGTTAGGATGCGGCGCCCTCACCCCTGTGGCCCGGGTTCGATCCCTGGTCAGTGAACCAACCCCGGCCACTCTTAGTGCCGGTCCCAAGCCCGGATAAATTGGGAAGGGTTGCGTTAGGAAGGGCATCCAGCGTAAAAACATGTGCCAAATCAAACATGCGGATAGTCCGCTGTGGCGACCCCTAATGGGAGAAGCCGAAAGATTTTTTTTTTAACTTGGGTAGCTTTGGGATACTCATTGCAACATACCATGAGTCTTTTCTCTGATGCTTTTTAGGTTGGATTGTTGGCGAATTTAAATGTGGCTCAGATTCAGCAATGGTCAAAATGTTACAGGAAAAAACTTGGTGGCTTTATGTGAATGTGCTACATCGATAACATCTACAGGAGTGAGGACTTTGTTTCTCAGTAAAACGAAAACCCTGGAATTGAAGCATTGAACCCAATTTCCCTCAATGGACCTCCACCTACCAAAATCCTGTTTCGTGACTTTGAGCTTTGCCTTGTGGTTTGGATTTGTTTGCTATTGCCAAGTTACACTATTACTTTACAATTTAAAGTTTAGAAAAAAGACAAACTATTTTCAAAAACACACCTGAGACAATGTTCATGCTGGAATGAAATTTCTACACAGATATTAATGTCCTAATGGAATATCTTCACAGGTATAAAGAGAGCTATTTCCAGCAACCATCACTCCTGTTTTGCAGCAGCACACTGTAATAGCTAATCCAGGGTTATCGTGTTAAAAGGCTAATTGATCATTAGAAAACTCTTTTGCAATTATGGTAGCACAGTTGAAAACCTTTGTGCTGATTAAAGAAGCAATAAAAGTGGCCTTGAGTATATGGAGCATCAGAATTTGCAGGTTCAATTATAGACTCAAGATGGGCAGGAAAAAAAAAACAACTCTCTTCTGAAACATGACCGTCTGTCTATTCGTGTTCTAAAAAAAGGGAGGCAATTCCATGTGAAAACAAAGCCAAGTCACTGAAGAATTTATAAAACTGTGTATTGCTCACTTCACAGAAGAGTACACACTGGTTTTAACCAGGACAGAAAGTAAATTAAAAGGCCCTGATGCACAACTGAGCACATCAGAGTCTCTAGTTTGGGAAACAGATGTCTCAGTCAAGAGGCGACTCCAGGATGCTGGCCTTAGAAGCAGAGTTGGCAAAGAATTATCTAACAGACCACTGTCCAAAGATTACGATGTGTCAAACACAGAGGACAGAGTAAGATGGGGGGGGGCACAAACCACAAACAAACTGAATCAAATTCTGGAGAAATAAAACATTACATTTTGCTCATTTTCATAAAATCCATTTATATGAATAGATTTTAAATCTTAAATGTCCCCATAAGGTAAACTGTCATTTGTTGTGGTTCTGGGCTGTGGGTTGTGTTACTTTTAAACAAATCTGAATGGAGAACTTGCCATGCCACCATCATTTATTCCAAATAAGACCTTCTCCTGATCTATAAAGCAACTTTTCTACACTTCAACTACACCAGTGAAACCTGGTATAAAGTTCATCCCTCTCTCTCTCCGTACCCATTAAAATCTGAAACAGAGCAGCTCTCACACACTGCACATCTGACCTCGCTGCCCTTTCTGAATATTTAACAGTTTTTAGTGCCCACTCTCCCTCTCTCTCTCTTTCTCTCTCTCTCTCTCCCTCTCTCTCTCTGTCTTTCTCTGTCAGTTTGCTTCTTAGTCAGCACTAAATTGTACTGCTTCGAGAATTCGGGCCTTGCATGTACCAGGCATGCACCATTTATGTTTTATACAATATATAATTGTTAATGTATCCGTTAATAAATCCCAACACCATCTCCAACTCTGTGTTATTCTCGGAATGACGTGTCCTGCATAAGCCTCATTTGAGGAAGTCGGTCACATTCAAAAGGCAGCCCAAAGTAGGTGTTTTATTCCCATCTTGCCTGCTCCCAAGGGTATTGCTTTTGTTTTTAAATTCCTATATGCTTAAAATCGGTTTTGATGGATACTAATGCACACCTTTAGAACAATGCTGCCTTCTGTTTTATTTTAGACAAATTTCTAGGACGTTTGTTTAGGAAAGTTTATAGTCTAGTTTAGGTTAGTCTAGGAAGTCTAGGAAATGTTTTTTTTATTATTAATTTCATTAAATATCAATGACAGATTTAACTTGTCAATGCTGGAAAATGCACATGGTAAGGGCAGGACAGTTCACAGCTAGGTATGTGTTACCTAATACACGTTGCTTCGTGTTGTCCAGTTATTCAACTCTGCGTGCATTAAAACCACGTGTCTCAGTATAAATATACCCATTCTAAGGAGCTTGAGCAATAATACCAAAAATTATCAGGATACAAACGTGAAAAACATGTAACAAATTATTTGTGGCCACATTACATGTTCATCCAAAATGAAAATTTGCATGCCAATGTAAATGTAAGTTCACATATGTGGAAGAGGGAAGATAGCACTTTTCTCATCACAGTATGTTACACTGTCCTGTTACACAACATAAGCAGCTGAGGTCAAGCCCATGTCTCAGAGAAAGTACCGTATTTTTCAGACTATAAGCTGCTACTTTTTTTTTTTTTACGTTTTGAACCCCGCGGCTTAAACAATGAAGCAGCTAATTTATGAATTTTTCCTGGGTTTTCCCGGTTTCACAAACTTCAAGCCAAAAAACTGGACCCCATAACATTAGAAGAATGACATTTCCGAACGGAAACAAAAAAACGCACCTCACCTGTGTTCTGAGTTGCACGGCATCGGGAGAAAAAAAGTTTTTTTTAAACGCACAATGATGCCAAAAGAAAAACTCCCAAGAGAAATAGTTGTGAAAGGAAGGAGGAAGACAGTGAACAATGACTTTCTTGGTCGGCTACTGTTTAGATACAAGCCGTTGTAACGCATTGAGTCTGGGTCAAGGGAGAGCTCGCTAACTCCAATTGCAACAGAAATCATATAAGCACAGACAGGTTTCCAAAACTCGTGCTTTTTTAATTTTCTTGGCAACAGCGTTAAGGGTTAGTCAAAGAAACTTAGAAATGAGCAGCAGAAAATAATAAGGACATATTCCTCGGTCTTGCACACATGCAGTAATACTGGAAAAATGCAGCGGCAGGCTATTCCTAAAATGCCGCTCTGCTCTTAAAGGAGCCACAACATATTTCACCTGTTACACTGTGTAACAGACACTGTCTTTCGTTAAAGCCTGTGTAAAGTTCATTTGTTTCAGTGTAGGCACTGCGGCTTATACACAGGTGCTTATTTACTGTATGTTCAAAATAAAAATCTTTGTCAAATTCAGTGGGTGCGTCTTATATATGGGTGCACTTTATAGTCCGGAAATTACGGTAATCTAATCACGTATGTGGAAGAGGGAAGATAGCACCTATGTTACACCGTCCTGTTACACAACATAAGCAGCTGAGGTTGACCCCATGTCTCAGAGAAAGTACATCATATCCATCACCCTGTGGTTTGTAAAATGGGGAAGATTTAATGTACTTTACATGTGTTAAAAATTAGGAGATAAATCTTTTTATTTGTGTCACAAAAAGAGACGCTCAGAAACTCAGGCAGACACTTTCGCACGTTTTACACAAATTCATTAATAATCAGAAGTGTCAATGATGAGGTGTGAAAGAGAGAAAAGGATTACTAAAGTGCAGAAACAGACTGTTAGAACAGGTTCAAATGTAGAAGCTAGTACATCTTTTAAGACTCATACTGCTGCTTAAGGGTTTGTTATATATCTACTTCTTAGAGTCGACTGTGACAAACTTCAGAAAGCCCTGAGCTTTGTTAGTATTTTACTATAGTAGGAGGATCTGAGTGATGTACCAGACAAAGGGGGAAATAGCAAAAAGTATAAAAAATATATAGAAAACAGACGTTTTTTTATTGTTATCCTTTCAAATGAAATGGAAGTCCACTGAGACTGATGAGGATGCTCTTGTTTTTACACGGAATTGTCTGAATCAGAAGGGATGATCGAAAATATGTATTTAAAATCATGATTTGAGGCTTTTCAGAGCATAATTACAACTGAAAACTTGTGAAACTTTTCTCCACCTCGTCCACTATTACGATTTAAACCTGAATGGGCAATCCTATTTTAAAATATAGCAAATGGCCATGTAATACAGACGTAATACCAACGAAAAAACACGGCGCAATAAAATACGCACTAAGAAACATGAATTTCGACTGACCTGAACAACTAGGAATGGCGACCACGAGAAAAACAAACAAGGCACAGTGAGTGCAGGTTAAGGTAAGACTTAAATACAAGTGCTGATTAGAAGTGCATGTGGAACAGGTGGGAAAACAATCACGTGACATGGTTCACAGTGGTTCAGTGCAATGGTCGTTTTGGTTCAGTGAGGTTCAATAGCTGTTAGGAAATATAGTTTATTTCCATAATCATGGCATAAACACTGACCGGGTAAACAGCCCAATAAAGCATGACTGGGCATGCTGTTATAGGAAAATAATCAGTTACTAATAATCAGTTACTAAGGTTTTTTTTTATCCTATAATTCAAATAATGTAAAGTTTTTATCTGTTTATATTACAGTAGTTTCCCAAAACTGATATACATATACTGTACATTGCAGGAGGCACTATTATCTGAAAATGAATCAACACTGGCCGACCAATCAGATTTAAGAAATTCAACAGCTCTGTGCTATAAACCTTTTTAATGATTGTACATAAGGAATATGATTAATTTTTTATTTTCACATATTAGGTCAGACATGTAAATTACAAAAGATTTAAAGATGTAGCATTTGTTTCTTCTACTCACTGAATAAAATATGTTGATGCTGCATGCTTCTTGCTGATAACAGCGCTTTCATCTCGGCCTTTAGAAATATATCTACAATAATATATTGCAATGTGCTGTGATGATCGCTTTGGAAGAGAGTCAGTGTCAGTCCTACCCTCCACGCGTCTTTACTGGCCAACGTGGAGCTGTGGGGGAAGTGCAAAATAGTTGTTTTTTTGTTCGAAAAGCAACTTCTCCAAACTGCCACATTCCTCTTCGTCCCCCGCAGGTGTCGGAAGCGCGTTCGGATGTAAATTTATTTAGAGGCTTCAAAATAAATCCGTGTTCCTGGAAATCCCTGCAGGAGGAAAGAACGGCTGAATACAGCTCTTTAGAGCATGCTACTCCACTGCTGAGTAATGAATTACTTTTACTACATGCATCATGCAGACTTGCGGTTCTGCTGAAAACAATTGCAGAGGAGAGGATTAGATCTGACTGTACATACTGTACAATGGCTATATTGCATAATGCAGCTTAAAATAGATTACAATGACTTACAACTTACAATGCTTGCAGACTTACAATGTGCTGCTGCAAAGAATGGGAGAATGGAATTTTAGGACACAATCATGCCCCATGCACGGACAACCACGCCTAAATGGAAGAATGTGACCATAATAGCTAATCTGTTGTTGACAGAAGGGTCTATAAATCCACCCAGGTGTATAGGGGCTGATGAGGCACATTAAACAGCACCTCCTACATGAAGCAGCAAAGCTCAGTCATATAAAACTCCACAATGGGCTTTTGTGTGTATAAAATCCTGTACAGCTCCAGTGAACAGAATGAATGGAGGGGGAAAAACAGTAGGAAAACTGGCATTTCTATGTAGCAGAGTTGATGTCACATAAAACACCAATACGACTCTCAATACGACTCTCAAAACAGCCTCAGGCTACAAATGAACATATTAACCAGACAGTTATGCACGGCAGTGCCTGTGCATAAGTACCCCCCCGCCCCAATATTTTCACAGCCAGGAACACAAATGGATTTGGTATTATGAGTCACGAATTGCCACTAATAACCCATAATAGTGAAATGTGCAGAAAGTCAATACAGTTTGCTGAATTATTATAAATAAATAAACAAAAATATATGTAAATGTTGTGATTGTAGAAGTATTCATCTGTTTTTTGCAATGAAATGATTTCAAGCCATCATAAGTCACATAAGTTAATTAGCTGAATGGATTTCACTTTCCACGTGCCATATGTGTCATGTCTCAGTATAAAATACCCATTCTGAGGAGCAATAATAACAACAACAACCAAAAAGAACGAGCAAAAATAGTAGGATACAAATGTGAAAAGCATGCAACGAATTATATGTTCATCCACCAATTACATTCTGAGGAAGGGATCAATGTCTATGCAACCAACAGATATATGCCTTTTTAAGCTTTAAATAACCATGTTTGGCCCATTTTGTACCATTTGCTCAACTATAAGGTTAATTTGGATTCCCAGTTTGTGTGTTGGGGTGTGGGAGCCTTCAAAAACTTAGGGACAGGGAAAATGAATGTGGTTCAGGTGTAATATGAATTTAAACAATTCTGTTGGAGCATAAGTCACTTAACTTCAGGTTATCGTCATACTAAATACATTTTTAACGCCCCTGTAGAGAATCAATGTAAACTCATAATTTAATAGCAAAATTACCAATGCTTTTTTATCTAGGCTTATGAAACACGGCTCCAAAGCTGGGTTAGCCCGTCATTGTGTTGCAAAACATTTACAGAATGAAACAATGCAGTGTCAGATGTTGTTACAGTCAAGCACTGTACTAGCCTAATCATGGTTGACATCAAAAATATGCAAGAAGAATGTTAAGCCAGGGTTTAGAAATTTACATTGTGAAACAGCAAATTATGAATACCCAGGATTAAGTGTTAAACACAGGGATTAACTATGAGAAGTGTGAAATATGAAACGAGAAAACCTAGAATTCTGTCCCTGCTATTGCTAACAGATACTTCCATTAGTAATATAATGGCAGCAGTTAGCTAGTCAGCTGTTTTTTTTTTTTTAGCTCTGTGTGAGAAGTAGGAGAAACTATTAAGTAAATAGCATGAAAACAAACAAAAAAACCCCACTGTTTCTAGCATATCACTTTCCCAAAGTTCATTAATCTGCAAGGTTAATGTTTTCCTCAGGTAAAGTTTATGCTAGAGGAAGCTAATTCTTTTTTGTGCTACTGCGCACTTTCCTGCTCCCAGTAAACTGTTCTTTCTGCCTTGTAAACTTTATTCGTACTAGTCTAATTTTACAGATTGTTTCCTCTGCATTAAAAAAATTGTGCTTAAAGTGCAAAAAAGAATAAACCGATGCTGCGAAAAGCCGGAAACTTCTCTGCATGAATATTCTTACATAATCTCATAAATAATTTATGCTCTCACAAGGTATATATATTTATGATAATTTATTCAACACGATATGGCATGGAACTCGAAAATAGAACGAATGTCTGATATCTTTAGTTATGGCCTATTACTTTCCGTACGGTTATCACAGTGAGTTTAAAGGGACAGAGAGAAGACAAGTACTAGTCAAGATAAAAACAAAAACATGGTCGTTTGTCAAAAGAAATATCACTACAGGCTGCTTGGTTGAATAAAAATTTAAAATCTATACACAATCCCCAAAAAGCTTAATTCCCATTTGGTCAATTACTTGCTTGAGTCGATTTCGTTTAAACTAACAGTTAAGCAACAAAAATAATGGAACAAATATATAGTTGGTATAGCAAATGTTAAGAAAATGAGGTAATATAATTTATTGGTCATCATAAAACAGTGTTTAAGCTATGTTTTTTACCTAGTTTTTCCCTAACATATGGAATTCTCTTATCAATGCTACACTGCTAGATTGGCATTGATGCATATGTTAACAGTTTAAGCAAGCGGTATTGAATGAATAAAAATAATATTAAAATTACCCGAAGCACCAAAAACATTTAAATATCTATAATATCTTAGTTTAAAGCGACATCCTTGTAGATAGTTATATTTCAAGCGCACTCATTTTTGCACTGAGGCAAAGCTGTAATAGTTTCCAGGATTCCTTGACACCAGAATCTGCTCCATACAGATTCTATATGCAGTATTAGGACTTCGAAAGAAAAAATATACTATATTCAAGAGAGTATTGAATACAGGCGAATGTTTGTATGCTATAAGCACTGATTAGCACCGGTGTTTTCCCTTCAGTCTGTCTGTCAGTAAGTTTATTCTGATGAATTCCTTGGATACCATGGTATGGTTACTGCTGCTACTTTTAAAAACTAGCATGTCTGTAGCTTTTTTAACAAATCAATGATAAAACTTAGTGTGAAAAAAAACGATGGGTTATTGGTCTGCAAATGTACCAACATAACAAATAAATAGTTTTTTTTCCTACAATGCTGTGTCTGCTATACAGCCCCAAAAATGCATATAATAAAACACACTACACACTGTAACACAATGTGCAAAATGTAACACAATGCACATGTGTAGAAAGCATAAGCTGGGAGATTCTACTCACTTCATATATAACATTTCTGGCTGCCGGTGCAGTGGGCTCATTTAAATAGTTTCGGATTTCCACCAATCTGCTTTCAGATCAGCAATATTCTCCCTTTTCTCCTTCACCTTATCAGCGCTGTACACACTCGCACTCTCCGGGCTCTGATAAGAGAGAGTGTGTGTGTTTCCATTCTGCCACGCTCTGCTGGTGTCCACCTCACAACAGGCCTCTTTCCTGCGCAAATCAGCCCCCATTATTCCAGACAAAAGCTTTCGACCCCTCACTTTGGCACCCTCGGTAGCTCAAACACCATCTTCACCACCTCCCCCCTACCCTGCAGGGTCAACGGGCCATACTTCACTTTGCAAGTAGCTTTTGTTTGTCTGATCACTGTTGCTGCCGTGATGCTAATTTTTAATACTAAGAAACAGTGGCAGACAATGTGCATGTGAATAAGGAAGAGCCAGCAGGTCGGATTTCGTATTTACTGAGAGAAAGACTGAGAGAGTGTGTGCGAACGAGACACAGCTAATGCAGGGATGATTAGAGCGATCACAATCACATGCCGTGGGAGGCTATTGACAATAGAGGAGAGATGAGCGTCGAACTCGTTTATCATCTGCTTTGGCGCTTGATAGCTCAGCGTGCCACTCCGCATGAGAACAAACACTAACTAACATTCAATAAAGCGTTTCGAGCTTCATGATCTTAGTACCAGGGCACAAAGCTGCCATTCCTCTTAATAGAATTCAAAGAAGTTACGTCGTCTTCTCAGCATCGGAACAAACATGCTGTAAAGACAGCTCTCGATGTTTCGGTCTCATACACCGAAGGAACAAAAGACTAAATATTTCATTGGAGAAAAAGATTTGTATGAATTTTTAACATCTAGTAACATTACGCACCCCCGCCCCACTAGGCCAAGTACATAGACATAGGGAGCAAAATCATCTAATGGGATAACCGAGTATTTTACTGCAGCAAAAAGCCTTTTCACAGCTCCCACTGCTCTCACAGAAGAAACTGTCAGTTAAATCAAAACAGCCTGATTGACACAGACTTTCTATCGCTTATCGGCGACACTGAATACTGCATGTTAGCAGATAAGCAGCCTGTCACTACTAATTGTAGTGCAGTGATTCTTCTTCTTCTTTAAAAAAGCAATACATTGGGAATAAAATAAAAAAAAATTTTCGTACTCACCACATTATTACATTATTGCATTAATCCAAGGTGCGTTTGTTTCTGAGACGAGCAACTTCCTGGTTTCACTTACGTTATAGCAGGATATAAACAGTTTATCCTTTAGTAGTTTCTCTATCTTTTCAATGTAATAAGTTTACTAATTTAAAATAAATTATTTTACTGAATTGGGTAAAAATTACTGCTTTTATCTTGTTCTTTCTTCAAAATAAATCTAAAAGTAATCAAAATTTTGCAATTAGGATACTATGGAACCACCCCAATGTAATTATTATGCAGACATTAAATCCTGAAATTATCTGGGAACTCTTTGTGTACTATTATTATTATTCAAACAATGTCTTATGTATAGAACAACGACTGTGTGTTGATTTTGTTTTCAGTTTATGAGCTTCATATGGTAATTGTTTATGCATATATGTGTGTCAAAATGAAGCACTAACCTCTATCCTTTTATTTAGTAACCTTCCTTTCATCACTGAGAGACCAGTCATGCTGATCAGGACATGCGCAGAGTTACACGGACGTGGGCGATGGAGAACCAAAGCGAGCGTGAGTTCTTCGTGTATTGATTTTCCTCTTTGAGTGTCGTGTTGTGTAACACCACTCCGACGCCGAGGCCCTTACACATCGGCCCTAAAGCAGATTTTCCCTCATAAACACAGGCGAGTGAATTATTACGCAGCTGAATGCTTGAAATTGGGTTTTTAAAAAACTGATAGGAGCTTAAAGCTCCCGGGTGACCTCAACGAAGACTGCAAAGCGGCTTAGCGCGACCCGACGGTGCATAATTCCTCTCTAAAGTAATGACACAGGGCCCGTGGCGAGCTTTTCCATTAGGATGGAGAAGCACTGCAATGACTGCCTACCTGCCAGAAGGAACAAGGTATTTCATCATTATTGTGCAAGACTATTCATCCCAGTCACGCCATCCAAGCATGGTTTATTAATAGAGTCAGATGTTATAGGCTTTTGTTTGTGTGTGTGAGATTGTGTACAAAGATTGAGCAAACCTCAGCCAATAACTCGAGTTTTTTCACATTAATCTTACTCAGGACACATATGACATTTACACCGAGGAAGACGGAGACAGAACAAAGACGGAAAAGAGAACTAATGAGCGAGAGAATCAGTGTGAATTTCAAACAGGAAATGTGATTTGAATCAAAAGCATCTCAGGCTCTGAGAGCCGTCCCTGGTTGCTTATACTGCAATAATATACACAGGCAGTATTTCAACACATTTCCTTGGACGCAGAGAAAGAAAGGAATCTCCAGACTTATGAAGGACAATTGGATGTTTCGGATTGTACTCATGAATTTAAAAAGAATGGAAATCATTATCTAATAAAACTCCTCGAAATTCAACAATGGCATAGTGTAATAACATCGTTCCAATGACGATTAATTTCTAATAACATGGCAAAATGTGCCAAATGGCAAAAACCTTTGCAACTTAAATTTATCTCATTCATTTAACTGAGCAGCTATGGGTTTAAGGGCCTTGCTCAGGGGCCCAGGAGTGGCAGCTTGATGTGGTTGTGATTTGAACTCATGACCTCAAAGTCCACTGCCTATAATATAGGTTATAATAACCTTCACTCACCTGAAAAGGCTTTTCACTACATTTTAGAGCTTGATTGTTAAGATTTTTTAATCATTCAGCCACAAGAGCATTAGTGAGATCAGTTACTGATGTTGGGTGGGGAGGTCTGGGGTGCGGGGGTTGTTCCGGTTAATCCCAAAGATGTTCAGCGGGGGGGTGAGCTCATTAACTTCACTTTGTGCACAGGGACATTCTGTTCTCCTGCTCAGTGAACTTTTGAGATTTCTTTGTGCACGTGGCAAAGTAAAAATAACTTTAACCTTTATATGGGGATGCTTTCTGATGTTTTCTGTGTTTTTTCTGCTTTAATTTCATTCAAATACATGAACTGTAAAAACCAACCACTCCAAACCAAAATCGATGTAATGTACCAAATTTGTCTCTGATTCAGACTTAGCAAATATGTGTGAACATTTAAAGTGCAGTTCTGATTTGTGCTAGTCAATATTTTCTTGCTTTATGGGCCCAAGACATGTTAAAAAAAATCCTCCCAATTCTTATTTTCTACTATTAGTATTTTGTACTGAAATTCTTGCGGTACTTGACTGTAAACTGCATAAGATTAATCAGACTGGAAACATGCACAGCTCTGAAGGAATACATTTACCTAAAAGTAAGATTTTTCTTACTGCAGGAAAACATTGAAACAAAAATACATTACACGACATGGAATATAGAGAAATGCTGGGGAATCAATTAAAAAAATATCTTCACTAAACAAGCAATGCACTGAATATAAGACAGACTTGGTAAGCAAAGTCTTATTCCAGGTAGCAAATAGACAGCTGACTTTCAAGATCCCTTATATCATCCCTGCCTTTCCTACGATGACAGTCCTGTCATTTTTGATCGAATATTCAAATATGTGTAGAATAATAAAGTAAGTGCATGTAGGTCTGTGGGTTATGTTTGCGTAACTCGGCTGAAATCGAAATGGAAGCACTGTTAAGCTCTTCTTCTCAGCTATCTTGTTTCTATGTTATCTGCAGAGAGCCATCTGCCATTCACTGAGTGTCAGAGGGAAGGTAAGCAGGCATTTGGCCACCCAAAGCTAAGCATGTGTGTGGGTGTGTGTGAGTCTACAGCAGGTGACCGCTAGCTGAACTATTAAAATCCTAGGACAGAATTATGTGGAAACCATGTTTTCCCTGCATGCATCTACTATTTTGCGGTGTTTAGTCCAAGATGAGTAACTGACTCCACGACTGATAAGGTGCATGGCTTGACATATATGAAACAGGACTGCTGGAGTTGTTATCAGTGCTCGAAACTCCTCCACACACACCGACTCCTCCTATATCTAAGAGGTGCTTCCTTGTAAAAGGAGCTCTGTGAGAAAGGGATGGGCATGTAAATCAGAGCTGGCTAGAGTCATGTTTACCAGACGGAGCACAAGAGACGAGGAGAGGATGTGAAAGACCTGACAAGATTCTGAGGATCAGCTTCCCACAGGTTTTTTTTTTTTTTTTTTTCTTCAGCAGACAGAAGACAAAACATACCAGCGACTAAAACTCGAGACACTCGTGAGCTTGTGATCACACCTTCTTCTCTGAGAACAGCAGATTCAGCACACACAGACACACAAACACATCAGGTGCAAAAAAAACCTAACCTAACCCCAAAAAACAAAAAAGCAGACAGAGTTCAGAGGTGTTTGGAGAGTAACAGCTGCCACTGGATCACTTGGGGCGCTCAGCGTTTTGCGCTCCAGTGAAGAGGAATGTGGTTTAATTAGCAGTAACCTTTCCTGCATCCAGAGACCAGGCTGTCACATGCCTCTTAATACACACCCACACACAATCTGAGTTGGAGCTTTAGTAATTACAGGCTTTTAACACTCTCTGAATTAACAGTACCAACCTGGACATTTGCTTGTCCCTGGTGTGCTTATATTTTGTATCTTATGCACGTATGCATACGTTCATTACCCATTGACAATATGTTTTCTTACAAGATGCAAGTTTTTCTTCTGCGTCTTGAAAGAAGGTATAAAAAACCACACTTCTCTTGGTCATGTCAAAAACTAATTAACCACGTCAAAGTTACAGTCTGTCTGTTACAAAAAGCTGACACTGGAGACTCCTTCCATAATTGTCAAATAAGGGTCTCCTCCCAAAAGAGCGAAAAACCTGCACAAATACAATTCCACACATTGTTTATTAAGGGTTACAATAATAAATAGAGTAAATCTAGTACACATTAAAGGTACAAAAAACATTTACTCATGATGATCCCAAGCCAATTCTGCTTGTAGTTTGGCTTTGACAGCTTAAGTTTGATTTCATTTTATATTAATAAACCTGTAAAGACCAGCTCTGGGTCTAACCTTTTGTATAAACCTGCAAGCACTTTATATGTATCATCTGCACAGAATGAAATACTATCTTACCTCACTATCCACGTGACAATTCAAAGCAATGAAAGAAATCCAAAGAACAATCCTTAAAAAAAAAAAAAAAGAAAGAAAAAAGAATGAATGAAATGCTGCTAGATCCACGTGCTGGGAGGACAGGTGTCTTTTTTATCCCCAGGTGTTACAGGATCATGAAGACGGGATGAAAATGAAGATCGTTTCTCTCGATCAGAGATCGTCCTCTCTCTCTCTCTCTCTCTCTCTCTCTCTCTCTCTCTCTCTCTCTCTCTCTCTTTCTCCCTTTCTCTTTCTCTCTCTCTATCTCTGCGCCTAAGATCAATGGAGAGAGAGAGTAAAACGAGTAAAGTTCCAGGTTAATAAAACTGGACTTCAGGCATGTGAGTGATCAGTCGGATCTCCAGTGTCATGTGCCCTGTTCTTGCACATCCAGAAACATTCATTCATGCACTGCACAGATGGAGAGATCGCTCAGAGAGAAACACTCCTAAAATCGCTTCTCTCTCTCTCTCTCTCTCTCTCTCTCTCTCTCTCTCTCTCTCTCTCTCTGTTCTCTGATACAGGCGCTGTATTCAGTGTATCTGGCTCTCTGTTGTACAGATCTGCTGCTGAAACGCTCACGAAAGACTCAGCCCTAAACCCATCCCCCTCTCTGCCCGCCCCTTTCTTCTAAGCCAATCAGAAGAAGGTGTTCTCTCTTGCTCCCTCCTAAAACCACACCCCTATTTCAACCCTGATTCTAGAGGTTTTAAAGTAAATAACACAATGTATAAGTGAATATAAAGATTTTTATAATAATAATAATAATAATAATAATAATAATAATAATAATAATAATAACAATAACAACAGCAACAATATTAATATACAGCAACCAGATGTATATGTATAAAATATATATAACATTATGACCACCTGCCTAACATTGTGTTGGTCACCCTTTTGCTGGCAGAACAGTCCTAAACCATTGAGCATTAACAACTTAACTTCTTTAGTATTTTGAGCTATAGAAGATCGTCTGTTCGATCGGACCACACAAGCCAGCCTTCGCACCCCACGTGCATCACACAGACTTGACCGCCCATGACCCTGTCGCCGGTTCACCACTGTTCCTTCCTTGGAACACTTTTGATAGATACTGACCACTGCAGACAACAGCCGACAAGAGATGCAGTTTTGGAGATGCTCCAACCCAGTCGTCTAGACATCACTGTCTGTCCCTTGTCAAACTCGCTCAAATCCTTACGCTTGTCCATTTTTCCTGCTTCCAACACATCAACTTTGAGGACAAAATGTCCCACCCACTACCTAATAAATCCCACCCATTAACAGGTACCATGAGGAAGAGATAATCAGTGTTATTCCCTTCACACACACACTCACACACACACACACACACACACACACACACACACACACACACACACACACACACACATATTTGTGTCAAATCGATCTTTCATAAAGGTACCAGTTAACAAATAAAATTACCGGATCATGTTGCAAAAAAAAACAAAAAACATTGGTATTCAATGGACAAATAAAATGTAAGTAAATAATTTTAGCTAAAGTAAAACCAAATATTTAAAGCTAACTGTGAGTTGATGCACCTCTTAGTCTCAGATAGGGGCAATATTTTTATTCATATTCAACAGAAAGCTGGTTCTTTTTGGACTGAAAATGAGATCAGCAGTGCTAAAAAGTCTCGCACAAGCGGCAGATGTGGGTAGGGAAGTGTTGAGCCTTAATGACATCCTCGGCAGAGGTGCAAAATGTAATTGATAATGGTCATTGTCGTTTCAAATATAGGGGAGTAAAATGTCTAGTGAAATATGTTGAATTATAAATGTAGTTGAGTAGAGAGTAAAAGGTGCTTATATCTTTGATACTCAGTAAAACTACAAAGTAGCAGTAAAAACGTAGATACACACAAATACTTTACACCACTGTAAACAATGCAGAATATGTTTTATATTTTAGAATGTACTTTTAGTTTTTTATGACAGCATTGTAAACTAATGGCATTCTCTGTTGTTGGAGAAATCTGGAATGGGTTTCACAGGTGTGTCGTGTAAAGTGCTTGTCAAAGTTTGTGACATTTCTTGCCTTCTTAATGTGTGTCAGCAGGCTTGTGAAGGGGAAAGGGTGAGTACAGAGTCGATAGCCATATAACACTAATACAACTACTGTACAAAATCCATATTTTGTTAAGAAACACGCACTTTTTAAAAAACTAAATAAAAAAGAAAAGACAGTCTTTCGTCATTGCTACAGGAAATTGAGTTCAGTCAGGCTGAAACTTGAAACGTCTCCCCAAGTGTAGTCTCCAAATCCATTGAACACTATGATGAAACAAAAAGAAGGTGTGTCCTTTTGACTAGTACTCTATAGAGCATACATATATAAATAGAACATAACTCTCCCAAAGAGTTTTAGACTGATGGTGTTATGAGTCTGTGTCTTAATTAACAAGTACTAGAATGTATTTATTGATTATACAAACCTCAATGCTCTTTGTAAGTCACTTTGGATAAGGGCGTCTGTTAAATCCTGTAAATGTAACAAAATGTTAAATGTAATAATTAACCAATGTTTGTACTTAAATTTATATTGTTCTTTTTTTTTATAGAATTTTTTATTTTTTTTTATTAATTAATTTAAATTTTTCATTCATTATTATCCTTGCTTCCATCCTGTGCACTATATTCTTTATTTTTCTTCAGCTTTATTTAGTGTATGTCTATATGCCTTTCCTTTATATATCTGCTAAATTCCACAAATGTAAATATATAAATCTTAAAACAGTGAAAAGAAACACGAATGCTTGCTTTGAGTATGCAAAAAAGCGCCTGAAGGAATAAGATTCTCTGGTCTGACAAAACCAAGATTGAATGTTGGGCCTAAACATTATATCAGGTGGCAGCATTTTACAAATAATAATGACTCTGGTCAAAAGTCTGGACACACACATTAGAAAAGGTGTTTTCTTTAGTGAAACTATTTTCAGTTATTTTTTTTATATTCTTATCAAAGATATTGAACAAAACTATTTAATATCTGTAATACTTTACAGTTTTCCTAATGAAGCTTCTACTAGATATCATCATCATGTTTTGGGAAGCAATTATAATGTGTTTTAAACAATAAAAGCTGGCTTTGTATACAGGGGCATTGTCATGTTGGAACAGGTTTAGGTCTGGTAGTTCGATGAAAAGAAAAAGTAATGCTACCACATCTAAAGACATCCTGAACAATTGTGTGTCTTAAAATTTTTGGTAATAGTTCAGGGAAGAACCACATATTGCTAACACATTTGTCTCATAATTAAAAGTAATAAATTTTGAACTCTATTATTAGAAGAAACTTACAGTAGTTTAAAGGTTTATTGTTACTCACTTTCCTTTAATAAGACACACAAATTTAGACTCTTATTAAAACCCATTAAATAAAATATATATAAAAAAAAATAATGGTATTTGATGAAGTAATTAGTAATAAACTGTAATAAACTATAATACTGCTACACAGAAGTTTCTGGTTCACTGATTATTCGAAGGCTTTTTTATTGTTACTATTCTCACTAAAGGTTGAAATTTGAATTATTTTTCTTTTTATAGCAGTGCAATTCATTTTACCATCAGGCTGTTTTTATTTTTTTGTACTCAGTAATTTCCTTGGAGCTGATTAGAGCTGGTTAACTGCACAGCTTTCCAGACAAAGGTACAATGTTCATTCAAAACCTGCACGCTACATAAAACAAGCTTTAGCAATTACTTAGTTTGACGCAGTTCTTTTAATAGCAGAAAAACAAATTGTGAAATGCTTTCTTCTGACCAATTAGTATAAGATGAGAGACAAAGTTTGTATACTCTGTATGAGCGTTATTGGGGTGAATAGAGTAATCACAATTAGAGACTGTAGCAAGGGTGAAAATTAAGATAGGCAGTGTTTAATAGGAATAATCAATAATAATCGAGGTAAATAAAATGATACAAAACTCAAAATAAGGATTGAAATTTTGATGTAACTAATTGCATTGCATTAAGCATGAACAACAACTAATTGAAGACCAACATAACTACAAGCAGGTAACAAGCCAATGACAGGCGACAGGTTTAAAGCAGAAAACCAAAACATAAGTACGTCGATTTTTTTGCTCTGCAAATTGCATGGAGGAAGCCATAAAAAATCATGAGTAATTAGAAAGCAAAACATTTCTTGTCAGCTACAAAATAATTGTATTTAGTATGTGGCGATGGAGCTAAAAAAGGTTCCTGGAACTGTAGCCATGGAAATATTCACGTCTACCAAATTTATAGTTTTTATTGTGACTATTGGACCTACATCGCCATGTTACATATAATGTAAATGTTTCCACTGTATAAAAAAACGAATAAAAAAATAATAATCAAAGGAAAAAATCCTTTTAACCTCTCTGTCAGCTGAAGAAGTGATGAGGCAGACGATCCATATGGGTCTGTCATTACACCATGCAGGAGAGGAGGAACTCTTTGACATAGTGTGGGTGTGTGCATGTGTGTGTGTGTGTGTGTGTGTGTGTGTGTGTGTGTGTGTGTGTGTGTGTGTGTGTGTGTGTGTGTGTGTGTGTGAGAGACAGAGAGACAGAGAGACAGAGAAAGATAGTAACTTAGTATAATGCCATAAAAATCCTCACTTCTCCTTGAGCTACACTTTGTCCTTTCACTCCTTTTTTCTTTCTATCTACTGTTTCTCCAGTCTTCTTCTATACCTCAATAACATACTCTTTACTTTTCCTTATATCTTCCAGTTCTTTTCTCTCTCCTTTTCTGACAAATTCTAATTCTTTCTTCTCCACTTAAATTCATCTTTTCATCGCTCCTTCTTCTTCTCTTCTCTTCTCTTCTCTTCTCTTCTCTTATCCTCTCTTTTCTTCTCTTCTCTTTTCTTATCCTCTCTTCTCATCTCTTCTCTTATCCTCTTCTCTTCTCTTCTTTTCTTTTCTTTTCTTTTCTTTTCTTTTCTTTTCTTTTCTTTTCTTTTCTTTTCTTTTCTTTTCTTTTCTTTTCTTTTCTCTTCTCTTCTCTTCTCTGCTCTTTCTCTTCCTATTTAACTCTCTATTCTTCGTAATTCCTCTCTCCCCATAATCTTCTATGTTGTCTTTGAGACATCTTCTTTTCCATGATGCCTTTCCTCCTCTGGTCAATTATGGTTGACTACCTCTTCTCTCCTGCTCTTTCCTTCCCCAATCCTCTTTTCTCACACATCCCTTTCTGTCTATCCTCTTCTCCTCATCTTTCATCTCAGCCTTTTTTCTCTGTTCTTCACTCAACCTTCACCTCATTAGTTCATGTTTCCTTCATCTTCATCTTCAGGTATCTCTTGTCTCTGTGTTCTCTTCTTTCTCCTATTCTCAATGTCTCTTTTTATCCTTTGTTTATCCTCATCTGTTCACTAACCTCTACCGAGTCTCCTCTGCTCCTGCACCTCCATAATCCTTTATTTTTCTTTCTTTCCTTCTTGTCTCATCCTTCTCATCATTTATTTCCTCAACTTTCCTCTTCCTTCTGTCCTTTGTTAGGAACCTCTCCATTGCATAGCTTAATGTCCTACACATCCTTAAAAAATTCCATTTTAAATCCTCCCCTTCCACTCCTCTTCTTGTCTTCACCTCGAGTCCTCTTACATATCCTTAGATCCTACCTTCCCATCCTCTCCTTCTCCCATTGTCTCCTTTTCTATCTGGTCTTCTCTTCTAATTTTTCTTCCCTTAATCTTTCTTTACTTTCATTCCATCACCCTCATCCCTCCAGTCCATCCTTTGTTCTCTCCTACTTTCTTTCTCTTTTGAAAGTCCTCAACTTTTTTTCCACCCCTGTCCTCTTGCATATTCCTATTTCCCCATTTCTGTCCTCTCCTCCTTATTGCCTAATCATCTTTTCCTTTCGATCTTCCTCTTCATCTACATCTTCTCAATCCTTCTTTTCTCCACCGTCTCTCATCTTTCTCTTCTATTTATTATCTATTTTATTTATTTTTCTTCCCTTTTATTTATTTTTACCCCTTTTTTCTCTGTCTACCTTCCTATATTCATCTCCTCCTTCATGAGTGTGTGTAAATGTGTGTGTTTTCCAGCAGCAGTCAGTCTGCATTATTCTCAGTGGCCTGTCCAGACATCGGTCATTGCACCAAAACACTTAATGCTCCAGAAAATCAAGTCTGCCCCTGAATTGTACACAACCCAGTTCAAACACACACACACACACACACACACACACACACACACACACACACACACACACACACGCTCACACACGCTCACACACGCTCACACACGCACACACATTCCCATCGTCTGTGGGCTGTGAAACAAGTCTATTTGTTGACAACTGTTTGCCATACTGGACTGTATCGATTATCTGTTTCGGGGGCTGCAAAGGGCTGTCTTGTTTCTTCCTCTTCACATTCTTCTCTTTCCTCTCATCTCTCGTCTGTCTCCTGCCCACTGAAGACATCCAACTCCTTGCGATGAGTGCTGAATTTTTCATGCATCCCCAGTGGCACTGCAAAAGACTGTTAACAGCCATCTTTAACACGCAACCCTGAGACCAAAGACCTGTCACTCACAAATTCAGACATTTCAATAATTTACTAAAGATGCTAATTCATATGGAGACTCACACACACACCAAACACACACACACACACACACACACACACACACACACACACACACACACACACACACACACACACACACACACACACACACACACACACACACACACACACACACATAAACACAAATGTATGAACTCTATTAAAGGAAGGAATTAGGGAATATTTAGTAAATAAGCACCAGGGATAATAGACCATAATAATCAGTGGTGGAAAGTAATGAAGTAAATGTCATTTGTTACTGTACTTAAGTAGCTTCTTCACCTATTTTTACTTTATTCAAGTATTTTCATTTGGGGAGACTTTTACTTAAACCTCATTACATTTCAAAGTGAAATTCAACATTTAGCAAAATCAGTCATTCATTTTTATTTATGAATTTAACTTATGAAAGAACATTTTGAGAGGAATAAATGATGGAAGAAACTCGAACTCGTCACATCATCTGAGTCCTTATTTGCGCTATGTTTTTTAAGTCATTGAAAAGAAAGTTTTGGGCTCATGTTAATTGTAATAGATATCAATCAGTTTTTGACTCATTAATATCATTCCATTAACAGATCGGTGTGTTAAGAGTAACATTAGAGTCTTTTCACAGAAACTGAGTTGATTAAGCAAAGAGTCTTGTGATAAAAATGATAATAGGTACAATATAACCATAGTAAATCATAGTACTTTGGATAGTTAAGTACATTTGAAATCAAATACTTTTGTACTTTTATCTTTTGTCTACCTCTACTTTAACTCAAGTACATGGTTTCTGTACTTCATCCATATCTGATGATGATAATAATAACTTCCATTGTTCTTTATTTTTAGTTCACAGCCTTATGCAGTGTTTTGGTTGAGGTCTATACTTGTCGATTGATTAACCTGCTCACACCCGTGCTATCAAACCCCACCATGCATATTCATGACACAGTGTCTTTGAAAAGACCCCATTTCAATTGGAAATGTCCTTTTAATGTGCACCCCAGAGGGGCAGAAGGTGCTGTGTAAGCACACGGTGAGATGAGGAAACAGACGCCGTGTGTTCGTTTTGTCAAGAAGATGTAACATTGACTAAACAGGAGATGGATGGATCCAGATTCGAAAAGTTAAACAAGAGGTTTACAAGTGTGTGACCGCATGTGACCTTTTTCTGCCTCGAGTCGACTGATTTAAGAGACAGAGGAAGGAAGAGAAAAAGAGAGAGAGCAGTGTATATATATAGAGCACATGAGACAGAGGTCCACAGCTTCGCTCTGACAATTGGATATCGGTTAAACTTAGGAACAGTCAAGAGATGCAGAAAACAACCACTGAGTCATCTAAAATATTCATGATTCAAGATTTAGAAATTCTCTCTCTCTCTCTGTCTCTCTCTGTCTCTCTCGCTCTCTCTCTCTCTCTCTCTCTCTCTCTCTCTCTCTCTCTCTCTCTCTCTCTCTCTCTCTCTCTCTCTCTCTTTCTTTTCTCTACACTATATAGTCAAAAGTATTGGAACACTGACTTTTGTGGTTCTTCCCCAAACAAAGTTGAAGCCACACAATTGGATCCACTCTGGATGCAGAAGCATTTCATTTCCCTTCCCTTGAACTTGAAGATCCAAACCTGTTCCAGCATGACAATGCCCCTGTGCACAAATCCAGCTTCATGACGGTATGCTTTGCATTGACTGAAATGCAAGATCTTGAGTAGCCTGCTATAGAACTCTGACCTCAATGTTACTAGACACCTTTGGGATGAGTTGGGGCACATCTTTAAGTCTGAATTAGCATAAGTCTCCACAAGTACACTACAAAATGTAGTGGAACATCATCCGCGAAAAATGGAGTTTATTATAACAGCAAATGAGGCGTAAAGGTGGAATGGGATTTTCAAAATAGATATACAAATCATATGCTCAGGTGTCCACAAACTTTTCTGTAAGTATGTGTCTTAACTGACAAAATGATCAGACCATCTGTAAAAGTGATGACACTCTAATGTACTGTAACATGAATTATCAAAATTCTAAAGCGACATGAAATTAATACAAGGGAGATGTGCAGTAACTACAGGGGAATTAAGTTGATCAGTCACACCTTGAAGTTATGGGAAAAAGTAGTCAGTAGGAGTAAGACAGAGTACATGTGTGTGAATAAGAGGGAGGGCAGTAGAGTGGTGCGGTTGCAGGGAGAAGAGGTGGAGAAGGTGGAGGAGTTCAGGTACCTGGGGTCAACAGTGCAAAGTAATGGAGAGTGTGTTAGAGAAGCGATGAAAAGAGTGCAGGCAGGGTGGAGTGGGTGGAAAAGAGTGATAGCAGAAGTGATTTGTGATTCGTGAAGAGTGAAAGGGAAAGTTTATAGGACTGTGGTGAGACCAGTTATGATGTATGGTTTAGAGACAGTGGCATTGAGTAAAAGACAGGAGGTGGAGCTGGAGGTAGCAGAGCTGAAGATGTTGATGTTTTCGTTGGGAGTGACGAGGATGGACAGGATTAGAAACGAGTTTATTAGAGGGATAGCGCATGTAGGACGTTTTGGAGACAAGGTGAGGGAGGCGAGATTGAAATGGTTTGGACATGTGCAGAGGAGGGACATGGGGTGTATCGGTAGGAAAATGCTGAGGATGGAGCCACCAGGAAGGAGGAAAAGAGGAAGGCCAAGGAGGCGGTTTATGAATGTGGTGAGGGAAGACATGTAGGTAGTTGGGTTGAAAAAGGCAGATGTAGAGGACAGAGGGGTATGAAGACGGATGATCTGCTGTGGCGACCCCTAATGGGAGAAGCCGAAAGAAGAAGAATGGTGTTTTTTTTTTTTTTACTTTTAAACTATAAATAAATTAGTATCCGTTTATATTTTATTAAAAGGGTTCTGTTAATAATGAAAGATGTCACAAAGCAGGTTTATAAATATGCCACTAATATTTACATTTTAGAATCATGAATTTGTCCCTATAAGTTAATCAGTTATGATCACAAATTAAGAAGCTCATAGATTTTTTTTTTCTCCATAGATAGATAGGGGGGCTTGCATGGCTCTTACTGGAATGGACTCAGAAATATTTATTAATGATGTAACACATGATACAACAACAGAATGAATTCAGAAGTCTACAGCAACATTATGTCTGCCAAATCACAGAGAAATGCATCCAATCTAATGTTCATCATGCAGCAAGACAATGAGCCAAAACAAACTGTCAACACAACAAAGGACTTCATTAAGGGGAAAAGTGGAAAGTTTTAGATTAGGACGAGTCAATCATCAGACCTTAACCCAATTTAGCACACATTTCAGCTCCTGAAGAGAAGAGTGAAAGGCAAAGTCCTCAAAACAAACAACAACTGAAAGGCTACAAGCCTGAAAAGCATCAATAAAAATAGTTTAGTAAATGCAGTGGTTCCTGCCTCATAATTATTGTTAATTATTGTTACATTTGTTAATGCACTTTAAGACTATTTGTTACAATAGTTTTGCTAGCTTTAAACTTGGGTGGTGAGTTGCATAATACATCTACATGTAAATATTAGAAATTAATAGATTTGAAATTATGATCTATTGTCTTATATACATATATTGATCTCAAACCCATATACCGTATATGCACTGTATAGCAAATAAATTGAATCTGATTGATATTCCAAAACTTTTGGAGGGCACAGTATATGTATTTAATGTAAGCATGTCACTCGAGTTAGCTAACCTAGTTATATTTGTAAATGTTTACATTTTAGTGCTAATGCTAAGATTAACCCAGATAGTGCATAAGTAATATGGTCAGTAATCATTTGTTATCTTCAGTACAAATGCTAAGGCTACCTAGGACACAAATATAAGCTATCTTGTTACAGATAAGATTTGTAATCATCACTGCTAAAGGCTATTTGGTTAATATCAGTTAGATATTCAGTCATGGTTTGTTCCTCACTGTCAGTATTAGCATACCTAAGAAAGGTTTAGCTCATTGAGTGAAATCATTAAATCACTGTTAATGGCTGGATACATATTTAGACATGTTTAAAGGATATGAATGGGTTTATGTATGGCTGCAAGGGTAAGAGGGGGTTAGAGAGATGTCGCCATAGAGAGAAGAGTGTCTACGTATAAGAAAGTATAAGTATAAGTATAAGTATAAGAAAGTACAAGGGCAGTAGTTGACAATGCACATTTTGTGTTGTGTTAGCATAAATAGTGTGATGTCATTGTCCAGGCAGGGCCATAGGTAAGAAAGAGGGCATACAAATGGGCAGAAGTAGGTATCAGAGCATTATTCCAAGCAAGATTTGCATTGGACAGGACTTTACACAGCTCGATTAGCATAACCTGAGACTCTCTGAAACCTGGCAGCACAGTATGTGGTCCAAGGACATCTAAAAAGTTGCACCTCTCTTTCAAACTTTCACCATGTTTGCATTTTAGGTCAAAATAAGGACATTGCTCTGGCATTGTAGACAATCCCTGTGAGAATCTGCAGTACATATATAAAAACATGCTTTAATATTTGCATCATATATTGTATAGTGTATATCAGGAAAACACAAATTGTGCCAGTTTCACAAAAAAAGTTATATGTTTTATAATTGGCACTACATTAGCTAGAAAATTTTTTGATAGATTAACGTATATATTTTTAATCGCGAGTACACCCAGAGTCCTGGTGGACTAGCAGTAATACAAGTTTGAAAGGTGGGCGTAAGTTTCTTGGCATGCACCACCTGGGAGACGTGTTTTGGAGCATTGCAGAGGGAGGCAGATGGCTATTCATATTCCTGAATCTAATTACCATCTCACCAAGTTTCATATGATCTCAGTAAAAGCCCCAAACAGATGCATCAGGCCATCGGAGTACAGCCCATTCAGGCAAACAAGGGCTTTTACCTGACCAGAAGGACACTCTCGCACACACAGACATGCATGTATATTTAGTACATAAAACTAGTACCTTCATCTCAACCCTGCATTGTGAAAATACAGAATGAGTATGGTACATAAAGTTCAGCTTAGTTCAGTTTTTGATTAGATACATTATAAATGTGGAAGGATAGATGACTATATATACAGTGAGGAAAATAAGTATTTGAACACCATGCTATTTGCAAGTTCTCCCACTTAGAAATCATGGAGGGGTCTGAAATTGTCATCGTAGGTGCATGTCCACTGTGAGAGACATAATCTAAAAAAAAAATCCAGAAATCACAATATATGATTTTTAAACTATTTATTTATATGATACAGCTGCAAATAAGTATTTGAACACCTGAGAAAGTCAGTGTTAATATTTGGTACAGTAGCCTTTGTTTGCAATTACAGAGGTCAAACGTTTCCTGTAGTTTTTCACCAGGTTTGCACACACTGCAGGGGGGATTTTGGCCCACTCCTCCACACAGATCTTCTCTAGACCAGTCAGGTTTCTGGCCTGTCGCTGAGAAACACGGACTTTGAGCTCCCTCCAAAGATATATATATATATATATATATATAGAGAGAGAGAGAGAGAGAGAGAGAGAGGGGTTCCCTGGTGGTCTAGTGGTTAGGATGCAGCGCTGCGACCCGGGTTCGATCCCCGGTTAGGGAACCATCCCCAGCCAATCTCAGTGCTGGTCCCAAGCCCGGATAAATTGGGGAGGGTTGCATTAGGAAGGGCATCCAGCGTAAAACGTGCGGAGGATCCGCTGTGGCGACCCCTAATGGGAGAAGCCGAAAGAAAGTTCTTTAAATAAGTTATATTAAATTATTAGTTATTTAAATTTAAGTTATATAAATAATGTGATAGCAGGAACGATGCATGGATAGATGGATGGATTAATGATTGGATGTTGAGAGCAGGAAGGATAAACTAGTTAAGTGGATGGTTGGCTGGCTTGATGGATGGATGGATTTATGGATGGATGAACGGACAGATAAACAGATGGATTGATTAATGATTGGATGAATGTATTGATGGATGGATGGGTGGGTGATGAATATGTGGCCACAGTATATGACTGAACATGTGACTAGGAGCATGTGATTGAATGACCAATTATTTGATGCATAAAGCATATGGGTATTCAGGAAGACAATATTAACAAATAAATGATTTCATACAGAGTTATTTCATTGAAAAATGGATGAAGTTTACAAATCAATAATGGATCAAGTGATGTTTAAACAACAAACATGGATGGATGGATTATAAAGTAGGCAAATGATAAATCTAAATCTAAATGTTTTTGAAAAGACTCCAAATGGAAGCTTGTTGCCAGATATGTTTGTTATATTTGACATTGCATTTGACATGCGAAAACCTTTTTCCTAAATTTGGTGATATTTGTGGAAATCCATCAATAGGTTACTTAAAAAATATTCTTTTTTGCTAGGCAAGTTTTGCAGGGAGCTTGAGTCACTGAAGTATATATACCACTGCAATAACAAAAGTAAAGAGTAATTACCAAAAGAATTGAGGGCAACCACAATAAAAGAAATGCACAAATTAATTTTTTATGAGTACCATATCAATCAGATTGGCCAATAGATATGGAAGTATAATGACCGGAGCAAAAAAGCTTAGTTATCATTATTGTTAATGGAGCTCTGATTTTATATTTTCTTGCCTCGGAGGCAAACTACATTAATGAGCATACACAGATATGGCTTTGTTCCTCCTAGGTCTGCTCTAATAAAAATTGTGTATTATTATCTGGAGAAAAAATGCTAAAGGTATTATATTATTTATTTATTATGTCTTGGGCATTTTTTTTTACTTTTTGCAGATGCGTCTCGATTCACTCCAGGCTACATGAAAGCTCTAAATTACCATAGAGAATGTGATTTGTACAATGAATCAGTCTATTACAATGAACTCCTCAGTGAATCCTCAATGTTGACAGGTAAATAAATGCTTTGAATTAAATTGTAACAGATACATTGCATGACTGCATAAGTGAGGGGAAACTGCATACTCGCACTTGGTGCTAACACAAGATGCTAACATCTAAAATCTATCCAAAGATATAATCAGCTTGACAATGAAATGATTTGTGTTGAGCAGTGTATTAAGCACCAGGTCTCACGTGATAGCATGATATGAATTGCAGACTACACACACAGATCAGATAACTGCAGATAGGCACCTGCAATTAAGCTTTTAAAAATGTATTGGGACACCTGACACCAGAAATATGTGGTTCTTCCCCAAACTGTTACCACATAGTTAGAGGGCCAGACTCCATTTGTACAGAATGTCTTTGGATACAAAAGGATTCAATTTTCCCTTTACTTGAACTAAGAGACTCAAACGTGATTCCAGCATGACAATGCGCCTGTGCACAAGCCAGCTCCATGCAAATATGATTTACATGGCTTGGAGTGGAAGATCTTGAGTGGCCTGGTATAAAGCTCTGACCTCAATCTTACTGAACACCTTTGGGATGAATTAACTGCACCACAGGCCTCCTCACTCTACATCAGTATCTGACTTTACTAATGCTCTTGTTACTACACTAAACAGTTGTGTTGTGTAATTTTGTGCTTTGCTTGGTTCCACAAAATACCAAACTAATTCACTTTAAGGCAGTTCGTATGAGCAGAAAATCTGATGTAGATGCCAAAAAATAACTCAAATGTATGATTAAAATGATTCAACATTATAATATTCAAAAGAATATTATACTCTATAGAAGAGTGCTAAAGATATGAAATTTTGTCAGTATTTCAACAATGACATGATGAACAAGCGTATAGACTTAAAGTTTTTATATTGTATAATTTTAATGCAAAAACTGTGACACAGGCACTTAGATGCTAGTGATATTTTTTACCAAAGAGATCACAAAAATATAAAGTATCAGATGGCATCTTGCAAATACTGACACTTAATTAATTTATAGCATATCCATGCATTATTCAAAAATATGTGTGAATAAGGCAAGTGGTTATGCAGTGTCTCTGATTTCTGATGTGCTTCCAAAACTACTGCAACATAAAATCCATCTTCTGTTGCACCATAAACAACATAACTATAAAAGGGAGCGCTGTTCGCGCCTTACCGAGTGTGCTAATATCAAAACAAAAGGCATTAAACATTCCCTCTATTTTCCTCCTCGTTTTTTAAAGTAGAGATTTAGAGGGATGTTTAGTGCTTGTGGCTATGAATGCACCTCAAGCTTCATTTGATGTGTAGAGGCCATTTTGTGTTTAACGCATTGATAGTTTCGCCATTTTTAGAGCGCAGTGGGGAAATAAAAATAGTGCACTATTTTTATTTCTTAAAAAAAAAAAAAAAACTGTTAGACTTATTTTTTTATTTTCCACAGGACCATTATGTAGCATTTAGAAACAACTGGAATTCAGTTCCTTGGTTAGGAGTACTTAGCTGAAATCAGACCAAAGAGGATACTTTACTTCAGTGGGGCCTGTGGAAGATCTTTTTATATATTTATTTGTTTGATTGTTTGTATATTGAATACTTGTAATGGAAATCACAATTAGATATGTTCCTATACCAGTTACTTTATTTAACTGGAAAAAGGGTTGGTACACATTTAATTGTTAAACCTATGAAGTTTAAAACCAGTGGATTTTTATAAAATCTGTTCTGAGGGGTTTGTGGAATTTATTTAATAGTAAAAGGTAGCAAAACTTAAAAAAAAAGCGGAAAAAGTTTTTTTGAGACGTCAGTGTCAGGTAAGATATTATTATTGGGTACTCCTGCTGGAAAGAGACACATTTCAAGATGCCTTTAGGCATCATTTCACAGAAACACATCTTTCCAGTGTTTCGGTTCACACTGATGTTTTAATTGCCTGGAAATCTCATTGACTAGTTATTTAGTTCACATTATGTGTATTATTATACTGTGTATTAAATGTAATATACAAGCAAATAATCAACATATGAATACACCATCTTCCACTGTAGCACATTCTGTTTATTCCCATCTCAAAGAGTCAGGCTAATGAGATAAAAGAATATCATTCATTGTTTGGTTTGTCTATAAATTTAACCCTGAGGTACTGAGAGTTATAGAAAAACTTATATACAGCACAACATTTTATTTTGTGTAGGTTTGTCAGTGTTTTTGAATGCTCCAGTTTGCCTGTCATCTGTACAAGCTAATTAATCCACCTTCTAAATTTTTGTTTCTATATGTCCTCCAGGTTACTATAAAAAAAAGTAAAGCCTGTACAGGAAATTTGTTTGTTTTAGTGATTTGTCCAAATAGCAGGATGCTATTTACCAGAAATCCACATGGCTCTATCAGTTTGGCTTGATTTATTTCCACCATGATCACTGTCATCACTTTTATATTTATTTGCTGTATATACCACGTATACATATATTTACATATATGCATATATACATTACATGCAATACATATATTTACATATTTATCTGCACTTATGTAGCAAGTTTACATAAATGCTACTATTTGCATGTCTATCTTACTTAACCCTTTGCTCACACAACAAATGATTATATTGTATATAACAATTCCATCAACATCCCTTCCAGCAGTCCAAACTGATTAACTGCAAAGTTTGTAGTTATTCGATTTATGTAAAATCCTACCATTGTCATAGTCATTCTGGGATGCTGGTAACGGATATGTATCGAACAATCCAACTTTCTATTTTATCTAACAATACATTATCTATTAAAATGTCTAATATTACACATATACGCCACACTTCAAGGTCTTATTCGACTTCCTTTCACACGATTACTTTGATCGATGATAAATATGATTTTTCAAGTTATAAATTAATTCAAGAAGAAAATCTTTCTAATAATTTATTTTTTCAATGCCTATGTCAATCTTTCACATTGGTTTTCCTCTCTCAATTTAGCTGTGTTTTCCCAAAAGAAAGAAAGAAAGAAAGAAAGAAAGAAAGAAAGAAAGAAAGAAAGAAAGAAAGAAAGAAAGAAAGAAAGAAAGAAAGAAAGAAAGAAAGAAAGAAAGAAAACAGAATCAAAGTAGCCACTGTTTATATATCAAAATCCCAAAGGCTGCTTAAAACCTTTTAGTATTATGTTCTTTTTAACCAGATACAATACTTAAATTATGAAAAAACAATACAGCCATGTCATGGTAATATAGAACAGACAATAGCTCATGATTGCTTTTCGATGACTTTCCATTTATAGATCATTCCATTAAAACTCACCCCGTGTTTAAAAGTAACAATGTTTATGTCATTCTGACTTCATAGTGGAAAGCTAATTAACTTTCTTTCAGCTTCTCCCATTAGGGGTCGCCACAGTGGATCATCCACATGTTTGATTTGGCACATGTTTTTACGCTGGATGCCCTTCCTAACACAACCCTCCCCATTTATCCGGGCTTGGGATCGGTACTAAGAGTGGCTGGGGTTGGTTCCCTGACCGGGGATTGAACCCACTGCCCGGGTTCACTAGGGAACTCATAGTGGAAAGCTAATAAAATACTAAAAAGTCACTCACCTTCCGCTCTGACCACACTATGACACAAACCATCATATTTCCTGCAAGGAAATAGAGGCCAGTTTGAAACATTATTTCAGTGTCAGCTTGCACACAATCCAAAAGACTTACAGGACAAATATAACATACCTTTGTTGTTGATTTTTGTATAATATGTTCAATAACACAAAGGACAGAAAAATCCATTTCCAGTTTTCAGTGTAATCCCCTTCAGCTCCCTTAGAAAGTCAATCAATACAAACCAAGAAAAATATCACCAATATGCAATATTTGTATGTGTCAAATCAGGATGACAGGACTTCTTTTCCATACAAATGCTTATTTGCATAACTATCTGGTAATCCATGTCCAACAGGATATTCTTTATGTCCCGCAATACGAATGAATGGGTATTGCAATAAAAGGTTCTGCATGTGTTTCCACACACAGACAATATATCACTTGGGATATATCACTTAATACCAATACCAAGTACCAAATGTAAACACCAAGGTTCCATATATGATAATGCTATTTTCTCTGGTCCATACATCCATCCATTCTGGAAGAAGGTCTTGTACAGACTATCTAAGATCCTTAGGATCAGCATCCCACACTGCTGCTTAATCACAATATATCTCACAAAAGTGATTCACATTTCAGCAACCATTTTAGTATTTCTTCTCAAGGGACAATAGTATAGGATATATTTTATAGTCAACAGCCACGCTTACATTAACACTTTTTTGTCATTGTGGAAGAGAATTTATCTAATTGTTTACATGTTTACATTCCGGCGCTTTCAATCGGAATGACTTTGTGACATGCACGTTAGCCTATATCCTGTTTGCAACTTTTTATTCCGCTCAACGTGGGGTTCCATTATTTTTGATGCGTGCTATTTATGTATAAATTGTTGCTCTTAATCAAGCAACAACGTGTATTTGTAGGCATAATACTGCTATAAGGTATGAGAAAAAGACAGGTGCAGGAAGCCGAGCTTTGCATCTCAGAGGAGCATTTTAATACTACCGCTCCATCCTCTAAAAAGCACAAACGTGTGAATGAAGATCCGTAGTATGGACTGGTGGGAGCAGGTTCTAATGCTGGAATTTAGTGACCTGAAAATAGAAAAAGGTTTTCCCCATTGGCCGATACAAGATCTAATACAGATGCCAGGTGAAGAGGAGGTTTTTTTTATTTGAGAAAGTGCATTTTGCCCCTCAAGCAATGGGTCTTATCAACGGCATTAATCGGTTTAACGCATTAACATGTCTTTTTATTTTGTTCGGTTTATAGAAAAGTAAAAAGAAATGTGCCAAAATTGCTACAAAATCGAAATTAAAAAACATCTTTACAAAGACACAACTTTACAATAAAGTACTCATGCTGGGCATTTCTGGTGTCTGATAACATTCTTTTCCTTATTTAAATGTAAAAAGTTTGTAAACTTGTAACGGAAAGTACAAATATTGTATTAAATATAAAATAGAATATGTCCAAATTCATTTTGAATTTCTTATTACATAATATATTGCTGTTATTATAATTATTTACTTGTATAGTTTTCATTTCTGTAACAACTCTATGTAATGTATTTATGTAATGTAATGTAAAGTTTTTTGCCATTTTATAAACCTATCCTTTGTGGGTAAGTTATTAGGCCTTGCATTTATAGCACTTCTTCTCCAGCGTTCTACCGTGTGCCATCTGCATGATGGGAGATTGCGAGAACTCAGCGGGAGGCGTCGGCTCACGGAAACACAATATCAAGCTGCTTTGTGCGTTCAAAACAGATAGCAATAAGAGATTTCTGCTGTGAATATGAGAGAAAAGGAGACGCCCACCATACGCATGCTGTAGCTTCATCCATAATTGCACACTCATAGACAAGTACTTGGAATTATAAATAAAAACGAAATCCGATGTATTTTAAAAAAAAGTAAAAAGCACAAAAGAGTGTTCTAACATGTCAACAAAATAATATATACTTAAATGATGTAGGGTTGTTATAAGTATTCAGACCTTCTAATGACATTCCAAGTCTTGTACTTTCTGTCTGGCCACTGTGCCATAAAGCCTATAGTTGCTGTGACCTAATGGTTTGGTGTTTTGCTCTGAAATGCATTTTCAGCTGTTAAACCTTACATGAACAGGTATGTATCTTTTCAAATCAAGTCCAGTTAATGGATCTGCCAAAGTTGGACCCAAATCAAAATGTAGAAACATTATAAAAAAAATTATAAAAAAAAAAAAACCTGAGATGCATCTTCACAAGAAAGGGTCTGGAAACTAATTCCAATGTGATTTAAAAAAAGAAAAATTTCCTTACAAATTTGTGAAGTTTTTACTAATAGGGTTTTGCTAAATAAAATAAGAAAAAAAAATTTTAAATAGGTGTTTTGTATACATTCTGTTTAAACAGTCACTTTCTCAACAGCATCTCTTTCATTCTTTGAAGTAAACAAGCTACAACATGTTTGAAATCTGAATTTTACAGCTTTATACTTGACGGTTAGAATGTACTGGAGACTTTCAAAAATGCTAAATAATTGTCTCGTCATAAAATACTTCCCTACATCATTGAGAACATGGATTTTAATGTGGAATGTAAAACATTAAATTGATCATGTAATATAAAACTTTGATCTGCCTGGCAGCTGACACAAGTATTGAAAATTACCCAGATAACCAGATTCTCACTCTGATTCTCATTTCCAATAAGCGTAGTTAAAACTGGTGCGCTATTACTAAAGAAACCTGTAACAGTGTTTAAAAATGTGAAACAGTAACTCTATCAATCCAGTCAATTGCTTAATCCTCCATCGGCAGCAAATCAAGAAGCAAATCCAAATCCGTATTTCTTAATTCTCTTTTAATGGCTTGAAATCAAAGCCAAATAACGGTCACACCACCACTTGGGTTGGCAGTCAGTCTGCCTGCTAGGATTTTCTTGTTAGCAATGGTGGCACCTCTTCTGTTATGAAAGGTCTGCAAGGCCCAGATGGTCACCCATTGTAATCCTGGGAGTGCCGGTGTGAGGTCGGGATATGCCCTGGATGGGATACGGATCCCTTGCAAAGCACCATCTAATGATATATCAATCACGCATTCACACCTAAAGACAATTGAGACAATGTCTGTTGTTTGAGACAATGTCTGTTGTAAAAAGCGCTATAAAAAATAAACTTGACTTGACTTGACTTGACCTAAAGTCAATTTTGAGTAATCAGTCTGCCTGCAGGTGGGAAACAGCTACACAACATGGAGGAGACCCATATCGGCATAGAGAGAACACAGCACAGTAACACCACACAGACTTTAACCTAAACTAAAGATTGAATTGAAGAGACTGGAGCAGTGGGATAGGTAATGATACTTGCTGGAACACTGTGTTGGGGTCACTGGCAATTTTCATATTTTTTAAATGCTACCATTTTCTCCCTAATTTAGTCATCTGCCAAATCACCCAATATTGTGTTATACAACAGCTACCAACTGGAGATAAACATGCTTCATCTGAGGTACACTATATGAACAATAGTTTCTAGACACCTAAGCATAATATTTGTATGTACATTTTTAGCATCCAATTACACATGTAGTCATCATTTACTATTATAATAACCTCCTCTCTTCTGGGAAGATGTTTTATTAGATTTTGGAGTCTGTTTGTAGAGATTTATGTTCATTCAGCCACAAGGATGTTAAGTAAAGTCAGATACTGATGTAGGATGAGGAGGCCATGGAGTGCCGTCAGCGTTCCAATTTGTTTAGTATGGTTGAGGTCAGATCGCTGTAGCGAGAGATCTTCCACTTTAACCCCCATAAACCATATCTTCATGGAGCTGGCTTTGTGCACTGGGGTATTGTCATGCTGGAACACATTTAGGTCGTCATGTTCAAGTAAAGGGAAAATGTAATGATTCCGCATTTAAAGACATCTGATACAATTGTGCACCTTCAACTTTGGGGTAACAGTTTGGGGAAGAGCCACATATGGCTCAAAAAGTCAGATGACCCAATACTTTTGTGCATATAATGTAAGTGAAGCCAACCTTCTCATTATGTTTTTATTACAGTTATAACAGAAGGGAAAGCTATTTGAATGGGCAATCTCTTCACAAAAGGCAGAAACTTTTTATTGCATTATTCAGGAGTCCCTTAACTGTCATATATTGACATTTGTAGTTTATAATCCTTGTAAATTGTATATATTTTGCAATACCACACACACGTTTGGCCAAATTTGCCTAAATATGTGTTTCAAAGTAAAAGCAAAATACACAATACGAAATACATGATGAAACCCAGAAAAAAGCATTGTGTTGCCCAAATAGGCAGAGCTTCTCATTTCTTATCTTTTTTTTCTTCTTTTTTTTTCTTCAAATACCTTTTTAAAAGCAATTGAATAAATAAAAAAAAAGCACTGATTCAACTTTTCCAAATGAAACCAAGTCATACATGGGCATTGATGTCAATACCCTAATTTGTCTCAAGAACATACAATAAAATGAATATGTCTATTTTCAATTAAAGAAATGTTTCCTTTTCTCTGAATCACATTATGCATTTTCTTCACAAATGTCCCACATTAACTACAGTTTATTCAATTTGTAAAATTGATTTTCTAGCATCCAGTTAACTTTATTTTAAATAAAAAACTCAATAATGTTGTCAGGTCACAGCAAACAATTAGCTCTATTTCCCAGACAACCATGTAACATGGCTGCCACTGATTACATTTCACAAACTCTGCAGCACTCCTATTCACTCAGCGTCTGAGTGAACTCAGGTGTGCTCAATTACTCGCATGCAATAAAAAGAGAAGTTGGTTCGCATACTAACGCAAATATTTGCTCATTCCCTGCACTTGCATTACTTTCCACATTTACATTTACGAGATGCCCTTATCCAGAGCAACTTACAAACATCTCATTCCTACAACGTAGCAGTTGAGGGTTAAAGGCCTTGCTCAAGGGCCTAGCAGTGGCAGCTTGGTGGTGCTGGGATTTGAACTCATGACCTTCTTATCAGAAGTCCATCTTAACCACTGAGCTACCACTTTTTGTTCCAATACCGTTCACATGATCAACAGTTTTGTTTCCTGTTTTGGATTTGTTTGCTTTGGATTAATAAAGACTATTTACCTGCATCTATCGGGTCATGTGGTATGTGACAAAAGTAAAAAATTGTCAAAATACTCCTTTAAAAAACAGCTCACTAAGACCTTTTTGACTGATTCATTCAACTTGAGAGACAGATGTGAAATTCATTCAGTTAATATATATATATTTAATAATACCTATCCAAATAGATTCAGCAGCAGGTTACTCAGTCTCACTAATCTTTCATAGTGTTCTCTAAGTGTTTGCACCTTGTGATGGATTAATTTTCTATAATAGCGGTAACAGTACACAGTAGATTTTATTTTGAATGCACAGGTTTATATTAATGCTCGTGTCCTTATGCATTATACAATAGTTGAATAACTATAGTATACAGTATAATATAATATATACTATATATAAATATAATATTATATGTACTTATTCACAGTTTATTTAGGGATCTGTATGGCAGATGCTTTTCTGTGATTTTTTTTTTAAGTTTATTATGTAGTTTTTTAAAACAGTCTCCAGTGTCAGGGGTTTGTAACCCGTATGAATCAATTATATTCATCTATATTTACATAACATTTTTTGCATGGTGTTATGAAGATAATATGTGATCCCGTTTGAAAATCTTCTATGAATTCCAAAACTATGCCCACAATGTCCACATCAAATACACATTTCACTTGTGAAGCCCATGTGAGTTTTTTAAGGCAGAAATAAAAAAAAAAAAAAAAAAAGAAGCTTTTTTTATGCTTTTGTATTTTGTGTGCATGATCATTTGATCAATTGTGTATAATGGTTAGTACATTTGGCTTGCATATGCAAGATTAGGAATTTGAATCCCGTTCACGCCCTGAGTGTGTAGTGTATGCTCGCTCTCTGCTTCAGGAATTTTTACCTGGTATCCCAGTTCCCTTTTCTAGTCCAATAATGTGTATTGTAGGCTGACTGTCTTTTCAAAACTGTCTGTAGTTTGCATTAATGTGTGTGCAAATGTGCCATGCAATGGATTGACCCACCACTGTGTCCTTTACCTTGTGCCCCAAGTAACAGATAGAAACTCCAGGATATCCAGTGTAGTATACAAAATGGATGGAAGTTTGAGTAAAAAAAAAAAAAAAAAAATTTAATTTGTTATTTGCAAAGTGGTTTGGAATTTCTCTTTCTTTCTTTCTTTCTTTCTTTCTTTCTTTCTTTCTTTCTTTCTTTCTTTCTTTCTTTCTTTCTTTCTTTCTTTCTTTCTTTCTTTCTTTCTTTCTTTCTTTCTTTCTTTCTTTCTTTCCTATTTGCCTTCCATTTGCTTTTCTATTCGCCTTTCTTCTCGTCATGCTCGCTCTCTGTCTCTATGTCCCTCATTAATCTTTCCAAATGTTCTCTCTTTTTTTTTTTTCCTACTGAGTCTCCGTTGTTTTTGTTATTCCCGGACCGGATTCACTCCACTGGTCCTGATCGGTCTAGAGAACATTTTTCTCTAAATGGAGAGGGATTACAGTCCTGCTAATCACGCACCAGGAGTTCACCCTGCATGACTGACAGAGAATTTGTTAATCTCCTCTTCTGCTTTTGTGCTCTTGGCTTTTTCATGAAGAACCCAATTACTTTTAGGTAAGCTCAAACAAGTGGAAGCTTTTTTTTTCCCCATTTACAGCCAAGGAAAAAAAATATATATAATCAATCAACTTCATGAAAAGCCCGGTTAGCAAGCTGTGTGAAGCTGAAGGTGCTCGTCAAATTCCGGAATCAAGCGGAACACTGCTGATAGCTTTAGAGACTCAATGAGGCTTTCGAGCACAGCGGGATTTAAAATTAAAGAAAAAAACCCCTATCAAATTTAACCATATCTATGGTGCTAAGACTGATTGTGTTTGGCACATGCCAAATATTTCATTATTCATCTCCTGATCATGCTGATGCTCTTGATACATTAATTAGCATGCAAATGGTAACCAAATAAAACCCATCATTTTCTGCAATAAGAAAAAACCTGACATGTGTGATTAGTTTTTCAATGAGCAAAATAAATTATCTTTCATTTAATTAAAAATATGTGATAACTTTTTTTAATAAACTTTTTTCAGTTTCTACTAATGCGTCTAATATCTCATCTCAAATGATGAACATGATATAGAGAGTTATCAAATCCTAATGAGGCTATTCTTTAATTGCTTTCCCTTTTTATTAATAGGAGCCTTGACCTGTACATGATGTGTGTGTGTGTGTGTGTGTGTGTGTGTGTGTGTGTGTGTGTGTGTGTGTGTGTGTGTGTGTGTGTGTGTGTGTGTGGGTGTGTGTGTGTGCTTTTCAGACTAAAGGTAAAACAGATTTGCACCAATCAATACTAAAGAATCTACAGTGCCTCTAAACAAAACATGCTCATATTTCCCAAGTACTGCATTATTATATCTGTGTAATCACTGTCTAATCGATACTTACTCGATATGTCCATGTCAAAAGGGCAGCTACAAAATCCCATATTTTGAATAACTATGCTTAAACAGAACCCAGAAGAGTAACTGGTTGGTAAACACACTTTTTCATTCATTGTTATGGGCATAATCATCGAGAAAGTAACTCTGCCAAGTAACCAAGCTCCATCTGATCAATGCACATATCAATACAATTAAACCCACATATATACAACCAATTTCATGCTTCATAGCTTTCAAATGTAAACGCCTATAGCTGCGAGAAAGCAGAGGTAAGCAAACCTACATAATACCTGATCGCTGTTCAATCAATCCTTTCTGTAATAAGCAGGAAATGCTTGCAAAGAGAAACGTTTTAATACTTAGAATATTTCCAGTGCATTTTTTATTTTTTTTTTAAATTAGATTGGAAGTCAGAGGAAAGACAAAACAGTCGTAAATGCTTCTCACTTACACTTAGTAGTGAGCATATAATTCAAGACTAAATGTTTCTAAATATTTCTGTCTGACTCTTCTGACAAAATTGAGCTAATATTTTATAGAATATTAATGTTATTAATAAAGTATATATTGAAAAGGGTTTACACCGACATATTGCAACTGTTATGGGTTCATAGCTGAAAATCACAGAATTGGTCATAGAACCCTATCAGATTAGATCTTTAATATATATACAGTGAGGAAAATAAGTATTTGAACACGCTGCTATTTTGCAAGTTCTCCCACTTAAAAATCATGAAGGGGTCTGAAATTGTCATCGTAGGTGCATGTCCACTGTGAGAGACATAATCTAAAAAAAAAAATCCAGAAATCACAATGTATAATTTTTTAACTATTTATTTGTATGATACAGCTGCAAATAAGTATTTGAACACCTGTCTATTAGCTAGAATTCTGACCCTCAAAGACCTGTTAGTCTGCCTTTAAAATGTCCACGTCCACTACATTTATTATCCTAAATTAGATGCACCTGTTTGAGGTCGTTAGCTGCATAAAGACACCCGTCCACCCCATACAATCAGTAAGAATCCAACTACTAACATGGCCAAGACCAAAGAGCTGTCCAAAGACACTAGAGACAAATTGTACACCTCCACAAGGCTGGAAAGGGCTACGGGGAAATTGCCAAGCAGCTTGGTGAAAAAAGGTCCACTGTTGGAGCAATCATTAGAAAATGGAAGAAGCTAAACATGACTGTCAATCTCCCTCGGACAGGGGCTCCATGCAAGATCTTACCTCGTGGGGTCTCAATGATCCTAAGGAAGGTGAGAAATCAGCCCAGAACTACACGGGAGGAGCTGGTCAATGACCTGAAAAGAGCTGGGACCACTGTTTCCAAGGTTACTGTTGGTAATACACTAAGACGTCATGTTTTGAAATCATGCATGGCACGGAAGGTTCCCCTGCTTAAACCAGCACATGTCCAGGCACGTCTTAAGTTTGCCAGTGACCATTTGGACGATCCAGAGGAGTCATGGGAGAAAGTCATGTGGTCAGATGAGCCCAAAATAGAACTTTTGGGTCATAATTCCACTAAACGTGTTTGGAGGAAGAAGAATGATGAGTACCATCCCAAGAACACCATCCCTACTGTGAAGCATGGGGGTGGTAGCATCATGCTTTGGGGGTGTTTTTCTGCACATGGGACAGGGCGACTGCACTGTATTAAGGAGAGGATGACCGGGGCGATGTATTGCGAGATTTGGGGGAACAACCTCCTTCCCTCAGTTAGAGCATTGAAGATGGGTCGAGGCTGGGTCTTCCAACATGACAATGACCCGAAGCACACAGCCAGGATAAACAAGGAGTGGCTCTGTAAGAAGCATATCAAGGTTCTGGCGTGGCCTAGCCAGTCTCCAGACCTAAACCCAATAGAGAATCTTTGGAGGGAGCTCAAACTCCGTGTTTCTCAGCGACAGGCCAGAAATAGAGAAGATCTGTGTGGAGGAGTGGGCCAAAATCCCTCCTGCAGTGTGTGCAAACCTGGTGAAAAACTACAGGAAACGTTTGACCTCTGTAATTGCAAACAAAGGCTCCTGTACCAAATATTAACACTGACTTTCTCAGGTGTTCAAATACTTATTTGCAGCTGTATCATACAAATAAATAGTTTAAAAATCATACATTGTGATTTCTGGATTTTTTTTTTAGATTATGTCTTTCACAGTGGACATGCACCTACAATGACAATTTCAGACCCCTCCATGATTTCTAAGTGGGAGAACTTGCAAAATAGCAGGGTGTTCAAATACTTATTTTCCACACTGTATATATATATATATATATATATATATATATATATATATATATATATATATATATATATATATATATATATATATATATATATATATATATATATATATATATATATAGTCTTTAAATTTTAAGTTTTACATTTTCTAATTCACATTCTATTTGTCATGTACATAACCAAATACAAAGTACAATATGCAGTAAAATATTTTAACAACTGGTTCATCTTATAAAATGGAATAAAAAAATAAATAAAATGAAAACAAAGAATGAAGATCGAATAGGGGAATAAATACACAATTACATGCAAATTTAATTAATCAGTATAATCAATATAATAATATATATACAGTACAGACCAAAAGTTTGGACACACCTTCTCATTCAAAGAGTTTTCTTTATTTTCATGACTATGAAAATTGTAGAGTCACACTGAAGGCATCAAAACTATGAATTAACACATGTGGAATTATATACATAACAAAAAAGTGAACTGAAAATATGTCATATTGTAGGTTCTTCAAAGTAGGCATCAAGAGAATGCCAAGAGTGTGCAAAGCAGTAATCTAAGCAAAAGGTGGCTACTTTGAAGAACCTACAATATGACATATTTTCAGTTCACTTTTTTGTTATGTATATAATTCCACATGTGTTAATTCATAGTTTTGATGCCTTCAGTGTGACTCTACAATTTTCATAGTCATGAAAATAAAGAAAACTCTTTGAATGAGAAGGTGTGTCCAAACTTTTGGTCTGTACTGTATGTATATATATATATATATATATATATATATATATATATATATATATATATATATATATATATATATATATATATATATATATATATATATATATATGATAAACTACAAAAATAATAATTTACTAAACACTAAACATTCGTTTTACTGATCTGCCAAGTCTCAAATCAAGCAACAAAATCTATCACCAACATCCGGTACACTTAGCAAAAGTTCCTTTTGGTGTCCTGATGTTTTACGTAATTTGAAACACAATAATTACTTAAAACATTTACAAGAAAATGTTGTCTTCATACTTGATGGTAAGTATGGTTTTACTAATAATAAACATGCATTTGTATAAAACATTCACATTTATCAATGCCTATGTTGATTAGAGTATTAAAAACTTAATAAGTATTCATTTATGTCCTATAAAAATGTGCGATTAAGTTATGATCTTTTATAATTATAACTATTTCTGTTCCTTTGCATTTAACACTTCAAATTATAAAAGGTAATAAATTCAAATAAAGTTACAGAAACAGTTCATTCTTGGTGTGAATCACAATATAATGAATGATAAGTACATGAATGAACCAGCTAAGCATTATACCTTTTTGTACCAATTTTTATATATATATATATATATATATATATATATATATATATATATATATATATATATATATATATATATATATATATATATATATATATATATATATACAGTGGGTACGGAAAGTATTCAGACCCCCTTAAATTTTTTACTTTTTGTTATATTGCAGCCATTTGTTAAAATCATTTAAGTTCATTTCTTCTTCCTCATGAATGTACACACAGCTCCCCATACTGACAGAAAAACACAGAATTGTTGACCTTTTTGCAGATTTATTAAAAAAGAAAAACTGAAATATCACATGGTCCTAAGTATTCAGACCCTTTGCTGTGACACTCATATATTTAACTCAGGTGCTCTCCATTTCTTCTGATCATCCTTGAGATGGTTCTACACCTTCATTTGAGTCCAGAAATTTTTGATTATACTGATTGGACTTGATTAGGAAAGCCACACACCTGTTTATATAAGACCTTACAGATCACAATGCATGTCAGAGCAAATGAGAATCATTAAGGTCAAAGGAACTGCCTGAAGAGCTCAGAGACAGAATTGTGGCAAGGCACAGATCTGGCCAAGGTTACAAAAAATATTTGCTGCACTTAAGGTTCCTAAGAGCACAGTGGCCTCCATAATCCTCAAATGGAAGACGTTTGGGACGACCAGAACCATTCCTAGAGCTGGCCGTCCGGCCAAACTGAGCTATCGGGGGAGAAGAGCCTTGGTGAGAGAGGTAAAGAAGAACCCAAAGATCACTGTGGCTGAGCTCCAGAGATGCAGTCGGGAGATGGGAGAAAGTTGTAGAAAGTCAACCATCACTGCAGCCCTTCACCAGTGGGGCTTTATAGCAGAGTGGCCCGACGGAAGCCTCTCCTCAGTGCAGGACACATGAAAACCCGCATGGAGTTCTCCAAGATGGTGAGAAATAAGATTCTCTGGTCTGATGAGACCAAGATGTGTAGAGAAAACCAGGCACTGCTCATCACCTGTCCAGTACAGTCTCAACAATGAAGCATGGTGGTGGCAGCATCATGCTGTGGGGGTGTTTTTCAGCTGTAGGGACAGGACGACTGGTTGCAATCAAGGGAAAGATGAATGCGGCCAAGCACAGGGATATCTTGGACAAAAACCTTCTCCAGAGTGCTTTGGACCTCAGACTGGGCTGAAGGTTTACCTTCCAACAAGACAATGACCCTAAGCACACAGCTAAAATAACGATGGAGTGGCTTCACAACAACTCTGTGACTGTTCTTGAATGGCCCAGCCAGAGCAATGACTTAAACCCAATTGAGCATCTCTGGAGAGACCTAAAAATAGCTGTCCACCAACGTTTACCGTCCAACCTGACAGAACTGAAGAGGATCTGCAAGGAGGAATGGCAGAGGATCCCCAAATCCAGGTGTGAAAGACTTGTTGCATCTTTCCCAAAAAGACTCCTGGCTGTATTAGATCAAAAGGGGGCTTCTACTAAATACTAAGCAAAGGGTCTGAATACTTAGGACCATGTGATATTTCAGTTTTTCTTTTTTAATAAATCTGCAACAGTGTCAACAATTCTGTGTTTTTCTGTCAGTATGGGGAGCTGTGTGTACATTCATGAGGAAAAGAAATGAACTTAAATGATTTTTCCGTACCCACTGTATATATATATATATATATATATATATATATATATATATATATATATATATATATATATATATATATATATATATATATATATATATATATATATGAAATTTCCTGAATAACAATCACAGCATGTTGTTTCAATATAAATCTGTTGTGTGTGTATATATATATATATATATATATATATATATATATATATATATATATATATATATATATATATATATATATATATATATATATACACACAACAGATTTATATTGAAACAACATGCTGTGATTGTTGACAGGAAATTTCATAAATTTTTTTTCATTGTTGCTCGTGTGATCAAAAACAAGCCTACTAAATTCCAACTACTATTTCAATTGCATGGTTCACTATGATTTATTTATTAAGTGTAACTAAGGATGCATAAACAGATGTCTTTAACGGGTACAAGATATAACCGATTGAGAAACAGCTTCAAAATTGAATCATGCCATAGTCCATTATCCCTTTATACTCAAAATTAATAGTTCACAACCCCTTTTTAAAATGACTCCATTAAAGTGATGATAGGGTGTGTAGGTCTTTCCTGAAGGTGATGGCTTGTCTCTATTTTTTGGCATGAAATGCCTCACAGACTCTCACCTACACGGAGCTGAGTGAAATCTACTGTAGATCTGTGCTTTAAAAAGTCACAGATCCCTAAAATCTTATTATAGGCCATATTGCTTAGTATTAGATCAGTAAAAACTGATAGAAAATTCACTGATATTAATATTAAAACTACACTATATTATCTTTCCCGTCACTTTAACTAGAAGACCCAAACCTGTTCCACCATGACACCATGTCCCTGTGCACACAATGAGCTCCATTTAAATGGGTCTTTACTAACACAAATGTGGCTGAATGAGTACAAATCCCCACAACCAAAGTAAACATCTTTCAAGAAGAGTGAAAGTCATTATAAAAGCAAATGAAAACTAAATGTGGAATAGGATGTTCAGAAAAACCCATAAAAATCTTATGGTCAGTTGCCCACAAACAATTGTCTTGTTTAGTATATATAATAAAGTAATGTGAACATATTTGTGGGCATATTTGAACTTTTACTCAAGTACACTGTTGACTTCTACTTATAGCTCCTTTCACTTTCACTTGCCTCGTGGTAAGAAAATGACAGCTGGCACAGTCCAATGCAAATTCACATATGAATATTACTAAGAACCTGACATTTTTTTAAATTAAATGCATACAAGTCTAATTAAAAACTAATAAAAGAGACAGCATGCAATCTTTATATTGATGTGATGTCATCTTTAAGGATTAATTAAAGTACAGTCATGATTTTTAAGATCTGTATTTGGCAAAAGCAGCACATGTCCGCTCTCGTATTTCCTCTGAACTCCAAATGCACGAGTGGCAAAAAACATTAATACAGTAAATCATGTAAAAGGAGATAAATCGAAAGCAAATGTCACTTGCCAGTTCATATCTATATCTGAAAAGCACGTTGTTGAAAAGCACATTTTATTTAACATAGTTGCAAATTTGGATGCCACTTATGCTAAATTGGACTATATTTGTTTTGCTTTAAATCCAGTGGCTCAAATGGTAAGGCAGAACACTTTATGGTCCAACAATGATTCACTGGCAGTGCAGGGATTTAAACCCACAACCTTCTGCACACTAAACCAGATAAATAGCCACTTTAACTTCCACAGTGTACAATTTGATTACATTGCAAATTGAATGATACTGTACATCAGTTTTATTTCAGTTAAGTACCAGCAAAATCTCTAATATCATCTCTTTTACAGCTTCTTAACACATATTCATTTGCATTAATCCTCCTACATCAGTCATAAGTATGTACTAGTAATGGATCAGCCCTTATATTGGTACTGTTTTCTGTCTGTATTCATTTATTTGTACCTTTAAGATGATTCTTACCTCAGAAACCACATGATCCTACTGAATAGGATGTAAGCAGGTATACAGTGTTTTAGAAATAACAACATCACACTATATGATCACAGCTAAAGCAAACTACAGCATTCTAAAGTATATTAAATAGACAAAAGTATTGGGAAACCTGACCTTTTCAGCCATATGTGTTTCTTTGCCAAACTGTTACAACAAAATGTTTTATCGATGTTCACAATTTTGATGATCTGTGCCCTCAGTAGTGTAAAGTATTTGAGTAAATGTAAATTGTTACTGTATTTAAGTAATTTTTTGGCTACTTTATTGTTTTACTGAGTATACAAAACATTAGCTCTTACTCTCTACTCAACTAGATTTAGAATTTAATATTTGTACTTTTACTATATTTTAACCTTTTTACTTTTTACTTATATTTTTACTTGTTTACTTGAACTGTTACTTAGAGATTTTGCATGCCAGCTTAATCTGTTGTGACTTATTAATTCTGCAGAGAAGGCGATATTTATTTTTATTTTATTTGTCCATTGAGTATTAATTGTTCTTTCACTTTGTGACATGAAACTGTAAATTTGTTAATTGAAGCTTTTTAAAAGATTGATTTATTATTTTGACCAAATTGTGTTTGATCTGTGTTTTATTTTGGCATGTTGTAAGAGGCAGTTGTGTTAATGTTGGTTAAAGCAGTGTCACAATTTGATTTGTATTTTAGGAAGTAAAACCTCACAAATTAACAGTTTTTGGCTTGAGGACTAGTGCATCTTTGAGCTTACATTCAATATAAGTAAAATGCTCAATTACTGTTCAAATCTGTAAAGACTTTTACTCCTCATATTGGAATTGGTGACTTTTAACTAGTAATGGAGCAGGTTTTAAGTAATGTATCTATACATTTACTTAAGTATGATTTTCAAGGACAATTTACACCTCTCATACATAAGTAGATTGCTCATTTCTGAATCAGTATCAATATTTGTAGCAAATATTACAGATATGTATTAATAGTTGTTAATTGAAATTAATATAGTTGCGTCTTCATGACCACTGATGCCTGATGGAATACGTCTTTTATAAATGTTTATGAAGATTTAGGCCAGTTGTCATTAATGAGTTATGTAGGTGTTATAAAGCTTTCTGGTATCTACACTAAAGTAAAATATTCCCCCGGACATTTTAGGTGTTATCAGTTTTTGTGTTTCCTCACCTGCCGTCTGTCCTGAGGGCAAACGGAAACACTCCTAACACCTTTCATGTTTATGTTTAATTACCTGTGAGGAAGCACTATCGCAGATGTTGCTATCTCTGGCTCCGGTGTGACAGAGTTCCACAGAAATAATTTCTGATAAAAAAAGAAAGGCTGGTTAGCGAAGCAACACACTTAAAGCCCCTCAGGAACTGCAGTCTGGCAAACAGATGAAGTAAAGTACTTCTGTAAGTCAGAGTGATTAGAAGTTTCCGTTCCCATTTAATCCTAAACTTGGTTAACTGTTGTTTGGAAAGGGTACTACTTTCATAATGGCAAAGATTCAGCCAATTTGGCTCTAAAATATATACAAGGGATTAAGATGGAACCAAGGGGCTGTGAGTGTTATTCAGAAAACAGTATAAAAAAGAAACAAGTAAAAAATTCCAGTTCTTTTTTTTTTCTTGTTACTCCTGTGATCAGAAAGAAGCCTTGTAAATCACAACTATTATGCCAGTTGAATGGTTCCTTATGATTCATTTATTAAGCATAAACCAAGATACATAAACAGATGTCTATAAAGGGTACAAGTTATAGCAGGTTAAGGAAGGGCTTCAGTTTAAACATGCCATAGTCCATTATCTCTTTACACTCCAAATTAAAAGTTCACAACCCCTTTTTTTAAATGACTCCATTAAAGTGAGGATAGGGTGTGTTGGTCTCGCCTGAGGGTGATGACTCGTCTCTATTATTTGGCAGGCCATGTCTCACTAACTCTTACTAACACTGAGCTAAGTGACTTCTAACACATCTATTAGCTCAGTGCCACAAATCCTGAAATTTCCTTACTGTGAAAGTGGGTGCTTAGGATTAGATTAGTGATTACTGATAGTCAAAGCACTGATTTAAAAACTCCACTATATAGACAAAAGTATTGGGACACCTGATCTTTCCAGCCATATGTGGTTCTTCCCCAAACCGTTACCACAAAGTTGGAGCCACACAAATTTATGCAATTGTATGCAGTAGAATATTTTTAGAATTCAACCCATTCAAGCATAACAATGTTTCTGTGCACAAAGACAACCCCATGAAGATATGGTTAAAGTGGAAAATCTTTAGTGGCCTGCTATAAAGCTCTGATCTCAACCCTACTAAACACCTTTGTGATGAATTAAAACACTGTCAGTACCCCAGACCTCCTCACCTCACCTACATCAGTATCTGACTTTACTAACACCCTTGTGGGTGAGCGCAAATCTCCACAAGCACTTCCCAAAAATGTGTGACCAGTCATGTATTGCCCTCGCCTTGCTTGCCTTATTGTTCTTGTTTGTGTTATAAATCTGTTGTCTGTTGGGAATAGTCAATATTTAACGCTTATAATAAAGTAAATTTGCCTGTATATTATTATTAAACAAGATAACTGCTAGGATGTGGGGGCAATGTTTCCTTTCTAATAGTAGCTTGAACTGTAATATCAGCATATTAGTATATCATTTACTAATTAGTAAAATAAAGGAATACAAGGCAGATAGCATAATGCATGACACAGCTTGTTTGCTAAACTGGCCAAGGTTGCATTGGAAAGTGCAGGTTATTAATATAGGTTGTAACAAGTTAATGGAAAGAATTTACTATATGGCACTACATTGGACTTTGCATCCAAAGATCATAAGTTCAAATTGCATCTATAGGGTTCAAACCCCTATAGATGTTCAGTTGTATGAATGAGATCAATGAAAGTCACTCTGGATAAAGGTGTCTGCCAAATTCCATAAATGCAAACATATGGACTGGAGTCACTTGAGTTTAAGTACAATTAACTAAGGCACTCAGTAAAATGCCAGAATTGGTCAAGTGTGCCAGGTCACTGTCATAACAAATAGGATATATATAGAATGAGTAGATATATAGAAAAATTTATTTTTTTATATTCTTACCTAGAGTATTCTATCTAGAAGCCATATAAACAGGCAGTTTGTTGAAAAATAATTTAAATTATATCCTGTAAGCTAAATATGCTCTTTTTCCCTCACATGGTAAACATTATACTTTGATCAATGTTTACCACATCCTACACCCAACAGCCTGTAAGCAGTATAAACACCAGTTGTGAACACATATGCATTTTTAATCTGTAAACCGAAGTGCTGAATTGTTTGATTAATAATGGGGAAATTAATTTCTTGTTTGGATATTTTTACAGGTAGACTTGTGAATAAATTATTTACACCTGCTTCCTGCTTCTTACGTGACCCAAGATGGTATTGGAAAGTAACTGGAGTTTAAGTCTTGCAAAGTTTTTCTATTGTCTGCTTTTGTCTTGCAATCAGTAAAAATTTGTGAATCATTGTATAGAAAACAGATCAGTTAAGTTCAAAGTGATAATCAGGCTTATGAAAATAAATATAAAAAATAAAGAGACTGATATGGATAATACTTATGTTAAAACTGACTAATTGTAATAATCTGCAATAAGGCAAAGTTTGTATGGTTTTTAATTTTTTTTAAAGAAAGTTACAAATATAGAGGTTGACGCATTTGCGTTTTCTATGTCGGTCAGCTCAGCATAATATTACATTAAAATGTTTCCCCTTCAGGAACTCAAAATACGTCACAACGCTTTGGGAATGCCTTGCGTTGTCCACGCTCTGAATCACGTGTGAAATCCGGCTGATTGGCAAGTCGTGACATCATTGGTGGGCAACGTAACAAAAACCAGGAAGCTACAAAATAGGTGAGCTATGTTTGTTCAGGGAAGTGTTTTGTGTGTGAATCCGTGCAAGCAATGGCTAAAAGCAAACAAACCTTTCGCATGTGTGTCCCTCCTTGCCCCTGTTTTATTACAGGGGAGACCCACATGAGCTATGTGTTTGCTTGGGAGTGGAGCATGTGCAGTCAGCTCTCAGGGGAGATAATTGTTCTTGCTGTACCCGCATGGCTATGTGCACGCTCCGCTCCCGGAGAGCGCTCCTCGAGGAAAGTGCACTTCCTCGAGGCGAAGCAGCACCGAAGGTCATGGGGCTTGCAGGCCGACCTAGCAGAAGGCATGGAGATGGATGAGTCCCCTCCAGCCTTCCCTGCTGGGCCGAGCACCCGTTCCCTGGGGAAAGCACGCCCTTCGGCAGTTTCTTCTCCCGGGTGCATGCAACACGGAGCTCCGTATTTCTTCCTCCGAGGAGGGAGAATTTTTGGATGATAGCAAGCCCACGGACTCAACACAGCCTGCACTGTTCGAGGAGCTCCTGGAGGTAGTGCTGCGGGCTGTGTCCAAGCTAGAGATAGCTTGACCGGACGAGAAGCAGAAGCAACGCACTGCCAGGAAGATGGATAAGGATTTCCTGTGCCCCGCATCACAGCCATCTGCACCGGGGCCTACTGTTTTTTTCCCGAGGTGTCCAGGTCCTGGAGACCCCATATGCCGCCCGTGCCCTTTCCCCACAAACCTCGCTGTACACGAACATAGTAGGGTTTAAGGAGTGCGGCAATGGGGAGATGCCCAAGGTTGAAGAGATGCTAGCTGGCTATCTCTCCCCAGGTGCTGCATCGCTGAAGGCCCCGGTATTGCCTACTAGGCCATTGAAAGCCACTTCAGCGTTAGTAGGCAAGGCTTACGGTAGGTCAGGCCGCGAGTTGTCTCCACATGATAAGTGTGCAGGCATAACAGGCTGACCTGCTGTGAGAGTTGGACAAGGGTTTCAGCTCTGGGGCTGACGATACTAAGGAGTCTCTCCCCAGGTGCTGCATTGCTGAAGCCGACGCGCAGCCGACCTTACCCTTAGGGCCACCAAGGAAATGCCGTGGGGCGTAGGTCGGTCTATGTAAGCTTTAGTAGCCACAGAAAGACATCTGTGGCTCACCCTGTCAGAGATTCCTGACAGGGACAGGGTTTTTCTGCTAAATGCTCCAATAGCTACTTCTGGCCTGTTCGGCGACGCAGTAGGGCCGGTCGTCGACAGGTTTCAGGAGTCGAAAAAGCAATTGGCGGCATTCCAGCCGTACCGTCCTCACCGCTCTCTGGCATGGCCGGGCATCGCAGCCTTGAGAGGCTGGATACCTGATCAGACTTCCAAGCAGAGGAGACCAGGCTGTTAGCCATGCCACGGGATGTGCTTTGGGGTGCAGCCTCCCTCCAGCAGGTTCTTTTTTTATGGAATTCTTAATATTTATTTCACTGTGGAGATGTTCACAAAAAAATTTATTTCAAGAACACTTTATTGCTTAAAAATGCACCCTAATTAAAAGAATTGTTGCAATTTTCACAAAATAATCAAATGTAAATACAACAAAAAAATCCTCAAATATATTTCTAAATAAATACATAGACATTTGAAATAGAAACAGGCTTTTGGGTGTGATTTTGAGTCTTTTTAAAAAGTTTTAAAAAGTAATGTTGTCTCCACTCTAGTTAGTGTCGTTTGTACGCTTTCTATGTAAATTAATGTGGCTTAAATATTTAAAGAAATCAAAAGAAAAACAATCTCATACCAAGATACTTCATATATTTGTTTATTCTTCTAAATTTCCTCACCATTGGTCTGTTTTTAAGTCTATTAAAACCTGCATATTTAAGAAATTGTAGGGTGTGTTTCAAATTGACTCATAAACTTACATATACAATTGGAAGTTCCGGAGTGTAAAGGTTTAGAAGTTTGAAGCATAAAACTTCTTCCGTGTTAAGTTTTATTAAATGCTATGAGGAAAAAAATCAGAATTTTTTGTTTTTTAGTTAAATAAATTTTAAGATTTTTTAAAGAATTGTTTTTTACCTGTAGTGTCTTGCCTGAGGCACAAAACAAATGTACTGCTATCAAAAGAAAAATATGAATAATTTAGGCAAAAGACCCAACAGGAATGTTTACTATGTTAAATGGTTTTTGAACAGTTCTTCAGTGTGACTCCATCATGTACTTCAAACACCTGATTGAATCGATATTTCCCCTCCAAGACACAAAATGTGAAAAGTCTGAGGCTGACTTGTCATTGTTACGTTTCATTTCATCAAAGCTTCCCATCTTTCATAACGGTTTTGATTTTGATCTGTGGTGAATAAGAAGCTTTGCTCAGCGGAAGCCTTCAAACTGTGCGGCTGATTTTCATGCCTCACACAGCTTGATCCGTCTAGGTTTTTTTAACTGTTTATTAAAGTGATATTTCTTTTTTGGAATGATTTTAGACAATGCCGCTGTGGCGAAACATCATCCGTAGGCGTCTAGTCATATTTCGGCTGAGTTCAGGAATTCAGTCCGGCTTTCATCCTTCTGTCTTTTTAAAGAAAACCAAAGTCAATATCCAAATGGCTAAAGGGAAAAGAGAAAAAGTCTCAGCTAAATGCAGACAGATACAGTCGAACAGGAGTAACCGGAGAAACTGCTGACTTTCTAATATAATAAGGAAAGTGAGCAATCCGTTACACTGCCTGTTGGAGTCTAATAATATCAGGGCCCTGGAGGAGAAGAGAAAGAGGATAGAAAATATTTTTAAACCAAATCTATGTCTCTGTCTCTCCACTACTGAGTGTAATGCAAGTGGGAAAAAAAAATCTAAATATCAAATACAACCTAAACTCCAACTTCCTTTAAATGAAGTCATTCAGCCAAGACCTGTTTGGTGTCTGCTGTTTACTTCTTCAGCTTTTCAATAGAACTGAAAAATTAGCATACTCTTAGTCAACTGTTTGCTTACACTAAACAGTATATGTATGTAATATTTGTCCATATATAATAAATGCAAATAAATGTATTGGGACACCTGTCTTTTCTGACTATGTGTCATTTTCCCCCCAAACTGTTACCAGAAGGTTACACATACAATTATATAGAATGTCTTTAAATGTGGAGCATACAATTTTCTATTGACTTCAACTAGGAGTCCAAAATCTGTTCTAGCACCTTTAGTGAAAGTTTTGTTTTTTCGAATTTCAGATTTGTTCGAGTCGTGTATTATTTTCTTAACATTTTCCCATTTCTTTAAGTATTTAAACAAAGGTTTGTAGGTTTGAGTAAAGGAAGAGACATAATGGAGCCATTTGGACTTTTTTTTTTTTTTTATTGAAAATGTAACTGGAAAGTCTAATTTTATACTTGATGAAGCAATTTCAATTTTAATAGATAATAATTTTCAAATTTTATATAATTTTATATATTTTTATTCATGCATGCTTTTAAATATGCTACATATGCTGGCACTTTAGAGAGGTGTTTTCTTCACGGATGAATCCTTGTTTTCACTGTACAGGGCAAAATGCGTGAGGCAAAGGGTGGCCACACCAGATACTGACTGGTTGTCAGACCCCCAATACAGTAAAACTGCACATTTTACAGTGGCCTTTTATTGTGGCCAACCTGAGGCACACCTGTGCAATAATCATGCTGTCTAATCAGCATCCTGATCTGCCACACCTGTGAGGTGGATGGACTATCTCAACTAAGGAGAAGTGCTCACTATCACAGATTTAGACAGATTAGTGAACAATATTTGAGAGAAATTTTGTATTTAGTGTACATAGAAAAAGTCTTAGATTTATGAGTGTTGCATTTTTATATATATATATATATATATATGTGTGTGTGTGTGTGTGTGTGTGTGTGTGTGTGTGTGTGTGTGTGTGTGTGTGTGTGTGTGTGTGTGTGTGTGTATAGAGGCTGATTATACAATCCTAGAAATGCAAGTTATTATACAGAAGGGGAAACGATGATCAAGATGAATTCATCATGGAGCACACAGAGGACAGAAAGAAGTGCTGAGGCTCACGGGTGAAGAAAGTTTAATCAAGAAGGTATGTGTGATTGAGAAGAGATATTGCCATGCAAGGAAATTAAATTGAAACATGCCACTTTTAGAATTTGGTTAAGTGTATAAATGGTTGTATTATATCACAGTCCTGGTAACAGTGGTTTGAATGCATTTAGTGTTTTACCTGGTGGGGTGTATTCTAAAATGTGGTAAAAGTGTATGGGGCGACAGAAAATCTAATCGAAATGACATTTTTCATGAGTAGTGACAGTTAAGACAGGGTTTTTTAATAACATCTAGACCACCAACCTTAAGCACAAGTTGTCTTTAAGCCAGAAAAAATGGGATAGAAAATATGGACTGAAGGTTTTTTTTGTAAAATCTAATATGTAAAATAAAACGCAAAAGATGATTCAATATATTAAAAAACATGATGCCTAATAAGTAGGTGGCAAGCACTGAAAATAAACATTGAACAGGCATCCCTGTCATGTTACAAAGCTGAGGCAGCTGCAAGTGCAGATTTTTGTGCACATGTTTAACCAAACACTAAAAAAACAAAGCATGAGTCACATGACTTGACTTAAGAACAAGAGAAAATCTTCACCTGATCGAGATGAACAACAACTACAGAAAGATAAATACGAGACAAATTGTGCAGTGAAAGATGAAGACTATACACAAGTGCAAGTTAAAATTTACAAGTGTGGAAACAATCATGTGGCATGGTTCAGTGAGGTGCATTGGCTGATAGGAAACATAGATTATCTGTCTCTTGGCACCATTTAAACAATACCATGTTATGAATATATTACTCCATAAATAAGCACCTGCTGCGATTCGCACTGGATCTCCACAGTGGTGTCAAAATGGCAACCTTTGAGCTGGATCTTCATCTTTGGGAAGAGGGCAAAATCCACAGGAACCAAATATGGCGAGATCATGTGAATCGTTCTCTGACGATTGTCATGCACAAGTTGCCAAATATTTTCCACTTTTTTGGGGGTTGAGCTCGTTGAAGGTCTTCCTGATGTCTTGTCATCTTCCAGTGATGTTCCCTCGCTTTTGAACTATGCATGCCATCCAAAACACCTCGAACGAGTCATTGCAGCTCCAGCGTATGTCAAACGTATGTTATGTCAAATGTCTCTGAGGCAGATTTGCCCAGTTTTACGCAGAATTACGTTTGCTCTTTGTTTTAACTTTCTGTTTATGATGAAATCACAGACATGGTAACGTACGTGGTCAGAATAGCACCAGTTACCAACTTGTAGAGGTTGTAAGTATCACAGTAGTCACAACAAATTGCTAAACTTTTAGAAGAAACTTTATGTTCATGCTCATGTCGGCTTGAACAGAACGGAAGGATTGTAAAAATAGTAAATATGACACAGTCTTCTACTTTTCTTACTTGTCAGACCACCATCATTACCCAAACCCCAGGAACTGTGTGTGTGATGGTGCGTCATGAGCCAAGAGGGGACCCATATGTTTAACAAAGAAGTATAAAGGTCAGCTCTGTCACTCCTGCAGACCACACAAAGCCGGATTGCGCACTGAGTTGGAATAAAAAGCGATGGATTCGGCTCAGCTTGTCCAGCTGTGTGACTTTCGATCCAAATCGGCGCCTTTGCCCTACGCAGAGTTTCCACAGCGATTGATTGAATAGAGAGCATTTTTCTCATTTCCCAGATGAAGAAGCTACTTGAATGTCAGTGAAACACTTCCATATTGCATCATACAGTCTGAACATCAGCCGGGGCATCTTATGAAGCCACTCACATCTGTCACCAGCACCCGGTACACAGCAGAGTAAAAAGCTGTTGAGCATCTGACTCACTAGATCTGATGAAAATGGTGCAGCAGGACAGTGGCATTGGCAGAACAGTTATGACACATATACTGACCTGCTTCCAATTTTCATATCGCTTTGACATAACACTGGGGACAAGTGGCATATTTATGCTGACATAAGCTTGCGCTGTCACACCTTTCAGTATGGCTTCTGTTAGAATTTCATGGCAACTTGACTTTTGGCATGTCAGAGTAATGATGTGGAGTAGCTTGATAAACAAGGTTCTTTCAAAAATAGAACAAAGGTACACATGCTCTGTAGTGTCTCCTGAGCCAAGTGCTTGGTGGTAACCCTGAAATGAAACTTTGCTGTACTGTGAAAATAGAAGAATTCACTTATTTTCTGTTTTTTTTAAAATTTTTTTTATGTAACATAATAATAATGGTGGACAGTAACACATTAAATGTAAATCGTTGCTGCACTTTAGTAGCTTTTTCACTTATCCATACTTTACTGAAATGTTTCCATTTGGGGAGATTTTACTTTACGTTCTTTAACTTTTTTCTCAACTACATTTTGTGAAATCAGTTATTCAGTGTACAGTTCAGCATCAGTCCAACAGCAAGCAGAACATTTTGAGAGTAATAAATGATGGAAGAAACCACTGACTCGAACTTACCACAACACCGGCGGTCTTATTTGCATGATTTTTTTTAAGTAGTTGAAAAAAAGGTTTTGGGCTCATGAGAATTTTAATAGATATTAATCAAATATCTATCATTCATACAATCAGATATGTTCATGGTTTCTGTACTTCTTCCACCACTGTATAATAAACCCCACTGCAATTTGGAATATGTTTTATTCAGATGGGTCAGAAGGTATGATTACTTTTCTCCAACAAAACAGAATTGCACAGTCTGTATTATTAACTTCCATAAAGAAATAAAGAGAGACAAATGAGGGACAGATCTGGTGCACTTTCTACTTGCTATAACATGAGTAATACTAGATAGAAATTAGTTTTGTTTTTCAGATGTTTCAAAATATTAAATAACTTTAAATTGATAGTATGTTAAATGGATGTAGGCATTACATTCTTTAATTCATAAACTATAAATATTTGAAAAGTGCAATTGAAATGAACCATAAAATCCAGAATTGCATAATTTTGATCAAAGGAGCTAATAAACAAGCCACAGGGCAAATTTCCAAATGATTGGAAACACAGTGAATTCAGTGCATCACATAGGAAGATGCTATGTTTTGCACCTTTGTAGAAAGCATGTATTTCGTCTTAATAAAGTATTATTTCATGTTTTAACAATGATTTTAAAATTTGTGATTGAAATGTTGTCGATCTGTAATAGGTTTTTATGTCTCTCTATATGTATCCAGATAGGGAGCTTTTCTGGTATGAAGGGAATAAATGCCTGGGAGTTTTGCCAAGATGGCTGCCAAGTACACAGACTTTACTATAAAGACTTTGGGTATGCCTATGGTTAAAAACAATGTTTTTTTAATGATGCTGGATAATACTACAATAATAATAATAATAATAATAATAATAATAATAATAATAATAATAACACTGCTTATCTCTGGCACCTGTTAGTGGATGAGATATATTTGGCAGCAAGTGAACATTTTGTCCTAAAAATGGTTGATGTGTTAGAAGCAGGAAAAATGGGCAAGTGTAAGGATTTGAGCGAGTTTGACAAGGACCAAATTGTGATGTCTAGACAACTGGGTGGGAGCATCTCCAAAACTGCCGCTCGTGTGGGCTGTTTCCGTGGTGCCCTGGCGACGGGGTCATGGGTGGCCGAGGCTCATTGATGCACATGGAGAGCGAAGCCTGGCCCGTGTGGTCCGATTCAACAGACGATTTGCTTTATCTTAAATTGCTAAAGAAGTTAATGCTGTTAATGCTCAACAAGTCAGGACTGTTTTAGCAGCATAAGGGGACCAACACAATATTAGGCAGGTTGTCATAATGTTATGTCTGTTTAGAAGCTATTAAGTTACGCCTTATAGGTGTAACTTAATACTGTATGCTGAAAAGGTTCTGTATGGTTTATACATACATTTACATACAACTTTACTAAAAAAATTATCATTGAGACAGAGGTCAAGGTTAAATCAGGAAGCTGCATGGCAAGGATTGACAGATTGGGATATATTAAAGAAACCAAATCTAGGAATTATAGTAGTAATAGTAGTAGTAATAGTTTTAATAATAGTAAAAGTAATAATATTTTAAAATTCAGCAAAATTCAATCACAATCAAAAAAGGTCATTTAAAGTTTTAAATAAGCAAAAACAAGCTGAATAATTTTATATCAATAATCTCATAATGTGAAATATTGCCTTTTACCTTTTGCCTATTATCAAGTTCTAATTTTCTCCAAAATGTTTGCTAGGTTGAACTCCCTACTGCACCACTACTCCAAAACCACTTCTCTTTGGCCAAATCTTCGTTGGCTGCAGAGAGATGTATATAACTTTTCATCTTCTTTATTTGTATTCAAGCATAAATCAGATCCACTGACGCATACATGCTCCAAAACATCATTTCTCTTCACTTTTTCTAATTAACCACTTTTTCTCTACAATCAATTTAGATTGCTGCCAATACTAACAATAATCTCTAGTTATAGAAGCTTGTGTGTCCTCAGGAATCTTTCAATTTCTTTAAATAAACGTCCGTTTTCTTCTTCCACACTGGTTACTGTCCTCAGCTACACAGTGGAGTTTTAAAATGACTGGACATACACTTCAGCTTCTTTAATCTGGTCTATGCACACATGCCTAACAGCCAGTGAAGTGCTTTCTAGGGGAGTTTGGGATTTCAGAAGGAAGAGAGGTCAGAGCGGTCAACAGACACTCGAGCAAGTCCTAACACAGGATGTAATACTCAGTCAGATAGAAAACGACACTGCCATCATGAACGATTTTTACTACCTAAAGTGAATTGTACAGCAATGCAGTTGCATCAGGATGCAAAGCGAGTTACTTTAAGCCACGTCTGTGGCTGAAACTTTGAGTGAAAGTGATCGGGACTGTTTTGTCTAATGAGTGCATTAAACAAAGTTCATAAAGTAGGTTAAACACTCTCTCTTTAGTATCTTAATCAAGCGAACTTTGACAGCTCTTTGGGGGTGGGTGGGTAAGCGAGTGTGAGTCAGATCTCTAAAAGTAATGTGGCATGAAATAATAGTGCAATGCATAAAAATAATAACATAATTGACTATGGATGATGTAACACCTCGCAGTTTATCTGCAGCATCACCCCGTTGTCCCTTTGGTAATGAGTTTACTTCAAAATATCTAATAAACACCCTGTGGATAAGCAACAAATTACACCTATTGTAAACACATCATATAAAAATGATGCCCCTCTGTATTAGCGGTGTGCAGGCCACTTAGATATGAGACACATTAAAGCATACAATAAGAGCATTTGGATGAATTCATGTGTTTAGTTGTGTAGATTGGTAAATTATTATTTAGATTTATTAATATTTATTGCTCCAATTACCTAATCTAAGTCTTCAATTTATTCCCTTACTGGAATGAAGAGTAAATCATTATGTATTGATATTAATTGTGGATAATTACACAACTGCATACAATTGTAAATTGATTTGGCATAGTTATTGATCTATTAATAGGCTATATGATGATATAAAGAGGCCAGAGATTGATGCATTGTCTGCGGCACAATGGAATTTTTACTATTGTTAGAAGAGCATGGCAACCGAACAATAAAGCAAGAATGTGTTCTCCATAACAGGGGAAGTGCTAGCTCAAAATTTCCAAAGCCAAAAAGAGCAGGGGAATAATGCTGCAAACTCTATTGAGCACATTCTTACTGTATTAGCCTGCTTGACAATGTTGTCTTTTGGACACTGCTTCAGGTGGGAGACTACTCCAAGTGAGACACTGTTCCAGGTGGGAGGCTGCTTTCAGTTAGAAAGCTGCTTTAAGTGGGAGACTGGTCCAAAGGGGGCAGTGCTCTAGGTGAGACACTATTTCAGGTAGGACACTGCTCCAGATGAAAGGCTGCTCCAATTGGAACACTGCTCCAAGTTGGAAAGTGCATCAAGTGAGTCAGTATATCAAGTGGGACACTGCTTAATATAAGAGACTGCTCCAGGTGAGAAGCTGCTCCAAGTGGGATACTGTTTCAAATGGGAGACTGTTTAGGTGATAGACTGGTGTAAGTGGAAGACTGCTCCAGGTGGGAGACTACTCTAAGTAGGAGACTGCTCCAAGTTCCACACCACTTCAAGTGAGACACCGCTTGCACCATTGCATTACATTTACATCTATACCAGAAATTTTTGTCCAGCTTCTGGGCTCCCAGTCTGCCACACACTCCTCTTTCCATCCAACCTTTCCATCTATCTTTCTCAACCTATCAGACAAGTGTTATTTTTATGCTTAGAAACAGTTTCAGGATGTCAGGCGGTGATTGTGAATAGCTGACAGTAGTGCAAAGTTATATATTTACCATCTAATAAAATTATTTATATTTTATATATCTAATACCTTTATATTTTTTTTGTTTAGTTTTAGTTTAGTTTTAAATAGAGGTAATTGTGTCCCTTTGACTCAATCTCTCTTCCTATTCATATTTCTCTTTTTGTGTTTTTTTTTTTTTATCTTGGTTTAAAAATTCTGTCCATTGTAGTTGCCACTAAATATGTAAAGCCTACTTTCATATACACGATTAAACACGTGTGTGACTGAATAACTGAAAAGCCCTATAGTGAAACATAGTGAATGCAAATCAAATTTCCCCACTACGAGATCCTGCAATGGGATTTCATTTAGATGCTAATGTGATTATGTTCTAAAAAACGTTGCATGCATTAATCACTGGCCTCACTCAAACCTACGCACGGTACGTCCTCGAAATATTAACAAAAATATATAACGTGTCTTAAGATTCCGAAATGCAAATGTTAAGATTGCTGAGGCATTTCTATTGTTTTTTTTCCCCCATAGTATACTGACTCGCCTAAAAACTATAACGAAGAGGTAAATATTTTAATATATACTGTACATGAATTTAAATTACATATACAATATACATTCATTTGTATTAATTTCTGTTTAAACTAAATCATGACCCTCACTGACATGTTGATCCTATAGCTGTGTGAGAACCCACTGTTATACACACTTGCATGGTTTTAGTGCATGGCTGTCACAGCATTATTTTCACCTTGCATGACTCATTTATCTTGAAGAAAATATTTTTAGTAGCTTCTTGAACATACCATATGTTATGAAAGGAATGAAACACGATGGCACATGCTGTTCGTTCGGGGATGGTATGTAGTTTGCTAATGAGAAGTTATTGCAATTGTGAATGTTTGTCAATACAAATCCCAAATTGTATTGATTTCCTAATAGCACACATTGTTGTAATTTATTCCATTTATACTGTATTACAGTTTTTCTCAACTGCTTTCAGTCATTTCTCACAACAGAACTGCATTTCTCAAAACTACTCGTTCCACCGTCAGATCCTGTTGTCAGTTCTTCACATCATATCAGCAACTTCTTGTTGTTTTCATCAATTTGCAATTGCTTTTGGACAACATGCAAATGGTTCTGTACATCTGTCAGCTGCTTTTGACAATTCTTGTTGCTTTTGTCCTGCTCTGCAAAATAACTTGTCCTGGTTCTCAGCTGAAATGTCACACCCACCAAACCAATTAGTCCAATTAGTTCCTAAACCCAATTGAAGAGTTTTTCTCGGCTTGGAGGTGGAAGGTTTATAATCATCAGCCACATACGCGGATGACACTGCTGGCTGCCATGGATGCAGCATGTGAGAACATCTCAGCAGATGCATGCAGAGGCTGGATTAGGCACTCAAGAAGATTCTTTCCATCGTTCATAACAAGGGAAAATACATGTTGTGATGTGAATGAGAATCTGTGGCCCAACACACAGGACCGACATGACGCATAGGAAAACTGCCACGTAATTTCACCTTTACCTTCTGTTGTACATGTATAGTTTTTCCCACTTTGTCTTTTTCAGGTTTCCATTTGTCGGTAAATAGCCTATGTGTAGTTTCCTTTGTTTTCTGTATGTAAGTACCACTATTGACAGTACTGTAAAAAGGTGAATAGTCTTATCTTTTGTTTCGATTCTTCCATATACTGTTACATGGGTCGATGTTGATTGGTTAGATGAGGTTAGATGGAGTCTATCACAAAAATTATCTATTCATACCATCTAAATTACTGTAACACTTGGTTGATGCACAATGGTTTGCAAGAGTAACTTCTATTTTTACCGGAGGGACACTGTAAATTATGGCACACACCAATGGTAATTTAGTGGTGTCTAGTCATCAAAACATGACTTGAGTATAATTTAAATAACTAAAACGGAGTATGATGTTCTACTGACAACATGACTAATATATTTGCCTGTCACGTTCACATTGTTGAAAAAAAATGACATGGGATTCTGCTGCCTCTGACACAATGATTGATGAAAAAACACGCTTTTGCAGGATAGACAAAGCATTTTGAGCAGGTGACGCGTATTTTCCGGTTATCCACTATGTTGTGCCGTTTGTACGTGTTGTTTTGAGAAATGCACTTGGAGATCTGCAAACTTCAATTCTGATCTGAGAAATGACTGAAACCAGTTGAGAAAAACTGTATTAAATTCATTCTGCCAACAATTTAAACTTGCAGTATTAGCTATAAACAAGTGTTCCCAACTAAACTGTTTTTTTTCGTAAAGGTTTTGTTTTCATTCTGACTTACAAAGTGCTAACACTGGTGCCTCATCCCAAAAGTGTTGCATTCACATTTTTTTAATTATCCGTATAATATCAATGATTAGATCATTTTTTATTGTTAAATAAAAACTTTTATAATTAGACTTAGATTATGTGAAGCATCTGCCATACAAATGTATTGCTGTAGAAATTAATTATAAGATCATTAATATACTCATGTGATTGGCCTTTGCAGCTGGGACTACTGTCAGAACGTCTGACTAATTAGATTAGAGAATTTGGAATAATTCAATAAATGGACACCTGTCTTTTCCAGCCCTAAATGGTTCTTCCTCAAACTGTTACCACTCAGTAGTGCAGGATGTCCTTAGATGCAGTAGCATTACATTTTCCCGCTCACTTGAACTAAGAAACCCAAACCTGTTCCATCATGACAATGCACACCCCTGTGAAACAAAGTAAGTTCCATGAAGATATGGTTTACATGGGTTGGAATGGAAGATCTTGAGTGGCCTGCTATAGAGCTATTGAACACCTTTGGGAAAAATTAAAACACTGACTGCACCCCAGGCCTCCTCACCTACATCAGTACCTGACTTTATTAACTTCCTTGTGGCTTAATGAGCACAAATCTATGCAGTAACACTTACAATTCTAGTGGAACTTCCTCAGAGAGGAGTGGAGGTTATTATAACAGCAAATGGGAACTAAATGTGGAAATGGGATGTTCAAAAGGTCCATACGTATATGTTCAGGTGTCCACAAACTTTTGTCAGTGAAGTTGATGTGCAGTGTACGTGATTAATATTCTAAAAAAAGGCATTTTATACAAAAGTAAGCCAGTTTTATAAGCATTGCTTTCAATAATTCTATCTGCTCAGTAATTGGGTATGTGTGAGGGGGCAGTGAAGACACCGAAATGTGTTTTTCGATGATTGGAAATTGTAGAGTAAGAAAATAACATGAGTTCACTTGTATGAAAGGTACAAATTGGTAAAGAGACACTTCTAAACACATCTATAACAAGTGTGGTCAGGATTTGGGGTAGAGCTGGAGCCTATCCAGGAAGCATGGATAGGCTCCAGATGGGTGTTTGAAATGGTTGTGGAAATATATCTTGGATAGCTCACAAGTTCCTCACACATATTCACACACCCCTAATTCACATCTAAGGTTAATTCAGTAAAGCCAGTCTACCAAGTGGATCCCCTGCCTGGAACTTTTAATGTGTTTTACTGTAATGTAAAGGAAAATCTCATCTTGTACTGTTTAAGTTAATGTACCTCACTGTTCAGGAACTTCAAAACCACTTTCTTTCCAATAAGTTGTGCTTATATGAATTTAATAAAAGCCAGATTACACAGTGCTATAGACACCAATGAACACATCAACCAGGACATAATACAAGAGCCAAGACATGGTGTAGAGTCACCATGGACTGGGACAGCTGAGTAACTGGATAGTGCCCGGAAAGGAGTTGTAAAAGTGGCATGCAGAACTTCTTGCTATAAACTACTTCTACTATAGTGCACTTCTGTAAGTAACTCTGGAGCAGGAGTGTTTATTGAATGAAATACGTAAGATTATTCCATTCATTCAGCACTCTCTGAGTAACAGGATCAAGTCTAATACATTTTATAAAAACACTGATGAGAGACATAAAACACCTAACTTTCAATAAATAATAATCACTATGGCCTTGCACACTTTCTGTCCCACTTCACTTCATTCACAAGTGAGTCATTAAGCGAGCAACTTTGAAAGATATAACCTTTTTTGGCTTTTTTTTTTCATCGAGTATTGATTTTAGCTGCAGCGTGACCCAAAGCTTCACAAAAATGTGGAACATTGGAGTGTTTTCAGGAATAAAGCAGATGTAATTTTTACCCAGATGCCCTCTTGATGTGGTAGGTGAGAATATATACATCTGTACTTGCACTTTGTATTATTATTAAATTTCAGCATGATTGTATTTGTTATTAGTGTATATAATGCAAAAAAAAAGGCATTAAAGTTGTGCAGTACTTATTGATGGCATACACAGATCTCTTGGCTGCCCTCTCTATAAGTCTAATTCTTGGGGCTGAGTACACACAGTGTTCCCATGACAACCTTTGATGAAACAAGGCTGGTTTGTGTAGACAGCAATGTTTTGGTGAGGGGTAAAACTTTATGGACAGGCACGGAGGAATCATTTCAGACCAGGCACAAATATAAAATGCTTTCCAAGAGCTTCCGAGCCATCTGTTTAGGAGACCGCTGTGAAGAATACTGTCTCACACACACACACACACACACACACACACACACACAGGCGCACACATTTACACACTATACTACTTTTTTAACCCTAACGTCAAGTCATTCTCTTCTTAAAATTACTACATTAGGTGGATGAAAGGATCTGGTTTTCAAGAGAACACCTCTTTATATACATTTGAAGGTAAATATCACAATTTCCAAAGATATCTATACTCATCTCAGTGTGGACTTAATGCCGGTTGTTTTTGTAGTTTATTAAATTTTTGGGAAATATATTCACATAAAATGTCTTGTGACTTTCAGCATATAAATAAAAGCTGTGTTCATAAGCGTAAACAAAGATGTCAAATAACACAAGGAATAGTGGCTGCAAGTGCAAAAATATTTTATAAAGTGCACAAAAAAAACAAACTCAATGGAATTAAACAGAATAAACAAATATACAAAAAGTAAAATGGAACTGAAATGTGGGACATGGGTATTGAAAATAAGCATGAACCAAAACTATGGAATGACAAACAAGAGACAAGGGATAAATTATATTATACAGTATTATTAACCTGCGACGTGATCCTAATACATGAAACGACATTTGACATGACACCATAATACGCAGTGGCTGATGGGGACCATAATTCATGGCAATAACACTTAGTTCAAGATTGTTGCAAAGCTAAAGCTTCAAGGCATGTCTGTTCAGAAGTAATGAATTTCCATAAGTTCCATAAACCCAAGTAAATTTTTCAAAAATTTTTGCAATTCTCAGTAATTCTCAGAAATGACCAACTGACACTAATGAATTCAGTTTAATGTAATCTGACACACCAGGAAAAAAGTTACAAAGCTTGAATGAAGATGTAGGATTATTGTGTAGTTAAAAAAATGCTTAAAGAAAGGTTAAAGGGTACAATCTGGTGGCATTGAAATTATCAGTGGGAAATTTATTGGGCGAGATCAAAATGTTCCTTTTGCCTAGTAACCCTAAAAGTGTAGAAATTTACATGATTGATTATCCATTGCTATTGCTTACCAGTACTTACAGTAATAGCCTTTTTATTTTTGTTCACAACATGTATTATCTCTTTTTTTTTTTTTTTTTTGTAATGAACATATCAATCTAGAACCACTGCTTAAATTATCTAATTTCTTAACCATTAAATCGTCAACTTATTAGTTAAACTGGATAAACACAAACACTAACACACAAAATTAGTCATGAATAATGATCCTATTTCTTTACATAGTTATGTTTTGCAGTTGGACAGTTTCCAACTAAGAAACATAAAGAGTAAAAATGATATCACACCAATCCAATTATTACTAAAGTGAATAGTAAAAAAATGACACCAAGGACTTTACAACATTTGAAATAAAATTTAAGGAAAATTGTGTATCAATGAATAACATGGGTAAAAGAGTAAGTAGTTTCTTACACTGTTCTTGTCTGATGATCATATGGTCATATTCATGTAAAATAAATTGGATAAATCTGAGGTAGTTTACAATGTTTAAACTAGCTGGCTTGCATATAAGATGGTTGACAATGTGAAGTCAGTCATATCTTTCATGAAAACAAAAGATATTCCACTTACCTATGGCAATGCTAGTATAAGTATTGTACAATTACATTATGGTTGCATGATCAAATTACCTCACCAGAAAAAAAGTCATAACAGTAGTGGACCATTAGGTCTTGCCTTCTCAGCTGGCCTAAACACTTTCAAAATCCCTCACTTGCATTTTTTTTATATATTGCTTCCATTATTACGTATTGAATTATTCCCAATAGTATATTCTCTTCATTTTATAGCTTTTCTTTTGGTTGTGCTTCTTTCAGTAGTGTAGCATATGTTTATGTTAGAGTTTCTATCCAATTATGTTTTAGCCTTAATGTGTTGCCAGGGTCAAAGAAATCTGCTTTCTGGTCTTCAGAATCAACAGAATCTCCTGTAGCTTCAAATACATGACAATGAACTGTTGATTTAACCAATTAGATTTCAAATTGGCAACATCAGGGCCATCTAGCAGGCATACAATTAATCAGCATTTTCACGTATTTTTATTAAACGGTCAGAGCTCATACTAGTCAGAGCTAGCAAATTGTGTAGCAAACTACACAAGCTAAAATATATTCATGTAGACCTAATAGCTGTTTTTACGTTCCACAATGGTTGACAGAGAAGAAGAAATTGATTCGGATGCAGATATGCTAATAAGGTCATTTTCAAAAAAAGCTGGACATCATAAGGAAAACACTACTTTCAATTCAAGGAAAACCTGAATCTATTGAATTTCTGTGTTTGGAGAAAGTTGTGAAAAACCTGGGGTGGATGTATTTCTGAAATTATTTAGGTTAATATTAATGCTTCTGCTAGAGATGATGCATGTGAGCAGTGCAGCTACTAATGGCATTCATTCCCGCTGCATGAGATACCTGTCTGTGATGTGTGAAGACTGCATTTCTGTATAATATTGATGGTTTCTATAGCCACGGCATCATAATGATGATATTAGGAGGTGGATTGATTCAGATAGGACACTACTGAAGGCCTAGGTGTGAAATGATTGGTGCGCCACTGACCTTTTGCAGAGTTAGGTGATGAACATAGATAAAAGTTATCTTAGTAATCTTTCTGTTTTCAATTAAGATACAATGTAAGTTGAATGTCATAAAAATATTTTGTAAATAGATCTGAACGAATTCTTTACTCAAATGCATTTGTTAGTATAAAATGAGCTCTGAATCAATATAAGGTGTCAAGAATTCAGAACTGCGACTCATTTTTAAGCGTCCATAAAGGTCATAATTTATCAGCATAGTCCACATAGTTTAGAGTTAACACAGATGCTCTTCAGAAAGTTAATAAAAATGTTGAATGTGTAAACAGTTTTTCTTCTTGATACAAGGAAAGTGATGTGTAATAATCGGTACACTAAATACACAGACCTAGAAATCTGATCATTAAAAATATATAATAATTTTGAAGTGTTCCATTAATAAACAGTATCTAGGCAGTAAAAGGGCTGTCTATAAGCAGCGCTGAACTGCAATTCGAGCCTTACTCAGCTGGTAAGGTTTATATCCGACTGTAATGGCAGCTCCAGATAGTCTAGACACTTGTACACATTATTTATCACATGGAGACAGGGAAGCTTAAAACATAAGATATAAATGCTCCCATTCTGTTGCACTCCAGTTGTACAGTAATGAGAGTTTGTGTATTTTAGGCTGTAAGCTGGGAAACACTTTGGAGCAGTGTGTGAAGCATGTAAGTGAGAAGAAGGGGATGTCCTCCATGTCCTGCTCTCTCCAGATCCAGATATTAGTGTGTCTCTGTCTTTTGCACATTCAGCACTTTTTTTGCTACGTGTAGTAACACTACACATATAACTGTGTCTCCATGTAGTTAAGCATGGCTCCTAGAGACATATTAGAGAAAACGACTCAGTTATCAGATCCTGTATCAAATGACAAATACTGGAATTAAATTTCTAAAAGATCCATCTCAGATATTGCTAATGAAAATCTTTACATAAAGACACTTGAGTTTTTCTTTTCTAAAATAACTTTATCCTATGTATTATTTATTCTATTTTCAGAGTACAGCATTTTGTGTGAAAGAGTTTAATCATGAATTGTTTCGGTAAATATTCAGCTTATTAAAAAGAAAAAAACAAATTTTTCAGTGCTTTTATTATCAGGCTTATGTTGCCTATTATGTTTCCCCTGTAAATTTGCTTTTTAGATAACAACAATTAGATAACCACATTTCCCAAATATGGCTGTATTTGTAAAAATGAATTGTGCCAAATTCACAATTAATCTGTTTTTTTTTGTAGTTGATTCCCTGACCCTATTTTGTCTTTTCACAAAGAGTTTTTCTTTCAATTTTGGAATATTCTGCCATGGGCTGTTTTAGCAGCACTATCTATCTATCTATCTATCTATCTATCTATCTATCTATCTATCTATCTATCTATCTATCTATCTATCTGTCTGTCTGTCTGTCTGTCTGTCTGTCTGTCTGTCTGTCTGTCTGTCTGTCTGTCTGTCTATCTATCTATCTATCTATCTATCTATCTATATCTATCTATCTATCTATCTATCTATCTATCTATCTATCTATCTATCTATCTATCTATCTATCTATCTATCTATCTATCTATCTATCTTTATTCCACTCATTGCTTATCATCTGTCTGTCTGTCTGTCTGTCTGTCTGTCTGTCTGTCTGTCTGTCTGTCTGTCTGTCTGTCTATCTATCTATCTATCTATCTATCTATCTATCTATCTATCTATCTATCTATCTATCTAATCTATCTAATCTATCTAATTTATCTGATGGTGTCTGAATTTTTTAGGTTTGTTCAATTTTCTATAGCATGCAGTTATCCAAAAATTGCACAGCATGACATTCTATATGATGGTCCCTTACGAGGGAAATATCAAGGTCCGTGACGTCGGAGTGACGTGGGGCCGCCTTCCCGTGGGCTCACCACCTGCAGAAGGGACCGTAAGGGACGGTGCTGTGAGGATTGGGCAGCAGTCGAAGGCAGGGGCCTGCTTAGACTGCTGCCCCCGCGACCCGAATTACGGATAAGCGTGAGAAAATGACATGATGAAATGACATGACATTCTATATGATAGGAAATTACACAAAGCTAGCAAGGTTTCAGACATCTTTAGGCTGACTGACTGAGTTTTATTCTGCATCGCAATCCATAAATTGGCACTATACACATGGTTAATATTGTTGCAACATGAAAAGATTGTAAACCATATAAAAGCATTTTCATGACTTTTCATGACACTTAAAATATATTATATAACATTCTTATTCTTATTTAAAATTCATATTCTACCTGACTACATATCTGAAAAGGAACAATAGCAGTTATCAAAAACCATGTCATTAATGATAGAGATATACCTGAAACCACACACAGGACAGAAAAGGCATTACTTTCTGTCTGAGAAATTATGTTTAACAACCTATTGTTACAGTTTTTTCCTTGCATCTTAAAAGACTTTGTTAAGTGCTATTAGACCCAAACGTTTTGGGAAACTTTATTTTTCCAGCCACATGTGGTTCTTTCCCAAACTGTAGGCATACAATTGTATAGGATGACCTTAGATGTGGTCTCACTAAATTCTTCCCGTTACTTAAACTAGGAGACCCAAACTTGTCCCAGAATGAAAAATGCTCCTGTGTACAAAGTAAGCTCTATGAAGATCTGGTTGATATGGGTTGGAGAGGAAGATTTTGAGTTTCCTGCAAAAAAAAAGCTCTGACCTCAACCCTACTACACACCTTTGGGATTAACTGGAATGCTGACTGCAACACAGGCCTCCTCACCCTACCAGTACCTACCTATCCATACCTGGCTTGGCTAGCTGAATGAGCACAAATCTCCACAACAACACTTCTAGAAAACATCATTCCAGAAATGTGGAGGTAAATATAACAGCAAATGGGGACTAAATGTGGATTGAGATGTTCAAAAAGCACATACAAATCGGATAGTTAGGTGTCCATCAACATTTATCCTTATGGTGTATATTTGACCGAATAAATACAAAAGGTGTGTGTCTACAAAACCTCTACTGATGTCCAGCAAGGACATCAATCTGTCACTGCAGGTAGCATAAGATCAAGCTATGAATCACAAACATCCCTCTCTCTCTCTCTCTCTCTCTCTCTCTCTCTCTCTCTCTCTCTCTCTCTCTCTTTATGTTGTGCAGAGGAGTAAAATAAAATGCTTTACATCTGATTTGTGATTTGTACAATTTCAACAACAAACACAATCTATGCTTTTCACACAGTGTGCAAAGTTCACAGTGCATGGAAACATATCGAAGGAGTGCTACATATATGACATAAATAATTGTTCTCTGCTTTGAAAGAGTCTTACAGTGTATAAAGGGTACAAAAAAAATCTGTCTCTAAACTGTAAGATCTCTGTCTGACTCTAGTGCCTTAGGGATGTCAGAAGGTACTGACCAAATGTACTGTTCTAATACATTAGCAACAGCTAATTCATAGATTTTTGTATTGCAAATTTGCAATGATTGCATACAGATTTCAACTACTTGTTTTCTAAAGAATAAATTGATTATTTAGGTAGTCACTAGTGTGCTTATATTGTATGTTTTCCCACACAGAGAGTCTTTAGGACAGAAAAACTTGCTCTTGCGTGTTTCATGGTAATGTAAAACACTGGTGAGTAAAGAGATACAGGTACAAGAGATAGGGTTCAGAGGACAATTTCGAAATTTCTGCATTCAATTCAGTCAAAAACAGACAATGAAAAATGCTCTCAAACTGCCATGTGTGATCAGATTGAAGTTTATGTAAAAAATATAGTGGTTGGATATCAATAAAAAAAGAAGTCAGTGGTTTTAAAAAACAGTCCTATGCCTAGCTACTCATTTGATTGTAAGAGCTAATTCTGCATTAAAACAAAACTCAATTGACAGGCTTTTTGTCTTTTTCAGGCCAATAAAAAATACATTTAATTGCTCACTATTATTTTCTCACTATTCTTACTGTCTGCCTCACTAGCTAACCGCTCTGACTATGTATTATTTGACTAGCCTAATCCATGCAGCCCCTAATGCAAACATCTGTGCCTGTGTGATATGTTCAACATAATCCTACCATGACCAGGAAGCATAGAGAAAATGCTGGCAGGAGAAAGCCAACGCTTTTATAACCCTCATGGGTGAGCAAAAGCCTGTATGCACTCAAGTGTAAGAACGGAAAAAGGCATTATTTGGAAACATTCGCCTGACAGAGCTGTCTGTTGCATTTAATGTAAAGTGTGAAAACCAGTGTAATAGTATGTTGTTCAAAGAAAGATATATTCATACAAGGAGTATAACGGTACACGTCTTAGTACTAAACCTTTTCGGTACACTACTTTCGGTACAGTGCACATATAAATGCAATCCTTGTTTTACATGCAAAACATACGTAGTTAAAAAAATAAGTCCCCTCACGAACATATTAAGTGGTGGACTGCAAGTTTTTTTAGTCTCTGTGTCACTGGCTACTTGATCCATACCAGGAACACGTTTTGTACTGTGAATGTGCGAAAACGCAGATTTTTTTTCTGCGATTGCGTGAAATCGCCGCCACTTCCTGTCAATGGCAACATTTTTACGACAGTCTTTCGATATGGATTCTTTCGCGTTTTATGTACAGCTTCAATAATTTCTGTTAAAAGGAGAAAAAGGATGGAAGGAATTAATTAATAAATTCATAAATAAATAAATTGGATAAATTAATAAATACAATTTTGTGGGTTTCTTAAATGCAGACATTTGTTAAAGTGTGCTGAAAGAAGTAGTTATTAAACCCCACTGTAATAAATAGTTAATAAATTTACCTGTTTAATTATTAAACAGTTAAATAGAACATATCTTTAGCAAAGTAAATATTAAATGTAAAACAAACACACACCTATATAGACATCTGAATTACCCAAATAGGGTCTAACAATTTGTAAACTATTGAATAAATCTTTTCCATTTATTTTATTTTATTTAGCCAATTTAATTTGTGCCAATTTAATCGATTACTCAATTAAATCAATATAATAAAATGTGTATTGCATTAATTTGCTTTATTCTATGTTAGTTTTGTATATTTTATTTTTTATTTGAACTAAGCAGGCATTTTATTTAAAATAGTTTTTAAATTGTCACAATTGTTAATGATAATAAACGACCTTGAAACGCAATTTTATGTTTTGTACTTATTTCCACTAACTGTACTGAAATTTAACCGTGAATTCAAAACTGATATTTTGTGATCAGTTTAACCCTAATTCATTACAGTGTAAACATAGAATCCTTATGCTTTGACAGAAGTTTATACACTATATCGACAGTTGTATTGGGACACCTGACTTTTAGCAGTCATATGTGACTCTTCCCCAACCTGTTACCAAAGAGTTGAAGGCAAACAATTGTAAATTATGTATGAACTATGGGACCCAAACTTGTTCCAGCATGACGATGACCATGTGCAAATGAGGATATGAGGATATGCTTCACATGGAGTAGAAGATCTTGAGTGGCTTTCTATAGAGCTCTGACCTCAACCCTTTTGAGCACCTTTGGGATGCTCATTTGGAATGTCACTGTATGGACATTTGGTGCCACCCAGATGAGGATGGGTTCCCTTTTGAGTCTGGTTCCTTTCAAGGTTTCTTCATCATAACATCTCAGGGAGTTTTTCCTTGCCACAGTTGCCACTGGCTCGATCATCAGGATAAACAGTTATAAGGAACGTATAGGCAAAATTCCATTTCAAGTTTTATAATTATTTTATATAACCTTATTTCTCCCTTCTGTGTGTAAAGCAGCTTTGAGACAATGTCAATTTTAAAAAGCGCTATACAAATTGAATTGAATTGAATTGAAATTAATTGAATTGAATTGAACTGGAACTTTGACTGCACCCAGGCCTGTCTGAATAAGTCCAAATTTGCATTACCACACTAAAATGTAGTGAAACATCTTCTCAGAAGAGTGGAGGTTATTATAACAGCAAATAGGGACTGAATGCAAAATGGGATGTTCAAAAATACATACAAAACTTATAGTTTAGTTATAGTGCAGGTTGTGTGGTGTCTTACCATTACAATAAACAAATATTTATTTCATATTGCATGCTTCATGTAATGGATTCTCGAAAATAATAATAGTACAATAAGTTCTTCTTTACATCATTAACTGCTCTAAATATAATCTTCACTATTTATTAATGATCAACTACAATAAATTGCTTCCTTATAAACAAATGACTAAATGCCAACAACAATTATCTTGTAATCACTAATGTTAACATTGGTGATTAGCGAATAGATTTAAATAACGGGCTAAACATTAGTTTAAAGTGTTCAGACTTTCAATACACAAGGCATCTGTTTTATATGCTATGAAGTATAAATTTGTATTTCTCTGCAACATTATTTGTTTAGTAATTTATTATTATTAGTAGTAGTAGTAGTAGTAGTAGTAGTAGTAGTAGTAGTAGTAGTAGTAGTAGTAGTCCACTAATAAGACCAAAAACAGCAAATGAAAATAAAACCGTTCCTGAAACGCTGTTCTAACCCTCTTGGTCTGCTCCCTCATAGTGCCCTTGGTTTTTTCTGAGCCAAGTTCAATCTGCTGAAATACTTCACATTGTTTATATTCAGACCATATATCGACCTTTAATCCAAAACACTGATTTCAGATCTACCAATGTAGAAACTATTGTTCCTTGAACAATTCTAGTTCTTTTTTTCTCCAACTAATCCACTTGCATCAGTTCATAAAGCATCAGATTACACTTTAATGATCCAAAGTCAGATGTGTTAGAGCAGGCGAATCACACAAGTCTTAAAAGATGCATGCCTCGCTGAATAGAATCAGTCAATGCCACAATCTATCTTTTCTATCTTCTGTCCATCATCATGACATAGTCAGATATTGCTGTCTCTTGAATCAGGACATGTCCTGGTTCATCTGTCTCTGTGAATTTGTTACAATTGACCTCACAAACTTTCAAAGTCACAAACACTGAAGTAAAGTCTGCCATTTTGTAAAAGAAAAAACACACACAACCTCTTTCCTGCAGTGAGTAAAACACAGACAGTTCCAATTGTGTGTTTTGTTTTGTATTCAAGTAGAGTCACTTGGCTTTTATTCTCATTTCAGGCATATACATTTGTGTACACAGTAAAACTAAAAACAACGTCCCTCCAGTACCAAGATGCTACATAAGACAACACAAGAGTTACACAAAGACACAGAAATAAATAAGACATAAGCGGACCACCACCAGACTACATAAAGTGCACATGTGCAAACATCCATAACACAGTACAATAGCTTAGTAAACCAGTGACCATTTAAGGGCCAACAATTTAAAAGAAATTCATGATTACATATTCAGAAGCATATAATGATTGAGAAACTCACTGGATGTGCTGTTTTATGAGTGAAAGTTTTCATGTTTAGTTTTTTTAGACTTGGCACAGTTATTAGTAACAAGAGATTTGCAACTTAGTACTTTGTTCACATCTTTAGCACTTTAAATACTAACAAAATACAGTATTAAGATGTGACAAAAACTGAATTTTTACAAAAATATCTACATCATGTTAAACGAAGGTGCTGTATACACATGTAATAATGCATTTGTGCACATCCACACAAAGACCAACTAAAATATAAAACAGCAACTTAAAATTTTTTTTTTTATATTAGCAGAATAGCAAGAATTACCGTAATTTCCGGACTATAAAGCGCACTGAAAGCCGCACCCACTGAATTTGACAAAGATTTTTATTTTAAACATTAATAAGCCGCACCTGTCTATAATGTCTACACTGAAACTAATGAACTTTACACAGGCTTTAACAAAAGACAGTGTCTGTTACACGGTGTAACGGGTGAAATATGTTGTGGCTCCTTTAAGAGCAGAGCGGCATTTTGGGAAATAGCCTGCCGCCGCATTTTTTCCGGTATTACTGCATGTGTGCAAGACTGAGGAATATGTGCTTATTATTTTCTGATGCTCATTTCTAAGTTTCTTTGACTAATCCGTAACGCTGTTGCCAAGAAAAATAAAAAAGCACGAGTTTTGGAAACCTGTCTGTGCTTATATGATTTCTGTTGCAACTGGAGTTAGCGAGCTATCGCATGACCCAGACTCAACGCGCTACAACCGCTTGTATCTAAACAGTAGCCTACCAAGAAAGTCATTGTTCACTGTCTTCCTCCTTCCTTTCACAACTATTTCTCTCGAGAGTTTATCTTTTGGCATCGTTGTGCGTTTAAAAATCACCATCGGTGAAGCTTTTCTCCCGATGCCGTGCAGCTCAGAACACAGGTGAAGTGTGTTTTTTCATGCCCGGTTGTTTTCAGCATGATGAATGATTCGCATTTCCTGTAGACAGTCTGAGTGAGCGGCAGGTCAAACGTCAGAGGAACATCATCCATATTTATGATGTGGTGCGGGCCGATTCAGTGGGAGCGCATCTGATTTGATATAAAGAGTTTCATTAGTTCACCTGAACCTGTTCGGCAATTTCATTGGTCTAATGTTATGGGGCTCAGTTTTTTGGCTTGAATCTTGTGAAACCGGAAAAACCCCCGGAAAAATCCATAAATTAACTGCTGCATTGTTTAAAGCGTGGGAAAAAAGTAGCAGCTTATAGTCCGAAAAATACGGTAAACAAATAGACAAAGCAACTTAGTCTGGGATTGCTTATACTTTTGAGTGTAGAGTGTAACCTTGTGTAGGGTTTTACACAAAGAAGAGTCAGTGTTTTGCCATTTAGTGCTGATAAGCTTCAAACAGCTAAAAAGAATTAAAAGATTTTGTGAACCCAGACAGGTGTTAAATTTGGCATCAAACATTTTTTAGAACTGTCATTATTTTACCTTTCCCTCCAAGATGACTATATAAGTGAATTTCCTTCTTTCTATTTTTCCTGAACAGTTTACTGCTGAGTCTCAGAGGGCTGTTTGATTAAAGTTTTTCTCAGCTGCTTTGGAGCATTCGAATCATCCTTAATATTTGCAAACCAGTAACTCCAAACAATGTGGGTACAAACAGCACAACACATTGGATTTTGTGAAAAAGCCCGTACTTTTCTCAAAATCCTTAGTTCACCTTTCAAAAGTACGTATTTTTGTCAATGAACGTCTCTTCAGAATGAAAAGTCCCTTTGTTCACAAACAAGACCATCAAAATGTTCAGTCTTGTCAGTATGATGGTGCACAGTTTCAGGATTTCTTGATATAAACTATGGTTTGGATTACAATGATTGAAAATGCACAAAATTTGAATTCCTTCTGATTGCTATCTATGAACCTCAGCAGCAAAACTGGATTTATTTGATTGCATATTTGATTTATATTGATTACATGAGACTGGACAGGATTCACACTTTTACTGTACTGTACAAGTGTTTGTTCATTTCTTAGAGGTTTATCCATTTTCAGAAATTGTAATTCTGTGTTTTGCTCTGTTGCCAAATAAAGGTTCACAAGATTCACCTTTGACCTGTTTTAAAGAACTAGTTGATCATTGGTTGATCTGATGCCATTCTCTTGCCTTCATTAGTGACATTTAAGATTCATCTGCACAATTTAGCAATTCAAGTCTTAAACATTTACAAAAAAATAAAAATTAATAGAAAATTAAGCTTGACAGATTTTGACAACTGGTTTAACCATTTTGCATTCAATGACTTATGCAATGATCTGATGTCGAGATGTTTTAGGGGTTAAGACTATTCAGGTGAAACCAGTATAATATATTTTGATCAACATGAACATAAACAACTGATAATGTAGGAAACAGCAGACAATTGTACACAATCAATTAAATGAATGTACCAAAGCGTTCGCAATTTGATCAAAGCAACGAGAAATGCTTTTATGATGTGCACAAGGGACTACATGACATTGAGGTCGAACAAGGAGTTTTGAGAATTTCATGGTTCCCTGGTGGTCTAGTGGTTCGGATGCGGCGCTCTCACCGCTGCGGCCCGTGTTCGATCCCCGGTCAAGGAACCTACCCCAGCCATTAGGGTTGCACAAGCCTTAGTGCCGATCCCAAGCCCGGATAAATGGGGAGGGTTGCGTTAGGAAGGGCATCCAGCGTAAAAACATGTGCCAAATCAAACATGCGGATGATCCGCTGTTTAGAAGCCGAAAGAAAGTTTTTTATTTCTGATCTGAGAAATGCTCCAAAGCAATTGAGAAAAACTGTAAGACTATTCAGGTGAACCAGTATAATATATTCTTATCAACATGACAAACAACTGATAATGTAGGAAACAGCAGAAAATTGTACATCAACTGATTAAATGAATGTACTAAAGTATTCGCAATTTGATCAAACAACAAGAATTTTTTTTATGATGTGCACAAATTAAAAGCTTAATTTTTCCAATGTATGTCCCCAGAGGACACAATAGGACAATAGAGGTGAAGTTGAAATGTGTTCAATCCAAGTCAGTGATAGTTTTGGTTCATTATATTCCTGTCATTCTTTGATGAAAAGCATATATTTTAAAAGACATCTAAAATGAAATTAGATTTTATGTTACAAATCATGTCACGATTTGTTATATATTAAATAGGCTTGAATTAGACATCAAATTGCTTTTCTTTTTCTTTTGAATACATTTCTTGACAGTAACAGTTTAAAACCAGCACCAGTTTTATTAAGTTTTAGTCATTAAGCTATTACTTTTTCTTTACAGAGTGCTGTGTGACCCTGAGCCAGCCGCACACAGTGAAAAAAATAAATAAAAATGAACTCACGCAGTGTGTTAGCGATTAACTTCTCTGACAACCCGAAACACAATTATGCAAACAAACCTGGGCTAAATGAGGTGACAAGAGTGTTTATTATCAGGGGTGGAAAAAGGGAAAAAAAATATTTAAATATAAGTACAAAAATGGCTTTTTTTTTAATGTAGTCATGCATTATAAAAGAAAGAAGTAAGCGTCTTTAATTGAAGGTCACAGAATATGAACTGGCACAAATCTTGATAGATTTTATACTCAGAAATTCTGAATTAGGAAATATAGGTATGCAAATTTAATCAAAATAATTAATAAGTCACTGATGATATCAGAGAAGAAGAGACCCTGGAGGCTTTTTGTGAGTATTTGAAGGTCTAAATAAATATGTGAGCAAAAGTAAAAAAAAAAAAAAAAGACAAATTTTCTTAGTATTGTGTACAGTTTTGTAGTTTATAAGGGACCCTTTTACATTAGTGGACATATTATTAAAATAAATGGTGTTATATTAATTAAAATTTCAAGTGCTATATATATAAACAAAAGTATTGGGATACCTGACCTTTCATCTAGTTCTTCTCCAAACTGTTACCACAAAATTGGAGCCACACAATTGTATAGAATGTCTTTGGATGCAGTATAATAAAATGTTGTACTTGTGCATAAGGCAAACACCATGAAGATATGGTTTGGAGAGAAAGATCTTGAGTGGCCTGCTATTAAGCTCTGATCTCAACTCTACTGAACACCTTTGGAATGAATGTGAACACTGACTGCACCCCAGGTCTGCTCATCTCAACTACATCAGTACCTGACTTTACTAACACTCATGTGGCTGATGAACAGAAATGTCTACAAGCACACTCCAAAATCTAGTGGAACATCTTCCCCTAATAGTGAAAGGGAATTATAAGATCAAATTGATACTAAATGTGGAATATATATATATATATATATATATATATATATATATATATATATATATATATATATATATATATATATATATATATATATATATATATTGCATACAATGTAGTGTACACTATATTGCCAAATGTAATATATATACTACATGGGCATAAGACATAAAATTAAACCTCATTAGCAAAACTGCAGCTGCTTTCTGATGACTTATGCACTGATCACTTGCTACCCAATAAAATATGTCCTTAGACAGACAGCATGTTCATTTGCTATAGATAGACAACAAAAACAAGAATTATGTCATGTCATACTGTGTGCTGCAACACTTTAAGGGCCTTTGTGTATCTTTATTTAGCTTTTAGCAGGGGTTCCCAAACTAGGGGTCATGACCCCATGTGGGTTCACTTGATTTACTAATGGGGTTGTGACAGAAACTAAGTCTCCTCTTTTGTTTAATTCAATTGCTTTACAAATTAATATTACGAAAAGGAGTCACATCCAAACAAGCCATTTCTTGCTTTAAAATGAAAACAGACAGACAGACAGACAGACAGACAGACAGACAGACAGACAGACAGACAGACAGACAGACAGACAGACAGATAGATAGATAGATAGATAGATAGATAGATAGATAGATAGATAGATAGATAGATAGATAGATAGATAGATAGATAGATAGATTATTAGTAAATAATTGTTTTGCAAATAAATATTATGAAAAGTAGCCACATCCAAACAAGCCACCTAACACTTTAAAATTTAAAAGTAAACAAACAAAAGTAAATAATTTATCTCTCCATCTACTTCCACTAGTTCCTCGAATACACTGAGTGACAGTGAACAGCAATAACATGAGCATGAAACAATTACTTGTTATACATGGATTTATGAGTGGGGTGATAACTTGGAGAAACCAAAAAACAAGTTTTGGGTTATGAGAAAAATTATGTTTGGTTTGCAGTTCTTTGTGCAAAATCTTTAAAAAATGTTTTCAAGTTCTTTAAAGATACACTACATACATTTAAGCACTAAAGGACCCACCAAGTGACAAGAAGATGTAACCTATTATCTCCATATAATCTTTATATTAATGATTTACATTAAATCAAGAATAAAATAATGTCACACAGTCTTCATAAACCAAATAGCACTTACCATTATGGCGGTATTGTTTTCCACTGGTAAGTAACATCTCAAATCAGCTCAAAATGCATTTCATATACTTACACATGCTATCAGTCCCAGACCTTGAAAGAAGATCCTGCAAAGTGGAGAGAGGCAGGTTATGTGCTGTGCGTATCTTCTTAGAAGAATTATGTACTCCAACTGCTTGATCTCACTTCTTGGCTACCCATGTGACGTTTAATTTTCGCTTGTTTCATAGCTGCTTATTTTGGATCCTTCCCAAAGTGACCAGCATAAAAAAGTGACTGGCCTTTAATGGGATAAGTAACTGCTGTATGCATGCACCACTGACTAGTGATGGCTGAAAATAGATTGTGACCGGTCATGCTACAATTAGCCTGCCATGCTTTCACATCCTTTAAATAATTACAAGGACCCCACACAGACTTTGTGCTTAAACACTAGCGTTAGGTTTCATGCAGTAATATATTGTACCTATTCATATTTTTATGTTTGCGTTTAATTTTTGTTGAATGCATTTTAAAAAAAGAACAGTCACAAGACAATCGTATCAGTGACAGAGCAGTCTTTTGTTTTCAAGTCTCAGAAAATTTAGCCTTTAATAAAAGTCCACAAAGGCATAATCTATAAGAAATAAACTTTTTTTTTCTCAAAAGCTTGTGTCCTCAAACGCAAAAAAGCAATCTAGAATTTTATTAATATATTGCTCATGTCACCTGACACATGTTTGAACCGCCTTCATTCATTTGGGTATGTTTGAAAGATGTCTGTCCCCTACTTGGCAAATTGTTTACAAATATGAGCCTGTATTAATCAATCAATCAATCAATCAATCAATCAATCAATCAATCAATGCCAGACACATTTTATGCTAATATATCACATTCACATTTATGCAATTTGGCCCATATCAAGAGCAATTACAATTACAATTATACTCAAAACTACTCAAAATAAGCATAATAGAAACATGGTACTAATCAGCATAAGCTGCAGGATGGGTTGCAAGGTGGGCTGCATTCATTTCATTAAGGATTTGTTTTTATTGTAACATGTAAAGCAATAAAACAAAGTTATAAACAGTAACTACAGTAAAAGTACACTATTCATATATAAACTATGAAACCGTAATTTTAGGACCTTACTGAAGGACGGATGGTTTCATTAACAGATTCTATGCAATATTTTTGATTTTGTTGAATTTTGTATTTTATATTTATACTTTGTATGGTGGCATTGTGGAGGTGAGGGTGTGATCATTAACTGTTTAGGAAGTATACTCCTGCTTTTTCACTTGGTTTCAATTGTATTGAATTTTTAATACACTCAGTCTTGTGTTACATCCCAAGCAAAAAGAGAGTGTAGAGCAAAGCAATATTTCAGTCAGGAAAGTTGCTAAAAACCTAAAATAAATATAACTCTTTCTCAAACCTGACTCATGAGATGGTTAGGATGGATGGATGGATGGATGGATGGATGGATAGATAGATAGATAGATAGATAGATAGATAGATAGATAGATAGATAGATAGATAGATAGATAGATAGATAGATAGATAGATAGATAGATAGATAGATAGATAGATAGATGGGTAAATGGATAGATAGATAGATAGATAGATAGATAGATAGATAGATAGATAGATAGATAGATAGATAGATAGATAGATAGATAGATAGATAGATAGATAGATAGATAGATAGATAGATAGATAGATAGATGGGTAAATGGATAGATAGATAGATAGATAGATAGATAGATAGATAGATAGATAGATAGATAGATAGATAGATAGATAGATAGATAGATAGATAGATAGATAGATAGATAGATAGATAGATAGATAGATGGGTAAATGGATAGATAGATAGATAGATAGATAGATAGATAGATAGATAGATAGATAGATAGATAGATAGATAGATAGATAGATAGATAGATAGATAGATAGATAGATAGATAGATAGATAGATAGATGGGTAAATGGATAGATAGATAGATAGATAGATAGATAGATAGATAGATAGATAGATAGATAGATAGATAGATAGATAGATAGATAGATAGATAGATAGATAGATAGATAGATAGATAGATAGATGGGTAAATGGATAGATAGATAGATAGATAGATAGATAGATAGATAGATAGATAGATAGATAGATAGATAGATAGATAGATAGATAGATAGATAGATAGATAGATAGATAGATAGATAGATAGATAGATAGATAGATAAATGGATGGATAGATAGATAGATAGATAGATAGATAGATAGATAGATAGATAGATAGATAGATAGATAGATAGATAGATAGATAGATAGATAGATAGATAGATAGATAGATAGATAGATAGATAGATAGATAGATAGATAGATAGATAGAAGTATTCCAAGTATGACCTATGAGGCCATAAGCTCATGTGGATGTAACGTTAACATATTCCTTGTAAACAGTTTTGTCTAATCTGTTCAAAAGGACACACTGTGGCTTGACAATATGCATTTTAGACTATTTTAAAGAAAACATTTAAAACATCACAATAATCCAATGTAATTCCAATACTTTTCTAGTTTTTTAATACTTCTAAATTTGTCCATGTCTGTACTTCTTTAGTTCATGGTGACTGTCTAATGAATCGTTTCCTGACTGATGGCTAAGTTCACCTTTGAAAAAAAAAAATCAATGCATTCTTATTGTATTGTATTGTTTTGGCTAAACATATATGTGAAATGAATATGTGTGCTGTAACTTGCAATCCCACCCTTTTCATTACTTTGCACTAATACATTTGTAAATATTCATACAAATTGAGTCATACAGATGGTTATGCATGTGAGACTTACGGTGTGCGAAAGCAGGAAAAGTCAAATATGCAGCATAGATTAATTTCTGTGACTAGAATATTTTTTATTTAAGTAAAGACACATGAAAGCTTCAATAGCTTTGATTATGAGGGAATGTATGTGTAATGAAATCCTGTTTAGAGTCTTTTCTATATCTGTCTGATTTTACCATCGCTGTGTGTTTCAGACCGTCCAAATATCAGCAGGAAATATGATCTTTAATCCCTGGTTTATAGGAATCTAACCGATTAATCACATATTTAACACAGTCATCAGTTTTCCTGTTTACACACATGCACACACAAACCCAGTCATTTCAACACTTTTCCTTACATATATGCACATAAGTGTACAAACTAAAACATACCCAGGGAGAAGAAGTGGCCAGCTGTTCAGCACACTTTGAATGATTTATAGCTCTTTATCAGCAACCACAGTTTTTCACTTTTTCTTTTCTTCACCTCCTTTCTATTCATGTGTATGCTGTATGGTTCCTCACCAATCAACTCTCTCCCTATTCCTTTTTTCCTCTTCCTTCCGTTCTATTCAAGTAATTTTCTCTTCTGTTATATATTCCATCTATATACTGTACTGTCGAAAAGACATGGACACGTAAATAAATGCTGTAAACTAAAGATGACTTAAAAGAACGATTCAGAATAGAACTTTTAGAATAGAATATGTATAAATGTATCTTTATATATTTATCCCTAACGGTAAACCAGAGGCGGTTTAAGGACAAAAACTCCCTGACCATTTCCAAAAAAATCCTTTAGAGGAACTGGAAAAAGCAACCCATCCACATATGTGTGATACCAGACAATGTGAATATAAAAAAAATCCCTTGTATAACTCTATAACACAGGTTCACTAAGTATATATATTTTGTACTGGACCACTAATGCAAAATTCATAAATAAATATCTATAAAAAAGTTTGTATAAAAAATAGGGTGTCTAAAACTTGTGCATTATAAACTGTGTGTGTGTGTGTGTGTGTGTGTGTGTGTGTGTGTGTGTGTGTGTGTGTGTGTGTGTGTGTGTGTGTGTGTGTGTGTGTGTGTGTGTGTGTGTGTGTGTGTGTGTGTGCAGAACCCTATATAAATATACACACTCTGTGACCTGAGCTGGCATAATCTCCTCCAGTCACACACCCACACACACACACACATACACACACACACACACACACACACACACACACACACACACACACACACACACACACACACACACTCTAAACTGGTTAAGAAACTGTGAGCTAATGAAAAACATTAAGGGCCAATAAGCCCCAGCAGGAACGACCATAACACACACACACACACACACACACACACACACACACACACACACACACACACACACACACACACTAGCATGACCAACACAGCATCACATCAAGTTAGAACTCACCAAGACTCATCAAATCGAACAGGTCTTTGTTTTAAACATCTGTGACAAAAACTTCTTAGGGTTCAAGCAATAGTTCTGATACAGTTCTTGATTCTTAGTTGCTGAGGGACGAACTGAGGAACTTTGAGGTCTGGAGATCAGCTTACTAGAAACGTTCTCACAGGTAATTCCACACACATAAGAAGCATTAATGCCTGACTGAGACAGATGAACAAATGGTTCACATAGAATATAGATTAACATGGCAGAGGTAGAGCTGCATCTTCTTAAAAACAGAACAGGAAAAAAATTTCTGGTTTTATTTAAACTTTTTTTTTTCCTTTTTGCACTACAAAGACCTGTTTGTGAAAGGGTTGTGTATGTAACAAATAACATTTTTAACATATAACAAATTTACACTTAAGTAGAAAGACAGAAATATGGAACTATCTATACCATATTGAATTGCATAGCATCACATTTTTTCATTGCATCGTATTGTATTGAATCGCATTGTGTTGAATCGAATCGAAATCGGGTCACACTGTGTTGTAATGGGGTGAATTGTATCGCATAGCATTGGTATCTTTAATGTATCATATCGTCGGTTATGCATCAAGACAGGAATCCATTTAGCCTCAGTTATAGAGATGTACATGTAGATGTACATTCCTACCACATACTGTACCTTGATTATTACTCTTCAGTTAAAATTTTTAAACATTCATGAAAAAGATCAACTGGAAGAGTGCTTTCAAGACCAAAGTGCATAATGTATGCAGTATAGTATGGTTATTAATGTAAATTCAGAACTATTTGTATCTTGTCATGTACCTGTATCCAATTCCCCTTTTCCTTAAATAATGTATCGGACATTTGGATTATTTAATGAGACAGAAATATTTCTTATTATGGACAAAAAAATCATTGCAAATCTAATTGCTTTTGGTCATGTCCTTTTATGGATGTTGATATATGTTTGTCAGTTGTCATGATGGATTTATAGGTGTTGTTCCATCTTTAAATTTCAATCATAGATTGATGACTACATTTTAAAGGGATATTGAAGGGGGAAAAATCTTCCTACTCAGACTGTGTACTCTGACCAATATGCGACTCGACACTTTACAACGTGGATTAAAAAAAGTATTGTTCTTACAGTGGCAGCAATTCTGCCTTTTAAATGCTACACCTGAGATCCATTTGCAGGTTTAAAGCATTACACACTCACTTTCCATCGGTGTGAAGGGCAGCATGGGATTTATGCCATTATTTCTGAGACCTGCTAAGCCTATTACATTTTAATTCTATACCTTTTACTTTTGAACTGGTTGAGGACACAGCCCTGGAGAGCAGCTCAGGGAAAGTATGACTCTCAGGTGAACTCAAGTAACATCTGGAGGGATTACCCACCTAAAAGTGAAATCACTGCGTTTGAGAGGTAGACATATTGTTAATGGGGTGGTTTAATTACTGGCGCGAGACGACAGTGTATGTGTGGATTTGATTGGATAGGGTTTGCTCGGCAGGAAGAGGTTTTAAACTTGTAGGCCCAAGTAGTGCGGCAGTGCTGTAAGGGTCAGAGAGAGAGACTCTATATCAAATCAATGGTGACAGTGCAATCTACTCATTAGGTGTTAATGAGTACCAATGGTACAGTACATTCGGTGTTATGGTGGCTTTATAGGAGATCTCCTTTCACTCTTGCTTTTATGTTGTCTGTCATGTTTTTTCACTTAATTTGTTTCAGAACAAACAGTCGAACAGTGGTAATGCTGTATCATCAACGCTTTTGTTGCGAAGTATGTCACTCGTGAAAATAACTTTTAAACGCCATTGAGAATTTTAAAGCATTTTTCTTGTTCTGTTGTTGAGACTGACAGGCATAAAAGCCACATCCTCTTTTTTGAATCTGACAAGCTCAGAAGCCACACTTTCTTCACTAAGAGGGACAGGTACAGAAGCCACAACTTCCTAACTAAAATTAACAGGTATAAATGCCACACCTTCTTCACTAAGAGCGACACGCACAGAAGCCCCACATTCTTCAATGAGACTGACACTTAAAATGACTTTCGATCTGAATTATGCATGATGTTTTAATCTTATGGCATTATTTCATTTAGAGTACATTTCTACAAGATATTAAGTTTTTAACCTCCAAAGAAAGACCCTGGAAGCATCAGATTTTCTCATAACGGGTGCTCCTTATCCGGCACGGCCCTTTCACCTGTCCCTGCTGTGATGTTTACAGATTTTAGAACAGGAAGCGCAGCCAGCCAAACTGAAGTCTGCATCGCGCTTCATCAATAAGCGACTGCTGGGTGCTTCTTGTTTCCCCTCCCGCCAGGCTTTCTGTTCCTCCTTATAAAAATGTCCCCCCTGAGAGTTTGGCCTGGACACGATTCATTTAGTTAACAAATCGGTGTGATTACGGGCCCAGATTGGTGCTGAGCTAGGTCCTTCGTCATCAGAGACCACTCAGTGTGCAACGTGAGCACTGCAAACAACCCACCCTCGTTCTTTCTCTCTCTCTCTCTCTCTCTCTCTCTCTCTCTCTCTCATTCTCTTTTCCCTTATTTTAAGTCCAGCCTACAGTCTCCTCCTTTTAGCTGACAGAACATAACACTTTAATTAGTGTGCTGATTGAGAAGTATTGCCTCCTCCTTCTCACTGGCCAGAAGGGAATTCGAGTCATTTCCCACATGGGGCAAAAAATAAAACTAGACAAAAGAGCTGAATTGAGTTTTTCTGAGAATGATGGTCTCTCTTATCACCTCCACAGCATGTTTCTACATATGATTTCCTGATCTTACACAATACATTCATTAGAAACACTATGTACCTTTAAACTGGTGTACTTTCTTTTAAAAATATTAATCTATGTGGAGATTAAATACCCCTTCAGAAGCTTCTGTCTCTTGTTTTGATCCTGACACAGAGACGCCTGGCTTTACAAAGTCACACACAATGCCCATATTTGACTTTATTATCTTGGCCAATGAACATCATATGTTATCTGAGAAATAATAAACAATTTATATTTTCAATTCAATTCAAAAATATAACTATTGATTATAGTATGAAGTAAAATGTTAATACAGTACAGTACTGCATACATAAAATAGCATTTAACATATATATATATATATATATATATATATATATATATATATATATATATATATATATATATATATATATATATATATATAAAATAAAATATTTGAGATGTGTTGTCTAAGAAAAGACCACTTCTACAACCACTAAATGCTTGTAAAAGTAATACAGTTCACAGCAGGCTACTTCGTACCACTTCATGCTCTCATCTCTGTTTTGCATTACACATTACATCACCTCTTTTTTGTCAAATGCTGCATCTCCTTCGTTATTTAAGTGTCCTCAATAAGCTGATATCTAAAGGATAATTAAGCAGTAAGAGAGTGTGTGTGTGTGTGTGTGTGTGTGTGTGTGTGTGTGTGTGTGTGTGTGTGTGTGTGTGTGTGTGTGTGTGTGTGTGTGTGTGCGTGCGTGCGTGCGTGTGTATGTGCAGATACTGGTCTATCAGCACCTGTCCTAATATAATATTCTGGGGGCATGCTGGATCTCCTTGTTCTCAAAGGATAGAAGAAAGCCTTACATAACGTAACAGTTTTATGAGAAAACCACACAGGCGTTTATCATAACAGCTTATTAACCACTAATGAACAGCTACACATTTATTTACATGTCAGCAAATTCCATGCAATTAGCAACAATATATCTGAGCTTTCAATGCTTGTTGCAAAAAAACACGTGTTCACTTCTTTATGTAGTCATTCAAAAGACTTTCGCAAGCCATATCATTCCAGATGTACACTCACTGCTGGGGCAGTCTTCCGCAAAATCATTGTTCACTATGTACGCCAATGTTCCGTCCTCTCTATATAACACTCAGATGCACTATACACTAAAAACTACCAGGTAGAAAAATGCTGCTGTTTCATGCTGGGTTAAAACTGGGCTTTGACATTCTGCATTTTCTACAACAGCATTCATTTGAAACATATTATACTTGCTATCCAGTACTGACTGAAACACAATAGAAAATAGAGGGAAGAATGGGAAAAATACAGATGAGATATTATTTTATGTTTATCTTCATAATCTGCATTTGTTAAAATTCGTATGACTATATACAATGATCCGGCAAACATTATGACATTATTACATTATTATTAGTGAAGTGAATAACACTGATTATGTCTTCATCGTGGCACCTGTTAGTGAGTGGGATTTATTAGGCAGCAAGTGAACATTTTGTCCTCAAAGATGAGGCAAGTGTAAGGATTCCAGTGAGTTTGACAAGGGCAAAATTGTGATGTCTAGACGACTGGGAAAGAGCATTTTTAAAACTGCAGCTCTAGTGGGATGTTCCCGGTCCGCAGTGCTCAGTATCTATTAAAAGTGGTCCAAAAAAGAACAGTGGTGAACCGGCAACAGTTTTATTGGCTGCCTAAGCTCATTGATGCACATGGGGAGCGAAGGCTGGCCCGTGTGGTCCGATCCAACAGATGAGCTTCTGTAGATCAAATAGCTGAAGAAGTTAATGCAGTTAATGGCAGCCAAAGGGGGACTATTATACATATATATATATTAACATTTCTCAGTATTGAATGGCATTGAAGTATGGAATGGTAGCCATGTTGGTTCAGTACTGTCCAATTCTTGTGTGTTTTTGCCTATTCTTCAATATGTTGCACATATACTTATTGTTCTTATTAGCATTGATGTATGAGTTTCAGGCCACAATGTTTTATTGCAAATATAAAGCTGTTGATTATATTCCAGTGCATTTTTCTTCCTGTGATATCCTCTCAAATTACACAATAGTTTTTAATGAAGGCTTTCAATGAACTTACTCCTAGTAAAACTGGTCTAATATTATAATTTCACTGATCCCCCATTGTTCACTCTTGAGCACAAGACCATGATTGTTACTGGTGGATTTCTGTTGTGTCTTTACTGAAAAAACTGTCTTACTGTTCCTGCTACAGCAAATAAACACCATCTGGTTAAATACAGGGATGCTCTTAATGCCGCTCCCTACTCCTACTTCTCTTCTGCTGCTAGCCATTCCAATAGCAAGTGTAAAACTCTCAATGCTACCATAAATACACTTACCCAGCCCCCAGCAAATGTAGCTTCAGCATCTGATTAGTCATGTAACTACCTTTTTGCTTTGAGCAGCCCTCAGACATCCTTTCAGAAGTTTTATCCGGAACATCCTGTTTGCCCCACTCTTAAAAACCCATCCTCTGTTAAAGAAAATAATCATGAAATTCTAACTCATCATTTTGTCAGCTACATCCTACACCCACCTCACTCCTAAAAAACTGCTAATATCTCTGCTCCCATTTCCCACCTCATTAATTGTTCAATTGCCTCTGCCACTGTTCTGTTGGATCTAAAGGAGGCAGTTGTTACTTCTATTCATAAAAAAAAGTCAGACCACAATCGTATTGTGTTTTCCAACTGCAAGTCCATCTTAACTCCAATCAACTCTGTGATCCTTTCTAGTCTGGTTTCATTCATTCTGGTGCTCTTGTTGTTCTTATTACTTTGATTTCAGCATGACCCATGACACAGTATGCCACAATATATTCTTCATCATTCTCTCCACCAGTTTAACACAATGTACCTATAAATCCTACTTCTAAGACAAAGAATAGTTTATCTCAGTTTAGTAACACATATCATCCTCCAGATCGCTCTTTTGTGGTGTACTCCAGGGATCTATTTGCTATTTTACAAGCTTTATAACAATTACTCACGATTTAAAGCAGATATATTACAGGAATATGTGATGCAGTCACCAGCAATTTTCAGCAAATATTGTGGAAAATATCCTAGCAAAAATGATAATAATAAGCAAAATTGGCAGAGTAATTAAAAAAAAAAGGCAAAAACGTGTTTACTTGTCTGATTAATTAAACAAATGAAGTTAATAACACATCTAATACACATAGACAAACACCACTAACCTATAACCCACATCCAGTGACTGACAAATTTATATTTACAGGAAGGATTGATATTTACAAAAAAATTATATTAGGAAACTATTAAGCTGTGGTGTCTTTTAAGAGTCTTTTAAAACATCAGTATCTGTACTTCTACTTAAGTGAAGGATGTGTGTACTTTTGCCACCTATGCATACATGTACATGAGAATCTCTATGTTGAATTTTTATGCTTATACTATTCAGCTTTACATACATCAGCTTGCAAAAAAAAAAAACAATAATGATATTTTACATAATATAACAACAATTTCAAAATAATACTTTTTTTTTACCTATATTAGAATAGTATTCCTTATGATTACTATGTTTTAACTATAATTCTATACTAATCTATACTAATACAAGTCTTTTTTTGTGCATCAATTAAAATAAATTCTTAACTCTATGGAAATTATAGTGCAACTTTTCCCTTTCACCGTTATCACCTTTTGGTACTCTGTCCGAGACATGACTGAAGCAGGATTCTTTATAATTGTAAAAGGTGTTACAATTGTACCACAGGCTGCACCAGTGTTGTTGTTTTTTACAAACAGGAGAATCATGCATAGGCTCTGACAATTATGTTAACAATTAGTGCAGAGATAAATTGCAAAGTACACAATTGTACAGATTTAAGTGGGTTTTTTAGCTTTCTGTTAGATTTTTTTTCTTCAATGGGAGTAAATGAACCCTGCTGGGGTTAATTTAGACAAGCAAAAATAATATACTGGTGTACACTGTATGCATGTAATGAAGTTACATTTGCATGCATGCATTTAGAGCAAACGTGTGTTACAATTGTGCCCTGTTACAGCTCTCTCCTAAGCACATCACAAAGCACTACATGAGCACCATACGCCCATGTTAATCAGTATTAATTAACATTAATCAGAGCTCCTGCCCGCATGAGTGTAAAAAATCCCAGGCAGTCCTCTCCTGTGCTGCTGTTTGGTCTGCTCATTATATAACATTTTTTTTCTCACATATGTGTATCAGTGTGTAATGATCATCGTTGAATTCGTTAAGAGACCTTGGGTTTTTAAAAAAGAAAAAATAATAATGTGCTGTAATTTTTAGCATTATTAGTAGTAGAAATAGTGGTAGTAGCTGAGGTTGTAGAAGAGATGGTGGTAGTAGTAATACTTTTATTTGTATTATTAACTTTTTAAATCCTTTTCAAAAACGAAGAGGATAATCTAGTCATTTACCAGTCTAATACAATCTATCAGATTAATTCTTAAATCAGATTGCGGCCTATTAAATATCTCATTAGTTCAAGTTTATTCATGTGCAGTTAGCTGAAAATTTCAATTTCTTGTTTGAACAATTACTGAATGCCTTCATTTGCAATCCAGGTTCATTTATGGACAGTCAATGTGACTCTAGGTAGGGTTAACCGAATAGTAATTCAAATGCCCCATTACATTTACATTTACGCCATTTGGCAGGCGCCCTTATCAAGAGCAACATACATTTATCTCATTCATACAACTAAGCAGTTGAGGGATAAGGGCCTTGCTCAAGGACCCAGCATTGGCAGTATAATCGCACCTGGGATTTGAATTCCTGAACTTCTGATCAGGCATCTCAACCACTGTGCTGTCCTTTCCCCCATACTCTTTAATGGTCAAAACTGCAGGTACAAATACATTTATGAATACACAAGCTTTTGAGGTGCTTTTCAGTTCTGAAATGTATATGAATGACAATGCAAGTGAACATTTAAGCCTGCTTTGTAATGCTTTGGGAGAGTTTTATCATATTTTCTTTTTTTTTTTTTGTATATCCTCATATGTATATATCATCTGTACATATCCCAGATTGTAAATTTTTAAATCCCACATTCTCTACACTGATTGTGCTTTACACACATCCTGCGCTAATATAACTTATTAAACACTGTTCATGCAAATGTTATATATATTATTAGTGCACTTGCTCACCAGCTCCCACACATTTTTTACTCTGCCCAGAGCCTTTATATTTATTTTTTGTACTTACTCAACAGCTCATGCACATTTCCACAGCCATAGACTTTATATTTATTCGTTGTGCTTACTTAACAGCTCCTGCACATTTTCACAGCTTTAGGCTTTATATTTATTTGCTGTACATTTATCTACTTATATATTACATGGTGTACATATATATATATATATATATATATATATATATATATATATATATATATATATATATATATATATATATATATATATATATATATATATATAAAATATTTGCATATTTATTTGCAATTTTCTATCTATCTATCTATCTATCTATCTATCTATCTATCTATCTATCTATCTATCTATCTATCTATCTATCTATCTATCTATCTATCTATCTATCTATCTGTCTGTCTGTCTGTCTGTCTGTCGATCTATCTATCAAAGAAAATACTCAGCGCCATTATTACTGTAATCCTCGAACAGCGATGCAGATTCAATAAAGGACTGGGTTGTTTATGGGAAATATTAATTGGGAACATGTGGCTGATTTAGTGGATTGGGGAGGTGGTAGCTCAGTGTTAAGGGCTCTGGGTTATTAAACAGAAGGTCAAAGGTTCAAGCGCTGGTATCGCTAAGATGCCATTCTTGGGGCCCTTGAGCAAGGCCCTTAACCCTTTGTGCTCCAGGGGTGGTGTATCATGGCTGATCCTGCGCTCTGATCCCAACTTAGTAAGATCACTGGAATATGTGAGAAATTTCACTGTGCTGTGGCAAGTATAAAGCACCCCCCTTTCTTTTCTAAATGAAAATCTGTATTCACAGTACAACTATTAACAGTACTGTATGTTTAGGTCTGTAATGGGAAAGTCAGAGGCAAGAGTGTCAACATGACAACATGAGGAATAAACCTTGAGAAGAACCAGACTTATACTACTAAATAGAACTCATGCTCTTCATTATTTGCTCATATGGTTATCTGGCTTATAATTACTACTTGCTACTTTAGTTTTATCGCGATGTTGGAAGAAGTGAAATCCAAGGTGTTCAACACACTTGTTAGAGGTCATTTAATGAGAACTGTTAATTGTATGTCTTTCATCAGCCCGACACTGTAATCAAGGATAATTGAAGCAAGGGGAGGGTAAAAAAAAAAAAAAAAACTCTCATTAATTGCCTTGCTGAGCATTCTCCTGTATAAGTTCTCTTTTATTCATTCAGTACATAACACTTCTATCATTTTAATAAGTTGTTTGGCTGAGGGACACACATACAGCAGGAATGTTTGGTAGAATGCTGTGGGAAGTACACTGAATCATTTAGCAACATTCGCTTAAGCTGCTGTGCCAGGCAGAGCGAAGTACATGATATCTGACTAAACAGTTATGAACTTATCACATTTTTCCACCTACACACATTTTCAGTAGGCTTTAAAACAGAGCAGCTTGTTAAAAAATTGTGCTGTTCGCACTGCCCCTGGCAATGGCTCTTTCTGCTATCTGCAATCCAAAACAGATCAGACTAATAGTGTTTAATGAACTTACACACCACCGACTTCTAATGTAATTAGTGCACATTTGGTGTTGGATTATATGCCTGTCCACTAAATGGCACCTTAATTGGCAGTAATTGTAAAAACTTCAGCATATTGAAACTGATAATCATCACACCAGAGTCAGTCTACTTGAATACAGAATTTACTGTAATATGCTAATGTATATATGTACAGTGGAACCCGGTTATGTCGATGTCCTAGGGGGTCGGCAATCAAAATGGCGGCAGTATATTAACGTGCTTTAAATTTCTTTATGTACATGATGTGCGTTAATAAATGAGAATGTGCATGCACGTGTTTTTGAAGTTTTTTTTTTTACACAACAGCGTTGCCGCGATTTGTTTGATGAAGGCATACTATAAAAATACATACAGTACATGTTTATCTGTCAGGAATCCACCTGTCACGCCCCCTTCGGCCCCCTTCAGCGTGTCAGGTGTTTTCTCGGCCGCTTTCTCTGAAGCTCCCGGCTTCAATCGCGCACATCTGGTGCTCGTTTATCATCATCACCAGCTCCTATTTAAACTTCCACACTCTCACCGTCCGTTATTGTTGGTATATGTTGGTTCACGGCGGTCGTTGTTATCGCGAATGCGTATCCCGGTACGTGTCTTCCCACCGGCTCTCTCTCAACGGCTGCACTTTTCTTCCCAAAGCGCACCGCGGATTTGCTGCTCATCCCACGTTCTCCCGTGTGCTGTTCAGCGCCGCGCTTCTACTTTCGTCTCCCGTTCATCGCATAACATTTAACAACAAAAGGCATACCTGCACTAACTAACAGCAGAGATTCACCAGTATACAATAAAACACCTGTAGCAGCTGTAAGGTTTGATTTTTCCGCCACTTTCGCGAGTTCTTCTGCGGCTGCACCGAGATAACCGACGTTAAATGGCACATTTTTCCCCCCTTGTGCTCGAGATATCAGGGTTCGGCGACATATCCGATAAAAAATGCTTAGAAAAAGCGAGAATTTGACGGTTTCACCTCAAACACGTCGACTTAATAGGGTTGTCGAGGTAACCGAGGTCGAGATAACCGGGTTCCACTGTATATATGATAAGTAGAACAAATTCAGGTAGCATAAACATGAATATATGCCAATAAATTCAATTTGTGTCTTAAGATTCAAGTACATATATTGTGTTCGTTTATTGCCTCACCATGGTCTGTATTAAAAGCTTCGATTCTGTCTCATTAGGCTGAATGAAAATGCTTGTCTCTGCATTTCCTACTAGTCATGTCTCTGTTGAAGCATTATCAGGAACTATAGGATGTTGCCTGTAGAATGGCTTAAAGGCTTCTAATTAACCAGCGATCACAAAAAAGGAAACATCACTAGCTGTGCATGGGGGGAAAACGGGCAAGAGACAAAGAGAAGCATTAGGACATTAATGGAGTAAGCAGCAAAGGTTGAGGCAAAGTGAAATGTTGTCAGGCTCTTCAGTAATGGGCCGTAATTGGAACCGGGAGTCCTGCATTAGACTGACAACCTGAGAGCAGCAGGAAATAAAAATATACACCATGCATCAGGATGCACATCCTCAGCACAGGTTGGCAAACACAGTGATTATTATTTGACTAGAGGGAAAAAACAATATGTGTACAAGACGAGACAAAAAATATTAGCTGTCTGTTAACGTGTTCACAATGTGTTCATGAACACATCTGTGGTGCATTCATGTCTAGGTAACTAACCAAAGCAATACAGATCATTGTTACATCACATTGTTAAATAGCAGAGTCGTGGCAACTCGTACTTCTTCTGTCATTAGGGCAAATAGATCTCTGCCCTTGAGTAAACTGGAGTCCTGTCTGTGCACATTTCCTATATCAGCGAACAACAACAGCAACAAAACACTGTACTAGTATACTTTCATACAGGCACACATACACACACACACATATATATATATATATATATATATAGTCGTGAATTTTCGTAAAGGAAAAATAAACCAGAAATAGTCTGGTCCACTGGTTAGCAGAGCACATTAGCTAGTTCATGTTGAGAAGGTAAAATAGGGCCAGATGCAGAACATTTGCTGTTTTGCAGTTTTAGGGAAATGTGAGGTATAAGCAGATCTGGCCATGCTCTCTAGGTGTAAGGGTGGCTTAATCTTTCTCCCCTTTCAATCACCTAGGCAAAATCCAAACATAGGATTCCCTGAGGTCATGCATGTGGAGTGTGTTGTGCTTCCCTGTGATTCAGTATGAGCAGTAATTAGAAAAGATATGGAGATATGGTTTCACTTATCTATTAGAAAATATGTGTTTGCCCCACCCTCCAAAATGATTTAGCTGTGTAATAGCAAGGAGTTAGCAGGTTGTTAGGAACTGCAAAAAAGGACCAGATTGAAGAAAAATATATAGTAAAAATCATATATATCAATATCACCATAATACAGCACATTCAAAACGCTCACTACAGGAATCCCTTGTTGTAGGAAACAAATGTCTATTAATCTCTGACCTGGCCAGAGCTTGACACAAGGCGAGTATGACTGCCTCTGTAAATACATTGGAGAGAAAAACTGATTTTCCCATTATTACGAGTGAGACCCTGGAGACGGCTTCACATTGATCTTTCGCGGCTACTGTCACAATCACAACCACAATAGTTTGTTCCAGGCAGAATTCGACATAGTCCAAAATCTTTTGTTCGATAAAACATTCATTCATAGGGAATAAAACCAGGTTTGCCTCCCATCTGCTCGGGACAGAATTATTGGCATTTGTGGTCCTAATATGTAGCGTAATACGTAGTTTGTGCAGTTGTTGTGGTCACGACTAGCTGTGGTTTGTTTTTTGAGGTAGTCAGTTCATTAAGTATGTGTCTCTTGAGCTGTTCCATTAGATCAGACACAAACCCGAGATCAATTCTGGATGTTGTGCCTATTAGTTGACCTCAACGGACCATCAAAATGCTGACGATTTAAAAGACTAAACAAATCATTGCAAAACTAATTTGTCGACTCCAGTAGATTTGTAGTATATGTTTTTGGAGCTCTGTCTTATTCCCTTAAGAATTGTTCCCTTATTCCCTGTCACCTTATGGGAGTAGATGGTTAAAGCTCTGAGTTACTGATTGGGAGGTCAGACGTATTGCCAGGCTGCCACTCTTGGCCCCTGAGAAAGGCCCTTAACCCTCAGTGCTCCAGAGGTGCTAAATTATGGCCGACTCTGACTCTGTAAAAAAAACCTAACAAAAAATAGAAGAATCCTGAAAGGAGCCAGAAATTTTTAATGTGTAAGGGTAATATATTAGGTAGCTCTTGACCATGTTTGCTGTAAGGAGTAAATTGTGTGTAATTAATGGATAAGCTCTTGTTCTTAGAATTTGAACTGCAAGAGAAATAACGAGACATTATTCCTCCACATCTATGGGTGTGTGTGTGTGTGTGTGTGTGTGTGTGTGTGTGTGTGTGTGTGTGTGTGTGTGTGTGTGTGTGTGTGTGTGTGTGTGTGTGTGCATTAAATGCATTAGAGCAGTGTATAAGTGCTAAAGCACAGATGGAAAGTAAGTCTCCAGTCCCTAACTCTCTGTGGTGGACATTAACGCTGCTATAACGCTATTTATGAATCGATTACTGTTTGCTGGAATTTATACACTCATGCCCATCATTCTGTTTCTGGAAGTCAGGGAAAGAGAGAGACAGAGAAAGTATGAGTAATGGAGGATAGAGAAGCGGTAAGGAAGTGATAAAAAATCATCACACTCATTTGTTTCATACCACCTTACTGCCCCTCAATCAAGCTCTCGTACCAATCCAGGTATTATGCTTATAAACACACACAAACCTTTCTTTAAAATAATGAAAAAATTTGTTTAGACTATATTTACTGTGAAATCAGACAAGCACATGGACAAAGGGAAAGCTGAATTTCAAAAATGTGTTATACTTAAAAGCTATTATATAATTATTAAGTATTTAAATAACAAATATGAAAATGAACAACAATAAATGAAAATATCGTACAGACAAAACAAAAATGTCCACCAAATCTGCTCATTTGAACGCTTACATTTGAACCCTCGTGTTTTTGTCATGATTTATTTCATCCCTCGTTCAGTACTTACGGATAGTGATGGCTGGTCATCAAATGAGATAGGAAGGCTAAAATCTAATCTCCATCAATAACTCTAGAGTGAAACTTTCACAGCTGAGCAATGTATTGTGTTCACCAGGTCGATGGCATAATAAGAATGATGGGTGGTAAACCATTAAACAGAGACACACACACTTAGGTAGACAACTACATTTGTGTTTTTTTTATACTTTTAAAAGTTTTAATTGTCTTAATGTAATGCATCACCGGGTTCATTTAAAAAACCATACATGATCCAATAAAAAGTATTTAAATTTTTTTCATTATTATTATTATTATTAATGTTGTTGTTACAACTACAAACTGTACATTTGATCGCATTTTACTGTATACATACATTTTTCCTCTCCTCACTTTCACCACTCTTTTTCCTTTATATTAGAATAGGGGCTTGATTGAGTAATCACACACTTCAGACAGCCCAGTCTGAGGAGTATGGGGTGAGTGTGTGGATTCATCAGCTCTGAGTTTCCGGAAGTAATCACTTTTTTCCTCAGCCTCTCTGCATCTCTTCAATCAATTTTTATAAGCCTACAATAGTTCTCTTTTTGTTGAGGGAGGGGGAAAATCCATACACAGCATTCCCTTATTCCAGAAGAGCTCTGTGCCCACAGGAAATCTCTGCATGGGTTGTAGCATCTGAGCAGTTAAGGTTTTGATCAGAATGCTGTAAGTGAAAAGCCTTAGGACTTGACCCTATTTTCCCAGTTTGCTCATGGGCAATTTTCATTAACTGCAGTAATTGTAATGGTGGTGAGTGTTGCTAGCTGGTGTTGTACTTATTGACAAGAGACAATGTCAAATTGCAGGTCAAAGCTTTTTCTTGCAATATAGTATTTTCTCACTAGCCCACTTTTTGTATTGCATATTACAAGTTCATTTCCAAATAGGTTTAGGTATACATCTGGAAACTGAGGAGACCAGTTGCTGGAGTTTTGGGAGAGATATGCTGTCCCATTTGATTCTGATACAGGATTCTAGCTGTTCAAAGCTCCTGGGTTTGTCATATTTTTCATTTCATGCTGTGCCAAATGTTTTCAACAGGTGAACAATATGGATTAAAGGCAGGCCAATTCAGTACCTGGACCCTTCTATTACAAAGCCATGTTGTGATCATAGATACAGTTTGCAGATTAGCATTGTTTTGCTAAAATATGCAAAGTTTACCCTGAAAAAAAAAGGACTCTTGATGGAAATATAGGTTGCTCTAAAGCATGTACTGTATTTACCTTTAACCATTGATTGTGCTATTCCAAATGTAAATGCTGTCCATTTCATAGATACTAATGCACTCACATGGTGGTGTACTGTACATTTTACACAACGTCCCAACTTATTTGGAATAGGGGTAGTACATTGCTAAAAGTTATCTGCTAAATAAATAAATGTAAATGTTGACAGTGTGCCAGAAAATTATAAGTACAGCCTGAGTTACAATTTTTTAAATACACTAAATTGATGAATTGTAAACAGTTCTTGGTAGAAGACTTTGGGACGTGACTGAACATTAGTAGTCAGGCTGCATTAATGTCCAAGGACTAAAGGTGACAGCTTTCCAATAAAAGTCAGAATGCCGTGAGTACTCAGTCATATCCATGAAGCCTTTTCATCTGTTATAAATGAAATAATATTACCCAATAATCCTTAATATCAATATCTCCTAACCTTGAGATGGGAAGAATTAGAAAAGAAGTTTTATTTAAAGTATGTGAGAAGCAACTAGGTCAAAAGGGAAGCATATTGTCTCAGAATGTATGGATGTCTGTGTAAAGAGGTGATAAGAAAGAGCAGGACACCGGAAATAAAAAAGACTTAAGTATAGTATTATTACTTGTATGGTAATGACTCTTGTAATTCATTGGATTTTACAGTAAGTTAGGGACTCCCCTTCTTTTTTTTATTATTTATTTTTACAGTAAAGTTACAGAATTTAGTAATATATTACAGAAATATATATATTTTAATATTATGCAAATATGTAGCATTATATTTGAAACTGGATCATTATAGCATTTTTAATATATCGCACAGATTAATTTTTAAATGCTCATTTAAAAAGACAGCACTTTCTGTGTAAAACACAAACGTCTGAACCACATTTTGAGAACCACAGCTCTAATTTACAACCACACACACACACACACACACACACACACACACACTTCAACACTATGATTCATTCCACATGAACTGAAAACAAAATAAGTCTGAAGCTTCTAATTACAGTGTCTCCCATCCATTTTAATGCATTTCCCTTATGGGAATAATGATTATTTTCCTCATAATTATTTTCACTCCCATGTGGACGGTGTAATAACACCAAAAGACAAACACAAAAAAAAGCCTGCTGCACCTGAAATAAAAAATCTGAAAAAGAATACAGAAAAATAAATGTACATTTAGGAAAGCCTTCAGAGGAAATTTAGTGACAGCTTCTCCAAAATACTCTCCAGCACCAGCAACAACACAGGACATGTGACAGAAATGTTTTACCACACATGCGACACTCTGCAGCAAGAACTGTCTGTCTGTCTGGGTTTCATTTCATTCAAACAGTGGGTGAGGGCAATGAGGGGGCATCACAGATTAAATTCCCAAACAAAATACACATTGGCATTCTTACATCCACAACTTCAGGTCACTGGTTTGATTTTGACCTCAAAATCACTGTATGTGTGAGTTTTGTATGTTCCCTACATCCTTCTGTGTTTGCAATACACCTCCCAAAAGCATGCTGAGAGGTGGATTGGGAATGCTAAATTGAACCTAGGTGTGAATGTGTGTATGTTTGTATCGTGTGCTGTTAGAGACTGGTGCCTCATTCAGGCTGAATTCCAATGTCGCACCAATCTTTCTTTGGATGCACCAATACCTTTTTTTCAAATGGACCATTTAGCACATTTTCCTTGCTCCTCCAGAGTTCGAGTTCAATATACACCCTTGTCTTGTGTGCATGGAGTTTCTGTGCATGTTCTTCTCATGCTTTGGGGTTTTAACCAGGTTCTCTGATTTCCTCTGCTGGTACAAAGACATGGGCTGTAGGTCAACTGGCATCTAAAAATGTCTGTAGTGTGTGTGACTGCATACAATTGTGCCCTGTGATAAGTTGGCCCCATCCTGGGTGTCTTTTGCCTTGTGCTTCAAGACCCCTAGGATAGGCTGCAGGGTTTCCTGTGAGAAGGTGTAGCATAGGCAGTACAGAAACCAGGTGGATTAATACAATTAATGTGTAGCATGCTAGTTTAGATAAATGCATATATTTATACAGTTAAAAATAAAGATTTACAATTAAAAACTATTCATAATTATTTTTTACAATATTGATATTTTAGGTTTTGTTGCCTTTTCTTAATGAAAACAAGGCCCAGATTGTGAATCATTTACATTTATGGCATTAAGGGACTTGCTTAATAAGGGCCCAGCAGTGGCAGCTTGGAATGTTGGAATTTGAACCCATGACCTTCCAATCAGAAGTCCAACATCTTATCCACTGAGCTACCACTTTCTTACAGTGGAATCTTACAGAAAAAGGTGTAGACTTCTCCCAAATGATGGTCACTTTCACTGATGAGTTTTGTGAAGTTTATTCTCTAAAGAAAATTACTGTAAGACTGCAAAACATAAACAGATACAAAATGTACACATCAAAGTTATAAATAGGTTGCTCTAAAGCATGTACTCTATCCTTACTACATTACCACCAACATACACAATGTATTACATAAGAGAATCACTACAAATGAGAGTAGACAAACACAGATCTTATGGTTTTTCGAGGGGGTGCTTAACAAACAATAGATTCAATGATACATTAACTCCGAAGTTGGAACAAAGTGTGCACTCGCCCGTTTTTAACTGCCATTAACTAATATTTTTGCCCAGATTATAATACCCATCTTGATAAGAGTTCCTCCTAAGTAAAAAAAAAAAATGCAAAACTTATACGAATCTTATCTATGAATTTATGATACATGTGTACAAAACAACTTAAGAATAATCAATTAAAGTTAAGTCTGTTACAAAAGGATATTATGAGGGCATTTTAATGAACAATACGAGAATAAAGTCGTAATATTTTAAGAAAAAGTTAAACTTGTGAGAATAAAGCATCAAGCGTGCTGGTGTTCAACTCCTTCAGAGTGGATTTCTTTAATCATCATCCTCATAGTCTCTTGAGAAACTTTCTCCTCTTTGAACAGTATGCAGATGTAACCATCGATATACTTGTTGACCAGTGGTCGCCATTTCAGATTGTACAAATGATACAATTTCATCGAAGTCTGATTTTTTTCTTTTGAATAAATTAAAAGTTTACTAATTATACCTACGTGACGATGCACCAAATAACTGATTGTATAGCTATGACTTTATTTTCAAAATACTTTGACTTTAGACTCGTCTTTATTCTCGTAATGTTAACTTTATTCTGAAAATATTTTAGCTGTCTTAATGTACTGCTATGATTTTATCCACAAAAGTTTGACATTATTCTCATATTGCTACGACTTTATTCTCATAATCTCAGATTTTCTCAAAGATATAACAGATTGTTTGCAAAAAAAAATATTGTTTTTGTGATTGCTATTCACCTCACAGGCAGTCAGAGGGCTCTAATAATGGGCAATTGTTTCTGTATAATGGATTACACTGCTTTATTATTGGTAGGTTATAAAAATAAATACACAGTCCAATAATTGTAAACTTATGAAACACAATCAGACACAAAATGTCAAAACCTGTATTCAGGTATGCAGTGAAAGTCTAAATGCACTAAATGCAGCATTAACACCAACTCCTGATACACCTTGTAGCTCCTAGGTTTATAACCATAAAGACTGTATAAGACTGTAGAAAGAACATTACTTATAATCTTAAACTCCAGTACTCATGTTAGTTCTCACTCTCCAGTATTCTGTATTGTTGAAAGATTTATGATCAAACTCTTGATATCACCCAAATGAAGATGGGCTCCCCTTTTGAGTCTGGTTCCTCTCAAGGTTTCTTCCTCATTACATCTAAGGGAGTTTTTCCTTGCCACAGTCGCCACGGCTGCTCATCAGGGATAAATACACACCATTCACCTTGACTGTTGATTTCTGTAAAGCTGCTTTGAGACAATGTCTGTTGTGAAAAGCGCTATAGAAATAAACTTGACTTGACTTGACTTGACCTTGGGAAAGCACAACCTCTGTTGACAAGATCAGAGTAATAGCCAGAGTTTGCAGATTGTTTTGTGTAATACAGCTTTACAACTTGTACTGTGTTTCAATACTCTAAGAAAAGTAGAGTTCGTTTAATTTCTATATGCTATTTCTGTACACTTAAAACTGTTGATAGAGCTAGCACACAGGCCCACACACACACACACAGTGGAATTATGCTAATCCTTATTACACATGACTAAATATCCATGAAAATGTGTCAGTCAAAGAGAAATAATGAGCATGTGACTGGAGGTGGCACGGATGTGTGTATATGTGTGATCGCACTTCACGCGATCACACGTATGCAGCTGTATTTGCAACGATAAAAAGGGCTTTAAATGCTAATCACTGTGTGTCACAGAGAGCTTTTTGGAAGACATACATTGAGAAAATGAGTGGAGGAAGTAAAGTGAATGCTTCTTAAGGTTCACTGTTATTTACTTATAGTGGCACATCATACACAGTTCTCTATGCAGTCAGAAAAAGCTGCAACGTTTGTGTTTAAAAAAAAAAACAAACATACATACTATAGGCACAGACGCAACACATACACATGCAAAATCACACACAAATGTACTTGCAATTATTAAAAAGAACAAATCTGTCCTTTTGTTGTGTATCCCTCACACACACGTGCAACACCGGGAACAACGATATCATTTCTAGAATCTGCATTGACACACATCTTCTAATGAAGGTGTCCTTCAAAAAACAGACATGCACATATTTTAATCACATCTTGTGAGTTTGTCCTCTCTCTACTCCACCACAGTTGTATTTTTGGATCTGGTTGATCCGAATTCCATTTTCTATATCAGCACAGACCTGATAATCCTGCCAGTCGCAAGGTTTATATTGATGCACTTGTTCTCACATGCCAGCATTGGTTATCGTTATCTATAATAACAGTTTACACACGGATACTACAGTGGATGTTAAATGTCAGACGCTCAACATAAACAGATAACAAAATACATGTAAATGTTGACATTGTGAGGTTTTTCTTTCACTTTCAGAAGGACTCTCTACTGTCAGCACTTTGTAACTTTGCAAGTTTTTGCGTTATGTAAAACTCTGGCTTTCCTGGTTTCATGACAAGCTGTGTAATGCCATTCCTAAAGAACTAGAAAAAAGAACAACTGTTTATAATTGCTATAACAAAGTACAACCTGTATCGTGAATATTTCACAACGTTAAACATAAAAGTGTAAAAATGTAATGGGTCACTTTTTATACCTATTAGAAATATATAAGAATTAACATTGGCAAATTGCTTTGGAAGAATAAAACAGTATGTGCTAAATAATAAAAAATAATGAAAATAATCATAATCACAAGCGACGATTGAAGACTTACCTCTTCCTGAAACACTTAAATTCGCACTTTCCAAGTTTGCCTTGTAGAATTCAAGAGTTATGTTTATATTAAGTTTGTAATCTGGCATACCAGTGTATATTTATTCATTGCTAGAGACTCAAAGCACTTTTGTACGTCGCTCTGGATAAGGGCGTCTGCTAAATGCCGTAAATGTAAATGTAATCAACTTCTGTTTTACATGCTGTGAGCTATGTAATTCTTATTTTCAAAGCATTAGAGCAACACATCATCATAGCGTTTCAAAATATATAGAAAAAAAGGCTTGAAGTCTAACTATACATTTGTTCTAATTAAAACAACCCCTTTTTTTATTTTAAGTAATTTTGTGTGCACTGTAAATACAGATAAGTTAAATGTACTTGAAGAATTTGAGTAAACTGGTTGCCTTAAAAAATTAGTAATGTGAACCTGATAACTTGCATGAACATATTAAAAAAGTCCACCCTTTTCAACATTAATTTGAAGTTTAATACACTAAAAGCTAAGGTTATTTAAAAACATTTAACATTTGCTTTGTGTAATTACTTCGCTCCTTAAGTGAAATTAGGTCAACTTTTCCAATTTAATTCAATTATATGTTTTAAAAAAAAGTCAAACAAACAACAAAAGTATGTTTTTTCTGTCATATTTTTTATGTATTTAAAATTAAACAATACACAGTCAATAAACAACATAAAAAAAGTAACATCAAAAACATTAAATTGATCCATTTTACTGTTAATTAATTAATTAATGGGACTTTCTGAAATATATATATATATATATATATATATATATATATATATATATATATATATATATATATATATATATATATATACTGTATATTTTTTTTGTTTTGTTTTTTGTTTTGTTTTTTTGTTGCAGTATCAAATACGTTTTTTTAAGTTTTAAATTTGTGTTTGTATAGACGTTGTACATTCTGAGCCCAAATAAATCACTCTGCATGTCAATACCTTTAGGAGCAAAATCATTGTGTACTGGATTTATTTTTGCAAGAATAATAACCATACAACAAACACTACTGCCCACTGGGAATTCGAACAGCACTACAAAATGGCTGATAGCAAAAATGTGTTGTATGGTAAGTAAGGGATAATGTCAAACACAGGCTAAAAAAAAGATGCAAAACTTTGTTTGTTTATTTGAGGAGTGCTGCATTTTTGGCTAGCTGTCTTGTTATGAAAATCTATGGTGATATATTGGAATATAGCTAAGGTCTTTTACATACAGTTCTTTCCAAAACTTAGCTTGCAGATAAAAAACTTATTTTGGACACAAAATAGTAATAATAATATAATATATTGTAAACATTAATGCAGCTTATAATGACACACTGTGTCACTGTAACATTATGACCACTTGCCTGTTATTGTGTTGGTCCCCCTTTTGCTGCCAAAACAGTTCTGCCCGTCAAGCATTAACAGCATTAACTTCTTTAGCAATTTGAGCTAAAGATTGTCTGCTTGAACGGACCACACAGACCAGCCTTTGCTCTCCACATGCATCAATGAGCCATGACCCTGTCGCTGGTTCACCACTGTTCTTTCCTTGGACCACTTTTGATAGATACTGACTACGGCAGACCGGGAACAGCCCACAAGAACTAGAGTTTTGGAGATGCTCTGAAACAGTCGTCTAGCCATCACAATTTGGTCCTTGTCAAACTCACTCAAATCCTTACACTTGCCCATTTTTCCTGCTTCTAACACACATTACCTCTGAAAAAAAAAATTGTATTTTATTTTTTTTAATTTTATTTGATTTTTTTACACTTATCTTAAACATTTTTGCTGGGTTAAAAAAAATTATAAATATTGTATATAAAGTAATGTAAGATCATGATATTGCAACATATTGAATTGTATTGGTGTAAACTCAACATAAGACAATAATCTGGTCAGTGTTAAGGGGTGAACGAAACAGATGTTAGAAAATTCTAATTTACTGTTTGTTGGTCTTGACTGGGTTTTTTTCTAGGTGACCTTTCACCTTCAACTCGCCTGTTGCTGAACACAAAGACAAAATGAAGCTGAAAGGTTTAGGTCAAATCAGGTAAATTCAGATGGACTGATCTTACGGTTTGTATTTTGTGTGTGTGTGTGTGTGTGTGTGTGTGTGTGTGTGTGTGTGTGTGTGTGTGTGTGTGTCTTTTTTTGGTTTGTGATTGCACATCATGTTAGAGCATAAAGGATGTGTCATAACCCCTACAGCTTACTCAGCATTTTCATCGTCCATCCGAGATCAAAGTCAGTGAATATTTTACAAAACCCTGATAATGATAATTGCAAATCGGCAGCTGTGCATCATGGTCATTAATGGTGTCAGTAAATAATTCAACAAGACAAACCTAAACACCGGAAATGTTCATTCAGTGCATTTACATTATCAATTTTTAGAGTAGTAAAAAAATCCTTGAAAAATTCACCTTGCAGGGAATGTTTTCCCTTACAGGTAGCATAGATATTTCGTTTTTAATGCATAATTTTAAATAGCACAGATACCTTAAAATGTTCATGCTGGCTATCAAGGGAAGGTTTAAAGATACAGTGCATCACAGCTTGTTGTGTGTGAGGCTACATAGCTGCAGACTGGTCAGTGTCTATTCTCTGTATACTGCCGAAAGCTTATACTGTACAATGGGTACGTGGTCATCAGAAGTGGTCTATTTAACAATGGCCTGGTCATCATGTTGACGGCACGTGTGTGTGTGCATCGCTTACCTGGGAAAAAGATGTAACCAGGATGCAGCATTAGATGAAAGCACATTGGCAATGCTTTGGATAATATTCCACTGGGAAACCTTGGGACCTGGCATTCATGTGGATGCTACTTTGAATACTACCACCTACCTGTTGCACACAGTATTGCAGACCATACCATTGTTGCAGACAGTATTACCTATTGGCTACTTTAAAATTACACTAAACGTTTAGCAGCCGTTATTTTTTCAGTTTTTTCTGATCCAGCTTTTTTATACATTGTATAGAGAAAAGTATTGGGACACCTGACTGTTCCTGCCAAATGTGGTTCTTCTCCAAACTGTAACCACATTGCAGGAGGCACACAATTGCATAGGACAACTTTGAATGCAGAATAATAAAATTTTAAGTACACTTTCAATTGAAAACCCAAACCTGTGCACAAAGTGACCTCCACGAAGATATGGTTTTCATGGTTTGGAGAGGAAGATCTTGAGCTATAGATGCTCTGATCTCATCCCTACTGAACACCTGGGGAATGAATTGGAACACTGACTGCACCCAGGCCTCCTCACCCTACATCAGTACATTAATTTATTAATACCCTCGTTGCTGATGAACACAAATGTCCACAAGCGCACTCCAAAATCTAGTGGAACATAGGAAAGTATAAGTGCAAATTGGGACTACAATAAATGTGTAAAGCGATGCTCAAAAAGCACATACCACACTTATGACCATGTGTCCACAAACCTTTGGCAATATAGTGTATGTTGGTTTTATATATTTTTAATTGTTTATCAGTGTTCCTTCATCTTTCATTTTCTGTATAATTCACCCCACAACATATCAGTTTCCTATCAGTCACACCTCTTTACATGATACGAATAGGCAGGTCAGAGGCCATCAAACCTAAACTTGCAGCAACATGCAAAACATCATTGCACTTTGCTTGCATTTTTGTTTTCCAATGTATGCATGCATTAAATGAAAGGTACAGGAGAAAAGAAGTGTAGTGTAAGCATGCCTTAATGCATCCTGATACACTCCAAAACGGGTTCAGGAATGGTTTGAGGAACATGACAAAGAGTTCAGATTGTGGGCCTAGCCTTACACCGTCTTGTATCTTGTAATTTGAGTTCTCAATCATTTGAATTAGACTGCCTAAATTGACCTTTTGCTCATTTTAACAGCAACTTTACTGGTTATATGGTGCAGACCTAATAATAACAATTGTGCGATGCTACAACTACAATGCCATTTTCCTAAATCACACTGAAGAGATTACCTCTATCAGCAGGACACCCAAACAATGAAAAAAACATGAGTGTTTTCTCAATAAAAAAAATAGAATGTGTTTTCCTTAGTCAGTTCTCAAGTAGTCTTGAGGCTTTTACCCAAGGCCATTGAAGAGATTAATGCCATGCAAACTACGTGCAAAACAAATGCTTTTAAAAAAAAAAGCGTTCCCTCCTGCCTCTAAACAAGCCTTAGCCAAGTGTTAATGGTGCTGATATGTCTCTGTTATAAATTCCCAGATTACTAATGACCTGACAATGCTACAAGTTAGTCGAGCCTACTTAAATGTAAAACACAACACAGGCTAGTTAAAGAGCATTCTTTCTCTGTAGGATGTTTATTTGCTCCACTTTTATTTTTTGCCTTCTGCTCATTTATTCGAGTGTCACTTCAACACTTCAAGAGTCCTTACAGGAAATTAAAGGTGCTTCAGTACTAACAGAGAGGAAAGAATAAAGCTGTAAACAAACTTTATTTGTTCTTCAAAACTTTCTCCTTCATTCATCACCATGTTGACGGCTGATTAAAGCAGCTCGGTCCCATGTGTTTACCAGACACATTGCGGTCCGTTCGAGTGCGTGCTGGGTGAAACATTTACTCTGAAGTGCAGCATGGATGCTGATGGATAGTGGCACTGCCATTGGCTGGGTGATGCTTTAATACATGTCATTACAGTTGTTTAGAAGTAAGATTTGGTTGTTTAAATTAATGCTAATGAAAAGAAAAACCTACTACAAATAACTCATTAAGAGACAGAACAAGGCAAGACCCAATTTACTCTAGTAGTATTTTATGTCTAGTAAAACAGTGCCATGTGCCCCTCGGCAGGTAAACAACACAAACATTAATGAAACGATTACTTAGAAAATACACAGTCATGATTGCTGTTTTATACCCAGGCAAGGCCACAGGTCAAAGGTCAAAGTAGCAGAAATGTCATATCACCATTTAGTTTTGTGCCACCACTACATAAAGAAAAAAGTTTGACGAGAATAAAGATAACATTGTTATCTGAGCCAGCACACACATATACAATACACTAACATGTGGGCTCAATTGTCAAGCTGGATATAAACGAATATAATCATAAATGGAGAAATTACACATGAACTGCAGCATTTACAAATATCTGATTAGTCCCGAGATACAGCAAGTTTGTAAGCTTCTCATTAATTAAACGTTTCTCATGAATGTGATTTATATTCTTTAAATTATAGAATTATTAATGAAATTGCTTACAGTTTAAATCACACAAACTAAGTGACAAAAATTGAATTTTTGTTATATTGTGCAACTGTATTACACTTACGACTTATTAATGACTTATTAAAGAATGTAATTCTTTAAATAAGTCATTAAAAAGTTTAAAAAGTCTATAAATTAAGACAAACAAGTCTGGCTTTTCAATTAGGACACACTACTCGTGTGTTAATGATAGGAAACTTTTTGCAGTGGCTGAGCTGATTTACTGGAAGATTTAAGGCACACTGCACTTAGGAGCTGCTCTTTCACCATTAGGTGTATCATTTTGTCATGGCAAATGAGCCTCGCTTTATATGGAGGTCATTAAATGTAAATCAGCTGTGCCGTAAGCACACATGGTAATTTATGGGTGATTGGAACTGATCAACATACACAAGTGAGTATGATATAAATCAGTTTTAGCTAACACTGTCTAAATTGAATAGGGATGTTTAGTTCTGTTTGGCCAATGAGATTGACAGTAAACATTCTAATAAAATGTGCTTATAATGAACAAAACACTAACAATTTGTGCCAGACTATTTCATTCTCACATATCATCCTTACATCAGTAATATCTAAAATGCACAGTTTACATAGGGAAAAGTTATATAAAACTATAGCTGATTTTTTTTTCCTAGTCAAAATCTTCTGGTGCATGCATCATAGCTTTCATTACATTTCACAATAAATTTTGATCCTGTATTATTTTTTTTAAACAACTGGTGGGTGTTAAAGTGCCTTTGTGGTTTGCACATTTGCCTTGTACCCCCCAGGGTTGTGGATTCGAATCCCACCTTTACTCTGTATGTGAAGTTGTGTGTAAATTTGAGTTTCGATGTGATAGCCCCCAGGTACCATGCGACCCAATGTAGGATAAGCAGTATAAAAACATCTTTAGGTTATGTATGTAAGCCTGGTTCACCGAGGGGAACAAGACACTGCGTCAACAACGCTTTGGGAACGCTAACGCATGACCACACTCTGAATCACGTGTGTAATCTGTCCAACGGAATGGTGTGACCAGAAACCAATAAGAATACATGCGGTGGTGACGGCGCTAGCTTTTAAAGTAAAGGACTAGGAGTGGGTTGCCCTTTCGGGAGAACCCTCTCCTCCTGATCCAGTAAGTAGCTGGCCCTCTCTCACTCTCTTGTTGGCCGTGAGGATAGACTTAACTCATGCAGGAGACAGCTGCGCCCACATAACAGCCGAATCATGGTCCACTGTACCGGAGAAAGTACACTTTTCTTGGCGTTTAGTCTTAACCCCAATTCCTTCATGTGGGAGAGAACGAAATCTCATTGCTGGGTCGCCAGGTGCCACGAGCTAATATCAACCAGTCGTTGATATAGATCAGCATGCAGATGCCCCAGAGTCTCAGAGGAGCCAGAGCCACATCCACACACTTTGTGAATGTGCGGAGTGAGAGTGCAAGGTGGAATGATAGGACATGATATTGGTAAGCTTTTCGCCAAAGGCAAATCTTAGGAACTTCCTGTGAAAAGGAAGGATGGATGCATGAAAATGAGCATCCTTCAGATCTATCGTGACAAACCAGTCCTCAGACCTTATTTGGGACATGACCGGTTTCAGTGTGAGCATCTTGAACCTGAGTCTTAATAGGGAATGGATCAGCTGATGTAGATCTTAAATGGGATGCAGTCCCCTATCTGTCTTGGGAACTACGCAGTACCGCCTTAAGTGCCGCCCAGGGTATCTAGTTTCTGGGGACGCAAGGGAGGAACCGCTGGAACACCGCCGACTGTTTCTTGGCCTTCTGGAATTACCTTATTTACTTCATCTCCGAACAGGCCAGTCGGCACCACAGGGGCGTCCAGCAGAAAGGCTCTATCCCTGTCAGACAAACGCTTATCCAGCTTACTGAGTGGACGTTGTTTCTGTGTCCAGCGATGTCCAGCTTGACTACAGCACAAGTCATTACCTTCAAAAGCTCCTCAAACTGAACTGGCTGTGGGGGCATGTCCTCCATGCGATCGCTTTTTTTTGTGACTGTGACAGTCATGTTAGGTAAATAAAGTAAGAGTAAAATGCCCCTAGCTTTTAACTTGCTGATATATTTTTTTAAGCTCACTTTACTGACTCATCATTAATGAGTCATCAGAAGAATTAAGAATAAGAAAACCTTTTATAATGGTTTGGAGCAAAAACTATAGATTCAGTAAAAATCTAAGTAGTGTTTGGTTCACAAAGGTAAGGATATACAGGACCAGAAATGCTTAAACGCTGTCTTTACTATTAAGTGCCATTGCATTCAACCCAAACAGTGTCATAGTTGAGATATCTATAGATATAATAAATATTTATAGATTTTATGATTAGATTTGATTTTTTATGAGATTTCTCATCCAATATAATGACTAGCTGTCACTAAAACTAGGTGAAGAAAAGGTATAAAGGACGAAGGTTAAACAAGAAAATTGCTTAATGTCCAAGAAGCAGCAATGTTACTGACCCCATCTCAAAAAGGTGAACAACCCAGAGCAATTAAATAGACCCAAAAGCACTGCAATTTAGTCCAATCCATTTGTTAAGGTCAAGGAAACTCCCATCAACAAGACTAATCCCAGTCACTCCACACAGGAAGCCAATATTAGGGCACTAGAGGGAGAACCGGAACAAATCAATTCCTTTTCTCATTAATACCTTTCAGAAAGCTGGTATAAGACGAGTTGGGTGCAAAACAAGAAAAACAAGGAAAGCCACAAATCAAAAACAGCCAGGACTAACAATCAAAATATCCAGGATAGGGGCCAATTTCAGGTAATTCCACCAAAATGAGAAGAGAGAGAAAGGAAGAGATTTAGTCTGACACATGCAGACATGTTGAAAAGAGCAAATGGAGGTTAATATGGGGGTGGTTAATAAAAGGCTGATAAGGACAAAGAAGAGGACAAAACAATTTGTCATTTCTGTTAGACAGAAAGAGAGTTCTTTTTTTAGGGTTTTTACTGAAAAACTACAGGATGGTTTGTGAGAAAAGCAAACTAAAAGGTTGCAAGACTGTATTTATTGTATTGTTTTGTGCATTTGTCTGCCTGCTTCTGAAATGTCACAGTCCATATAGAAAGTTTTTTTGCTTAAACTTTAAGGAAAATATCCGGAGTTTGACTGTGTAGATTAACATACACAAGGTCAAACAATTTTAATGTTCACAGAACATTAGAGAAGAAAAAGCATGAAATGACTGCAGGCATAATCAGTGTCCTTACATGTAACCGTCAAGCCAGAATCACTGAGGCGTTTGAGATATGGTTGCCGTATTTAAAAACATTGACTTTGTACAAAATCTGTTTTTAACACATACTCAACCCATTTGTCCTCACCCTTTCCCCTTTCGAAGATTCCCTCTTGCCATATTAGGCTACTTTTTCACTAAGGATTTTTTCCTTGACTGTCAGGACACATTTTACATCTAATCCCATGGGAAGGAGGGCAGAATGCAGCCACTTTAAAAAAAATAGCTTATGGCCTTCTCAGTCACTGCAGAGCACTTCTAAACTTCCCAGAAAAGCTCAATGTGGTGTCAAACATTTCTTATTTTTTGACCATTCAGGCTGCAGCCTGGGCACAAGCAAAAAAAAAATCACTGCCAGAAGAAAATAACTGTCAGATATTTTTTCACTGAATAAATTACTTTAACAATGGCTGCTAAATGCTGTTTAGATGCTTGTTATATAATCTTAAAATATTAGGCAGGTGGTCATAATGTCAGCTAGATATCAGTTGTCGTAAAGTTCTGGTCAGTGTATATGTTGTGAATAAGAGTCCTGGGATGAGCCCAGATCATTCTTTATGATTACATTCACACCATTTGACAGACACCCTTATTCAGTATGAATTACAGCTGAGCAGTTGAGGGTTAAGGGACTTTCTCATTGGGTCCAGAAGGGGAGGTTGGTGGTGTTGTGATTTGAACTCATGACCTTCCAATCCAGAGGCCAATGAATTAAACACTGAGCTACCACTAGCTGCCTCTGATTACAGCAGCAGTTCCTAAAAAAGTCCAAATCTACAGTACTTTACACACTTTATATAAATATTTCCTATTATTATTATCATCATCATTATTAATGTCAGTGTCAGTGTGTTGCCTCAGTTTATTTTCACCTTCTATAAACATGCCATAGTTGAATTGACTATTTTGAATCCATCCTCTAGTTACATGGGTGAATTAAGTGTGCTTGTTTTCAGATCCACATCCAGATGTCCCAGAAAATTAATACATGATAAAGAATGCTAATGCTCCAGTCAGCACTACAGCAAATTCCTAGTTTGAAAGCCTTAAGGCCTTGCCATTACTTGCTGTCATTGATTTTTGTAAAAACACTATGGATAAACTGTCTCCATCACTAACATGCACTGAGATGCTCTTCAGCGTATCTAGCTGTACGATCCTGTATCATGATTCCATGGGACATTGAGTAGCTTTGATGGTGAGGATGAGGCTGTCGTTGCCTGTCTGGCATCGATATGTCCAAGTTTAAAATGTTGTCTGTCACAAAAAACATTTTATAAAGGACAAAAATTCTTAATAAAGTGTGTTCTGTCTAATAATCACCAAGGTATTTCTTTCTCTGACAACCCACAATGGTGGTCCATGATCCATAATCGCCTGTGGTCCATGCTACACATTGCCCCATTGCAATTCCATAGGCTTTATATTCTTAATTATATATTTTACAGTTACACTTGAATAACCAGACCAGGCATTGTAAAATACTATCTGATCATTTCTAAGAAGATGGAATAAAAAAATGAATGAATAGAACAGCAGAAGGAGGGTTAACCAAAGATTACCCCCGATTTGTCTGTCCATCACCCTAATAATCTGTCGATGATTTCCTTTGCAGTGGATAATAAGGTGATGATGCTCAGCTGCATCTGTAAAAAAATTGACACAGCACACAATCTGTTTTTTCCTCAGTTGACTGGCTCAGCATCAGTACTAACGAGGCATTTGTGTCTCAGAGTCTGATTCCTTGCATTTCAGAGTAGAAAGCTCAAAATAGCCAAGCAACGACTTGGAGCATTAAATAGTTTGACTTAAAGTGAGACCAGTGATGCGTTTAGGGTTAAAATTTCACAACCATTTTAATACTGTTTTCTGCACTTTAACATCTGAAAAGCCTTTATGGCTAAATGAGGAATACAGACATTGATTGGGACCCTGAAGGATGGCTGGACAGGAGAGTAAAAAACTGTGTTTTTGAAGTCTGGGGTCATTTTGTTCATTTCATGCCTGGGATTTGATATTAATCATAAGTTTGGTCATATTTGCTAATAATCAAATATTGTATTGTTCTCTGCTGTGTATTTAATAGATTTCTCATGATAACAGATTCATAAGATTGCACAGGAATTGATTTATATTATATTGGGAATGACAGAGTCAAAACCTATGACTTTTCTTATAACAAATTTCACACACTTACACACACCAACTCATGTATAGAAATGATCCAGAAAAGCCAGATAAATTCATCTCTGAGATATAAGTTTATGGGTACCTTAAGTGTTTTCTACTCCCTGCTTGATTTTTTTCCCTTTGTGCTGAGTTTCTGCTTGGTTTTGCTTGTTACGCTCTCTCCTTGTTTCACCATCAGGAGCCACAATATTTTGCACTTCATCGATTCGCTTTCTATTCCCTAAGCGGGGCCTTCATTGAGGGCCAAGTGCTGAGAGGAATTCCCTGCCCTTGCCTCGAAGCAGCTGACAGATGGGAGGCACTACATTTGACAGCACAGACTCAAGGCAGCGCAGAGGATTGGACTCAAATCCTCTGGGTTTCTTCCAGATGCCACTAAAGAATTCTGAGTGTTCGATTTGCACACATTGCCAGAGAGACATGCGGCTTGAACTTGCCTGCAGCTCTTTTTCTTATCTCTTGCAGAGGCACAGTCAAAGCCAAGAAACAGCAATCAAAGGCAAGTCAGTGGCTCATCCCAGATGTTCCAGCAGAATCCCGGTTATGCATTTAATCTGGAAGCCACCAAGACATTTCAAAATTCCTGGGTATTTATGACCCATTGGCCCAGATGAAGTTTATTGCTTCTTTAATACACTCACACTGATTCATGAACACACAGGTCATAAGAGGCGTATTACCCAATTACAGCAGCAGCCTTTCATCGATCTCTGCTCTCCGCTGATGGGTGAATTAGAAAAAGAGAGCTGCTTTTGTATTTCATAGCAGGGTGACACAGGATTCACTCTGAACCCAAGGAGAGTTCAGGCCAGTGGTCTTGCCCATAAGTATAAAATGACCCCCAAACTGTGTTACATTAACCCTTTTTAAGGTACTTCAATATGTTATAAGACTACATTACTGGCCAAAGAAATTTCCCCAAATAGCAAATTATTTTGCTTTTAATGGTTTTAAAAACAAAACATTGGTCAGGGATGTGTACCCCACAGTGTATCCTGATGGCAATGTCATTGTAATTTAATTGGTGGTTACTATAAAGTACAATATAACTATGCAGTTTAAAGCATAATGACAGTCTTTAAATTCAGTCCTGCTTACCTCTTTTAGTGGAGCTCAAAATTGGGCAATTACTACACCGAACCATTTTAAATATTTAATTATAAGCCTAGTCAGGTTTAATGCTTTATTTACTTGATGTATTATTTCTGCATTTAATAGACCTGTCTCCAACATCAGGTTGATGAAGGCGCAAAGAACACAATTACAGAGATTGTATTTACGTGAGGTGGCAGGTTACAAATGAATTGAAAATGAATTTACACTCTGCAAAATCAAAATCAAGCACACATGCCGAATTGAAGGCAAGATTTTAAAACGTAATAGTTTATATAGTTTATATACTCTATTTTGGTCAGTGACAGCAAGAAAAACAAACAAACAAAAGCAAGCAAGACTCTGCATTCTAGCATTACTAGAGCATTATGCTTGTGCTTCTTCTTGATGTAATATTGGGAATTGACCTTGATTGTCGGATCCTCCTACAGCTCCTCCTGTAATAGATCTTCCGTGCAGAATGTGACACACAAGGTGATTTTTAAGATTTAAAATACGGCAAGTTGGCACAGTAGCACTGCAGGAAGTGTTGATGCTTTACAGCATGACGGTTTGGGGTTTGAGTCAGAGCTCCTGAGTAGACATGATTGTTAGCACCTGCTTCTTTTTATTAGACTTTTCTTGTCACTGTTGAGTTCTTATATTTATTAGCCTATTCGACATGTCACTTGAAGAGAATGGATTTAGGCCAAGCTTTAATAATTCAAAAACAAGTAAGGCTGTAAATACTGTCAGTTTGGACCTATTGCGTTCTTTAGATGGAAAATTCACAAATAAAAAACCTATGTGGGTCTAAATCTATTGGGACACGTGCCTTTCCCAACCATATGTGGTTCTCCCCCAAACTGTTACCAAGCTGAAGTCACACAATTGTATCGATTGAGTTTGGCTGCAATGGCATTACATTTCTCTTTACTTGAACTACCAGACCTAAACCTGTTCCAATGCCCCTGTGCACAAAGCCGGCTCCATGCTTTACATGGTTTGGAGTATAAGATCTCAAGTGACCTGCTGTACAGCTCTGACCTCAACCCTAATGAACACCTTTGGGATGAATGTAAATGCTAACTGCATCCCAGGTCTCCACAACCCACATAAGTACCTGACTTTACTAACACCCTTGTAGCTGAATGAGCACAAATCTGCAAGTTATCATATCAATATTATTATTAGTAGTATATACCTATAAAAGCTGAAAGTTTTTCTGGCTTCCATTTGTTTTAGAAATAGATTTCATTTATTTAGACACCTTTTTTAAAGTTTGATTAATGGGCTTTTTTATGTAAGCCCTTCCTTTTAATGACACATATCTACCATACCAAAAAAAATTGTTGTACCACCAATGATGTGTATTTTACAAATATAAGTGGTAGCAGATTTTATATAACCCAAGTGTGGAGCCTAGTTTGGTTCTAATGTTGTAAGTATATTTGATTCTTATGTATAAGAGTATTTGGCTTTACATGTAAAATACTGAAGAAAAATTTGTGTTGCTTCTACCTTCAGCTGCATTCACACTGGGCTTATTTGAGTCATTTCTTCTACCATTACAAAAATCAAAGCTGTGCGTCAAACTTTGATATGAACACAATAGCCTGTAATGCACTTTTGTTCACCAGAGAATGGACCAGACAGCATCTGACCAATGCCTGACAATTCCCTTGGCCTTAAAAATAGAAGCGAAAAGCAACCATTCTTTTGATGAAACAGCAACAAGACAATCTCCTGTCACGTAACAAAGCTGCAAAGACTGAGAGGCAGTAGGTTTAGGTTTGGAAAAAAAAGGCAAGTGAACACCTGAAGACTTTTTCAAAAAGCGATATCCTCGGGAGAGCATATTGTTCACTCGCTTGTGCCAACGTGACGGAACTGGAGTTCGGTTTTGATAGAAAGAATACAGTCACCTTATACTCCCCAACACAGTCCAAAAATAATTGACAATGAAGCTTGCATGAAGGTGAACCAGAAGACAGATTCCAATCCCCCAAGAAGACGATTCTAATATAGAGGCTAAATAAATATTCTTCACGCATGGGCAACTTCAGCAATGCATATCCCCATCAATCCTTTTTTTCAACACGTCACTGAGTGTATACAAAAAATAGACCTTCATCTGCTGTTTTTTTCCGAACCGTTTCTCTTCTGATTACTTCTCTTGCACAAAGGCAAATGAAAATTGTCTCTGTTAATATGTTAATCTCCCTCAGTGCACTGAACATGGGAGAGTGAGAGTGATTTGTCTCCGGTCAAACACCAGAATATTTAAATAGACATTAATTTATTTATCATTTAGGGAGTATGGGAACTAGATAGGGGTCATTGAGAGGCGGCAAGAAAAGAGAATCTTTGTTCAGATTTCAAGTAAAGCTCAAGTTGTTAACAAGCCACTGCAATATGGTGGATTTCAGATAAATAAAGTATTAAGAAAACCTAAGATGCTTTCCCTGCAAATGTATCCCTTTACCCTATCCATCTGGACAATTAGCGAAGGACCACACTTACAAATATTATCTGATAGAAGCTGAATAAGTGCAATGAATACAACCACATTTCAAACTTTATAAGACCATGGATATATTGGACATGGGATTGGGGAATTCCTTGAATAGGATGCCAGCACACAATCACAAATAAGGATAATTTAGCATGTTTTTGCAGGTGAAAGGAAATCAGATACTATGGATTGAAATGAGCATTTTGGAGCTATTAAAAGGCAACAGTATCTATTGTACCACTATGTACTGCTACACCGCACAAAATTGAAAACTCATACAAGTAGACATGTTCGTTGAAATTGAGTCTAGGTTTTTTTTGCTGCAAATGACCCTAGGTAGCCTAAACTCCACCATATTGGGTCTGGAATATATAAAATACTTAGTGTACTTTTTCTTACAAGATTGTGTGCATTGTTGCAGTTGTGGGCCCTTATCATAAACAACCTCATTGTTATTTAGAACCTACATTTTAATAGTTTCATCTATTTTACATTTCCAGACACAGAACCAATGTTTTCAATAAAAGTACTTATGTACTACAACATTTTATTCATTTTACAGTCTTATATAAATGACTTGCAAAAACACGATCCAAGCATGCGGCAGTGCAGGGCAGGCATCCTGGGATTTGAACGTAGTACATCTAACTCTGACTGAATCTCAGCCACGGAACTACCACAGATTGAGCAGTGTATAAGAAAAAGCACTGTAGCTAAAAGTGGTAACAGGCAAATCGTTGCCAAGCATTTTTCTCTTTCCGGTAACAGCAGCCATGCCAGCTCTAATCTACAGTAGTTAATTATCCAAAGAGTAATAATGTTATCAAGCGAGTGTGAGAGCTACTCGTCAAGGTGATTTATACCCTACTTCCCTTGTCTCTCTCTCTCTCTCTCTCTCTCTCTCTCTCTCTCTCTCTCTCTCTCTCTCTTTCTCTCTCTCTCTCTCTCTCTCTCTCTCTCTCTATCTTTAAAAAACTACACACAATCACTTGCGTAGAGTGGCTTTCACAGACTCTGCTCTGCCAGACACATAAATTCATCAAATCGTTGCCTTTTTTTTATTTAGACACTGTTCATCTTCTCAACACTGTGGTTATTTGGAAGTATCTGAAGTTGAGACTACTGAGTGCATCTCAGTACAGCTTATTTCTCTACACTAAATGGAATCATATCACAACTTTGTAAAGTTTTAATGTGATTTGCTTGACAAATACATAGAGAAGCCTGTCAAGTTACATATACTGTACACATACATTAGACACATTCCTTAATTGTCATTTATCTCCATTACAGCTTATACAATGTCTGAAGACATCCATGCCAATCTCGTAATCTGTTGTTATAAATGCCTGTGTACTAATGTCTTTCATTTAAAATTGGCTAAGACTCAGATTTTTCCTGTTATTTAGATACATTAGGAAAACTTGAAGAGTTTAAGGCACCCAACAAATGCTAATGGTTTCCTGGGAGTACAGGAACACTCTTCGGTGCCTACTGATACACTTCTAGATGCGTGCTCCTGAACCACTTTTCTGATAAAAAGTTTCGATGTTGATTTCCTGGAACAGTGCATTATCTCGCACAGTGAATTATATCTTAATGTTCATAGAGAATTTGGCATGCGATTTTTAGAGTGCTTATTGTAAAAAAAAAAATATAAGAAAAAATTTAAAAATAAAAGAGAGAGAGAGGGTATAGTTTAGCATTGTACAAACTGTACAAATGCCTAAATCAATTGATCAATTTATCAATTCATACAGAGTTTAAAAACAAGAACTGGTCAAATGGCTATGAACAAAGCCTCCATCTTAAAGCAGGGGGGTGGTAGTTCATGCATTAGAGCTTTGATCGGAATGTCATGACTTCAAATCCCAGCACCACCCTGCACCCTGAGCAGGGTCCTTAACCCTCAAGCTCAAGTGTAAATCACTCTTACTAAATGTAAGATGCATAATCATTATCTTATTTAGTTTACTGTTATAGTTTGGTGTCACAATGAGAAGGAGGTGGTGTGAATGTCTGCCAGCGATGAAGGAATGGATGAATGGTTTACAAGGCACTGGTTTACAAAGGAGAAATTGTCTAAATAAAAAACTTTAACATGGGTTTCTACCAAATATTGCTGAATAGGAAGTTGCAGACAACAGCATAATTATAGTAAATATTTATCTATATTTACACCAATTAGCCAGTACATTGAAACGACCTGCCTAATATTGTGTTGGTCCCCTTGCACCCAGAAACACCTTTAAGTTAGAAGAGGTATACTTTGTCTGCAGCAATATATAAATATGTGTCAAAGTAACTACCTAATGTATGGACCTAATTTTTTCCAGCAGAACATTGCCTAGTGCATCACACTGCCCCCACTGGCTACCCGTCTTCCAAAAGTACATCCTGGGACAATTTTTTGTAGGTACGCACCACTGCATACAAAAAAAAAGCCATTGTGCATTTGAGGAAGTGACGTTTTGCAAATCCCTAACCGAGCATCAAAATTTAGCCCTTGTCTAAGGCCCAAAGAACTTAGTGCCTTATTCCTACCCATTTTTCTTGCAACAGATCAATCAGATTGCTGCCTAATATACATTTCACCCCTTGACAGGTGCCATAGTAAAGAGATAATCAGTTGTTATTTAACGTATAAACACAAAGATGTGTTTGCATTTGTGTGGGAGACTCTGCTAAACATAATCAGCTATTTCTTATCTCGTGTGAGCTAAAGGGAAATTTGGAAATTTTCTTGACACCATGCTGACTAAGAGTTGCTCACAATTAAGGAGAAAGTGAATCTCTTTCTGTAACCTATGCTTTTATAGTAACCACAAACCACATTCATTTGTGGGTGGCCAAAGCCCAACCATATCATTTGTATATTCTCCATGCGATTGTGTCAGTTTACTCCAAGCTCTCTGTTCCCCTCCCACCCTCAGGAAACATGCAAATAGTTGAACTGGCTACACTGGAGTGTCCCTGTTTCTAATTGCATATTTGCAGTGCCCTGTAATCCAGGGTGTATTCCCAATTAATGTCCCAGGACAGATTACACAACCTTGACTATGAAAATGTTAATGCGTAATGAATGTATGCAATGTGCAATGCTTGTCTGACATTTCTGTGTTAAATGCTAGTGGATTGATTAGGTTTAGAACAAGCCAACAGAAGAAACACTGAGTTTAAGGCCATGTTTTTTAGCAGGTTTATGTGCTTTGCTCATTAGGTCTTAAAAACTTTTCTGAAAGTACAGGAATTCTGTAAATCCACCAAATCCAATTCTTACATGTTGCTTTTTCTTTTTAATGTAATATATTATATTTCGTTAGAATTAAGCTATCAGAGACTATACAGGATATTTGCCCATGAGGACTTCTTATACAATGCAACATGCAAACATTGCATGCAAAAACTGTGTCTATCCTGATGCACAGATTTTCAGCAATATTTAATCACAGTTTGTGTCTAACTACAGAGATCAGGTATGTCTGATTTTTTTTTTTAGAGATTTGCCTTTCTTTTGGCAAGGACTAGTTCTGCAAGTCTAGAGCTGAACAGTGAAGTCAAATCTCAAAGAAAAAAATCAGCGATAATCAGATCTATGCTCAGATATTTTAGGAGGGATGACATTTTAAGTATTGTAATGGTAATTAGCTAACTAGGAAGCTGTTTTGTGGGAAGAATAGTGATTAAACTGTGCCAAAAAAGTAAACAATAAATCATTAGCCTGACCTAATTATCAGATGCCTAATCATCTGGCCTAATTATTTGTGCATGCATGATAGGGATATTGCCCTAGGACTATCACCAAAGTTCAATAATGATTCATTCACATCTAGCAAAACAGACCTCGGACATCTGGAGGCAAGAACTCAAGACCATAACTGCACTCCAGGCATATATTTTACTTTTTAAACTAGAAAGTAAATAATATAATTGCAGTACACAGCCAGCCAACAGGGCAACTTGCAAGCAAGGACTCAGGTCTTTCTCAAATACATATCTGTAAGCATGATAGTAATGTGTTTAAACTTCCATGCTCTGCCAAGAGAATCCATAAGTCTTATTACAACATTTTTAATGGTGTAATTGCATAACCCTTGCTAAATCAAAACACATCATACACTTACAAGTGTACAAAAATCATTTACAACGTAATCATAAATAATCCTTTAAACTATTTTGTCCAGTACATCCTGGAGTGTTTCTTTTTTTAAATGCAAATGTACTAAGGATGCTCTTACTGATGCAGAAAGTAGATTATACAAAGAACTTTGCAGTGAATTAGTACGAATATTGTAATTTGTGCTTGAGGGATGAGTAAAAGGCATGCTGTTAAATGATTAATTGTGGCATTTTTAAAATATTCACATATTGCAGGAAGTTGCGCCTACCGCACAGGAAATTTTTTGTCGCAGATACAGAAAAAGCTCTACAGCAGAAGAGAGTGGAATACCTGCTTTAACAGGCATTATTCTGGTCCGGAATTAGATCTTTGTGTTACTAGTAATGGATATGTTATTAATTATTCATTCATTATTTTTGCTCGCAAACATGAAAAATTAAATTAGAGTTAAAAAGACACACATGTTGGCTTCAGTTAACTTCATCAGAAACCATATCTTTATTACAAACCTCTCTATTACCTGAATGTTCTTTTCTGCCTGCCTCAATCTGTCCTACCTGCCACAACAGTGTAATGACTACTCAACTAATCAGACAGGTCCCACATGAACCCTTCTGTCTCCATTTGAAGAAGACCGTGGCCTGAAGGGAAGCCTTTCGGCCTCCAGCCCAGCTCACTGCACCTCAGCTCAGGTGTTTGTGTTGGCTAACTTTCATTATGCCGAGATTGGTCAGGTGTATGTTTGCACGGGAGATTTCATTACCATGAGATTGCTTTCTCAGCCGCATGTCACACGCAGCCAGGGATAGGGAATGCGCAGCTGGCGCCATCCCCTCGATCTGGCGTGCTTTTCATCTCCATTTCCACTGAGAAAAGAGATCTGCATAAGAGAAAAGAAAAGACGCCAAGACGGATGCCTGAAAATTTTCACTTGACCAATATAAAGAATTGTGTTTAGATATCGGTCTTGATTTAGCCCTCTCTTCTTATGCTATGAAAAATGTCAATAATTAGAGCAGAATGTGGAGAAAGGTTTAGTCTCTAGAGTATATTTTTTTTCACACAAAAAATTAAATAACAAGAGCAGATCCTAACTGATCAGTTAAAAATAAATCACCACTGTCAAAATTACTGTAAAGTACAACAATATAGTATTTTTACTGTAAATCAAATGCTTAAATAACTATGACAACATATAATTTTACATTTTATGTCATTTGGCAGCTGTAGCCACATAATTTAATGTTAGCCATATCGTAGAACAACTCAGAAATTGCTCTAAGAGGCAAGTGCGTAACATTAGCAAAATGTAAGTTAGATAAATCTGAAATTAACTCTCCTTTCTGATAATGACAAATATGTTGCCTCCAACAGAAAAATCGTGTACCCGAAATGCTAAGACGTCTTTGCTAGTAATTGATAATTAACCATTTAAGGAAGTCACACACTCATCTTAAACTGCATTACAGTTGTTTATTTTTTAAATACATATGAGTTTGTCATTTTTAATGAAAAGTAATGGAAAGTTATTAGAGGCTGTTGTCTTTAAAAAGGTACAAAACTACAATGCAAAACTAAAACAGACATAGCAGCAAATCTGAAAACTAAAGCAATAACAGCAATAATCGAGAAATATAAAGCAGTAATAGCAGAAATCTTGAAAAAAAAAGCAACTATCTACCACTAGTCGCACACTAAATCAATAATTGCAGATAGGAGCCAGCTATTATAAATGACTGTCTCATTTGCAAAATCCATTCAGTGTGTTAAAAATTTAGCTCTCAAATAATCCCACAATGCACCACAGGGAGCATCTATGCTCACATTGTTTCCATACTAGAAATGACGTCATATTTTCTGAAGCTTCTTTTACATGAAATGTAAGCAGCTTATTATTGTTATAGCTCTCAAATGATGATGTTTTAGTTGCCTTTTAAGTGGTTATCAATTTTTTTAAATAATCCACCAGCCAGCCTACAATCCTACTATAAGAACCATGATAAACATTTAGCTAGTTATTTTAGCTATACGTTATATGACATCTAAAACGTTTATATGATTAGGTTTTTACAGTGACTGGTGAGGACATTGATAGATTCATCCTGCCTGTTGTTGAAAACTGCCAGTGGTGATGTTTTACAACAGTAGTATAGTACATAGTCCACATGTGTATTGATCCAGGGTCCTCATAGTATCCCAAACTCATGTGCAAGATATGCTGATTTATAACACAGGGAGCTAGGCAACTGATTGACACAGAACCTTTAGCAACAAAAATATTAAATGTTAAATCAGCCATCTTGAAATGTGAAATTGTAGTAGCAAAAGCCTTTTTGAGGCTTCATTCTGGTTAGACTATTTTTTTGTTTATTATATTAACTACTTAGTTAATATAAATACAATTGAATTGGTTAGCTGTATTCTGAAATTGGATCAGGTGTTTATTGTAAAAGATACAATTTAGGCTTGTAGATTGCCTGAGGTTTTCATTTTAGTCTTGTGATTTGAGTATTGAAGAATATTTTGTAAAATTAATTCACAAGGAACCCTTTTATTGAACATCTTTGGTCTTTGGATTTGATTCCGCTTTATTTGTTGATCAACCTGGATAAAAAGCAAATAAATAAAATGTGAATGTAAAAGCTGAGTGAAGTTAGAGGTCTTAAAAAAGATTACCATTAAATGAAGAGGAAGTTTGCAAACTTTCTAAAGTGCCTTAGCAAAATATCAAAGGAAACTATCTTGAATAATATTTAATATTAAAAGTTTACAATAAAAAAGGTCAAATAAATTCTAGTTCTAGATATTTCAATTTTCAAGTTTGAAACTATCTTTGTTATTTCTGAAAATGCTTTGATCAACATAACCATCTGTTTTTTTGACTGTGATGAAAGTGAAAAATTATCATTTACCTCAGTTTCATCTCTCATCCCTTATCTTTCTATCCAGGGACACATACTGAAATAAAAAAATATTAAAATGACGTGGTTAATTATGAATTGTGGACAGTGGTTAATTATTGACAATAGAGGAGTAAACATCAGGATTCCTGCCCATCAAAAGCCTCACAACTGCTTTGAGTGTTGTGTAAAGTAGAATTGTATTTGTTGTAACTTATACCCCAGAATTCTTTATTCTACTTTCTTTTTATACTTAATTTATAGGGAATGTATGGCAAACACATAACATAAACTGATTACAATTTTGAGGAACTTGAGGGCTTCCTTAATGAGATGTTTATTTAATATTTGTGATAAGGGTCTCTAGTGTCAGAGCTTTTCAGCACAAAAAAAGGCTTCAGGACATGATAAGTGAAAGAACATCCGTAGCTGTTGTAATGTTAGATGTAATATAAAATTATTATTGGCACATTTCTGTTGAATATGAGGGCTAAAATTGTGCAACAGGAAAATTATCATCCATTTTGTGTCGTTTAAAATATACCCCCTTATTGTTGATCATTTTACTATGACAGTTAATTGAATTGAGTTTTATTCCTTACCTTATAAGCATCTCTCATATATATATATATATATATATATATATATATATATATATATATATATATATATATATATATATATATATATATATATATAGGGAGAGAGAGAGAGAGAGAGAGAGAGAGAGAGAGAGAGAGAGAGAGAGAGAGAGAGAGAGATAGAGCGAGAGAGAGATGATGCACACATCGGGCATAGGTCATTTAAGACATTATAAGTATAAATTTAAGGTGCATTTAGAAATTTTGAATATATATATATATATATATATATATATATATATATATATATATATATATATATATATATATATATATATATATATTCTTGATCTGATCCCTGACTGAAGGGAAACTACCATAGATTGAAGACTGATGAGTTTTCTACTGGTCAGCCCTGGCATATGACATATGGTGTTGTGTGCAGATTTACAGCCAATTCCAACACACTATCCCTGACATAGTGCTGATTGTGAAACACTACTACAGGATTGTCATGGAGACTCACAGCAACTCACAAAACAAAATGATTTCATTCCCTGACACAATATTCATATTTTTATTAACTTTTTACAACAGAAAGTTTGTTAGATAAAGATTTGGGCTTGTGTTATTGTGATAATGTGGGCAAGATAAATGTATCTGTTTTATTACAAAGTAAAAGAGGCAACTATTGGTCAGCAAACAGCATACATTTGAAGTGGGATATTTTTTCATTATCATTGCAGTATTTACTGTATGGTTATTCCTTTTGAATTTGCTTTAATTAGACAAGCTAAGTCAAATGCAACTGGTTTTCTGGCAGACTTTGTATTTGAATATGCAACATTAAGGTCTACTACATTCATGTTTTTTCCTGTGTGACAAGAAAAGAAGAGAAGAGAAGAGAAGAGAAGAGAAGAGAAGAGAAGAGAAGAGAAGAGAAGAGAAGAGAGGAGAAGACAGGAGAAGACAGGAGAAGACAGGAGAAGACAGGAAAAGACAGGAAAAGACAAGGGTGCATTCAGGAGTACCAAAACGAAACTTCCTCCCTATCTTAATGATCACTTGCGGCTGATGGATGACAGGAAATGCTATGCTCTTGAGACAGAGTTGTCATCAAACTGCTCTTTTAGATCATAAGTGTCATTTTTCACGTTAAAATCTGCAGACCCGAGGCTGCCTGCTTCTCCGTCGGGGAAGGCCTGGTCTTACAGCTCCAAGGGCTTAAATTGACAAAATGAGATTTCTGACCGCTCTAATCTTCTCTACTGGGATAATGCTTAGTCTGTACTTACAATCCATCCTCAACCGGTAATAATATTCTCAGGAAAAGCATTGATGGAGGCTATTTTGCCTTTCATCTGTTATATTATGTTTCTAAAAACTACCTTAAATTCGCCATCATTTATCAAAGTGTCAAAAAAATATTAGCGTCCGTGTAGATTTGGGCTTCTCCAAACTGGAAGAGGTCAGTCTGTGTTAATGCTGTATGAGTTCTTATAATTCATTTTTTATTACACTAAATACTCTGTATATTCATTTTCAACATTAGGACTTGCATACATTTATAACTGTTTTCCCTCATTGCTTGTCTCATGACCATTTCAGATTAGTGCTGTAATGATACAGTGCTCATCACTGCGGGTTAATGCTTTTTGCTAATCAGATTGAAAAGTCACTGAGCGAACCGTGTCAGACATATATCCACTTGGCTAGGCTACTGTGGGTGAATAAAATGAAATTCTGCTTAATATTCATACTAGTAATGTAACTAAATACAAATATGTTATTTGGAATGGCAGAATAATGTGATTTAAATAGGCACAAATACAGGTGTTCTGCACAATATACTGTATATGGCCGGGATTGCAATGTGCTTGCTATAAAACACAGATCAGAACAGGAGTTTCATGGGGTTTTGTTTATTTGTTTAAAAATGCTTATTAAAAAGATTTGCATCTAGTTGTTCTCTGAGAATGGGGTATTATATAATGTCACGGAAAAGTCACATGAGCAAGACGGTCGATTGATTCATTGATAGGATTAATTAATTCATCCAAGTGCCTAATCTGTATCATGGTTTTTAAGTTAGGCTCATAGTTTGTTTGGGCCTATGCTACAAGAAATTAAACCAATTTAATTTGTTCAATTCGTTCAACAGTTTGCTCACATCTCCTACATGCCACAGCCATCCATGGCCAAAAGCCAGCAAAGCAAAATTGCCCATGCTCTCTAGGGACCTCTCTCTCCAATGGCAATCAAAGTGACATTAGGTCATTGTTGGCATTTAATAAGCCCATGCATGTGGAAAAGGGCAGATACACAAATACTCCTTTAAGTGTGTTGCATGCCCTTTGATCAAACTGCTCTTGGAGGAAGCAAGTTAGTTCTGCCCCATTTTGCTTGGTAGTTTGTATGTAAAAAAATTTAAATATAATCAGTGGTAAAATCAGTTTAGGTCACACCCACTTCATGCTTCCAACATTTTAATGAACAGATGCACTAAACACACATAATTCTTGAATATACACTCAAAACCCACTAATTGCAGCTCTACTGAAATAAAAATCACCTTAAAATGTGCCATCAGTGCATACATTCATCTTATGGCAAGGACGTCTTTTAAGGTTAGGTTAATACCGGCGTGTGTTCATTAGCTTTTACATTAAATATAAAAGTGGGTTTTATCAGGCGGAAGCAGAAGCTGGTCTGCTTCTACAGACCAACAAATCCATGAATTGGTCAAGCGGAACCATCAGGAAAGTCACAACTGGTGTATTCTGGTGGATATAAAAACATCCACAGCAAGTTGTTTTTTGCCTAGAGAAATCAATTCCAGGACAAACATCTGCAGTTTGCCTAATCCCAGTCTCAGCTGTCCCATTGACAAGCAGATTAAAAAAAAAATAGCCTGCTGTTGAGGGGTAGAGTGATAAAATACTTTTAAAAAATACATCCTACCTAGCTTGGTTATTTTTAGAAAAGTGTCTTAATGGTAGGGGATTCTTTGTTTACTATGAGGATTCTATGTATTTTATGTTGCAATGTGTTTAAGCTGTGTCACAAATTATGTAACTTAATACAAAATGCCAAAAATGCAGATAATTTATATATATATATATATATATATATATATATATATATATATATATATATATATATATATATATATATATATATATATATATATGTGTGTGTGTGTGTGTGTGTGTGTGTGTGTGTGTGTGTGTGTGTGTACACATATAATAATAGTAATAGTTTTCCATAATAGTATATATGGAAAGAAAACACAATGACTTTGACTGTACACTCTATTAACTAGTAATGGAATGGAATTCATTCTCACTATATGAGATAATTGTCTGTGATGCATTGCTTCTGTATAATATCTATTATTTCTGTATAATATCTATTGGTTCTATAGCTGTGGATATGTGGTGGATTGATTTACTGAAGGCCTAGGTTTGAAATACACATTTACAAAGGAACATTTACAATCATGGCGGTAAATAAATTCTTAGAAAAAGATTATGGCTTGTGTTATGGTAATAATATAATGTAATAGCTGTATCTGTTTTAGTACAAATTAAAAGAGGTAAATGTTGGTCAGCAAACAGCATACATTTAAAGTCAGTAGGATATTTTTTCCCTTCTAATCATTGCATTATGTACTGTATGGTTATTATTTTTGTAGGTGCTTTCATCTTACAAGTTACATTTATTGCAACTGGTTTTCTGGCAGTCATTGTATTTAAATATGCAACATTAAGGTTACGGTCATGTTTTTTCCTGTGTGACAGAAGAGAAGAGAAGAGAAGAGAAGAGAAGAGAAGAGAAGAGAAGAGAAGAGAAGAGAAGAGAAGAGAAGAGAAGAGAAGAGAAGATTTGGGACTAATGGTGCTAACTGGTTCTATTCTGACCATGTGTGTTACCATGTCTTTGATTTCATTGTGGACAGAAAGTTAGAACAAAGAGCAAATATGAAATTCTGCATTAAAATGGGCACATCTGCCACAGACACGTTTGACATGACATTCATTTGGCATATAATGATGCAAAAGTCACTGTTTTGACACCACCAGGAATTTTGGGAGTCCTGCATTGTAGTGATGGGTTGTTCATTTTGAGCAAGTTCTTTAATGTGACTCAAAAGAACGAGTAATCGCAAAGAGTAAATCGTTTATTTTTTACTGGATGCTCATGAGCATTGCATCACAAAATCTCCATAGGTTATGCACAGGAAATAGAATTGAGCAGTTCATCTCATACTGTAAATGTTTTAGTCCGATTCGTTTGTTCTTTTATCACGTGATAGATGCTATGAAGTGCATTACGCTGGAGACAGAATGGAGTAGCTCATCTCATGAGTCTTCTGGTCACGTCACGTGATTCTTATTGAAAATGTCTTTTATTTCTAAACAAAGGAACGAAATGAACTAAATGACTGAAAAAAGATTTGTTCTTTTTGAACAAAAGTCAAAGAACCAAGTCACTTTGAAGGTGGTAGTGTGTAGGGTTAGGGTTAGGGTTAGGGCCCTACTGCTTCAAAGGAATTGTTTTGTTTGGCGCGCGGGCCCTTTAAATTCCACTTCTCCCACAACCGGAAGTTGTCATGCTGGTACCGGAAACGTGTTGCTTTGCGGAAGTGCCATTCACACGCTGTTGCGTGCTGTAATTCATCAGCTTTCCATGCATTAGACTGCACAGATGTCTAGACTTTATTTAGAGAAGCTCGCACAGCTTTATGAGCGCTACCGGGATTACGTGAGCCGCAACCCGGGCGTTACGGCGCATCTGGAGAGCGCAGTGCGGACTCTGTCCTACCTAATAGCAGGTCAGAGACTCCGAGGAAGTGAAAGTAAAAATGGTTGAATGCTTTTATGAGGGTATTTAGTTCTAAACTCTGGATTTGTTGACATTTCAGGACTATAATTATCCGTAGCTACTCTGGATCCTTATATGATAAATATTGCACAGCAAACTATGCAGTACTTTCTGTCATTATGTCACGCGAAGTGTAAATGACGTCATCAGTTTGTGTCGCCTACTGTATTGCACACGCTTTTAAACCTGATGACATGAATGCAAAACATTTTCTCACTTCTCTTGTCCTGTCCCAGGCCGCTTTTCAGACTCTCATGAACTTTCAGAGTTAGGTAAGATGCACGTCTATAAATATAATATTTTTAGTGTTTATTGTGTTTGTATGTGGTATGCTATTTGTGTGTGTGTGTGTGTGTGTGTGTGTGTGTGTGTGTGTGTGGTTTTTGTTGTTGTTGTTGTTTGGTTTTTTTTATTACTGCAGTTTTTGTCCCATTCTCACACACCAGATCAATACAATGCACATCTGATTCAGCTAACCCTGAATAAACAGCTGTCTGATTAATACTGATTAAAACTGATCATTAATAATGATAAATGAATAATTTCTAATATTTAATACTAATAATGGGTTCTTTGTTACATTGGCTGTGCTGAAAGTCCTGTTTGTGATACTGCAGAAAGTTGATAAATGCAGATGAATTCACCATGCGAAATGTTCTCTTGAGACAAAATATGCTTCATGCAAGAGATTCAGTGAGTGGGTGTAAAAATATAATTTAAAATGTCTATTTATTGTCACAATCTTTTATTCTGATTAAATGACAGTTCATAAATGAAATTGGCTCTTTGTGAATATGTATTGTGATTTTTATATATAGTGTGTGTGTGTGTGTGTGTGTGTGTGTGTGTGTGTGTGTGTGTATATATATATATATATATATATATATATATATATATATATATATATATATATAAAATGTATGTGGGGGTCATTAACTTGCTATTGGCCGATAGTGGATTTTACTGTTTGGTTGTATCATAGTTGTCGATTAATTAATCAACTGATTTGATTTTTAAAATAAAATAAATAAATTCACGTACTGAATCATGAAATTGCACTATATGAAATACATATTAATATATTAATTAATAATATGAATATTCAAAGAATAATAATATAGCATTCTCCGTGCACACTGCACGTCCGTTCAGAGGCCACTCTCCTAGTAGCAGCAGACCATAGAGCGAAAAAACTATCGGTATGGATTTTTGCTGATAGTTCTAGCAATAAACTATCGGTGCCGATTAATCCTCAAAACATCAACAACTACTGTACCTGCTATAACATGCTGTTTACCACCTGACTTTCTCCTTTAATGATTACTCCTTCAGCAGTTTAAAAGCAAAAAAAAGGGCTTGAAATGTTTTTAACTGCATCTTCTTTTATATATATATATATATATATATATCCATCTTAACTGGATCACCTTGATATAGCCTTATCATGATCCTATACAAGTCAAAAATAAAATGTACAGTAACCACGTGCACTAACCTGTAAAATTGCTGCATTCGTGTTGCACAATGCAGTAGACAATGAAAAACTATCCCTCCTAAATGAAATATAATTAATAATGAGGATATTACATTAAGAGCAGGAGCTTTAGGACTTGAGGTTTGTGCTGCTTTTATTTAAAACCTTTGTGCAATTGCGATTTGTTGAGAACAATAGTCATTAAATATTTTTTATTAAGTGATTATGGCAACTTAATGTTGCAGGTTTACTTTTATTCATATGACCTATGCATAATTTTTTGCCCCAAGGCAGGTGTGTTTTTATAAAAGATCATCTCTAGCATGCCTAGGGTTTACCAACATTCGCTGCGAGTATCAATGTAGCGGTGGCTTTTGTTTGCATTTTTGAGCACAACAGTGAAATGTGTATCATTCGATACCGGTATCATATAGCAAATCAGGCTTACAGTCATACAGTCATGGTGTGCAAAAGTAGGTTGTAAGACTCGGCTATCAAATGGGATTAATTCTTGAATTTTAAGTAATTTTCAGCTCTGTTGCATGTCATTGTAGAAATACTGTTGCAGCATTTTGTCATTTTCAAGCAACAATAACTACAGTGTCTATACAGATTGATCATTCGCACAATGAGCAGACTTCATGTATAGTCATGACGTGATTAAGAAAGAGCGAATGTTTGCTGTATTCCCTAGAGCCGATAAACATGAACGGGACATCAGCAGCTGAGCGCTGAATTTATGCTCATATGCACATTTGTGGTGATTAACTCCAAAAGGTGTTTGGTGTAAAAGTACAGGCTTGTGGCTGACTTGCCAGTATCTGAATATTACCCACCTTTCACAAGCTGATTAGTTTTTTTGTTCAATTAAAGCATTTTGTGCATTGACCTGTGGGATTTCAATGTGGAAAATGGTCTAATTGTTCCTGTAATAAAGCATGGCCAGACATAATATACAACTCTAAGCAAATTTCTTCCGATCGTGCAGTCAGAAACACATGGCAATTAGCATATGATTTGAATTAGGTGTGTGAATCTGGGACACTAACATATTGATAAACCGCGACTGGTGTCTCATTTTGTCTCGACTTTTGCTTGTTTTATTTTGCAGTGTATTCAGCGTCAAACCTGCTGGTGTTGCTGAATGATGACATTCTGCGGAAGGCTCTCTCCAAGACTCTGCCTGTGGTAATTTCCTGTGGATGTTCTTGCTCAGCCTCATCCTGCTTTCTGTCTTTCTCTCACCTCTTTTTTTTTTTTTTCTTTTCTTAGGCAGTCAGTCCACTTATATAAGCTGCTGATAGGAAGCAGTGGGCCTGTGTGTTGTTGGCATAGTAACGCATATAAAGTTGTTTGGAGATGAGTTGAATTGTGAGAGTTGAAAGGGAACGGCGTGTCCTTGGGTTAAGAAGCAGCGGGAAAAACAACCATAGGTGACCCCATTTTGCCCTGTGTAGTATAGATGGTGTAGTGCTTGCTATGTGACTGGGCAATTCCCAATCTTCCTAAACAAAAGGATGCCAAAGATCGTAAATAGCAGCAAAGCAAAAGAGGCAAAGTCCTCTTGTTGGAGTTGTGGCCTCAGTATGTGTTAGTCTGATTGAAAAAGGTATATGAGACTGTCTCATCTGTTTCTGTGAAACCTCTTACACACACACCAAACAGGCATCATTTTTTGACATTATATCATTATGACCAGTGAAGTGAAGAACACTGATGATCTCTTCATCATGGCACCTGTTAGTGGGAGGGATTTATTAGGCAGCAGGTGAACATTTTGTCCTCAAATGTGTTAGAAGCAGGAAAAATAGGCGAACGTAAAGATTTGAGAGTTTGGCAAGGGCCACATTGTGATGTCTAGACGACTGGATCAGAGCATCTCCAAAAACTGCAGCTCTTGTGAGCTGGTCCTGGTCTGCAGTGGCCAATATCTATTAAAAGTAATGGTCATGGGTGGCCAAGGCTCATTGATGCATGTGGGGGCGATGGCTGGTCAGTGTGGTCCAACATACAAGCTTCTGTAGCTCAAACTGCTGAAGATAATGCTGTTTATGTTATGCCTAATCGGTGGCCTTATAGTTATGCCTGGTTTATGAATATGTGTGATGTAAAGGAGGTGTGGCCTTCATTCATAAAGATGCATGGTCGTTGTGCTTGTATTTTTATTTCTGCTACGCAGTTGCAAAGAAGCCGATTATACTGTAGTGTTCTGCATAGCCTCTTTTCATCTCTCTCTCTCTCTTTCTCTCTCCCTCTCTCTTTTTATCTTTCTTGTTCTTGTTCTCACTCATAAGTGAGTTGATTTCTGCTTACTACATTGTTTCATCTTTTGATAAAAGAATAAATCCAAGAACCAAAAGCAGCACCATCATATATTGCATTACAACAAGGTTATTACACACCTCATTGTATCGCACCACATCAAAAAGAGCTCTAGAGTGTATTTTGTTGTGTTCCTACCTGTATTATCCTTTGGCTTAAGTTCAGCCCCGCATTGCTGTATATCTGTACACTGATTGAGTCTAATAGTAAAAAATTGTCTGTTAAGCCCGAGTATCCAGAGACCTCTTTATTTCTTCATTTGCGCTAGCGTGACATATTTATCATTGAGCTTTCCAACCTCGGTGTTCAGAAATAAACACATTTACAGACTGAGGCACTTTCAGTGGTGCAATAAATGCAACACTCAGCCCGGGGGCGCAGGGGAAACGAGATGGAATTCATGACCTTCGGCTTCTTTCACACTGGCCTTAATGGCGCTCCGTAGAGAAAGCTTGAACTTATATTGAGTTTATGGTGGCATTTGAAAATACTCTGTATCAGCATTTCTGACCTGCACAAAAGTGACCGGGTTTTGTGTGTGTGTTGTGATAGTCTCTCTCCCAGCAGAGGCTGCTAACTTGGCTTTCTGTCCTGGAGTATGTGGAGGTGTTCACTGAGATGGGAGCCGCAAAGCTGTGGAAAGAACCCGGGCGCTGGCTGGTGGTCGTCCTTATTCAGATCGCAAAGTAAGACTCTAAACGCAGCACTCTGCGTTGTATGATTAAAAGCGACGCTGAAATCGTCATTACCTACTTCCTCCACGTCCGCAGAGCCATCCTTCGCATCCTGCTGCTTTTCTGGTACAAGTCAGGCATTCAGACGTCGCCTCCAATAATCCCTCTGGATAGAGACACACAGGTGTACAACAGAGGTAAGAGTGCATTTCAGTGAAGAGATCTAGAAATGTATTTTTTTTATTATCTTTTTTTATCATTCTTTTATTATTTTTTTAGAACTACTTCACATAATTAGCAAATCTTGTGGCCTACAACATTTTAATGAATGCCAGATGGCATGGCGGCACAGCCGGCGAGCAATTTTTCTTTTCTTGTTTTTTTCTGTGTCCGCATGGTAGGGCTCGGCGATTATTAGTAATAAATAAAAAAATAAAAAAATTTTTTAAAAAATTTCCATTTTCTTTCAATTCATTTGAGTGTCATTTTTTTTTTTTCTAAGCTTGCGGTATTGCGATTTGTAATAAAATTGTTGGCGCACACATCCAATCAGATGCATTGTCATTGCACCAATGGCAAAAAAAATTAAAAGACAATATTGTCCGCCTGATTAACAGCTCACGTGAGAGCATTCTATAAAGGAATGTCAAGTCAAGGAGCTTTTCTTGTCATTTCAACCATACAGTGGGTACGGAAAGTATTCAGTCCCCCTTAAATTTTTCACTCTTTGTTATATTGCAGCTATTTGCTAAAATCATTTAGGTTCATTCTTCTTCCTCATGAATGTACACACAGCTCCCCATACTGACAGAAAAACACAGAATTGTTGACATTGTTGCAGATTTATTAAAAAGAAAAACTGAAATATCACATGGTCCTAAATATTCAGACCCTTTGCTCAGTATTTAGTAGAAGCCCCCTTTTGATCTAATACAGCCAGGAGTCTTTTTTGGGAAAGATGCAACAAGTCTTTCACACCTGGATTTGGGGATCCTCTGCCATTCCTCCTTGCAGGTCCTCTCCAGTTCTGTCAGGTTGGATGGTAAACGTTGGTGGACAGCCATTTTTAGGTCTCTCCAGAGATGCTCAATTGGGTTTAAGTCAGGGCTCTGGCTGGGCCATTCAAGAACAGTCACGGAGTTGTTGTAAAGCCACTCCTTCTTATTTTAGCTGTGTGCTTAGGTTCATTGTCTTGTTGGAAGGTAAACCTTCGGCCCAGTCTGAGGTCCAGAGCACTCTGGAGAAGGTTTTTGTCCAGGATATCCCTGTACTTGGCCGCATTCATCTTTCCCTCGATTGCAACCAGTCGCCCTGTCCCTGCAGCTGAAAAACACCCCCACAGCATGATGCTGCCACCACCATGCTTCACTGTTGGGACTGTATTGGACAGGTGATGAGCAGTGCCTGGTTTTCTCCACACATACCGCTTAGAATTAAGGCCAAAAAGTTCTATTTTGGTCTCATCAGACCAGAGAATCTTATTTCTCACCATCTTGGAGTACTTCAGGTGTTTTTTTTAGCAAACTCCATGCGGGCTTTCATGTGTCTTACACTGAGGAGAGGCTTCCGTCGGGCCACTCTGCCATAAAGCCCCGACTGGTGGAGGGCTGCAGTGATGGTTGACTTTCTACAACTTTCTCCCATCTCCTGACTGCATCTCTGGAGCTCAGCCACAGTGATCTTTGGGTTCTTCTTTACCTCTCTCACCAAGGCTCTTCTCCCCCGATAGCTCAGTTTGGCCGGACGGCCAGCTCTAGGAAGGGTTCTGGTCGTCCCAAACGTCTTCCATTTGAGGATTATGGAGGCCACTGTGCTCTTAGGAACCTTAAGTGCAGCAGAAATCTTTTTGTAACCTTGGCCAGATCTGTGCCTTGCCACAATTCTGTCTCTGAGCTCTTCAGGCAGTTCCTTTGACCTCATGATTCTCATTTGCTCTGACATGCATTGTGATCTGGAAGGTCTTATATGGACAGGTGTGTGGCTTTCCTAATCAAGTCCAATCAGTATAATAAAACACAACTGGACTCAAATGAAGGTGTAGAACCATCTCAAGGATGATCAGAAGAAATGGAAATCACCTGAGTTAAATATATGAGTGTCACAGCAAAGGGTCTGAATACTTAGGACCATGTGATATTTCAGTTTTTCTTTTTTAATAAATCTGCAACAATGTCAACAATTCTGTGTTTTTCTGTCAATATGGGGATCTGTGTGTACATTCATGAGGAAGAAGAATGAACTTAAATGATTTTAGCAAATGGCTGCAATATAATAAAGAGTGAAAAATTTAAGGGGGTCTGAATACTTTCCGTACCCACTGTATATATAGGCGACACAGTACACAGTGAAAAGAGACCTGTCTCCATAACCATGGAGATACATAAAACAACATAGAGCTACATAACAGAACACAGAGCTGAGAAATAAAGATGTCCTAGCCAGAAAATGTGCATCGTGTGCAACCTAGTGAAATTAATGCAAGACAAAAGACAGAAGAATGTAATGTAATATGGGGTCATGGAGAATCATGGAAACGGATGGCTCTTCACGTCAGGATGACCTTGTCCCAAAGAAAGAGTGGTTTTGATAATGGTTCGGATTTAAGAGGTTAGCCATTGTACAAACTTTTGTCAAAAACAACCGGTAGTGGCAGCAACACTAATTTATTCCAGCATTACTGACAAAGACACCAAACTGAATGAGAAGAATGCTCAAATCTAAAGTTACTGTATTAATACTACTGGTTCGAATTTGCTTGATTATTTTTTTCAGTTGATCGAGAATGTGTGCATTGGTAAAAATGGGTCCGAAATCCGAAATATTTCATGTTTATTCCAAATGCACAATATTTGCTTTCATATTTCATTCAAATCTTCTTCAAAGATCTATTAACTAGAGAATTTGTTTTACAATAATTTACACCATGTTGACCGTTTATTTATGGCATGCCCACTAAAAACACGTTCCTAAACCAGATGGGTTTTTTTTTTAATTACTAATGAAGAGAATGTTACTTATGCTACACATAAAGATATAATAATATAAATGATTTGGTCAAACATTTAAAAAAAAATATATTTTTTATTTTTTTTTATTTTATTTTTTTATTTTTAAACCTTATCGCCCAGCCCTACCGTAGGGGTTTCCTCTATGTTCTCAGGTTTCTTCTCACCTCCCAAAAACATGCCAGTAGATGTATTGCTTACTCTGTATTGTCCCCAAGTGTAAAAGAGTGAATAAATGGTGTAGATCAGTAGTTGTAGAAGTTGTATTCCTGCCAATTGTTTCTGGGAAAGTCTCCGGATTTCCCATGACGAAGTTTGTGTAGATAAATGAATGAAATCTGATTCATGTTCGAAGGGATTGGTGTCTTACATCTTTTCCTGATTAGATCAGGGCAATGTGGAGGAAGACATCACATTCGTTGGACAGCGCTCGGGAAGAGTGGTGAGACCTTTGAGAAGTGGTAAGAAATCGTGATATTTCTGAGCACAGTTGTAGCGTATTTTAAATGAAACAGAAAGTCCAGGTTTTAAAGGAGGCATGCTGCTTGATCCACTAATGTGCTGAACTACCTGATGCGTGTCACCAAATCAGTCAGGAGACCCAGATCCCGGTTTGCTAATGCTGCTTTTATCCTTTATTTAAATATGCATGACGATAAGTCTTTACAGAAATGTCAACTAACATTATATTGTTTGAAAATATCTTCAAATCAGTTCAGTGTACATGAAGTCTTCTATTTTTATTTTATGCATTTCGCTAGAAAGACAGCAGTAAGAGCGCAGAGCCTCAGCATATTAACACTTAGCGGTATAGCAAAGTCAAATGAAGAGACACACTGCCATGAGGGACAGAGCAAAAACTATATTTTTGAAACCTTCCAATGGTGTATTTATGATTAGCATTAAAAATGTATCCATATAGTCTCTCTCTCTCTCTCTCTCTCTCTCTCGCTCGCTCACTCGCTTTCACTACATCGGTCATAATATTATAATGTCATAACGTTAACCTGGTTGGTGTATATAAACAACACATAAACACATGCCTTTATGAGTTTAAATGTAGGTTGCCATCTGCAGATCAGGCAGCATTTTAAATGTAATAGACTGTAGCCCAAATTGGGTGGGTTACACATTGTGCTGATGTATTTTAGTGCTTTGAAATTATAACATAATATTTTTTTTCTTCCTTCAGCCACGTCACTGCAGAGTCGACTATGGGGTGATCCTCATCGAGCGAGGAAACGGAGGGAGCAGGAGGAGGACCTACAGGCAAGCCCCACCCCTCTGGGCGTACAGGAGACTATTGCCGAATCACTGTACATCGCTCGACCCATAGTCCACTGTATCCTAATGCATGGCAATCAGTAAACAACAATGAAAATAAGGTTTGGGTGCACAGGGGTTTGTATTGCGTTTTAAGAAATAGAAAACTCAGAATAGAATAGATATAAATGGACGGTATTGAAGTATGATGCATCATGTTTTGTATTGCACCTAGCTACTGTCATTAAGGATTCATACTTTAAGCATGTACCATTGTGAATGTGTGTTCTCCTGAATGCTGTACACTCTTAGTGTCCGCTCTAGGACTTTGCGGCCGGCGGTCCTGGAAGCCCTGGCTCATCTCTGGCATCCTGGAGATAACAAGGTGTAGAAAGTGTTCCTTCTCTTTTTCGGTCAATCTGTTAGAATGTCAGTTTGTAAATCAACGTTTTGTTTGTGGACAGTTTTAGTTTGTTGTCCGACACAAGGAAGACGCTGAACCGCAGAGAGAAGGCTGAGATGAGGAGACGAGCCTTCCTCCTGCTCTACTACCTGCTCCGCTCACCTTTCTACGACCGATACTCTGAGTAAGTCTATAATCTAGTTTAACCGCTGAATGTAAGGGTGACTATTTTCCCTCCTAAAATAAGGCAGAATCCAATTTTAGATAAACAGCATAGGAGGTTGAAAACCATGAGGTGGTACTCTGAGAGTCTTTAAATAAAAAGAAAAAAAAAGGGTTGAAAGGAGGTGAAAAAAAAAAAACTCATTTGAATACAATATACAAATGTAATTTCCTTCCATTAGTGACATGTACGGCATGCCACACTGAAAAGCAGAACCTTTATTACATTGCTCTTACATCACTGAACTAAAACGTGTGCTTAGTCTGCACAAACCAAAGCATGTACAGTGAAACCTCGCGAACTCAATAGTTCGCGATTTTTCATTTGGAACAGTAACTCGCGAAAAATCTGATAGTTCGCGAGAAGCCGCGAGTGGCTCGAAAGTTCGAAGTAACATAAAAACATTTATAAAACATGTATGACAAGTAATTTACAATTTCTGTTAAGTTTACAGTACATGTACAATTCCCCTTGAAAAAGAAACCATCAAAAGGAGAGTCAAATCCTTGTGGTTGCACTGTACATGTAAATACATTTTCTTTCGGCTTCTCCCATTAGGGGTCGCCACAGCGGATCATCCGCATGTTTGATTTGGCACATGTTTTTACGCTGGATGCCCTTCCTAATGCAACCCTCCCCATTTATCCGGGCTTGGGACCGGCACTAAGGCTTGTGTAAATAACCTACTTATATTAATTATCCAGTAGATGGCGATATTTTAGCCATGTATAGTTAAGCGCTGAACGGGCATCGTACACGTTTTGTTACGGACGCTTGCACAATGAGACCAACAACAAATGCCTACTGATTTATATCATGATTTGGTATTCATGATGATTGTGGGTTGAACAGTTTGTGAAGAGAAAAATTAAGCAAGTAAGAAAATCTTACTACATCAGTTCTTTTACAGTTTTACAGTTTTTCCTCAGTTGCTTTGGCGCATTTCTCGATTCAGCTTGTACTTTTCCCAAAATCCAGCTCATCTCTCAAACGCAAGTATTTGTGTCCATGAACAAATTACTGCCATCAGAATGACAAGTCCTTTTGTCATTGTTTACAAAAAAGATCATCAGTATGACAGTGCATGGTTTCAGTATTTGCTGATGTGATTGAAAATGCACAAGACTAAATTTCTTCTGTACGGCATCCACGCATTTCAACAGCACAAAAGTACACGTTACTATATATGTAGGATTTTGATTGCAAGAGTCCAGACAGGATTTGCACTTTTACCGTACTGTACTAGTGTTCGTTCGTTTTCTCTTTGTTCATCCATTTACGGAAATTGTGATTGTGTTTTGTCTGTTTACATTTGCCAATTGAATTTTCACGCGATTTACATTTGAACTATTTCAGAGAACTGGTTGGTCATTGGTTGATCTGATGCCATAGACATTCAAGATTCATTTGCACAATTCATCAATTCAAGACTTTTACATAAAATGTTTGATAGAAATCTGAAGAAGAGAAGCTTGACGGATTATGACAACTCGTTTTGCATTCAATATTTTGATCAACATGACATAAACTCACAACAGATATTGTCTCAAAGCAGCTTTACAGAAATCAACAGTCAAGGTGAATGATGTGTATTTATCCCTGATGAGCAGCCATGGTGACTGTGGCAAGGAAAATTAGATGTTGTGAGGAAGAAACCTTGAAAGGAACCAGACTTATGTTGTTATTACTAAAGTAATGTTCTTTCTACAGTCTTATACAGTCATTGTGGTTATAAAACTAGGAGCGACTCATAAAATAGCTCAACATTTTCGATCATAAGCTGTTGATAATATAGGAAACAGCAGACAATTGTACACGATCAATTAAAGTAATGTACCAAAGCATTTGCAATTTGTGAATGACTGCATGATGTGGAGGTAGAACAAGTAGTGTTGAAAAGTTTATTTGAGAAACTCTTCAAGCAAATGAGAAAATGTATAGAATAAAAGCTAACTTAAGATCTAGGATGAATAACTTATTTGCTGGCAGCTGGACAGTAGGCTGAAGTTCTGCATTGTGGTACAGCAGTGAGATGCTCTATATTTTTTTTTTATTGCTCAATATTACATTTATTCTATTATAATTTCATTCTCATTTTCAAAAGATTAACCCTTGTTAATGTTTGATCAGCTTTTAACTAACTAAAGGAAATGGACAACAAATAGATAATAGAACCAGCTAGCTGGAGTGCTTGGGATTTAGTTTGAGCTGTTTTTTAAAGTGCTGGATGTTTGCCTGAATTATTCATTTAAATATAGAAATAAATAGATGTAGAATATATTTTTAATTTGTAAAATATTCATCTTATATTAAGATAGTATGAGAACATAACCTTGAGACCTGTCCTCATCTGGATAGTGCTGAATGTCCATTTATTATATTTCCATCATTGTTGAGGTCATCAGCTGTTTACTTTTGGGAACTTGAGTGCAAAAGTGTTCATGGCAATTGTAGTCCTGATCCATTGTCGCAAACTGTTTATATTAATTAAAGTCCAAATCCATGTTTGTGGTTCTGGAGTGTATTATTTTTCCAACTGGATGTTTTTAAAACATCTGTATAATCACAATTATTTCTGAGGAAAAAAATGAAATATGAATGATGTATTTGACCCAATTAATGCAGAATTATTGAATTCATTATTGAATTTGTGTAAAAAAAAAAAAAAAAACAACAATATTTAGGTGGGGAAATCTATATATGGTAGTTTGTGTAGTAAAAAAAAAGTGTGTTGAAAGCTCATTGGCTCAATCCGAGGGCCAAATGAATCGGAAGGGACGACAGGTTTGCAAACAAAAAACATTATTTAGCAACACAGTCCTTTCATTTTACGGTGTCCTTTTTTTGGTGTCCATCTCTCTTTCTCTCAAGGTTTTGTCTCTCTCTACTTTTATCCACTCCATCACTCACTGCAACAGAAAATACTTGTTAGTAAAACCATGCACAGGTGTCCGATCCTTACCATATATTTCCTCCTGCTCCCTCAATTCACTGACCTGTGCTTGGCTACGCCCCCCACTACCACAGTATGGTTGCATAAGAACTCATCCATTTTTTTTTTTATTGAAGATAATAATAATAATAATTAGTTGCAGATGGATGCTACCATGACCAGGTTGCACAATAGGGGTGGTAATTAGGTTTCCACCCAATGTGGTGCTTTGGTCAAGGCCAAAACATTCAGTTCTGGTTTTATCAATTTAGAGAATTTGTTTGCTACCTGATTCTTTATTTTTATTTTTTTAACTCCAGCATTTGGATTAGAGCAATCAGTTTGTTCAATCTCATTTACAGAGCTAAGATCCTGTTCCTTCTCCGGTTTTTGGCTGATTATATTCCCGGAGTCGGTTTAGTTGCACGTAAGTGAGATTATTTTTCCATACTCTCGGTTAAGAAGAACATTCGTACCCGCTATTGTGTTCTAGCACGGGCATAATTATATGTGCTTCCTGTCTGCTCAGGTCCGTTGATGGAATACTTACCCATTTGGCAGAAGATCTACTTTTATAACTGGGGCTGAGGCTGAACATGCTGAAAAGGTCATCCAGCCCTGTAAGCCTAAAGGACTCCAAGTGCTTACATCTGCTACTGAACCACATGGGGAAGGGCGCACACGAGAACATCCTGCGACAATCTGAGTCGTAGATGAAGTGGAAGCTCTTTGACTCAACACAATATTTCAGTTTGTTAAACTAGCATGTTCGATTGTTTTCATAAAATGGACTATTCATTATTCGGTTCAAAAAATCATTACTGTCCTTATCCTGTTTTGTTTTTTGTTTTGTTTTAGTTTTGAGGGTTTTTTTGTTTGGCCTTTTAAGTCATCAACTCACTCAGTGCCACATTTTACACCCAAATTTTCTCAAGTTATTCTTCCTTATGAGCACAAAAATCTATTCTTTTTTTTAATTATTATTTATTTAAGAGATAATGGTTTCACGCAGCAGGACAGTGATTCTCCCTGACCTGCTGAGTCATTATTGCAGCGGATTTATTTTTCCAGCTGCGGTATTACCATTCGGTTAAGTAAAACTGATAAAAAGCTTAATGGCCTTTTCAGAGGACATCCTGTGTTTCTGGACACCCCTTAACATCAAACCAGCATTATAAGCAGTGAACTGATGAATGTCCTCTGTTTTTCCACTGTGAACTGACTAAAAACCTGTTTTTGATAATTGAGTAAAACTGACTGGTGCAATTTCAAGAAATGCATTATGATTATAAATATTCATGATTTTATTAAAGGCATCTGAAAAAAAAAATGGACTACAAAGCCAATGTGTGGAACAGATGATGGATTTTCTAAACACCTTTAAACATTGAATAAATCAGCCAGTGATGGGAAAAGCAATTTACCCCTTCCGCCTTTTTTTTTTTCCCTTTTCAAAACAGATGGAGATCAGAAGGTTCATTTCATCATAATGGTGCATTAAAACACAATGAGGAAGGATCCCACAAGTTGCATGCTCAAAAACAGTCCATAACTCAAAGTCTAATTTAAAATGACTGTCTTTGAACTGAATAAAATAAGACAGCTTTTACACATGCATAAACTGACAAAAAGACACTTGCAATCAACTCCGTGAGAAGGAATAGCCAGGAAAGGTGTCTGTCTTGTCAAGTCTTCAAATTCTACTAATTATCTTCTCCATAAAATAGCTTTCAAGACATGGGATTAGATTATATTCACTATGTACATTGGTGGACACCAGCCATTGTACCAAAATGTGCTTTTTTGGCTTCATATTCCAATCATAAATATTTCCATCTCCTCCTCTTCCCTCTTTTTCCCCTCACTATTATAAGAATCTTTAGATTCACAAAATAATCTTCTTTTTGTAAAGACTTTCACTCCAAAAATGATGATTCTAGAAAGTAAACATACAGAGTTCAGACATAACATTATGACCACCTGCCTAATATAGCTGCCAAAACAGTCCTGAACCGTCGAGCATAAACATCATTAACTTCAGCAATTTGAGCTACAGAAGCTCATATGTTGACTCGAAACACAAGGGCCAGCCTTGCCTCCCCACATGCATCAATGAGCCTTGACTGCCCATGACCCTGTCACCAGTCACCACTGTTCCTTCCTTAGACCACTTTTGATAGATACTGACCACTGCAGCCCAGGAACAGCCCACAAGTGCTGCAGTTTTGGAGATGCTCTGACCCAGTCGTCTAGACATCACAATTTAGTCCTTGTCAAACTCGCTCAAATCCTTACGCAACACTTGTTTTTGCCCCCATTTTTCATGAGCTGAACTCAAAGATCTAAGACTTTTTCTATGTACAAAAAAGGCCTATTTCTCTCAAATATTGTTCACAAATCTGTCCAAATCTGTGTTAGTGATATTGGTAGGAACGTGTTTCAGAGAAATAGGCCTTTTGTGTACATAGAAAAAGTCTTAGATCTTTGAGTTCAGCTCATGAAAAATGGGGGCAAAAACAAGTGTTGCGTAAGGATTTGAGCGAGTCATATACGCCAATCCAGAGCATCCCAAACATTCTCAATGGGGTGACATTGCGTTTATAATTTTGTTCAGTGTATATGTTCTCAAGGGACAATACTATAGAAATGAAATGTGGATCTATTTTAAAGTAGTCAATGTGCAGCATGTATAGCAGTATAGATTTACTGTCCTCTGAAAATAACTCAACATACAGTTGTTCTCTTTTGGCAACAACAGTGAGTACACCCTCAGTGAACATGTCAAAACCAAAGTGTCAAAATTTTGTGAGAGCACCATTGTTATCTAGCACTGCCTTAATCCTCCTGGACATTAAAAATTCACCAGAACTGCACAGGTTCTTGCAGGGATCCTCTTCCACCCCTCCATCATGACATCATGGAGCTGCTATATCTTAGACACCTGGCACTTCTACACCTTCCGCTTGAGGATGCACCACAGGTGCTCAATAGGGTTTAGGTCTGCTTCCTGAGCAAGGCAGTTGTCATCCTGGCGGTGTGTTTGGGGTCGTTATCATGTTGAAAAACTCGTTTGTCCCAGTTTTTGAAGAGAGGGCATCATGTTCTGCTTCAGAATGTCACAGTACATGTTGGAATCCATGTTTCTCTCCATGAAGCTCCTCAGTACCAGCAGCACTTATGCAATCCTAGACCATATTGCTACCCCACTATGCTTGACTGTAGGCAAGACACAGTTTTCTTGGTACTCCTCACCAGGGCGTCATCACACTTGCTGGACATCAACTGGGCCAAACAAGTTTATCTTAGTTTTATCAGACCACAGAACATGGTTCCAGTAATTCCTGCTCTTGGACAGGTTCTCTTCAGCAAGCTGTTTGCAGGCTTTCTTGTGAGCCAGTTTCAGATGAGGTTTTCTTCTGGGACGACTGCCATGCAAACCGATTTGTTGCAGTGTGAGGCGTATGGTCTGAGCACTGACAAGAGGACCTTTCGCTTCTGCAACCTTTAAAGCAATGCTGGCAGCACTTATGCGTTTGTTTTTTGAAGCCAGCTTTTGCACCTGACTTCTTTGATCTACCCTTGCGAGGCCTTTTCCGAGTGGAACCCGTCTCGGAAAACATCTAGTTAAAAAAAAACTGTGCTAAATCGAATGTGTGGACCAATGATTTGCTCTGGTGATTTCTAAAGAGAGCAGCTGAAGGTCAATAAAAAAAGTGTTTTCGGGACAAACGATTTTGCATAATATGAGAAGGAATGGCTTTTCTAACATCAAACATAACAGAGGTTTCTAGGAACACTTAAGGACATCATCAGTTAAAAAAAACTGTCCAGGATGAAAAATGGAATTGGGCTCAAATAAAGCCACATAAAAGGGACTTAATCTTGACAATGAATTTCATTTATTTTTTTCCAAAAATTATTTTTTCAATTCCTCTCTGATCCTAATGGCTTACCTGATACATAAGAGAAAAAGTCCTATTCATTTGGGTACCAAAATCAAGCCAATTTCTGACTGCCTTAAAGTCCTTCTCCACTTTTATATATATATATATATATATATATATATATATATATATATATATATATATATATATATATATATATATATATATATATATTTATTTATTTATTTATTTATTTATTTATTTATTTATTTATTTATTTATTCAACAAATACTTTCAAAAAATGTACTATTTCCAATTATTTTATCATAATGGCATATTAAACCATAATGAGAAAGGATCCCAGGAGGGCAGGCTCAACAGTCCATAACTCAAATCCTAATTTAAAATGACTGTCTTTGAACTAAACATATTAAGATGCCCGTTACACACAAGTAAACATGAACCCTCAATATCTATTAAAATAAAAATTTCCATAGAACATTCATGCAGTAAATAATTAATGCTGCTGAATGAGTGTCTTATTGAAGAATGAAAATGGAACAACAGGACATAGATGATTTTAGATGGGAAGAGACAAACCACAAGATACATTCACAAAAGTTTGCTGTCTTCTTTAAAGTATTACAGAGGTTTTGAATAAATATATAATTTAGTATTCTGAATAATATATAATAAAAAAAGCTAAGAGTATGTATAGCAACTCCTTGATAGAATTATAAGGATGTTAATTTCAGATTAATAACATGCTAGTCTAATAAAATATATTATACTGCAGTGTATTCTCTTAATTGTGGTAAAGGAATTTAAGTTACTTTACTTTACATTACATTACTTATAATGTTACCAGAATGGCCTCTGATCTAATTAAAGTAAGAAATGGATAATGTTAGGATACACATAAGCCCAGAAAAAACCTCAGTCACATGACAAACATCTTAAAAATTATATATAAATATGATACATTTAGTCACTAATTTAATCGGCATGTCAGAAAACTTTTCTAACTACTAATAACTCTGACTAATAGAGCAATTCTCAAATTTGATTGGTCAGAAACTGCTTTCATTTTTTTTTTTTAGAACAGCATCTATGACAGTAGTTCTGGCTTCAAGTCTTATATAAATGTGCTCATTCTAATACATTACCATATTTACCTTATAAATGTGTAAACTGATAAACTGATTTTAACATATGTATTATATGGTGAGATTTTCTGAGACTACAATGCCAGTATTCTGTAACAGCAACTAAACCTGTCTTTGAGAGCCACTGGTATTGTGGGTGTTGCACAAAATTAAACAAAACTATAAATAAATTCAAGCGTAACATGAACACTAAATGTTTATGGTAAAATAATCAACAATGGGCTGAGAGCATGGAATAGATTAATGCACAGGTCATTAAAAAAAAAAAAGAAAACAGAAGGCCCAAAGAGCTATACAATTGTTATATATAAGTCTTCTAGTATTAAAATTGAGTCAGTGAGAGAAAGACAGAGTACATGTGTGTGAATGAGAGGGAGGGCAGTGGAGTGGAGGAGAGGTGGAGAAGGTGGAGGAGTTCAGGTACCTGGGGTCAACAGTGCAAAGTAATATAGAATGTGTTAGAAAAGTGAAGAAAAGAGTGCAGGCAGGGTGGAGTGGGTGGAGAAGAGTGATAGCAGGAGTGATTTGTAAAGAGTGAAAGGGAAAGTTTATAGGACTGTGGTGAGACCTGCGATGATGTATGGTTCAGAGACAGTGACATTGAGTAGAAGACAGGAGGTGGAGCTGGGGGTAGCAGAGCTGAAGATGTTGAGGTTTTCGTTGGGAGTGACGACGATGGACAGGATTAAAAATGGGTTTATTAGAGGGACAGCGCATGTAGGACGTTTTGGAGACAAGGTGAGGGAGGCGAGATCGAGATGGTTTGGACGTTCACAGGAGGGACATGGGGTATATCGATAGGAGAATGCTGCTAATGGAGCCACCAGGAAGGAGGAAAAGAGGAAGAACATGAAGGAGGTTTATGGATGTGGTGAGGGAAGACATGCAGGTAGTTGGTTTGAAAGAGGCAGATGTAGAGGACAGGGGGGCTTGGAGACAGCTGGTCCACTGTGGCGACCCCTAATGGGAGAAGAAAGAAGAAGAAGGTGTATATAACTTCATACTAATATTAGTAATATATAGTTAATATTTTATGTTATAAAGTCTATGGAACATACTGTACAAAAGTGCTGAATTTACCAGGTCTAGTCACGTGACTGAATTTTTTGCTGCATTCTCACATACAGTACTCTATACTAGATGCTATGCTGCATACTACTTGAAGAAATAATGCAGTATACAGGTTTCCCTGAAAATTGCAATAAAATATTCTCGTAAAAAAAGACAACTGTGAACTGGTTCAAAGACAGTGCTGTCTGGACGTTTTGCAACAAGTTGCCCTAAATCAGCCATCTTTACTTTAAGACAATGGGCGGGGATTCTGCTTTCAGGACACTCGGTTGGGTTTGGTCCTAAATCCCTTAGTACTGTCTATAGACGTGCACTACACTTGGATATGAAATAATGGGCTTCTAAAGCGTATGTAGTCCACTACTTGTAAAAGAACACCATTTTATTACTCAGCCTTTAGCAAGAAAAACCGTTCACCCAATGCGTACACACTGCAAGGGTAAGTTTATAACATTTATTAATCAGGGTTCTTTTCAGTATATTGTACTACATGTTAGAAGTGTGTATTATATATTTTATAGTTATTTAACTGTTCAAATTGAAATTGTTTGAGTTTGTTTGTATGCTTTTGTATTCGTCTCTTCCTTGTGTCAGATACATTCCTGTAACTGTACATGTGATAGAAAGTTTCTTTATTATAATAGTAAAGGATAATATTACATGTGGTTATTATGTATAAAGTCAGAGAGGTTTTTAAAAAAAGAGAGAGAAAGGGACATTTATAAATCAGGATTGGACTTTAAATATTACACATTACTAAACATGCCCAGATTTAACAATAATAATGATTCTATATCATTATAATCCTTATACATTATACTAATAATTATCATTCACATCATTCTCACTGTGTGCGTTTGTGTGTGTGTGTGTGTGTGTGTGTGTGTCTGTGTGTGTGTGTGTCTGTGTGTGTGTGTCTGTGTCTGTGTGTGTGTGTGTGTGTGTGTGTCTGTGTGTGTGCCTTTTCCTGCTTTGCTTCGCACTGCTATTTGGTTGAGCACTTCCTTTTTTTGTTCAACTTTATGTATGTCTGTATGGAATATAGCTTCTCCAAGGGTACACAAACTTTTTCACCTGGCTTACTTTGTGTAAAGAATCAAAAACATCCAGGTACTAAAATTAGAGTTTGTCGATTACGTTTTGTTACATGTTAGTTGTTTTTTTGTATTTGTTGGATGTTTGCGAATATGTCAATAAATTATCAGCTGAGCTTACTGACATCTGAATCTGAAATGGTCAATTAAAAAAAAACAACAAAAAAAAAAATTTTATATATATATATATATATATATATATATATATATACATATATGTTACCTCTGGCTGGCCTTCGCTCACTGTCAGTGTACAGGAAATTAAGAAGGGATTCTTTAATGGGAAATGAAAAAAACAAGTATACACCGATCAGGCATAACATTATGACATTATATCATTATGACTGATGATCAAATAACACTGATGATCTTTTAATCATGGCACCTGTTAGTGGGTACGATTTATTAGGCAGCAAGTGAACATTTTGTCCTTAAAGTTGATGTGTTAAAAAGCAAAAAGAAAGAATGGGCAAGCATAAGAAGCAAGTTTGACAAAGGGCCATATTTTGATGGCTAGACGTCTGGGTCAGAGCATCTCTGAAACTGCAGCTCTTGTTCTCGGTCTGCAGTGGACAGTATCTACCAAAGGTGGTCCAAGGAAGGAACAGTGGTGAACCTGCGACAGGATCATGGGCGGCCGAGGTTTATTGATGCACGTGGGGAGCGAAGGGTGGCCCGTGTGGTCCGATCCAAAAGACGATCTTCCGTAACTCAAATTGCTGAAGATGTTAATGATGTTAATTCTCGAACTGTATTGGCAGCTAAAGGGGAACCATCACAATATTAGGCAGGTGGTCATAATGTTATTCCTGAACGATGTATATTTATTAGGAATTTCATCATATACTTTTATCTGCGAACATACAAAAATGGAAACAAAATCTAAAAAGAAAAGGACTGCATGTGTTGACATTTAGAAAAATATTTCTCACATTTGTGCAGTTCTGCTCACGTTCTCTTCTGGAAATGTAAATTATAGTTACTTTTGCTGTGCTCTGACAATCAGTGCTGACGTGTTTGCGCAAGTTTGAGCAGCAGTAAAAATGAAGGGTGTGATTATTGGGTTTTTTTTATTTATGTTTTTTTTTTTTTTCTTCAATTACATGCATTTTACTGCCTTTCTTTTTTACCAACATGTTTACCATGATTTAGCAAACTCAATATTCAGTTTCATATCCTTTTTTTTTTTTTTTGCTTGTCATTCTTCTTCTAGAAAAGAAAAAAAAAACAGTTTTGTGAAGTATACAAAAGTATGATTGTTTTGTGAACAACTTCCCTTATCTGAGCTGTGGATCACTGAGAGTTACCCTTGACATCTTGCTGGCTTCTCTGACTAACATCTTTCCTGTTTAATAGCTTTTGATTGCTGTGCATTCTTCTTTACATTGTTTGCATCATGGTTCGAATGCTGCTCCGCAGAATGTTAACAGCTTGATTTTGTTATTTCACAGCAAGTCCCAGACTTGTTCTGTCATGTCCTTGGTCTTCAGGTTCTTGTTTATTTAATTTCGCCCTCTGATAGCAGATAGTTAAAGCAGAACAAATTCTTTAGAGTTTTTTTTTGTTTGTTTTTTTGTTTTTTTGTTTTTTTTATGAATTGAAGTTGTATTAATACTTAATCAATACACTGTAATTCATATCGTCCCTGATAAATGAGGTGCGTTTGTGTTTGGCCTGGTTTTATCCCAGTCTTTACACCGATAACAGTGTTTTTTTGGTGTTATTGTTTGTGTTTTAGTCAGGGTTGCAACAGGGCAGAAAAGTTCTGGTAAATGTCTGGAAACTTTCTGGAAACTTTCTGGGGAATTTGGGAAATATGCGAAGTTGGAAATTTACCAGGATTTTATGTGAATTTATGAGAATTAATTAGAAATTTTGGGAAATGTATATAAACTGTATCATATATAAAGATATAAATATAAACATTTGAATTAGTCATAAGCTGACATGCATGCAAACTAATACAGGTTTAAAAAAATTAAATTTTGAATGATTTAATTGTTAGTATAAATTTGTTGCGCAATAGCCTACACACAGCACAAGGAAGTTTCAAACATACGTTTATGTAATATTTTTGTAATTTCCGTGGATACTCAACATTTTTCAACATCATTTTGTGTGCAGGATTCAAGAATATCTTTGATATGTTATGGAGGAATACACAGTGTATGCGGGGTGTGGTTTCAATAAGTATGCATGTGATTGATGCATGTGCAGGGTAGAAATTCTAATGAAATTGCATTAAATCTGGCTGTTTTAAACAAGATTATCCTGCAAGATTTCCTTTTCAACTACATATTTCCTTGTTATTGGCTAACCTGCAATTTTGTACATTTCCTGTTAATTTCCCATATATTCCTGTTAATTCCCATGGAAAGCTTCCAGTCTTGAACATTCCTGGAATTTTGCAGCCCCTGGTGCTAGAATCACCAACAGTAGAATATGGGCAATTTGTAACGGTGTTAAAAGGGTGATTATTGAACTTGACAAGTTTGTTTTCATATTTACTTTTTATTTATTCATTCATTCATTTTCTCCCGCTTATCTGCTATTCGGGTCGCGGGGGCAGCAGTCTAAGCAGGCCCCCGCCTTCGACTGCTGCCCAATCCTCACAGCACCGTCCCACCGGGAAGGCGGCCCCACGTCACGGACCTTGATATTTCCCTTGTAAGGGACCCCCGGAGCATAGAGGGTTAAGGGCCTTGCTCAAGGGCCCAAGAGTGGCAGCTTGGCGATGCCGGGGCTTGAACCCCAGACCTTCCGATCGGCAACCCAGCGCCTTAACCGCTGGAGCCACCACTCCCCCTTTTTTATTTATATTATTTATATAAAATTTATATTTTTATTTATATTATTTACAATAAGGTGATAATGAAAAAATGAAAACTATATTAAACTGTATAGATATTAATATGAACTGTGTAAACCTGTGTGGCTCAGAGAGATGAACGAAGACGCATTTGAGGTCCCTGAAAGGAACGAGTACCGCTACCTCGTTCAGGATGAAGCTGAAGATGAGATCCAATATGTCCGCCGCTACTACGTCAGCCCATTCCTGCAGGTGTCCCGCAGGTGCATGTTTTTGATCGGCTGTGGCATTCTCTGCCTTCTCACTCTCGCCGGATACCTGGCTTACGTGGCTCAGACTCCTCCTCATGGTTATGCTGAGGTGCTAACAGACTGTGGTTTGCTGCACGGGCAATGGAAAGACGGCGCATACTCCTTCAAAGGTATCCCGTATGCCGTGCCACCGGTCGGCGAACACCGTTGGCGTCCTCCAGCAGACCTGAAAGCTAATGGAAAGTGCTGGGATGGTGTTTACAATGCCACGTATTTTCGTAGCATGTGTGCCCAGGTCCGACCTCTCAGGGAAGACGGGCATGTGATGGGTCACGAAGACTGCCTGCACTTGAACATCTGGACACCCAGCTTGGTGCCTAATGGTGCTCTGCCTGTCATGGTGTGGCTCCATGGAGGAGACTTGCACATGCTGAGCGGGCAGGAGAATGGCTATTCGCCCACAGAGAAGCTGGCGAACCAAACACAAACTGTGTTTGTCAGCCTAAATTACAGGCTTAATGCATTCGGCTTCATGGCTTTGGAGTTACTAAGAAAAGGTTCTCCCACTAATACCTCAGGTCAGTCCTTAAATCTTTTTAAAGCTTCTGTCTGATTAGATCTAGATTTGTCTAAAACTGTTGAGACCTTCTTGGAGAACTAGTTACAATATTTATAGACTGATGCTTTTTAACAGCCTTGAAGTGTTTATTCCTTGTTATATAACCAGGGGGATTTGGTACACAGAGACTAATGTGGATAATATGTTTGTATGCAGGCAACTACGGCTTCATGGACCAGATTCAAGCTCTTCAATGGGTTCAAAAAAACATCCATGTGTTCGGTGGAGACCCAAAGAAAATCACCATATTTGGTCAGAATTCTAAATAGTTTTCTAGCAAAACAACCTCCTCTATACATCTTTTTGACACGTACTACATACTGTGCAGTTTATAAGTAACAGTTTTTGGCTCTGTATTTTTAGAATGTTGGCCATAATCACTTATATGTTGTTTGTCCATATTAGGTGAATTGTGGTATGGTGCATTATCACCTTGATGGTGAATATTAGCCTGTAAGCACACATACTGAAGTGTTTTTTTTTTTTATACAACAGTAATAAGGCCAACAATTATGTTAAGAAACCACATTCATAGGTTATATATCAATGTTGTGGATCTCGCAAACAAAAGTTGGTTCCTGTTACCTCTAGTGATGTACAGTAAATCTTTACAGTACATTTTCAAGGAATCTGGACTTTAAAGTTTTTGGGGAACACAAAAGAGGAAGTACGCAAACCATGTATTTGAGTAGAGATACACTAGGTAAATTATTACTTCAATAATATAAAAAGTACAAAAGTATTGGCCTTCAAATATACTTAAGTTTCCAAAGTATTATGATTTATTATGGCTATAATGTTCCTATTATAATTTTTGTCACAAGAATCTTGTTTATTTAAATCAGTTTTTATGAAAAGACTCTAATGTTACTCTAAAGGTGTTCAGTAGGGATGAGATTAGAGCTCTATAGCAGGTCACTCAAGATCTTCCTCTCCAAAGCATGTAAACATGATCTTCGTGGAGCTCACTTTGTGCACAGGGGCATTGCCATGCTGGAACAGATTTCCAAGTTCAAGTGAATGCACAATTTTATTATAGTGCATCTAAAGACGCCCTGTACAATTGAGTGCCTCCAACTTTGTGGTAACAGTTTGGAAAAGAACCACATATAGAAGGAAAGGCCAGGGGACCCACTACTTTTGGTAATAAAGTGTATTTGACTTGGAAATGTAGTAAAGTTAAAGTAAAAGTTTCTTAGTAGAAAAAGCTACTTAAGTATAGTAACAAATTACAGTCCTCCACTGCATTTAACTCCACTCTACTCAGTAAAAACATGCCACACAATGCTACTTTGAAGTGAATTGCGTTAAATGAGAACCTGTTGTGAGACCACATCTGTAACCCCAAACTTCTGGTGAGAGTTTGTAAGGTTCTGTAATAACAGAATATTCTCTCCTTAAAAGGGTATAATGAACAGAGGTATGGAATAATTCTTATAGATGATTGCTTTTACTTCAGATACTAAAGTAAATTTAAAAGCGAGCACTACCTTTTACTAATGTAGAATGTACTAAATGACAAAAGAGTTATTTTACTTTTACTGGAGTAATATTTAATCCAGGGTGTTTGTATGTTTAATCAAGTAAACGAACGGTGTGCCTTGTCCAATATTGTGGTATGCTATAGAAGCAATAAACAGTCATTTCCTCACCAGACCACCCTCCCGCATTCTCTCTCTCTCTCTCTCTCTCGCTCTCTCTCTCTCTCTCTCTCTCTCTCTCTCTCTCTCTCTCTCTCTCTCTCTCTCTCTCTTACTCGCTCTCTCTCTCTCTCACACACACACACTCACTCTCTCTTTTTTTTCTCTCTCTCCCTGTCTCTCTCTCAAAAAACACAGTGTTACATTTTACAGAGAAACCAGAAAGCATAAACACCTCTGTCCCAAAGTCTCTCCTGAGGAAAATTTGGCTGTAACCAAGAATTCTTCCCTAAATGTTGAATTGTCTCCTAAATAAACGCAAACAAATTGTATATTTTAAACATATTAAAATATTTTTAGTGTTAGTCTTAGATTATGTCCACCATATGTGTTCATGCTGTTTCCATAGAAACAGCAACCTATTAGACATTAATAAAAATTAATTACACAAGCACATTAATATTAACCTCATTCACATTACAGCTGTAACTACTTTCAGAGCTCTGCTGTTAAACAGAAATAATGCACACACCCTGACCAATAAGATTTAATGTTAATGTGGTAAAATAATAATAATAATAATAATAATAAACACCTTCTGGCCAATCAGAATTGAGAATTCAACAACCTAAACATATTTGCAGACTGCACTGTAAATTATGTAGCACTGTCCTGCTAATTGTTTTCTATGATTTCACAAAATAGGACACATTATTGGATACCTTTCTGTTTCTAAAAGAACTTGTTTTTTTTAGAAAGTCTCTGTCATCTGATACAAGTTTGGCCTGATTGTCTCACTTCTAAGCCACTTGAAAAGACAGTTTCCTGAGAGGAAAGTTGTTGTGCAATCCAGCATTGAGTTTCACAATCATTAAAAAATAGATGTTTATTGAAGAACGTGTCTGGTGTAAACCCACAGGAATGTGTCCTAACAAATCATGTTCACCACATTTGGCATCTTGTGTTCCCTCGTAATTTTTACCTCACTGCTATGCTTCCATTTTGTCTTTATTTTCACAAGGCGGGACATCAGTAGGGGCTTTGATGATTTCGCCTCGAGCTAAGGGTCTGTTTCATCGTGCAATTGGAATGAGCTCGTCATTCGTGTCTAACACCTCTTTGAACGCAGCCGAACGAGGCAACCTTGAATTCTTAAAGAAAACAGGCTGCCAAGATGCCACCTGCCTTCGACAGCTTAACATGACTCAGATCCTCCAGGTGAGATGCGCATACCTAAACACCACATCCTGATTCTAACCCATTCCTATCGTTTGTTTTATGTTTCAGCTTCCAGTACACCTGAAACCAGTAATCCATTTCAGGATCACCACCATAGGCAGTTGAAAATCAATTATTTTAGTTTAAGTTAATTCGATTTCAGAACCTTGGATCCAACCTCAAGTTTTGAAGTGGGTTTTGCTGAATTTAATAACATTGAGAGAAGTTTCTGACCTCAAAACAGCTCGGATCATTAATAAGCTTGTGCAGCTATTGATTACCTAGATTGGGCTTGATTCAAGCAGGAACAGTGTTCCAATGTGTTATGTGTGTGTTGTGTGCTACGGACTCACGAGCGATGTGTAAAGAATTTAAAAGATTTTCTTTTTGTCTACCCAGGCCATTCCATGGGAACAATACCCATCTTGGGCAAAAGATGGACTGACAGACATCCCTATTATAGAGACTTTATATGGTCCAGTGGCAGTTTTAGATGGTCATGTTCTCCCCACTCATTCATTTAAAGCTTGGGAGAAAAGTGAATTTTACAATGATGTTCCATTCGTGGTTGGAACAGCAGAGCAAGAAACCGACTACAGGTACATGTTTGGTAACCTCCTTGCAATCTGGATCCCAATATCATGGCAATAAATGTATTGATGGTTCTCTTTCTTCTTAACTCCTTTCAGTCCACCAATGAAAAACATATCCACCTGGACATGGAGTGACTACCAGTGGTTTCTCTCAGGTATCCTAGTTTGTTCAATTGCTTACATACCTAAAGCTTAAAGGTTTTTAAATATTTCCCTCATAATCTATGTGTTCCCTCTCTCGTTGTTACTCTATATAGAGATGTTAAGGCCATTTGGAAATCAGGTGCTATCCCAGGCCCAAAGACTGTACAACAGTTCTGCGCCATGCCCAACCAATGATCGCTGTCCTGAAAGACTCTACACCACTTTAGTGTCAGATATAAGAGCCAGCTGCCCGAGCAACCACCTGGCCAAGCAAGCTGCAGGTTCATATAAACCAAACCAAAAAAAAACACTTCTCTTCTTCTCTTATTGTGTTGTACATTCTAAAAATTATATAAATATATATTTTAGTATTGGTTTATGATACAAAGCAAACTGCGTTCCAGACTTCACATCTTGCAAATCACTTAGTTTGAACTCTCTTTTTAATATACCATGACTGAGCAACAAGCACACAAATTCACTATGGTGTGCACCAGTGGTGGAAAGTAAGAAAGTAAATGTAATTCGTTACTGTACTTAAGCAGCTTTTTTGCGTATCTGTACTTTACTGAGGTATTTCCATTTGGGGAGACTTTTACTTTACTACATTTTAAAGTTGAATATATTATATATATTGGCATCTACTTGACTCGAAAAACTTATTTGAGAATTGAGAAGGTTTTGGGCTCATGATCATTTTAATAGATGTGTTGGACTGATCAGTGTTTGACTAGTTGATATTATTCTATTAAAAGTTTGTTGTGATAAGAGTAACATTAGAGTCTTTGTATATAAACCGAGTTGATTAAGCAAAGAGTTTTGTGACAAAAATGATAATAGGAACATTATAGCCAATAGCCTTAAATACTTAAGAATACTTAAGTACATTTTTACTTTGGATACTTAAGTACATTTTGGTACAAGTGAAAGCTTAAAGGGAGGACTTTTACTTTTATTGGAGTAATATTTTCCTTTACTTTAACTCAATTACATGGTTTGTGCACTTCGTCCACCACTGGTGTGCACGCATTTCTGATTTGCAGTATTCGCAGTACATCCGTGTGCATCACATGTCTTGTTGACCCTGTTCCCAAACTAATCTTTTTTGGTGTAAAAAAAAATTTAAAATTTTGTTCTGGCAACCCAGATAATTTCTGGGCCAGAAAAGTGTCAATAAAACTTTAAATAAAGAAATCGTGCTGTTCATATATTAAGTGTTTTAGACTGCAAATATGATGCACTCAAAAGCATAGTCAGTCTGATAAAACACCTACATAATCACATCAATCAGGTCATGAGAGTCTGAGTCGAACTGTCATCATTCATACATTTTTGTGTATTTACAGAGGCCTTGAAGAGCCCTGTGTACCGCTATCTGGTGACCTACACTCCATCCAAAGCAGCTAATTCATCCACGTGGCTCCCTTATCCGAGCCGCTTCTCCTTCCACATGATGGATGGCTTGGCATTTTTTGGTGGCCTAGAGATGGCACTCGGGACCATGACCTCTACAGACAAAGCATTTCAGGAGATGCTCACAAAATACTTCATCCAGTTTGCAAAAGATGGTATGGTTTTTTCTAAAGTATGCTTCAAAATGGAGTTATTGAGTATTCTCACTGTGCAACGGCTCCAAAAAATCTGTCGGTTTCCTCTCGTAGGTAAAATGCCAGAGGATTGGCCTGAGTTCCCGTCTCAGACTGCGATCCTGAATCAGAAGCTTTCCGTGGCACAGAATCCTTTAGCAGAGAGATGTGCTCTGTGGGAAAAGAATAGCTTTCATTCATATGCTTGGTTCAACTAATATGGTTTTATTGGACTCTCAAAAGGATAAGCTTCACTAAACAAATATGCAGCAAGCACAAGCAGCTATGAAAATGAAAAGAAAACTGGCTGTTTTGTTTTGCCGTTTTTGGTCGATATTGAGCTGGCCAAAAAAAATGCAGGAAGTAAGTATTTTATTTTGCACTGACAGTCAAGCACATTCTTAGTTTTATTCATTGTTAAACAGCAATAAAGAAACTTGCATAGTTTGTAATAAGGAAATATATTTTGACTTTGCAAAGCACATTAATTATTATATACTTTCTTACAGGGCTACATAAAAATCTCAAAAATTATACATGATTATTTACCACATTTGGCTAGGGTTCAGGTCTAGGTTAGGTCCAGTGTATTCGTTTAGATAAAAAAAAAAAAAAAGAGGAGGATTCCTCCTTAGTAAGACGAGTGTTTTGATACGTCACACATCTGTGTTCGTAGGGTTTTTTTGTTTTTTTTTTGAGTGGACAGGGTTAATGATGTCATGTGACGTTAATGCATTTAACACAGCATTTAGGTCTCTTTACTGTGCTGAGCATTTTGACATGTCTCGTGTCCGTGTGGCAGGAGTTTCACGATTAGAAAAGAGTATTCGTAAACAACTTCGATTTGAGCTCATGAGAGTGTGTACATTTGTGCATTAGAAGACTGAATATCCTTGACTTGCTTGATTGCAAATCATATGATTTGTAAGGGAAAAGAGCATGATTTTGTGAAATCTAGTCATTTACATTATTAGGCTTAATTAAAGAAAATGAAAATACTCCGAATTATTCAGAACACACAATTTACGAGAAAATGGAACAAAAGAAATGCCTTCGTTTGAAACAGATGTGGGTCAATCTGCATATATCCAGGAGCCATGAACAAACATCTGATGGAAAAGTAATGCCACACTGGACAGAAAGAATCTGTAAAGACCAGTATGATTTTGCTACAGCATCTTCTTTTAACCTCCAGCATGTCTGTCATGAGACAAACAGGTTCCCCTTGCATATGTTCAGTGTGTTTTACATCTCCTGACTTAAATCCCACCCAGTTCACTTTTTGCCCTTAGAATTTGACAGCATTTTATGCATTTTATGTTTCCGGCCCTCTGTGCTCTTTGCCATGGATTCATTTTTCCACTTGTGCCGGTAAAAAGAAAACCAAATTTTCCCCAAACTTTTGGAAATGTGTTTATACCGAATTGTGTTTAAAAAATAAAGATTGATTAAATGAATCTAACTTTTATTATCTTGCTACTAACGCAATTAGATGCAAAACAAACTAAATCTACCGAGTGCATCAGCATCCCTCAAAAGTGTCTAAATAAAGAGTTTGAACATTTAAATTATGAGCACATGTTTCAATAAAATAAACCCATTAGACATGCTATGCTAACCAATAGCAAAGTTAATTATGGATTATCAAAGAAAACAACTGAGTCTTCCGCAGACTTAATTGATTTAACTAAATATAGAACAATCCTGAAGTGTTTTACTCGTCATATTCTATGGCAATTTACCAAAAATATCTATTTTTTAAATTAATCAGTTTATAGTTAATGTTGTGGATTGTGAATGAAAAATGTTGTTCTTAGTTATATTATAGTAGCTATAAACAGTTGTTCCATCACCAAGCTCTAATTAGGCAGAAAAACATCACTTTATAGAGCAGAGATTTCCAAGCTGGGGCCTGTCGTGACCTTTGATTTGGCAAACCATGCAATATATGAAAAGATGGGGGGGGGGGGGGGGGGGGAAGGAAAATATGCCATTTGAAAAAACTTAGGATAAAAAAAAAAAGTTCCAGCTTCATGTATCTCATTAGAGGTCCCTGAATAGCTGAACAATTCCACTGTACAATAAATTCTCATTATACAAGAACTTTCACCAAACTTGACCAATGAAAATAAGTTAAGCATCAGTTAAACAGATTACAGAGTAATTCATGTTTTCTTTTTTATATTTTAAATATGAAAACTTTCATTTTACTCTAATGTTTGGTATATGCCAACATTTGGGCTACGGCCCTCAATCCAGTTAGAAATTTTGGCTCTTTGTATATAGAAAAAAGTGCGATAGAGAAACCAAAAAGTATTAAGACTTCTCATATGGGAAAACCTACCTGGGAAGACTTATTCCATAACTGCAAATCTCCATACAGATGTTTTCACTAAATACTTTTTGATCGAAGAGTGGCACCTCTTCTGTGGTGATGCCAGTTAATGTAAATATTACTGTAGAAATGTTGAAGAACAAGAGCATTAATAAAAATGATTTGTAATACAGCAGTTTAATACGACCTATGGAATATGAACTACTGTCAGACCTGCTGTTACAGAAATGGAACACTTTCTGTTCATGCAGATTCAAGCTTGATCATCATAGTACGACTAATTGTTCAGCCGATCAAGCTTTAAAAAAAATTCCATTTCCTTGAGCATTGTCAGTGCAAAAAAATTAACTAGATCTGTCGTTTGCATTCAGGTGTTATTCGCATTTCTCTTCCCATCATCCTGAAGGGTGACTTTGCTTTTTGTTATCTGTGATCGGAGGGTTCCTGACCCTTCCAGGATGGAGGCTGTGATTAGAGAATCATGCTGTAGACCTGGGCTTATCCATTACTCCTCGTTCTGTCTCCATGATTGGACAGGTTGACTTGTGCGATCTGCGCCAGAAGACTAGATGAAAGGTTCTTATCGAAAGAGTGCGCATGAAAGTGCTGACATGTATAGACCTCACATCAAAGCGGAGGTTTTCATTTTGTGCAGCAGATTTATGGGGTCAGAATCTACACCACTTTTTATTATTATTTCCTTTGAGAGTTAAATGTCTTCCACAACCACTGTTAATTTGTACTTTCTTTTTTTTATATTTTGAAATGTTTTCATACACAATGATATTAAATGATTGCATTTTGGTGCTCAACTTTTATTTAAATAAAATCAATTTCCACTGGTCTACAATAAACCTCTGTTGTCAGGTGAAGTCGAATTTAACGTCCTTTATTTTTTTTTTACATTTTTTTATTCACACAAACGGACAGGCAGACAAATTTTAATAATGGACGTTGAGATTTTTCTCAAGAGAACACACTTTTTTTTTTTTTTCCCAAAACCACAATCAAGTTTCAATCTAAAAAGGGGAAAAAAGAAACACCTTTTATAAATGCATGTGTCTGGAAGGATCACATAAGGATGGGTCAAACATCTTTAATCTTATTTCACTTATTAAAATTCACACCAGTCCAAGAACTGACGCACGTGGAAGCAGCTGCAGACGCCTAGTCATGTCTGTGAATCCGATTCGTGCTTTGATAAGATCTGCGAATTTTACTCTGCGCCGTCTGCAGCCTGTTTCAAGAACGAGGTTCGTTTCAGACTTTGAAATGAGTTTTTTTTTTTACGATCACGGGGCATGCTTAGAGAAAAACCGCTAAAAACCACAGACAGGAAAATCTGATGCGTCCACCTTTACAAACGATTGGTGACGTATTGCACATCAGCTCGTCGCCTTAGTCTTATTTAACATCCTAAACATCTCAAGTTTGTAAATTCCCACCATCTAAAGCTACCGTAATCATTCAGTTCAGGGTCGATTTTCGTTTTCAGTCGCTGGACTTTTTCGAATAAACTTAAAATACGACTATCTCGGGTTCCCTTTTTTTTTTTTTTTTTGCATCAGGTGAATGTACTAGTCATGAATGCACACGACCATAAAGAATATAATACCACTTGTCTACATAAAAAAGCAATGAAAACATTAAAGAGCTAATGATAAGTTTGGTTATACATATTTCATAGAGAATACATAAATCAATTCTATGAAATCTCAGACCAGTAATATGGCATTTTAAAAAAAAGCCAGCACAGTTAGATTCAACAGAAAGCACTGCGGTTCTGGAAAAACACACTTTCTACATCTTTAGAGGATTGTTATTGAGGGAAAAAAATTATTTCAAAAAAGAAAGAGAAAACTTAAATACTGTCAGTCAGTGTGTGTGTGTGTGCGCGTGTGTGTTTGCATGTGTGAGAATCTACAAAGGCCTGAAGGCAGACTGGGAGAATAGATAAGGAGGTCCTGTGCTGTGCTGTCTCCTCCTTTCCTTTTTCGTTTCTGTATTTTTCTCCTTCTGTGCTTCAGGTACAATGTGTTAGAGGAAAGAAAAAACCAAAGCCAGATCCAGTCAGCAGTGTGGTATGTCCTGTTTGATGTCATTTCCTTTCCTGTTTGAATGATGCAGTTCTGTCAGTAAGCGCCATAGCGATCCTAAAAAAAAAAAAGAGAAAGAGAGGAAGTGAACAATAGGAACTTTTCCATTTGGTGCTAAAAATACAATCTGGGCTTTTAATGCGCAGGTAATAACGTATAAGAATAACTGTATTATTAAATCCTATAGTAATAAAATTGACTAAGTAATAAATGCTGTAATCATATTGCAAAAGCAAGTTTTAAATGATCCCTCAGTCTAAAGATCAGCTACGGCTAGAGTTATGGCTCAACAGCGCAGACTTTAAGTAGGTCATGAATTTGATGGAATTAATGCTTTGTTCGACTCTTTCAACTGCATATATGTTTATATAAAAGTAAAATGTAATAAAAAAGAGGAATGTATGCACAAACATATGCACACACAAAATAGAGAGAGAAAAAGATAGAAAGGCAGACAGACAGACAGACGCAGAGAGAACGTTACTGCCTGCGCACTATCATTGGAAGAAAAGGCATTACTCTGTCAATCATGAGCATCTATGAAGTCATGTATCCAAAAGACAACAGACAGCAGTTTGCTCTAAGTAGGTTTCGGGGTTTGCTAGCTGGGAGGAAGCATATTAGAGGTTGACTGATAAATTGGCACCGATAGTTGATTGCTGGGACTGTTGGCTATTATCAAAAATTCATACCGATAGTTTTTCCGGTTTTCGGTCAGCTGCCATTATGAGAGTGGCATCTATGGGCAAACCACTGACGCCGTGTGCTGTTTGTTTTTATACGCGAGATTGCATGGTGCACGGAGAGTGCTATATTTATTTAGTTTCATGTATATTGTATATTTATATTTATTAATTAATATATTCATATTTTTTCCTTTACCACATTTTTATGATTCAGTAGTATGTTTCTAATATAGTTCAGTACTTTTTTTTTTACAATACACAATTTTTTTTTTTTTGCAATAATGTCACACTGTTTCTGCTCTTCTATCCAGTTCTCCAGCAGGCATGACAACCTTGATATTCACCAGTCTTATACTGTGTTATGGCCTCTTATGGTGGTATTGTGCAACTTGAATAGTATTAAAGCTTGCGTCAGACCCGATTGTCATGATTCAAGACGGTCACACGAATAATTCCTCAAAGACTTGATGTGTCTCACCTGGATGGTGTTCATAACCCCGTTAGCCAGCACGGCCATTTTTCCAGCCACAGTCTTCACGCCCTGTTTAAACTGGGCCATGTCCGGTCCAGAGGGAAGCACACTCTCGTATCCCGACCCCCCTACAATACACACATCTTTATAAGTAAACACACAAAGTGGTCTCTCTTTCAATTACACGCAATATTCCAGAAAGCGCTCACACTCACCAGAGGGGCGGCTGCTTCCGTCCCCGAACAGATCAGCAGAACTAATAGATGTGCTGCTGGACATGGTCTCCAGACGAGCCTTGGCCTCATACTGCAACAGATATTAAAGACGTCTGAGGGACACTCGGTTTACAAAAAAAATGGCACGAGTCATATTAAGCTTGATTTGTTATCAAGCAGAAAACCCTTCTTATTTCCCACAAGTGAACAGCTGTAACAGTGAACAGTGTAAGTAAGCTTTTTCCATGCTGTAGTTACCTCAGCATTGCTCTCGCGGCCGAAGAACATATCAGACGAGATGGCTTTAGCGTTTGCAAACTTCTGCCGTGCCTCACTGGATTCTGCGACGGGCACAGAAGCTTCAGGCTTCCTTCTGCTGGGCAACCTGAGGCACACAACCATGAAACCGCTCAACTATTCATTCAGCCACTTAGCATCCGCAACAATACTACAGGGGCAGCATTATTTTTTTTAAATTCCAGGCCAATTATGTAAACTGAAATACACTGCCTACAGTAGTCTTACAAACCTTTCCCCGATTGGCTGGATGCTGGAGATGGTGACTTCAGTCTCTTTGGGCTCATCCTTCTCTAAAGCCCAGGAGGTGGAGAAGGAGGCGGAGCCTGAATCAGTGTCCCACCGTGAGCCGAAGCTGTCTCCTGTAGTAAATGGGTTGTCCTTGTACCTGCCATAGTGAATCACAAACACAAGAACATTAAAAATAATTACATTAAAATGTGTAAATGTTTAAAAGCTTAAATGCATCCTGTTTATATCTGAGGTAACCCCTGAAAAAGTTTGGGGCAGGGTGGTGGCAGATGTGAACACTCCCCTACCCTTACTAACGTGTAAGCATGCTCATTGAAAAGTTACTTTGGTGGTCCCGAGGTGAACCCAGGCTCATCAAACATGTCCAGTCTGGAGCGAGAGGAGGTCTTTGAATTCACAGGGGTCTCCTGCTCAATCACCTGCATCTCTGACATTACAGAGTGCGACACAACACTGGAGAAGAAACAAGAATTATTTTTTTTGGACTCATAGTAGCAAGACAAAACACAAAAAAGTAACAAATAGAAAGAATAAAACTGTTTATTATTTTATAAAACATTTTATTGACTGCACGATATTTTATTTCCATTTCCACCTATGCTAATTTCCCGCACTTGGGTCAGTCGCAGTTATTTCTATGCATCGAAAAGTGAATTTCTAACCAATTCTGCATTATTGTGAGTTGAGTTACATTATCATTATCATTATATATGCAATAATTGAATAAAAAATGTAATCTTATAAAACGTATAGTAGTTATATGATGTGCACGTTATTGTGTGTAATAATGCGTGTGACATGGCACCCCCTCTCCCTGGTCTAAGGAGAAAAAAAAAAAAAGCGTGATCCATTGTGCAAAAGAATTGTTGGAGACTGCTGATCTACAGCATGTAGAGTTACTAATATTTAACATCATTTAAATATTCCTTATTGTAAAAGAAACAGCAATTGCACCATTTTGCTGTTACTTTTTATATTTACATCAATTCTAATTAATTATTTAAATAATATATACAATATTAATAAATTGCTCAAAAATATTTACATTCAATGTACAATTTATACAGTAGGTCAAAATGTTTTTGTAATATTTTCCAGCTCTGTGCTAAAAGAAACCCTCTAAACTATTTTAACAAAACAAAGGAAAAGAAAATACACCGAACATGTCTCAGCTCGTCAGCATGCCTTTAAAGACAAAGGGGGGGGGAGGCAGAACACAGAGTGAGTGTAACGGAGAACAGAGGATATAAAGTTACCTCCTGGTTCCTAAGCCCATGCCGAGCCTCTCAGCTTGCTCCCTCTTCTTCCCCCCCAGGTTCTGCAGCCTCTTCTCTTCCATCTTCCTGTCAATCTCCAGCTCCTTGTAGGCCAGACGCATTGAAGCCACACTGAACCAACAAAACAGAAAAGGGTGTGTGTGAATAAAGAGCAGCTAATTCCATTTCGAACATATGAATTCAGTTAGTTACAAAAGCAGGAAACTAATTGCTATACACAAACAATAAACAGTAACAGCTTGCTACCGATAACAAGAATAATTTGGCACCATTACACTGAAGCACATGCAGATCTCACCCTTATTTAGAAAGCCCTTAAAACTCCAGCTTTCTGATTATTTTACTTTCTATCCGTCCACACCCTCTGGTCATATAGGACCTGCGTACACACTATCCCACATTCGAAACTGGCTCCTCCAGAGTCTCTAAATTTACATTTCCAACATCTCTAACTTTTTGTTCAACTTGACTTGACATAAATATACCTAGATGCCGGCAAGGCTTCAAAGAAACATTAACTTGGTTTTCTCAGTGCGTTCTGTGAACTTACATTGACTCCTCGGCCTGTTTCTTAGCCTCAGCAGCTTGCTCCTCTCTCAGCTTTTCGGCCACCTGTGCCTGCTTCTCCACCTCGTTGAAGCTCTTGATGCTCACTTTCTGGGCGCCGAGACCCTTTTTAGCCCCGAGCTAAAGACATAGAAAATAATTGTGAATAACACATTTTTCGATAATTACTTTGTATGTACTATTATTATTTTTAAAAAAAATTAAGAATTTTTTTGGAATTTACAGACTGATGTTAGACTGACACCTGCTGGTGAACTGAGAGCATCAACAAAATAGACTTAAGTGGGCAAACAAGCAACCAAAATCATAACACCTACCCCTTTCTTTGCAGCAACCGGCTTCTTCTTCCCGATAATAGAAGGTCTCACGTCTAAAAAAAAATTTAATTAAATTAAAAAAAAGCATGTTCTGTAAACATTAAACACTCCTTCCTGTCCAACACCGAGTTTAACCTGTATGAAACCTCCAGCCAGTAAAAAAAAAGCAACCGTGCTGCAGTTCTCTTGATAGAACACACCAACGTATTAGTATTGATAGCGCTAATGACACTCATATCGAGACGCGGCCAACTTTACACAAAAGGGCTAAATGAAGCCTGAGCCTTTAGAGACCCACTAAACGGAACAAATGGAGAATTTAGACCTGATTAATCACGCAAGCAAATACGCGCTCCATGTACTGAACGAGTACGAATGCATGTCTGATCTCATTATTCCAGTGCATTAATTCTCAGCGGACCTCCGTGTGCATCGGCTTTGTTCAGAAAGACTTTTAAGATAACAAGTTTGCGGCCCAGAGAGGTTCGACCTCGCGGCTGAAGCACTTTTGATGACATCACTGCTAGAACTAATGCACTGCGCACTTTAAAGTTTGGCTACTGCTGGGACTGGCGTTCAGATTCAAATCGAATGTCATCGCGAAAAGGTTAGAAACGTGGACTATTTGCGACAGCTTTTCCTTTATCATTTGACTCGAATTCAATTAGCCATGAATACAGGCAAGGAAAGGCAAAAAGCTGCCTAAACATTCTAAACGTAGCAGCATGCTAGACTTCGGAGCTCATCACCTTGCAATAGGGTTAAAAAAGCTATTAACAGCGAACTTGTTATAACGTCGCTGGCAAGACGTTAGGGTCGCGATTTTAAGACGTTAATAAGAGGCGTGAGGCTGCAAGTGTAATGACGTGTCGTTGAAGATGAAAGCGGGCGAGTTAGAATCCGCCTAAGCATCAATCATGCAGAGAAACATGCTGCTGATATGCAGCCAGCCAGGAGGCCAATTCCAAACCACTCAAATCACCTTTAAGAGGCTGTGGCTCATCAGACGCCAATCTCATCGAGTTGTCTACATTAACAGAGCAGACATTGTTGTTACTTAAGAGAATCCAGCTATACAAGACAGCTCCTGAGTCGTTTGTTTCCGATGTTTTCACAGCGTTACGTTACTATGTTATTTCGCAACACTCCGTACATTACATGCGAAGGTCCTCACCTCAGGTGACGTATGTAAATGAATAAGCCTTAATGCAAAAAAGGGTCAAATTTAAGGTTTAAAAAGTAAGAAAGTCATGTCGAGGGCACAGATTGCTACCAGACAAGCATCAGGAACTCTTTAAAAGAAGCCATCCATATGATGGCAGAAAGGTTGGAACAAGGTCAGGTCTAGACATGCTGACTCAGGAATAATAAAAGCATGTGGATGTGGAAGTGCATTATTAATATAAAAAAAGAAAAAGATTGGATGCACTGTTTAAAATGGTATAAAAGCAGGTTCGGGGCTGGCTTTAATTTATGCAGCGGAATTATCATTGGTGATTTTCCGCTAGAACTGCATGCTGGGTTCTCCTATAGACGCTGCTTTTCAGATAAGAGCTGAAGCATGTTTACTTTCTCTATCTGCCTCCTCTTTTGCTGTTTCCATAGATTTTTGAAGACTAAGCATTGCTTGAGCTCATGTGCCTCGCTTTTGCCTTAGCAGCTACTGTCACCTCAAGTTCATTACTCCTATGATGTATAGTAGTTTGGTTTTTAACAAAAAACAAAAAAAAACACGGAACTTGCTTGCATATGAATAAGTCCAATGTTGGTTTGCAAGGTTTTAGACGGCATTGCATTCCTGAACACGTCTATAGTCAGGAGCAGATTTCAGACTCAAAAAAATAAAGTATCTTTGTTTTAGACTAAGCAGCACAGCTCATGTATATGATACTGTGCTGTGAAAGACAAATGCTATTTGGGACGCTAAAGGGGTTTCCCCATGCAAGTGAGGCAGAGCTGACTTTTATTTGAGCAGATCATCCAGACCTGAACGTTCCGAGCAACACAAGTCAAGGAAACAAAGCTGTGAGCAAATAATTTTACCAGTTTTTTTTTTTATTTTATGCATGCTTCTGTTAAACCTTAGTTTTACCTCAGAAACTAGAGTTTGGAGTATAATGTACCATCTCCTAAAACTCTTGTGAAAAACTATAACGTTAATTATTAGTGCCTCATTTTCACTGCAAATGTCTAGACCATTTAAAACTCATCATCTACCTGCTGCCTGACTTACTGCTACAGACTCCCATCAATCATCTTTTAGCTCAGAAGATGGCTCAACATCTCCCTTTCAGGCCAGATATTCACAAACAGTCATCACTCCAGGATCTGTATCCTTAAACCGCTAATCCAGTGTCTTTAGGATCACAGCTGTTTACTAAGGGTGGCCCTACTACTCCTCCTAGTGTTCCAGCCCTGAGGCTTACTAAAGTATACATACACACACACACACATAAATATTACTAGATAGATTAGATAGATTATATAGATAGACAGACAGACAGACAGACAGACAGACAGACAGACAGACAGACAGACAGACAGACAGACAGACAGACAGACATTGGGACACCTGCCTTTTTTTCAGCCATATGTGGCAAACAATCAGAGACATCTATAGGATGCCTTTGGAAGCAGTAGCATTAAATTTTCCCCTTCATATGAACTAGCAGACCAAAACCTGTTCCAACGCCCCTTTGCACAAAGCCAGCTCCATGAAGATCTGCTTTACAAGGGTTAGAGTGGAAGACCTCCTGCTATAAAGCTTTTAAACTCAACCCTATTGAACACGAATGAATGTAAACACTAATTGCACCTCAGGCCTCCTCACCTCACCTACATCAGTACCTGACTTTACTAACACCCTTGTGGCTGAACAAATCTCCACAAATCCGTACAAGCACACTCCAAAATCTAGTGGAACATCTTCCCAGAAGACTGGAGGGAGTACAACCTAAAACATGAGGCACTTCTTGTTGCTGGGCTTATTCTCTTTAAACAGATGGGGATATCTTGATAATCTGGAGAATCTCGGAGTAATGACTGATCCTCTGAATGAAAAGACCCAGTGGGTAGTTATGGTTTGGGCCTCTTACAAGAACACCCCTGAACTGCTACCAGAATCCCTGACTCTAGACAGTGATGTCTAAACTGACCTTTTAACCTCTGTTCCCTTAGTGCTGAAAAAAAAAAAAGTGAAAGAATAAATGAAAATGTAAAAAATATTACTTTTGGTCAAATAAAACGTTTCGTTATAGTTAATCATTTATACAAACTAAATAATTTTTATTTGAGCACACAGTAATGGGTAGTATGGGTTCTCTTCATTTGCTAAAACCGATGATAGCAGTCAGGTCATTAAGTGAGCAGGGGAATTGTATATGCTAGTGATAACTAGGACACATGCAAATCTAACATAGTTAAAGAGCTTGACCTGCTTATGGGATTATTTGCGAAGGTAGATGAAGGAACACAGGGATTTTCCTACACGATCCAAAAGTGAACACCATACCACTATGACCACAGAATGTGTACATACACGCTTGAAATAAAAGAAGTTTTACCTATAGCGGCTTTTGCATCTGTGTTCAGTCCCTCGATGCTGGGTCCTTCATCCAGATCTGTGAAATGAAACGCAAATTCAGTGCGGATCACTGGATTTTCTCAAACTTTAATGTGATGCTCACCATGTCAACAGAATAAATTCAGCCAAAAATGACAAAATCTGCTAAAAGAATTTTACACAAAAAATTGGCTGCTGTTCACCATCCACCCACTTGAGGCAGAAAACAGTGACAACAGTAAACAAAACCAAATAATCATGATATGAATTTGTTTACTTTTGCTAAATGGATGAGTTTTCTGCACAAGGTTACAAAAGATCAACGACAACAAGGTGCAAAATACTGACACTGAAAATCCTCAAATGATTTTAACTTGAACAGCCAATGAAAGCATAGTAGAACAGTGTTTCTGCAGGTTTCACCGAGTCAAATTCAAGACTTTTTTAGACCATTTAGAATGAAATTTAAGACTTTTATCATGACATCAAAATATGTTATTAGCAACTGGCCTCAAACAAGCCCTAAATGAATTTAATTCAAGCTAAGTATCGCTAAACTTGCACTTCCCCAAAGCTTAAAAAAAAAAATAATAATTCGAGCCAAAAGCATTAAGCTGATTGGCTGTTGTATGCTAGTCTCTTGTAGTCTTAATACAGCGAATTATATTTGGACTAACAAAAGAAAGAACAAAACCACCACGAAAACAGCAGGAGCATTTCAATGAGCACTAGAGAAAGCGTTACATGAACTTTGGGAACTTAAGACCTATTTGAAACTATTTTAGACTAAAAAAAATGTCTGTTGTCTATAAATATGGTTATACAAAATTCTTTTCCACATAACGTTTTTATTTAGTCGTCTTTTATCAGTAGATTTTTTAATTTTATTTTTTTTAGGTAAAGGCACAGATCTGGAGGGATCATGGATATTGAGTGTTTGGTGAACTGGGATATTTGTATGCTGTCGTTGATCTGTGTAAAGCTGCTTTGAGACAACGTTCATTGTTAAAATCGCTATACAAATAAAAATACATTTTTTCCAGAGCTGACTTTATATTAAAAGTACAAACGCCAAATGCAAAAGTGCTGCCTCCCAAAAGGACACAGGAGTCACGGGTTCTTTTTGAAGTGTCCAAATCAACACACTGTTTTAAATATAGCTGTGTATCATATCACTGATTATTGGCACATGCTTAGACACTGGAAAAGTAGAACATGTACGGAAGCACACTTACGAGCAGGGGTGGACTCGGACATTTTGGGGCCGTCCAGCTCCAGCTGAGGTGCAACAGTGTCCGTACCATTCTGCTCCGAGAGTGCAGAAGGAGAAGCCATGTCCCAGCTGTTGCCAGCCTGCCATATATAATGCAGTTTCACACACAGAATAGAATAGAATAGAATAGCCTTTTTTGTCACATGTACATTACAGCACAGTGAAATTCGTTCCTCGCATATTCCAGCTTGCTCAGAAGCTGTGCTCAGTGCGCAGAGTATGCCATGATATGGCGCCCCTGGAGCACAGAGGGCAGAGTGGCAGCTTTGCGATACCGGGCCTTGAACCGCCAAACATCTGATCAGTAAACCAACACCTTAACCGCTGAGCAAACCACTCCCCCTCATCTACATACAAATAGATGAGCTGATGTTCTTTTGCACCAAAAACAAATCAGGACTCCACGCGTTCTACCTGAGTGTGTTCGTCAAAGAAGTCCGTCTCTTTCTTCTCTGGTGCTGGGGTCGCTGTGTTTCCAGAATTATCGATCCACAGCTGATAAAAAAATAAAAAAATAAAAAAAAAAATCACACTCCTGTTACCAACAATGCAAATACACACATAACATCAGCACAACCTGTTCTAACAAAGAGCATTAGATAATGCTTATCATAACACAAGAATCTGTCGGTCGTGCTCGCAGAACGCTGATGTAACATGGAATTTGAACCACAGACACTGTGACTCGTGGTCAAAGTTTCCCAGAGGCTGTAAAATGTGGAAACCTATCAGAGTTTGAGGAGATTGTTTAACAACACTGCTTACAATGTGCACCATGAGAATAAACAAGATCTGTTACAGCCTGAAATACAGAGGAGTTTCATTACAAAATGTTGAAAAATTCATAATTTGATCAAATTGGTCTTTACGATCCATCAGTTGTTGCCATAGTAATGTTTAAACAATTACAATCAGAATTTTCCAATCATTTTCAAGGACTATCAGCATCAATCTGTTATTTAAAAGATAGAAGCACAGTTGTATAGGACGTCTTTGGGTGTAGTAGAATAAAAATTTCCCTTTACTTCCAATAGGAGACCAAATACTGTTCCAGCAGAATAATGCCCCTGTACACAAAGCCAGGAATATGAGCTTTACATGGGTTGGAGAGAAAAATCTTGAGTGGCCCGCTATAAAGCGCTGACCCTGAACCCCTCAGGCCTCCTCACCTACATCAGAACCTGACTACTATCCCCCTTGTGGCTGAATGAGCACATCTCCACAAGTCCCAAAATCTAAACAGTTTAAAACCAAAAAGAAAGAAATAATTGAGGCCACTAAGTAATATTTTTTTTTGCTTGAAGATCATTACATCAGAATCAGTACTCGTTGCATTTTCCGACTTCAAAATGATGCGCAATTCAAACAGACACAAAAATATCCAACAGGTGTCTTACATGAGTGCCGTGTTTGGAGAGCGCTGCGTTGGCTAGCTGTCTGATCTTGTCACGGTACATCTGTGCTGCGCGGCTGTTGTACTTCGCGTTGGTGTCGCTGGTAGTGCAGCCATGCTGACGGAAAAAGGCCATCTTCACCCAGACGACCGATGTACGGAAAGAGCGACTTAGATCACATTCGTGCATTTGACGTATGTGAAACGAGTGAAGGAGGAACAGGGAAACTTACCGCATTGGCATTTCCTCCAACCTGCATACATCTCAGCTGAAACCAGCTCCAGTTGGAGTCCAACTCTGTGGATCTGGAAATCATACCAAGCAACAGGAGACAATTAGAGCTTTTAAATTCTGTGCATTTAAAACTGGGAGCTTTGAAAACTTTACCTAATGAACCTTTAGAGACCCTTTTTTTATTTCATTTTTTACATTAAGGCACCTTTATGTAGATCATTTTAGGAGATAATTTCTCCTGAATAACAGTCTAATCTAATAATACATGTACTTCCTCGTAAACATTTGAGACAACAGAATTAACAATTTAAAAAGCTCTGTGAAACTATCAGCTTTTTAATAGGTACGTCTCAATTTTTATTCATATACATTCATATTTACTGAACTGTATCTATTTATTATGCAGACCTCCTTTATACCTGTATGCTCCATTAACCATACCAGTTGCAAAAACCCTCTCTGCACCTTTTATAACAATAACAGCAACATAATAATGCACATAGATACCCATTAATCAATTCTAAACATTAGGGAATAACATTTCTGTTCGCTCCTTAGACTGAGGGGGAAAAAAAAACATGCAAATTGAAACTATTATTACAATACACAAATGGCAAATACTTCATTACTGTTCTTAAATAGATTTTACTGGTATCAGTACTTTATTTTGTGGACATGTTTTTACGTCTATACAAATATCTGTATTTTCGACTTCTTACATTTTGAAAACAGCCTCGTTTTTTATTTTATATCTATTTGGTAACAATTTTTTCTTCTCACTGAGCCGTTTTCAGGCCGTCAACCTATTTCTTGTCATTGCGCAACCTTTTCAACCTAATGCTAGTGTATCGTTTCCTCTCTCTCACACACCACGGATGTAGGCTAGTTTATGAAGTTAGCAACAAGCTGCGGCGAAGGCGATCAGAAGTATGGGGTTAACGTGGATGAGACAGAGGGAGTCAGCGATGTAAACATGACTGAGAACAGAGACATTCCTGATCTCCTGATCACCTGATCATCATCTTTGCTCTGCTTGTGTTCTATATGGTGGATGTTCAGCCTGAATACATTCATTAGGTAACAAACTTATGTAGACGTAAAGGCTACTTTGACTTAAGTACACATCGGAGCCCAAACGTCTTTACTTTAACTTGAGAGAAAAGGTGTAGTCAGAACTTTTACTCGAGTCTTTTGAAACATGAGTATTTGTACTTCTACTTGAGTGAAGGATGTGTGTACTTTGGGATCATGAATTACAGTAAAACCTATTCCAGGGCTCTGTAGCCTATCTCAGTACAAAGCTACAATTGCATTTACTGTACTGCATGGGGAAAAAAGTAGAATTGGTTCAGGACAAATAGTTTAGGACCTTTGTCTTAGAATAATGTTTCCGATATGATGAAATAGCAATTCATTTGTTTTCAGAAAATCAATAATCTTGATCTGCTTATATAAATCGGATTGAGCAGTTATGTGATAGCTGTGGCAATCCTGATGTTAACACAACAGCAAGAAAAAGAGAAAGAGAGAGAAGAAGAGAGAGACTTTAGAGAAACTTGACTCAACTGTGATCTATTGTTCTGCAAATACCAGCAGTAAACAAAAAAAAAAATGCAACAAAAACATTCAGATATCACACACACACACACACACACACACACACACACACACACACACACACACACACACACACACACACACACACACACACACACACACAAAACGCCCTTTTTTGATTATTCCCTTTATGCGAGCGTTACAAAGCATCCAAACCTCCCGCTATTGCACCAGACGCAAGACATCTCATTTCAAATTACATTATTCATCATACACCGATGAGAAATGATAGCAATTATCACTGGTTTACTTGTGAAGCCTCTGCATTCAAATGGTTTTTTCCCCCCCATCCTTTCTAAATTCTAGTTTTGATATAGTAAATATTTGGTAACAAAAATTCACTTTCGAGCACTTTGGCATGTGTTTTTGGATTGATTTTTTTTTTTTAAAACACTTCACAAACAAATTCCTCTTAGCTAACAATGTGAATTGAACAGTCTGAATGAACCCAGGATACATACTTGATTTCCAGTCCACAACACCTTCACTTAAACGGTTGAAAACATATATACAAACCTAATGAAACTCAGGTGAACACCCAGAGAACGGTGGATCCCTGAGCAGTCGATGCAGAGGAAAACCCCGTGAGAAATGCTGGCCCAGCTCGGGTTCTTAGCGGCGCAGTCAAAGCAGGCCTGTGGCAAAAGAGTTTCAAAAGTTGAGCAAGAAAGGAACAGGAAGTTCCTTGCAGTAAGCAGACACTACATTCAGTCATTAATATAAATACAAATAATAGCTTTTGGAAACATGGTTATATCCGAGGCCTTCAATGGTTTTGTATTGGACTAGTAATTCATTATAACTTGAGAAAAGCATTTAAGTCCTGTTCTTGTCTGACAGGAATGAAAACTGATGTGATTGATTCTTGATTCTCCTGGTGTGGCCCATCCACCTCCAGGTTTAATGCACTGTGCATTTTGAGATGCTTTTCTGCTCAATACAGTGGCAAAGACTCATATTTCACTCTTCTGATTGCCTATATATATATATATATATATATATATATATATATATATATATATATATATATATATATATATATATATGCATTTTGTTGCTGTGTACCTGTACTATGCACTGACAAAGTTCTATCTATCTATCCATCCATCCATCCATCCATCCATCTACAATATCCAAGTGGCAGTTCTGCCTCAATTGTTAGAACACTGTACATGAGACAAATGAAAAGCTCTTCTCTCCCCCACTCCAACCAATCTGGCCATTTTCCTTCAGTCTTTATTGTTTCCGGCCTCAGAACAGTGGCTTATTCACATTTTTTTTCACAACAAGCTGTGTAAACTCTGTAAACTAACAGTGTGTGAAATTCCACAGGAAATCAACAGTTTCCAAGATCACACTTTCTGTTCCTTCAGGTGTTTAAAATGAAGGTTACCTGAAGCTCTTTAACTGTATATGCAGTTTTTTGTGTGTGTGTATTGAACTTCTGCCACATGGTTGCTTAATTGGATAACTACATAAAGATCCTGATAAAGTAGACTTTAAGCGAATATAAAATTATAACCAGTCTGGGAGTTACATGTGTGTAGATAAAGACTTTAAGGAGATTCTTTTTTTTTTATACAAACTGGACAATCACTGCATCATAATGTCAATCCCAGTCACAGGCCAATGTGTACCATCTTCTCTGCTTCGTCATCGATTTGTGTTGTGTAATCATGTTTGTCACATGTAATTCATGTAATACATGCAATCAGCCTGGATTGTCTTTACAGTAACATATGAGGGAATCATTACTATGTCAATGTAGACGAGATGAGACTTTCTTTTTCCCATAAAAGTGACCGACTATGACGGATTATATAAATTATATTACCACACAAATGATACAATCTAAATAGGGCTGAATTATTTAAAAAGATTTGGGCTGTTTAACATTATAACTGTATAACATTATTAGAACCTAATGACATTATAACATGGTGATAACACTGATTCTCTCTTTAGCATGCCACCTGTTGGGATTTATTAGGCAGCAAGTGAACATTTGGTCCTCAAAGTTTGTGTGTAAGAAGCAGGAAAAATGGGCAAGTGTAAGGATTTGAGCGAGTTTGAAAAGGGCCAAATTGTGATGTCTAGACAACTGGGGCAGAGCATCTCCAAAACTGCAGCTCTTGTCGGATGTTTTCGGTCTGCAGTGGTCAGTATCTATCAAAAGTGATCTAAAGAAGGAACAGTGGTGAACCGGACACAGGGTCATGGGGGGCCGAGGCTCATATTAGACAGATGTATAGATAGATAGACAGATGTATAGACAGATGTATAGACAGATAGATAGATAGATAGATAGATAGATAGATAGATAGATAGATAGATTGATTGATTGACTTATTGATTGATTGATTGATTGATAGATGTATAGACAGATGTATAGACAGATGTATAGACAGATGTATAGACAGATGTATAGATAGACAGATGTATAGATAGACAGATGTATAGACAGATGTACAGACAGATGTACAGATAGATAGATGTATAGATGTATAGATAGATAGATAGATAGATAGATAGATAGATAGATAGATAGATAGATAGATGTATAGACAGACAGACACAGATAGATAGATGTATAGACAGATGTACAGACAGATAGATTGACAGATGTATAGACAGATAGATTGACAGATGTATAGACAGATAGATTGACAGATGTATAGACAGATAGATTGACAGATGTATAGACAGATAGATGTATAGACAGATAGATTGACGGACGTATAGACAGATAGATTGACAGATGTATAGACAGACAGACAGACCGAGAGATGTATAGACAGACAGACAGATGTATAGACAGACAGACAGACAGACAGATGTATAGACAGACAGACAGACAGACAGACAGACAGATAGATAGACAGACAGAAAGTTGCCCTGTATGCCTCTGGAGATTTTCAAAGGCAGCATAGTATAATTAGTCTAATTATACAGGAAGGGAGGAGTCATTATTTTAACACGTATATACACACTTTAATTGTTCTATTATTTGTTTACCAACCCATTGAAGATACATTTTCTGTCAAAAGTAAAAATGAAGAAAAATAACAGAAAACACAAAAAGCTACTATTAGTAATCACGCGATAAAATTGCCTTTATCCGTTTTTGAATGTATTTTGATTATTATTTTGCTATCTATATTAATGTGTGTTTGTTTGTATTAGCTCGTGTAGTATTTCAGTAGTGTGTGGTTGGTGTGTGATGTCACATTTCTACGTGGATCGCTAATGGAAAGCTTGAGTAGGGCGAGCAGGATCACTAAGCGGTACAGCGTTCGTGCTTTTCAGCCATCAGTCAGCGTTAAATGTGAAACGGAATCCGACATCCATGAATCAACATGGATACTGTGTACTATAGAGAGTTCTCCAGGCGAAAACAGAAAGAGAAAAGCAGCCCGGGAGACACAGTAAGAGCCGGGAAAAGCTAAAGGCCCGGATCACAACCCGGCTTCCAGGAGAAGCGCTGGAACGACACGTAATCACACAAGTTCTGAAAGATCACCATTCCCCCAAGCCCCCAGCTGAAACACCGCAGCTTCGGGCGAGCTGTGAGCGCTACACCGCCTCTGTTCATCCTTACCTTGTTAGTGGGAATCGAGCGAAGCCTTTTAAACACTGTCAGGATTTCCGTCTTGTTCGGCTCAGACGCCATCTTGCCAGCTTAGCAGTATGAAGCTGGAGACTGAAAGAAACTGAGGGATTATTTTACGGAAGGATTCTCTCTGCCAAAATAAAAGCCTCAGTCTAAATGGTGGTGGTGGTAGGAGGAGGAGGAGGAGGAGGAGTGGTTACTGGAGACTAAAATAATCCGAAGGTTTATCTGCCTGCCAAAATAAAAGCATAATCTCATGTAGCATTCGTATTAGCATTAGTATTATTTTTCTTTTTTCGGCTGCTCCCTTTTAGGGATCGCCATAGAGTCTCATCCGTATCCATACTGATAATCCGCTGTGGCGACCCCTAACGGGAGGAGCTGAAATAAGAAGAAGATATGTGTATAAACACGTTCTGATGGCCTTTAGTCAGAATCCTGTGCTGAAGCAGTAACCTCCCTGTGTTCCTTTATGATTAACTGACATTAACACAGGTTATGAGAATGTTAGGAAAGTTCACTTTCTAGCTCGAAGGACCAATTGTAAGCGTGTAAAAACACGGTACAGGATTTAGAACACTCAAACTTTACTGGGTTTAGATTTGATCGAAGGAGGAGAAGGAGAGGAGGAAGACGTCTAAAGAGACGGCAGGGAAGGGAGAAGTGTAGGAGATAGGAGGTTTGGGTGGGCACTTTAAATGTTAGTACTATGACTGGTACAGGGAGAGAGGGAACTGATATGATGGAGAGAAGAAAGGTAGATATGTTGTGTGTTCAGGAGACCAAGTGGAAAGGGAGTAAGGCCAGGAACATTGGAGGTGGCTTTAAACTGTTCTTTCATGGTGTGGATGGAAAGAGAAATGGTGTAGGGGTAATCCTGAAGGAAGAGTTTAGTTAGAGTGTAGTGGAGGTGAAGAGAGTTTCTGATAGGCTGATGATCGTAAAGCTGGAAGTTGAAGGGATGATGATAAATGTCATAAGTGCTTATGCTCCACAAGTCGGCTGTGATATGTAGGAGAAGGAAACATTCTGGAGTGAGCTGGATAAAGTGGTAGATGGTGTACCTGGGAATGAAAGATTGGTGATTGGGGCGGATTTCAATGGGCATGTAGGTGAAGGGAAAAGAGGTGATGAGGAGGTGATGGTAGGTATGGCTTTAAATAGAGGAATGTGGAAGGGCAGATGGCGGTAGATTTTGCTAAAAGAATGGAAATGGCAGTGGTGAATACTTATTTTAAGAAGAAGAAGGATCATAGGGTGACGTATAAGAGTGGAGGAAGGTGCACACAGGTGGACTATGTTCTATGTAGGAGATGCAACCTGAAGGAGATTGGAGACTGTAAGGTGTTGGTGGGGGACAGTGTAGCTAGACAGCATCGGATGGTGGTCTGTAGGATGGTTTTGGAGGTGAAGAAGAAGAGGAGGATAGTGAGGACTGACAGAAGAATAAGATGGTGGAAACTGAAGGAGGAAGACTTTAGTGTGAGGTTCAGAGAAGAGGTCAGACAGGGGTTTGGTGGTGGTGAAGAGGTGTTGGATGATTGGGCAACTACTGCAGAAGTGATAAGAGAGACAGCTAGAAAAGTACTTGGTGTGACATCTGGAAATAGAAAGGAAGAAAAAGAGACGTGGTGGTGGAATGAGGAAGTGCAGGAGAGCATAAGGAGAAAGAGGTTAGCAAAACAGAATTGGGATCGACAGAGAGATGAGAAAAGTAAACAGGAGTACAAGGAGATGCGGCAGCAGGTTAAGAGGGATGTGGCGAAAGCCAAGGAAAAGGCATATGAGGAGCTGTATGAGAGGTTGGACAATAAGGGAGGAGAAAAGGATTTGTACCGATTGTCCAGACAGAGGGACCGAGCTGGAAAGGATGTGTTGCAAGTTAGAGCAATAAAGGATGGAGATGGAAATGTGTTGACTAGTGAGGAAATGTGTTGAGAAGATGAAGGGAGTATTTTGAGCAGCTGATGAACAAGGAAAATGAGAGAGAGAGAAGGTTGGATGATGTGGAGTTGGTGAAGCAGGAAGTGGATAGGATTAGTAAGGAGGAAGTGAGAGCAGCAATTAAGAGGATGAAGAGTGGAAAGTTGGTTGGACCAGATGGCATACCAGTAGAAGCATGGAGATGTTTAGGTGAGATGGCAGTGGAGCTTTTAACAAGATTGTTTAAAAAGATTTTGGAAGGTGAGAGGATGCCTGAGGAATGGAGAAGGAGTGTGCTGTTACCGGTTTTTAAGAATAAGGGAGATGTGCAGACCTGCAGTAACTACAGGGGAATTAAGTTGATCAGTCACACCATGAAGTTATGGGAAAGAGTAGTGTAAGCCATGCTGAGAGAAGAGGTGACCATCTGTGAGCAACAGTATGGTTTCATGCCGAGGAAGAACAGATGCCACAGATGCCTTATTTGCTTTGAGAATGTTGATGGAGAAGTATAGAGGTCAGAAGGAGTTGCATTGTGTGTTTGTGGATTTAGAGAAAGCGTACGACAGGGTGGAGAGAGGAGTCGTGGTGTTGTATGAGGAAGTCAGGTGTGTCAGAGAAGTATGTGAGGGTGGTGCAGGACATGTATGAGAACAGTGTGACAGCAGTGAAGTGTGCAGTAGGAACGACAGACTGGTTCAAGGTGAAGGTTGGACTGCATCAAGGATTGGCACTGAGCCCTTTCCTGTTTGCAGTGGTGATAGACAGGTTGACTGACGAGGTCAGACATGAGTCTCCATGGACTATGATGTTTGCGGATGATATTGTGATTTGTGGTGAGAGTTTGGAGCAGGTTGAGAAGAGCCTGGAGAGGTGGAGGTACGTGCTGGAGAGAAGGGGAATGAAATTCAGTAGGAGAAAGAAAGAGTACATGTGTGTGAATGAGACGGAGGGCAGTAGAGTGGTGCGCTGGCAGGGAGAAGAGGTGGAGAAGGTGTAGGAAGAAGAGTTCAGGTACCTCTGGTCAACAGTGCAAAGTAATGGAGAGTGTGTTAGAAAAGTGAAGAAAAGAGTGCAGGCAGGGTGGAGTGGGTGGAGAAGAGTGATAGGAGTGATTTGTGATAGAAGAGGATCTGGAAGAGTGAAAGGGAAAGTTTATAGGACTGTGGTGAGACCTGTGATGTTGTATGGTTTAGAGACAGTGGCATTGAGTAAAAGACAGGAGTTGGAACTTTAGGTAGCAGAGCTGAAGATGTTGAGATTTTCGTTGGGAGTGACAACGGTGGACAGGATTAGAAACGAGTTTATTAGAGGGACAGCGTTTGTAAGACGTTTTGGAGATAAAGCGAGGGAGGCGAGATTAAGATGGTTTGGACATGCAGAGGAGGGACAGAGGTATATCAGTAGGAGAATGCTGGTTGGAGCCGCCAGGAAGGGGGAAAAGAGGAAGACCAAGGAGAAGGTTTATGGATGTGGTGAGGGAAGACATACAGGTAGTTGGGGTGAAAGAGGCAGATGTGGAGGACAGGGGGGGATGATCCGCTGTGGCGACCAGGTGAACGGGTGAAGCCAAAATTTAAAAGATTTGATCGTGTGTGATTCTTGCTGTCATCTGCTAGCTCATTTTGGGTAGGTTGCGTGATGTCGAATGGCAGTGTTCTGACCTTTTTTACTCTTGATGGAGAACGAGGCACTGTGACGTCACAGGTAATTTATCATGAGTGGTAAACTCTGGATCTCTAGTGGTGAAGCGTGGAACTACAACTGAATTGGAATCCTTTCCTACAGAGAAATACAGAGTTAACAGTTATATATTACAATTCATTTGAGAAAAAAAATTAATCGAAAAAACTGCAAGCTATTATTTGCCAAATTCGTAATTTTTGCATACATTTAAGCCATTACAGATCCGAGTTAATGGTTCACTGCCAAGGTGAAGTTATTATTGTTGAATTCCAAATCAGCCTCTGCGCCCTTCGAAGCCGCACTCCGTATCATTATCTTCGCACCCTTTCTAGTGGACTAGACAGTTGAACAAGTCACGGTTTGGAATTGAACCTTTGTTTTTGGTTGTCAGGGAAACGCGTCTGTGGTTGTCATCCATGCAGAAACTACTAGTATAGTACGCGCTTCTAAGTGTATAATGCGTTCATTCTAATCGTTTAGATCATTTAATATATTAGAATTTCGGAACATTGTGTTATTTAAACAATCTGGAGCGTTTAAAAGAAAAGAAAAGAAAAAAAAACTCAAAACGCTTAAATTAGACCGTGTAGCCAGCTGGAAAACGTTTAGGATCTCATGATCCTTCATCCTCATCGTCCACCTCTTCATCCACATAATCATCATCAAGCTTTTCTTTAGGATGCAGGTGCTGAGAGACACTCTTTTTTATTCGTATCCTTTTCCACGTGTGTCCTCCGATATGATCCAAAGTATTGTAACATTACATTTTAGCTCCAAATAGACGTAATGGCACATTATTAGATATGAAGAACGTGTGTGTGTGTGTGTGTGTGTGTGTGTGTATGTGTGTGTGTGTGTGTGTGTGTGTGTGTGTGTGTGTGTGTGTGTGTGTGTGTGTGTGTGTGTGTGTGTACATTTAGCTTTGATGACAAGGTAGTTAATTCACAGGTGTGCTTTGTCCAAAGTTCCTTTGTGATGTTTCTTGCCTCCTAATGTGCTTCAGACCATCAGTTGACTTGTGCAGGGTAAAGTACAGTGAGTCAGTAGCCCTATTAGTGCTTCTACAACTATTGTACAAATCCATATTACAGCAAAAAACACTCAGTTAAGAGAAGAGAAACGACAATCATTACTTTGAGAAATGAATCCGGTGTCAGTGAATCCAAAGAAATCTCAAGAACTTTGTGTAGTCACCAAAACCATCAAACGCTATGAGGAAACCAGTGCTTGATTTGAGGGTTCACAGACCCCCTATAAGACATTAGGGATCCCACCGGACAAGCAAAAAATCGACTTTAGTAAAAAATATGAGTTACACGACAACTGGGGACTCCCCATAAAACTTCACTTAAATCGAGCACTGGATGAAACAGGCTCTCATGAGGACCGTCCCAGGAAAGGAAAAACAAGAGCTACTTCTACTGACGAGGATACGTTTATTAAAATTACCAGCCTCAGAAACTGCCGATTTACATAAATCCTTTTCTTTTAAGTGGAGCCTACATGAGTTAAGCCTTCACGGTCAAGTGTCAGCAAAGAAACCAATACTTTGGAAGAACAACAAGCAAAAGAGATTTGCCTGGGGCAAAAAACACAGGATATGGACATTAGATCAGTGTAAAACTTTGGTATGATGACAGTGAAGGAAAAGCAATATGCAAAAACAGTGAAGCAAAAAGCAAAAACAATTACTTAATACCTCTGACAAACTTGTTTAAGATTGTTGGAAAACCATTTCAGTTTTTTCCAGGTCCATCTTATAAGGTTGACTCAGAGAATGCCAGGCGTGTGCATAACTGACATCAAAATAAATAGTGGCTATATTAAAGAATCGAAAATACATGGGTTATTTAACATGTTTTTGTTGACTACATTATTCAAAATTTGTTTTGTCAAAACGTTAACGTCTCCGGTTAATTAATATACAATGTTAAAAACAATAAAATAAAGAAAAACTATTGAATTATAATGTTTCAAAACTTTTGATTGGTATTGTACATGATATTATGTATATATGAACACGTCCCTTCATTCAAAAATCGGGTACAATGTGTTTGTAAAAATTGATTCACAGGTGAACTGAGAACAAATATCGACCTGGTGACTAATGAAAGTGCATCAAAAAAGAATTGCAACATAAAGCTGTGTTCGATTCAATACAGTACCAGTATATATATATATATAGTTCTTCTTCTTCTTCTTTCGGCTGCTCCTATTAGGGGTGGCCACAGCGGATCATCCGTCTCCATACCCCCCTGTCCTCTACATCTGCCTCTTTCACACCTACTACCTGCATGTCTTCCTTCACCACATCCATTAACCTCCTCCTTGGCCTTTCTCTTTTCCTTCTACCTGGTGGCTCCATCCTCAGCATTCTTCTACCAATATAACTCATGTCCCTCCTCTGCACATGTCCAAACCATCTCAATCTCGCCTTCCTTACCTTGTCACCAAAACATCCTACATGGGCTGTCCCTCTAATTAATTCATTTCTAATCCTGTCCATCCTCGTCACTCCCAACAAAAACCTCAACATCTTCAGCTCTGCCACCTCCAGCTCCACCTCCTGTCTTTTACTCAATGCCACTGTCTCTAATCCATACAACATTGCAGGTCTCCCCACAGTCCCTTTAAACATTCCCTTTCATTCTCACGGATACCCTACTATCACAAATCACTCCTGTCACTCTTCTCCACCCACTCCACCCTGCCTGCACGCTTTTCTTCACTTCTCTAACACACTCCATTACTTTGCACTGTTGAACCCAGGTACCTGAACTCTTCTCCCTGTAACTGCACCACTCCACTGCCCTCCCTCTTATTCACACACATTTACTCTGTCTTACTCCTACTGACTTTCATTCCCCTTCTCTCCAGCGCATATCTCCACCTCTCCAGGCTCTTCTCAACCTGCTCACTACTCTCACCACAAATCACAATATCATCTACAAACATCATAGTCCAGGAAGACTCCTGTCTGACCTCGTCCGTCAACCTGTCCATCACCACTGCAAACAGGAAAGGGCTCAGGGCCGATCCTTGATGCAGTCCAACCTTCACCCTGAACCAGTCTGTCTTTCCTACTGCACACTTCACTGCTGTCACACTGTCCTCATACATGTTCTGCACCACCCTCACATACTTCTCTGACACACCTGACTTCCTCATACAACACCACAACTCCTCTCTCGGCACCCTGTTGTACGTTTTCCCTAAATCCACAAACACACTGTCCTTCTCTATACTTCTCCATCAACATTCTCAAAGCAAATGAGGCATCTGTGGTGCTCTTCCTCGGCATAAAACCATACTGTTGCTCACCGATGGTCACCTCTTCTCTCAGCCTGGCTTCCACTACTCTTTCCCATAACTTCATGATGTGACTGATCAACTTAATTCCCCTGTAGTTACTGCAGGTCTGCACATCTCTCTTATGCTTAAAGATCGGTACCCGCACAGAAAAGCGTCAAGAAATTTAAACAATACAAATTTATATATTATATATACTAATTTTTATAACACTCCATAATGCAATCTTGTCTTTAATCTTTTCACGAGCCGATTTGTAAATAACATTTTAACGCAGAGCCCACAAGACTGTGTCTGGGTTTTCTGAGAAATACGAATCATTTGTATGCTGTGTATCTGTTCGATACGTGTTTTAACTTAACACATTATCAGAAATGTTAGAGCAGATCCGGATGGAGAGGCTGATGAAGACAGGCAGCTTCTGATCCAGGAACAAAAAGCTTGCCGAGCTCGAGCCCGTCAGTACTGCCTGGAAACGAACCGACGTAGAAAGTAAGATCATTTTTTTTATATTTAACTGCTTTACTGCTTCTGATAAGATTTATATTTTCCATACAGGGAAAACTCAGCTTTTTGGGGTAAACTGATTTTCAGGGAACAATGCAACCAAAAGATTATTTAAAACAGTATAATCTCTTATTTAAGGGCTCACACATCCATGTCTCAGCACCACTCGTATTATATCACTTCATTATTACAAACTATTTACCTGCTGTTTATTGATCTTTTTAATTGCTGCTATTGCTGTTTTGCACAAGCCTTTTTGTTTACATTTTGTTTAATTACAAGGTACATTTTCTCCACGCACTGCACTGTGTAATATACAGTAGGTTTACTGGCAGCGCTATTTTGTGTTTTGTGTATTTTGTCCTACTCTGTCTTGTGTTGTCTTTGCGCTGTCTTTTATTGCACTGTTTGCACCAGGTTGCACACGATACACTTTATGTGGCGAGGACACTTACTAGTCCTCAGCTCTGTGTTTTCTGTTATGTAGCTTTATGTTGTCTATGTAGCACCAGGGTTCTGGAGGAACGTTGTCTCATTTCGCTGTGTACTGCATCAGCTATATATGGTTGAAATGACAAAAAAAGCTTCTTGACTTGACTTGATTTGACTCATTGGTTAAGATGTTCTAATGATAAGGTTTAAGTTCAAATCCCACTGCTACCAAGCTGCTACTGTTGGGCCCCACAGAAATTTGTCCCAACTGCTCATTTGTATAAATGAGAGGATTGTAAGTACAGTGCCTTGTGAAAGTATTCGGCCCCCTTGAACTTTGCAACCTTTTGCCACATTTCAGGCTTCAAACATAAAGATATGACTGTAATTTTTTGTGAAGAATCAACAACAAGTGGGACACAATCATGAAGTGGAACGAAATTTATTGGATATTTCAAACTTTTTTAACAAATAAAAAACTGAAAAATTGGGCGTGCAAAATTATTCAGCCCCTTTACTTTCAGTGCAGCAAACTCTCTCCAGAAGTTCAGTGAGGATCTCTAAATGATCCAATGTTGACCTAAATGACTAATGATGATAAATAGAATCCACCTGTGTGTAATCAAGTCTCTGTATAAATGCACCTGCACTGTGATAGTCTCAGAGGTCTGTTTAAAGCGCAGAGAGCATCATGAAGAACAAGGAACACATCAGGCAGGTCCGAGATACTGTTGTGGAGAAGTTTAAAGCCGGATTTGGATACAAAAAGATTTCCCAAGATTTAAACATCCCAAGGAGCACTGTGCAAGCGAAAATATTGAAATGGAAGGAGTATCAGACCACTGCAAATCTACCAAGACCTGGCCGTCCCTCTAAACTTTCAGCTCATACAAGGAGAAGACTGATCAGAGATGCAGCCAAGAGGCCCATGATCACACTGGATAAACTGCAGAGATCTACAGCTGAGGTGGGAGACTCTGTCCATAGGACAAAAATCAGTTGTATACTGCACAAATCTGGCCTTTATGGAAGAGTGGCAAGGAGAAAGCCATTTCTTAAAGATATCCATAAAAAGTGTCGTTTAAAGTTTGCCACAAGCAACCTGGGAGACACACCAAACATGTGGAAGAAGGTGCTCTGGTCAGATGAAACCAAAATCGAACTTTTTGGCAACAATGCAAAACGTTATGTTTGGCGTAAAAGCAACACAGCTCATCACCCTGAACACACCATCCCCACTGTCAAACATGGTGGTGGCAGCATCATGGTTTGGGCCTGCTTTTCTTCAGCAGGGACAGGGAAGATGGTTAAAATTGATGGGAAGATGGATGGAGCCAAATACAGGACCATTCTGGAAGAAAACCTGATGGAGTCTGCAAAAGACCTGAGACTGGGACAGAGATTTGTCTTCCAACAAGACAATGATCCAAAACATAAAGCAAAATCTACAATGGAATGGTTCACAAATAAACATATCCAGGTGTTAAAATGGCCAAGTCAAAGTCCAGACCTGAATCCAATCGAGAATCTGTGGAAAGAACTGAAAACTGCTGTTCACAAATGCTCTCCATCCAACCTCACTGAGCTCGAGCTGTTTTGCAAGGAGGAATGGGCAAAAGTTTCAGTCTCTCGAAGTGCAAAACTGATAGAGACATACCCCAAGCGACTTACAGCTGTAATCGCAGCAAAAGGTGGCGCTACAAAGTATTAACTTAAGGGGGCTAAATAATTTTGCATGCCCAATTTTTCAGTTTTTTATTTGTTAAAAAAGTTTGAAATATCCAATAAATTTCGTTCCACTTCATGATTGTGTCCCACTTGTTGTTGATTCTTCTTCTTCTAGTTTCCTATCTTTATGTTTGAAGCCTGAAATGTGGCAAAAGGTTGCAAAGTTCAAGGGGGCCGAATACTTTCGCAAGGCACTGTATCTCTGGATAAAGGCATCTCGAAAATGCGAGAAATGTAAATTTAAGCAAAATTAATGTTTCTTTTTGTGCATAATGTTTATATTCAAATTAAAATCCCATCTTATCAATATGCATCCTTGTTGTGGGTGACGTTTTTATCACTAGCTTTAATAAAAATCATTCCAATGAAGCAATTGCTGTGTATATTAATATAAAGATATTGTACACCAGAACTTCTGTGCCGTTATATGAAATGAAAGCTTACCTTCTAACCCAGCAAATTTTTGATTTCAACCACATTGAGTTCTATATATATATATATATATATATTTATTTATTTATTTTTTTTTTAAGTGGATCAAGATTTCTAGTTTGGAATATTCTATTATAATTGCTGTTCACAGAAATATATTTCCTATGTCTCTTACACATCCAACATCTCAGGGCACTAGAGGACAGGAAGAAGCGGCGGGACATTCAGGAGCAAAAGCAGCGGGAGAACATTCTCCAGCAGCGTAAGCAGAGATTGCAGGAAGCTACAGAGCGTTTTCAGAGATTTTACCTTCCTCCAACTCAAAAAAGAAGATCAGGTGAGGCATAACTGTCTTCTCTTTACTGTCTTTTCTGTCCAAAGCCAACCAAATCTATGTCTGTCTATGTCTGATTGTTTCATAGGAAGGAAGTTATTACGATATAAATATCGTAATAACCTACAATACGGGGAAGTGGTAGTTCAGTGGTGAAGGTTCTGGATTACAAAACAGAAGGTCAGGGGTTCAATCCTAGTATCGCCAAGTTGGCACTTTTAGGCTCTTGAGCAAGGCCTCAACCCTCCATGCTCTAGGGGCGCTGTATTATTCCTGACCCTGCGCTCTTACCTCAGCTTCCTACATCGCTGGGATATGCAAAGAAATAAAAATTATTCCCAGTGGGACCAAAAGATTATTCTATACAAACAAATTAAATAAATACAGACAAATTGTTCCTTTTATAACAAACATTTTCAAATATTACATATCCCCAAATGTGGCATAGGGAAGGAGTGTTTTTATGTAAAATATTTCAGAGTATGCAAAGATTATTGGTAAAAGAAAAATCTTAAAAAATGTGTGAACAATGATATACTGTGTGTATTGCATTGTATATGCACTGTACAGTTATGACTACTATAAAATAGTAACAGTGTCACACTGGATTATGGTAATGAAAGATCAGGAATGAAAAAACATTATCTAAATACATAATCTTATATTATTGTACCTAAAAGTAATACTTAATAACTTAAGTAATACTGCTTCAAACTATTCATGAAATTGAAAAACTAAGTTAATATTTTTATTTACACCATCAAATGACTCATTCCAATCATTAAGGTTTCTTCTCTCATCCAACCAATGACTGTACTTTATAAATCAATCCAATAGGCATGATTTAGCATCCTATCGTTTCTGTTTGGCATCCAGAAAAGTTCATCAGTGTGGGAAAAAGTATTAAGAATTATTTCAATTCATCATTTGTGGCATTATGCTTCTTGTCTTAGATGTCACTACATAAGATAGTGTAAATGTCACTGTTTAGTTCTATTTAATTCAGTTTTATTTGTATAAAACTTTTAACAATACGCATCATCCAAAAGCAGCTTTACAAGGATAAAGAGGTTATAAAATGTTAATTTATATTTTACTGCCTATAAGATTAAGCTATATAAGGGTATCCCTAATGAGCGGGCCAGTGGTCATGGTGGCAAGGTAAAACTCCCTGAGATGGAATGAGGAAGAAACCTTGAAAGGAACCAGACTCAAAAGAAAACCCATCCTCATCTGGGTGACTCCTAATGTGGGTGTGTGTGTGTCTGAAAGTGAACAAGCCACTGACAGGCTACAGTGCATATTAGTCATGCATAGTGATTATTAGTTTAGTACAAATTTGCAGGAAATATTTTTACAATTGGAAACTTTTGACTTTTCAGCACAGCTTTGACTGGATGCTACAAATTCTAATAGAGTAAATATTACTATCCTTTCACTTATGTATTTTTGTACGTATATAGATTTTCTATTTATAATGATACATGGACAATTATTTCTAAAATGCTTTCCTATACAATGAGTGTGCATTTCTAATATTGACACAATTGTAATGTTTTCTTCTCTTCTTCTTTATCTTCTCCTTCTTCTTCATCTTCTTCTTCTTCTTCTTCTTCTTCTTCTTCTTCTTCTTCTTCTTCCTATTATTATCATCTAGCCTTAAGTGTAAGAGTACCTACCATGGATGAAGCACTCAATCATATTCAGGGGAACCAAACCACTCATCACTCTTCCTTCTTATTCAACACCTCCACCAATAGCAAGTAAGTACAAGCGTAAAAGTGAAATAACTTTATTCACTACCTTGCTGTTTCCTGGAAAAGGTTATTGCTAGAAAAACCATACCAACTATTAAAATGTGCATATGTCCTTAAAATAATGTCTTTAGATAGGATCCAATCTTTTATGACATTTTTAAGAACACAGCATCAATATTGCTATATTGCAATTGTTTTTGTAGGACTTGCACTCCCTCTCCTAAACCCCCAGGGGTCTCCAGAGCACCTCACAATCTGCATGCTGTTTCTGCAGCTCAGGCCTACTCAAATCTCATGCAGAAGAGAAATCTGAGTGATTTTAATACCAGCCAGCTCATCAACCCACTACAAGAGAATCTAGTGAAGGATCAAGAACAACTTCAAGCACAGGTCTGTCTTCTACAACCTTAACAGGTTGGAATTTCAGGGGGTTTTGACAAGACCAGTTCATTTTTTATACACTGATGACACATTATTTTTTTACTTCGATGTGTTAAACATTTTGGTACCTTTGGTGGCAGACCACCCAGTCTCCTCTTCAGGTGTATGATGAAGTTCCTTTCAATTAGACTGGTTGCATTTCTCAGAATTCATTCTGTTGCTACTATCATTAGTTACTTCATCACAAATGAATAGTGAGCTCATTCCACAAACCCAAGCCATGACAATATCTACATCACGCTTGACTGGTGTTTTCCTATGTTTTCGATCATGAACAAATCCTTTCATTTTCCAACTGTGGCCTGTCTATCACTGTAATGGTGGTTAATCCTTGGTTTCAGAAATCTCTTTATTGCTTTGTGAAATCCAGGTTGAGGTTTTTTAAATCCCACTGTTAATGAACGGTTTGCATGTTACAGTATGGCGTCTGTTTTTCTGCTCTTGTAAATGGTAATGTCACTGACTGTCAATGAATGTTTTTTCATAGCTCTCACAATGTTTCTGTCATCAATTGCTTTTTTTTTTTTCTTGCATCATTTTTTTTTCCTCAACACATTCCAAATTGCTGCATTACCTATACAAAAATGCTTTCTTCACGGGCAAAACCAAAGGGTCCAACCAAGAGTAGACATTCAAAGCTGTTAATGTGCTTAAAGAATTAATTCAACAAAGCACACCTTAGCAACAAGAAATACACATTAACCACATGCTCATTACCTTTTTATTACATACGTAAATAGGCGGAAATGTCTGCTGAAATTTTGATCTGCCCTCTTTCATTAATCTGGGTTCTAACTAAAGTGGCCATCTTGTAAGTATTAACATAACTTGATATATATGCATTCTGAGATGCTTTTCTGCTCAACACAGTGGCAAAGATTGATTTATTTCACTCTTATGATTGCCTTCTGCCGCAGATTCATATATTTTAAAGAGTGAAACAAATGTGCAGAAACAGTTGTAAAAAGTACAACAGGTAAAAGGATATGGAAATGTGCAGAAAGCTGATAATCAAGTACACTGAATATACATATATTCAGTATATTTACTCCTCAGCCTTATAACCTTTTACCTGTTGTACCTTTACAACAGTGTCTGCACAATTTTTTCACTGCTACACCCTTTAAATTTATTTACTGTACATACACACAAGATAGATAGATAGATAGATAGATAGATAGATAGATAGATAGATAGATAGATAGATAGATAGATAGATAGATAGATAGATAGATATAGATACAGTGTGTGTGTATATATATATATATATATATATATATATATATATATATATATATATATATATATATATATATATATATATATATATACAGTATATAAACATGAAAATTGTTGTTTCGTCATATATATATATATATATATATATATATATATATATATATATATATATATATATATATATATATATATATATATATATATATATATATATATATTATATATATACAGTGAGGAAAATAAGTATTTGAACACCCTGCTATTTTGCAAGTTTTCCCACTTAGAAATCATGGAGGGGTCTGAAATTGTCATCGTAGGTGCATGTCCACTGTGAGAGACATAATCTAAAAAAAAAAAAAATCCAGAAATCACAATATATGATTTTTAAACTATTTAATTGTATGAAACAGCTGCAAATAAGTATTTGAACACCTGTCTATCAGCTAGAATTTTGACCCTCAAAGACCTGTTAGTCTGCCTTTAAAATGTCCACCTACATTTATTATCCTAAATTAGATGCACCTGTTTGAATCATAAAGACACCTGTCCACCCCATACAATTGGTAAGAATCCAACTACTAACATGGCCAAGACCAAAGAGCTGTCCAAAGACACTAGAGACAAAATTGTACACCTCCACAAGGCTGGAAAGGGCTACGGGAAATTGCCAAGCAGCTTGGTGAAAAAAGGTCCACTGTTGGAGCAATCATTAGAAAATGGAAGAAGCTAAACATGACTGTCAATCTCCCTCGGACAGGGGCTCCATGCAAGATCTTACCTCGTGGGGTCTCAATGATCCTAAGAAAGGTGAGAAATCAGCCCAGAACTACACGGGAGGAGCTGGTCAATGACCTGAAAAGAGCTGGGACCACTGTTTCCAAGGTTACTGTTGGTAATACACTAAGACGTCATGGTTTGAAATCATGCATGGCACGAAAGGTTCCCCTGCTTAAACCAGCACATGTCCAGGCACGTCTTAAGTTTGCCAATGACCATTTGGATGATCCAGAGGAGTCATGGGAGGAAGAAGAATGATGAGTACCATCCCAAAAACACCATCCCTACTGTGAAGCATGGGGGTGGTAGCATCATGCTTTGGGGGTGTTTTTCTGCAACAGGGGACGGGGCGACTGCACTGTATTAAGGAGAGGATGACCGGGGCCATGTATTGCGAGATTTTGGAGAACAACCTCCTTCCCTCAATTAGAGCTTTGAAGATGGGTCGAGGCTGGGTCTTCCAACATGACAATGACCCGAAGCACACAGCCAGGATAACCAAGGAGTGGCTCTGTAAGAAGCATATCAAGGTTCTGGCATGGTCTAGCCAGTCTCCAGACCTAAATCCAATAGAGAATCTTTGGCGGGAGTTTAAACTCCGTGTTTCTCAGCGACAGGCCAGAAACCTGACTGATCTAGAGAAGATCTGTGTGGAGGAGTGGGCCAAAATCCATCCTGCAGTGTGTGCAAACCTGGTGAAAAACTACAGGAAAAACGTTTGACCTCTGTAATTGCAAACAAAGGCTACTGTACCAAATATTAACATTGACTTTCTCAGGTGTTAAAATACTTATTTGCAGCTGTATCATACAAATAAATAGTTAAAAAATCATACATTGTGATTTCTGGATTTTTTTTTTTGATTATGTCTCTCACAGTGGACATGCACCTACGATGACAATTTCAGACCCCTCCATGATTTCTACGTGGGAGAACTTGCAAAATAGCAGGGTGTTCAAATACTTATTTTCCTCACTGTATATATATATATATATATATATATATATATATATATATATATATATATATATATATATACATGCACAAAAATGTTCATGTTTATATACTGTAAAACAGAAACAGAAACTAAATCATTTTTTCATGTTTTGATTTAAACTTAAATGTCTTCAGTGTAAAGCAAAACCAGTGCCTTCCCAGTGCTCTTTCCATTCTTTTAGATGGTACTAGATGAACATTATAGTTTGACTTCAAGTGTTAATAAGCTGTCACAGTAGGACCAGAATAAATAGAAAAATATCAGTTATTTGTAGGAGTGACAGGGTGTGTGTTGAGGAGAGTGTGTGGGTGTGTAAAGGGAAAAACCTGTGGGTGTGTATGAAGGGGTGTGGATTTGTCTTAAGAACTGGTTAAAAATAAATGACACTTCCATTCTAGCCTTGAGCTCCACCTGCAACAGCGCGCTAGAACATTGTCTGAACAAGTACAAGGCCCCATAAACAACCTTCCAACACACACACACACACACACACACACACACACACACACACACACACACACACACACAGTGGAATGTTACCTGTGCTGGGTAGAAGCCAGCACACATAATCCCATAATTCAAACCAGAACCTCCTTACATCTAAACCATCATGTTTAGATGTAAGGAGGGTTTTTGTTTCCCTTAAAGCAAGACTTTTTGAGAAATCTGCATTGTATGTTTTGAAGTCTGACCAAACACCAAATGTGCTATTTTTTATCAGCTGTCTGTAAATATCCCCCTGAAAACCAATTCTTGGGATTCCCAGAAAGTTTTGTGAACTCTGCCTTATCTGATATTTTATCATTTCGTATATAATTACTAGTTACATTAAAAGCTCTTTATCCTTATCTCTTTTAGCACATCTTTGGATTCAGTATTATTAGGCATAAGGTGATTGTAAAAATAATCACCTTCCAGCTCCAGTGTTGCATTTTAATTTAGAATCTCACATAAAGAAAACATGCACTTGTTTTTGTTTCAGCCTTCTGAATTTATAGTAAATAGAGCATTAGTGTAACATTCAGCAGCATTAAATGTTCAAAAATATAGTTGAGCATGATGATCAAATTAATAGAATAGTCTTCTTAATAGAATACAATAGAATACAAAGATGGCCATACTTATGGCTTTATAATAGTATAGTGGATATAATCCTGAGATTTTTATGAATGTTTGTTAGAGGATAGAAAATATTTAAGCTGATTACAATAATTGAGTTTATAGATAAATTGTAACAAATGTATAGTTTCTTTAATTTACTCAAAACAACTAAGGATATAAACTTCAATGCTAGTCAGTTTAAATAAAATCACGTGTGATTTACGCATCCATGAGATTCAGTACACTAATATTTTGCTGTATTGATTTCAGGAACACACTGACACTCAAATTTGCTATGCAGAAAGCCTGTCTAGCCTGGACAGCCTGGAGAATGAGGTACTTGAATACGGTCATGGCAGTGAACCCAACAATCTGGATCCCTCAAATGTGCATGATACTAGGAGGCCTACGTCACTGCAGAGGCAGCTAAATCCAGTAATTAACCAGTGTCTACCAAATAGTTTCCTGGAGAAAGTATTAGGTCAGAAAGGTCTACCTAGTTCATCATCTTCTATTTCCTTATTACCTGTGGAAGATGAGTTAGCAAATGAGATTCAAAGTGTCCAGAATTTCTTAAAAGCAGAAGAGCAGTACAATATAGCAGGCCAATTCAAGTCTTCCAACATCAATGCTACCATTGCATGCCAAAAGCAGCTGTCAGAGTACCGCTGTGGTACAACCACTCAGGAAAACATACTAAGGGACAAAAGCACAGTGTCGACCAACTGCAAAGTTCAGACAGCCCCAGACATAATATCTCTGGAATACTCAGGCATTCGTCAAAAGTCCAGCCCTGATTCTGGTGAACTCTTAAAATTCACTAAGCCTCTGTCAGAGGTGCAACCTGCTCAGCAAACTAGCAAAAGTTTATACAGCATGGCTTCTGATCTGAACAAAATCTCTCCCAGTTTGGAGAACTCCACCTTAAAGCCAGCAGAAGCCGAGAAGTCTTTCCAGTCCACAAAGGGGAAACCAGATGAAGATGGTGCTGTTGTTCTCGAGAGGAGAAATCATTGTGAGAGCTTTGAGAAATATAAGAGAGCAGAACGTCCAAACTCAGTCGATAAATACAGTAATAGCAAACTGTCAAATACCATTTTGCCTAAGTCTTTAAAAATGGTTGTGAACCTGGACCAAACATCAGCTCACACTTTGACCAATCATATTGACCTAAAAAATGGCAATGTCCAATTTATAAAAGGAATCCTTAAGGAAAAATACAAGTGTAAAGGGGATGAAGGGGATGCCAAATTCAGTTATATCCCAAGCCATTTCACTTTCAGCAAACAAGTAGCCATAAATGTTAAGGACAGTCTGGAGATCAGTCGCTCTAAAGGCAGGGGACCAGGGATCAACAAGTGCACTTGGAAGAAACTTCGCTGGTTTGACGAGGTGAATAGTGACAGAGAAGAAAATAAAGAAATAACCAAAAAAGAATTAAGAAAGCAGGCTAAAATTGAAAGCAGACAAACTCAACCATCTCAACAACCGGTAGTGGACCAGCAGCAAGGATCAGTCTATTCATGGTATATGAACAAACCGTCAGGCATACTAAAAAAAAATTCCGCTGACCCAACTGGCCCCAACACAACCAAACAAGCCTGGTCAGATTTTGGAAAAAAGTTGGAACTTACAGTTGAAACCAAAATGGAAAAAGCAGCTTTTAGCACTAATGGAAATTGGGTTCCCCAGCGGACACAGTCAGCCAAAACTGGCTCTGGCAACTTTTCATTCCAAGCCAGACGTGGTACCACGATCAGGCCGCAATCTTCCAGTCAGGTGCAAAATATAGTCAAATCCCAAGGAAAGCTCTTGGTGCCTCAGCCTCCTCCAAAATCTGAGGTAACTGGGGGGAACTCAAGTCAGGCTATATTGTACAACTCAAAAAAAGGCAATAGCGATGCGTCTTCCCAAAGCAAAGCATGTCTGGCAGTGGAGCAGGGTCTTTGTAAGGACTTTTCAAGTGAGCCTTTACCTCAGCATGAAAGCAATATATTGGCCCCAGTTCCACCCTCTTATGTCTGCATGTACGAAAATGTGTCTAAAGGCATCTACACTGTCTGCCCCTCAAACAACTACATGGGAAGTGGCAGAAATGGATTTCGCAATGGTGTCTTGGATTGTACACCAACTGATGAGGAGATCTCACAGCTATGGCATGGAGTGCGCAGTGCCTTAGCCAGCAAAGATGGTAATACCTGCATCATCATAACAACTAATTTCATGACCTTGTTATTAATAAGATGCATTTTTTGGTCACTGTATTTATTTATATTTTTTTATTTAAATCACACACACACACACACACACACACACACACACACACACACACATATGTATAAATAACATATATGCTCTATGTAAAATTGTACAGTGTAAATGTGGGAACCCTGAATCAGGAATTAAACAATAGTGTGGCACACTGATTTTAGAACTGGGCATTTTATCCTTTTTTATAAATATGCCACATTCCAGAAAGATAATGCAATACTCACAGGTTGTTAGAGGGCTGGATGTCCATGAGTTTTCATTGCACCTTGTCATAAAGTCAGACAGGAGTCTTTTGAAAGGACTGAGCTCTCTTTGTGTGCTGGCAAGTTCAGCAGCTTTGCTCGAGATTCTTTGTGGGTATTTTCGCGAAGGCCTCTTTTTGTCTAGTTGTAGTGTGTGTGTGTGTGTGTGTGTGTGTGTGTGTGTGTGTGTGTGTGTGTGTGTGTGTGTGTGTGTGTGTGTGTGTCTGTGTGTGTTTGCTTTGGCACTTGGTAAAACACTGCACCACTTATGAGATTGAACAAAATCCATAAACAAATCCATATGATGATGAAACTGTTATTTCTTTTAGGTCCTTTATTTAGTTATATTGCAATTCATTAAGTTTATGCATTTCTGACTTTACTTTGAATTATGTCAAATCTCTTTTGTTTCTTCTCCCTCCCTTTTCCCACTGTCTTTCTTAAAAATCCACTTAGGTGACACTCAAAGCAGTGGTGTCAAAGCAGTTGCAAAAATGGGTGACTTTTTTCTGTCATCTTCCAGTGGTAAGTAGCTAAAGGTATGAATATTAAAAATGATTATTTCTGCCAAAGCTGTCCTTTTAAAAGGCTATTATGATTCACAATTCTCGCTCTATGTATGATTTACTGTGCAAGTGTGCACTGTGATCAGCATTTAAAAACTTTATAAAGCTTGATATACCCCAAATGAAATACATCATAAACTGCTCATTTGTGATATTAGTCCTGGAATGTAAGCTATTTTGGGGACATTTTAATTTAATTTCTGGCCTTGAGATTTTTTTTCGAGGTGAAAGAATCTTTTCAGGACATTGGCTCTGTTTAATTATGCAATTAAAAGAGACCATTTTTCTTTGTGTATCCATTTATGTGTTGTGGCAATCAGTGAGGAGTCCAGAGAGAAGACCTGAAAAGAATATGTGGAAAAACAGAACTGCTGCATCAAGTTACAGGAAACCCCCGGTTCTTTATCAGGTACAACAATATGCTTACGCACTGTATATAAACACACCTACAAACTCATGTCTATGCCCAAATCTGTGTTTTTGTTACATATCAAGGGTTCTACAGTGTATAATCCTATAATTGAAGAACCTTGTTTAACAGTGATAATAGACTGCTCATACTAGGATAGACTGACAATAGGGTTTGTTTCCCTGAGGACAAGGAACCTCTTTTGAACTGGATTACAATTGACGATTGAATTTTGCTGTCTGGGTTTAGTCTGAACGAAAGTGCAATGGTTATGTCTACAAGTCACACTGTTTGTGAATCTTTCATTTATTTTTTTGGTTGTAGGCTACAGTGCCAATAGCTGTCTCCAAACCTGACCATATTGCCTATGATCAAGGTATTGGCCATGATTCTTTTACATCTAAACAGTCCAGATAAACAAGAGTAGTGTAAACTATAAATATTTGAGATTCAACTTTGTCGCTCTTATGTGTGTTAGATTCTGATGTGATAGATGGTGACCAGCAAGTTGCTGTAGACTTGGATCGGTTCCAAAAAGCTACTGAGATCCGGCAGTCACAGCAAGGCCTGAGTGCTCTTTCCCTGGAAGAACATCAACTTCTGCAATCACTCGAAAGACTCAACCACCGCCTGCAGTGTAAACTTTATCCTTCAAGTTCGAAACTTGTCGGAACAGGCACCACTTCATAAATACACCATACCTGCATTACTTAGTTGTATTTAGAGTAGTGTGGCAGAACTAATTAGCATTAAAAAAAACATAATTGACAAGGCCATAATGATCATATTAAATGTTAAGGCACAATAGGGATTTATTATAATAATTTCCATCATTGGGACATTTTCAGGATCATGTTTCCAACCGGAGGAACTTTTCAAGATCGATTTACTTTGCTAGATCCTTTAGCTATTATAGGTGCTGAGAGGTGCTCCAGAGTAGGTACTAGGAAGTGTCAGAGCAAAATCTGCCACAAAAATAGCTGGGTCTTCTGGTACCAATGGTGAAATAATTCCTCCCAAAAATAGACTTCAAGAAAGGTGGATGAGAAAAAGCAAAATAGAGAGCATACTCATGCCATGCCAGAGATGATTTAAAATTCAAGTGGCAAAATCTTCCTCATTTATACACAATGTGAAATAATTATTTGTCAAACACACCTTTCACAGAACAGCCAACACTCTAACTTGCTGTGTTTAATCATTAACTGGTAGTTATATGCATGATGAATCTGTGCTGCACACTAGAAATTATGGGGTTTCCTGTTTTGTGTAAAAGCATGCATTTCCTGTAGTCCTACAGCTGTAGTTCCTGTAGTGGGTACACAAGGTGACCTCGTCTTAATTCTTGTTTACCGTAGTTCCGTATTTCTTCAGTTCCTAAAAACATTCCTGTACCTTATAGTAAGCATGCCTATTATAATATAGTTTATGTCAGACTAGAATAAAGATAATTATGAGGGTCCAGCTGCACTTTTTCATCAAACCAGCTCAGAGAAAAGCATTTTTTGAAAGTTTGATTCGAGAGTTTATCACAGTATAAACCACAGATGCATTTCAAAGTGAAAATAGTTGGGCGTATAATGACAGGATTTTATTGTATGTGTTACAGTTCGCTTGTTATTTGAGTGATTTTTAAAGATTTTGAGTTTTGTTCTATAGAGACAACTAGCTTTGAAAAAAGCATAGCTTCAATTAGAATCCAAGTAGATGTTTAATACTGTATTGTTATTACTCTCATTTTAACACTATCTCTATATTTCACATATTAATCACATTATAAATATTTAGAACTCTAAGTTTACTCTTTTTGTAATGGGCAGATGTGCAAGATGCTGCTGCAGGAAACACAACACTGAAGGGAATCGTTGGCATGAAACCCGCACATGTGAGTATTGCAAAACTTTTCAGCTGTGAATTTGTCATACTTGTGCCGAGTCTTAAGCCATTCCATGCATTTCTATTGTAAAAGGGCTGTTCATCAGCAAGAACATTTTTTTATTTCCAGCACCAAAATGCAGCAGGTCTACAATCAGAAACCGGTGAAGTCTGATACAATATTGTTGGAATGACAGCAATTTGAGACTCTTGAGTTATATACAGTGCATGAGTTAAACTTACAACAACATTAACTGTGTTCTTAAGAAATCATTAACACTTTAATTATCTATGCGTAATTGTGATTGTTGATCTGTGATCGTAATTGTGTTGTGAAGTGTTGTTATTTAACCAAATGCATATATATATATATATATATATATATATATATATATATATATATATATATATATATATTTAGCTGTTTTTATTCATTAATTCATTCATATTTATTAATTTATTTATTGGAGGGGTGTTTTTACAATGTCTACAGATATATAATAGAACTGAGGTCCAGCAAACAGTATACAGCACAAAGAAGCATTGAAAATAAAGTTTGTATTATAACTAACAACTGTATTTATTAACATGACCCTACAGGGCTGCTGCATCTTTAGCAAATGGCAGGGTCCCGGTGCTTGAATTTATTTTACTAGTTCACTTGTTCTTTTAAGAAATAGACCTTCATGAGTGAGATTTAAAACAGTAGTTGACCAATTATGAACTAGAGTGATGTAGCTGAGGATTAGAAACTGTCAAATCCACAGTTGATCAGAATCAGAATACTTTATTGATCCCATAGGGAAATGTTTTAAATTTTGCTGAAACTACTACCATTACTACATCTAGAATTTTTTCAGCGCTAGAGTTTATATTTAATTAAAATCCAGTTCCATTTCAGGACACGTCCATTTGGGGTTTAAATCCAAATATAGACAAAGACACGGATATGTGGAGCACTAAACAGATATAATGTCATGGTCGTTGTGTTACACTACTAGTTAACCGCATGACAATTATGCGCAATCGGAGAGTGCTGTATGTAATGGTAAGGTTTTTAAACCAGTGAAAGAACATGCTGGTTCTTAGAAAAGGTTTGCTGTTAATGAAAGACGTGTGTTTTTGTATTTTCTCTTTGTTGTAGTGGGATAGAATCTTCAGGTTATCTCTTATTTCCATCGCTCTTTCTCTCTGAATCACTCTGTCTCTTTCTCTCCCTCTCTCCTGCAGAACCAGTCTCCCCAGCCTGGTGAGCGCTCATGTGCCACCCTGAGCAGGTACCACGGTGTTTCAGCTGACAGCCATACCCACCCACACAGACGCTTCTGACTTCGCCTCCCAGAATGCTCTTCTATTCCAGTCTGTCCCTTTAACCCTTACTGACAAGCACTTTATCGTTTTTACGCTCACTTGAAACCAGCAGGTAGTCAGTATTGTGCCAACTAAAGCACATTTTTTTTTTAAAGATCTTTCTAAATTATAAAGTCGGTCATATTTGCAATTTATGTAAAGAAATTATTTGAAATGTGGTTTGCTCTTCACTTATCCAATCTTATTGTATTTTTTACTTATTTATATTTGGAAGTGTATTTATTTCAGAGCGATCCGTTGATACACTTTGATTAATGGTTTGAGCATTAATAATGGGGGAAAAAAGGTCTAGGAAGTAGAATTCTTATGTAATAATATAATAGTTAGTGCCGATATAATCAGGACAGGTTTTCGAAGAAGAGTAGATACGCTTCTAAGAAATGACCGTTGAGGTGGAATTAGTCTAAACGAACTGACTCCACTTGCTCTACAGGGTGAGGGAGTGAAACCCAGCAATGAATTCACTGTTCCACCCTGATACACCGCCCGTTCCCTCCCTCTTCAGTTTACACAACCGCAGTACTGTCCTATTCCACACAAACACACACACATACACTCCTATAACTGTCTTTAAGGAGGGTTTCCAATAAACCATTTAATACAGAGGTTTAATATGAATCCCAAGTAAAACCGTGTTTTCTTTTTTTTTTTTTTTTTTTTTTTTTCCACAGCAACCAAATATCCATGTTTCTTTATGTTATTGTGGGTATATTCGGTGTAAAGCAATAAAGTAAGACAGGATTTTTAAGCATTGTGTGAATGTGTGGGGGAGGGTGTTTTGTGTCTTTGCATTGAGTGTTATATTGGCTGTTTTAAAAAATATAGTTCTTTATTTTATATAATATATATTGATTTATTTATTTTTTTTATTGAGGATACCTTCCAATTGTTACAGACGAGCAAGGGTCATCAATCATGACTGAAATTGATTTTGAAATAGATTCATGTGCTTTTAGGTTTCATTGCATCTATTGCCATCATGTGTTGTTAGCACTTTTTCAGTGAGAGATGTTCGTTTAATTTAATAATTAACTCCCACACTAGCTGGTGTGTGCATGGCCAACCATGCAGTAAGGACCAAAAAAAAAAAAAGAGGAAAGAAGACCTCAAATTCACCTTGCCCAATTTAAAGGAAAAGTTAAAGTTTTGCCTGCATGTGCAGTTCTGCTAATCTGTCACGTCTTTCCTGTATGCGTTTGAGCTTTGCCTCCGGTCAGCCTGCCACGACTTGTTGCAGCAGGACGAGGAAAGCCACACAGTGTAGAACAATCTGGCAGCAACTTGCCTCAATAGAAAGGTGATGAAACTTTTGGTGTGTTTCATGAACACACCTGCTGAACAGGTTTCAGCGCTTTGTGCCTTAATCTTACTAGATGTTGGGGGTTGTTTCTCACACACATTATCCTGTCTGTTTGGGCAAGGAGAGATTTTACAAGATTTCCTCTTATGATGTTTAAAATCCATGGGATTTGGGTATGCACATGTTTCAACAGGATGTTTCCATTTTTATATGAGATAAACTTTTAAGTTTGAAAAAGCAGAGCCCTTTTTCAGTCTATTTGTCGAAAAAAAAAAGCATACACATTTATTTGGCCTGATTATGTCAGCAGTCTCTGATTGCATGTGGAAAGTACATTTATTTGAAACCTATGATAAATGAAGCCACGTGAAATCACATCCATTAAAACCAAACCATGTCTTACATGTATGTGAATCACATGTTCACAAATTACAAAAATCTCAGAACTCGTAAAAAACAGACAGACAGACAGACAGACAGACAGACAGACAGACAGACAGACAGACAGACAGACAGACAGACAGACAGACAGACAGATAGATAGATAGATAGATAGATAGATAGATAGATAGATAGATAGATAGATAGATAGATAGATAGATAGATAGATAGATAGAAGTAAATCCTGTGTGAAAAAAAATTTATAATACGTAAATAAACAAATAAGGTCTACAACAGCAGAATGACATGTTGGGGTCCACTCCTATTAGTCAAGAACAGAAAAATATTAAATGGATGATGTCCAATTTCAGTATTCATCAATTTTATGTCACTAATAATTAAATTACATACAAACAATATGCCTTATCTAAGAGTCCCCATGCTTTAAAGTCCCCACATTTAGTACCACTTTTCTAAGCGAGCGTCTTTTGTACTCCCTCCAGCTTCTTCCTGTAGCACATGCAATAGCAACTGTAGCAAGAGTCATCATGCAGAGTGCCACAGCCACACATTTGTGAAAACAGGGGATTAATGTCATTTAATAAGCATGGAGCTAAACATTATGAGTGGCAGTTCCAAAATACAAAGTGTCCAGACTGAAAAAGTCCCTCAGGTAGGATTGGCTCAGGAAGACTAAGATATCTGAGACGACATGCCTGAGGCTAACACCTGGCCTTTTCAGCAAGCTGCTATTCTGCACTGACCCAAACACACAATTAAACACTCAAACACTAATGTAGCAAACATGAATGTTAAAAAGCAAATAGAACTCAGGTAAAAGTGCTTTTGAGTAAAACGGAAACACAGGTGTGATGAAGATTTTGCATGAAATATGACTGACAGTTAAAACTAAACATTCTAATATATGTTTGTGGTTTTATCTCAATCGAATGACACATGAAGTGGATTTTGAGCACAAATCGGAGCCACTAGCACAGAATCTTAAAATGCTAATACTCCACAATTCTGCAATAAAATCTTAGTACTAAATTGTATTCCAAGAACAAAATGCTACGGGTTGTACAGTTTAAAATAAATACACAATTTTCTTATTTCTTTTATACCACAGCCATTTGCCAACACTAGCACTTATTGTTTTATTACAGAACGACACGTACTTTTTGTCATTTTATAGTAAAGTTTGTTCCTGTTATCACTTACATTATAGCAGCTACAGTATTAAAAGCAATTTCCTTTACCAGCCTTTACGCTTTTCAGCAGCTTTTCCTTGTTACTAAGAACATGTAAAACATCATGTTCTAAAGACCTGGCTCTATGGTGAAAAACTTCCAGTTACAAAGCAGTGACACTGGAGACTCCTTCCATAAGTGCTAAACAAACATCTCCGTACAGTATACTTAACAATACCCATGATTTTTCCTTGTTAAATAGCAACAGATTATAATATATTCGATATTAGTCATAAATGATGTTCAGTGTATAACTTATAAGTCCTTGTGAATTTGTTGATACTGTACAAACTATATTTGCCAGCTCTATGTCAAAGCTGTACTTATAGAAAACCGAATGCCTGAATCTGATTTGAGTGCAGTGCTATAGAATGATTCTATTTCAGTTTCAATTGCATGGAAATTAATATATATTGACATAATAAATTAATCATTAAAAGTGTCAGTGATTTTTAAAATACCGTATTACTCCTGTTTTTTAATTAATGGTGTGTCAATTGACATCCGAGAGGCGTCCACTGACCTGTAGAGGGCGCACATGTTCAGATGCGCCACATCTCCTGGAATTGTAACGCCTATGGTGTAAAATTAAATTTAATTAAACGTTAGCATTAGATTGGAGCCTAACTCACATGGACCCTCCTTATGATAATTTAAAAAACAACCCAAAAAAACAACATTATTAAACTTATTATTAACTAAAATAAGAGAAATATCTCAATAGAGTCTCTGGAAATGTGTGATAGTTGATTAAGGTGATATCATTAAAGTAAGTAAAAAAGCTTATTGTGTAAATTATGGGTCACAAAACTGTACTTAATCACTAACACCAGAATTGAGATGTAGTTCTTAAGTGGATCTATCATCAATGCTGGGTGTACTGGGTTTTGTAGCTGGGTTTTTGTCCTCTGAAAGGCTTCGAAAATCACTTTAGTGCTGTACTGACCGACTGATGGTGTCCCCAAAACACTCCCCTCCTCCTTCTCCTCTTCGGAAAGCATGGTGGGTGGTCCAGAAGCGATCAAAAGACAACAGGCCTGCATGGACACTCTAGCACAATTAGAACACTTTAATGAGCTTATAACATGGAAACTAACATCCTCTCATAAAAGCATGTGACCGTAGTCACTGGCCATGACTAAAATAGAAGCAAATCAATTTGTCTGTATTTCAGAAAGAGCAGAAGAAGAAGAGGATGAAGAAAGCATGAGGCATTCAGAAAGTCAGTGTTGGTGCTGCTGATAAGATGTGTTTCCCTTTAGGTGATGACTATCACAATGAATGTTGTTTTAGTTTGCCATCAAATGCAAATGTATAGTAGATTATAGCATTGTAATCGTATACTGTATGTGCACAGCTTATTGCCATTTCTTATCTCGAAGTCTTTATGTTTGACCTTCTCTTAATTACATTGACTCCAAATGCAGTTTAATGTTGACCAGGATAAAGCTGTTTTTGAGGAGGAATAAATGAATGAATGAATGAATGAATGAATGAATGAATGAATGAATGGCAAATCATACATTTTATCTGTGTAAATCTATATGGAACTTGGTTGAATATTCAGCGCAACCAACTAATTTTCTTTAATGAGTTACGTTTTAGCAGTTATGGTATATATATAATATATATATATATATATATATATATATATATATATATATAAAATTAAAAATTCACTTTTTTGTTCTTCCTGCTGTACTCTACTTTTAGATTTGAGATTTTGAGATTACAATTATTCTTGGACCCTGACCTATTTGTATTTTAGCATAAAGAAATGTTTTAATAGGGACTTTTGTAAGTCCCTCTAAATAAAGATGCCTGCCAAATGCTGTAAATGTAAAATGATACAATAGTTATGTAAAGATGCATATAAATACAGTACAATTAAATACACAAAGACTTTTCAAGGATCTGTTTTTCAAAGGTGTTTTTTTTAATTGTCTGAACACAAAGGGGGAAAGGTCAAAATAATTTTTTATTTAGATCCTTCATGGTTGTAACCCATCCGAACGTGGACTAAATGGTTTCTCAGTTAAAAGCAAAAGGATGATTTGCATAAGAATGATGGGAACTGCATGAGCACTGTGTAGGAAAGAAAAACTGTTTATCTTCTAGTGTTGATTTATGATCTGAGACCATAAACAAAATCGTGACGGAGAATATTTTTGCTTGTATAAAATACAATTATGTAGTTATTATTTATGAAAGCAAAACGTCTGTATGTACAACCCACTTTTGCATTTTGCATATATCTTTACTGGCACCTTGGGCTGTCTTCATTTTCTGTTCTTTCAAGGTTTTTTCCTAGACGGGAAATTATGAACAATCTGCATATATAAATCACCTCAAACTTTCCGACAAACATAAAAATTATTTACTTAAATAAAAATAATAACCAACATAATCGAAATATTCTATGCACGTATACAGTGTTCATTTAGGATTCAGCCCAGCATTGACATTTCATTGTCACATTTATTTAGGTGGAATTAAGACATACTTGGAAATTTATTTGTACATTTCCTGTTTAAGCTTTATTACCGTAAATAAAACAAAATCTACAGAAGGTATCACGACTTTCTCTATCTACTTTTTAAAAAATCGTCATATTTTAAATTGCATGGCTTATTCTGAGACTGATAAAAATGTTTAACCCCAAATGTGTTTATTTGTAAATTATTATATAATAAAGCATTTCTAAATAATTCTAAATATCTGTGCATGACGTCAACTAAATTTATTTTTGCATTCTGTGACATTATGGGATTGTCATGTGTTTCTATTATATAATTTTTCTTACTTTGGATTACCAATTAAACGTATTATTATTTGTAATTGCACTTATTATGTATATGATGCCTTCAAAATCCTCCACATTATTTCCAAGCTGGACTAGGAGTCGATTCTCAAATGAGTCGACTCTTCTATTACAACCATCGGAATTTAAGTCGACTACGTAGCACACCGAATTGACGTATAACAGCTGCAAATTTTAATTAATATTTAATTTTATTTCACACCATCTACTTTTCTTTGTCTCTGTGTGTAGAATGAATTAAATTACAGTATGAAATAAATGAAAGTTTTGCAAATTCACTAGCAACTCCCTAGACTCAAAATGCCATGCAGCCCTCTTGAGCCCCAAACTCCGCCCAATTATGACTCACTGATCACGTGACGAAAAAAAAAAAAAAAAAAAGTTTCATGTCCTGCCCCAAAAAAAGTTAGGAAGAACTTCAGAGAGAAAAAACAGTTTGGGGAGTGAAAGCGCAGTGATTTTTTTTCCTACAGAAGTCGCTTTGCAGATGTCTCTGAAATCCGTGCTGCGTTCACTGGAGAAGATCTACAGCTTTCTTGCATCTTAAACTTCTTTATTTTGTGTTTGGAAAGTTTTATTCCTGGAAGTTTTTGGAATTTTTTTTTTCCGAGATTGGGAAAGTTGGGGAAGATATGCGTGTTTCCAGACTGGTCAGTGTCTCCTGGCCAAGCGGAAAACTTTTTATTTTCTCCAGGCTTGGATAGCGAGATCACTGCAGGGTTTGGATCAGTAATCGAGACCCGCTGATGAGTTTAGAGCCGCTCCGAGTCACGCAGTTCGGACTTCCTGCGCTCATTTGACGCGTCTTTCGGCGCAAATACGTGATTACTCTCCTTTTTTTAACCTTTTTGGGGACTTCGCTTTTTTTAAATTCGAAATCATGGACCCGAGTCAGCACAACCCCCCCGCAGGACACCAGGTGGTCCACGTCCGTGGAGACTCCGAGACCGATCTGGAGGCGCTGTTTAACGCGGTGATGAACCCCAAAGGCGCCGCTGTGCCTCCATCTGTCCCCATGAGGATGAGGAAGCTACCAGACTCCTTCTTTAAACCACCCGAGCCCAAATCCCACTCCAGACAGGTAACACCCATGAGAAGCACACTTACACACCAAGAAGACATCTATAATCTACATGACCTCTTGTGTGTGCGCCCTTGAAGACACCTTTATTCCTACCTTTAGTGTTGTGTTACAATTATTGATTCTGTACATGCATTGTTTCTACACACATTCAACATTATAACACACTTTTGCAAGTCTATAATACGCGTGTTAACACTTCACTCACACGCATCTTCCATGGCCTGGCAATCAACATATTCTTCTGAATAAATGATCTATTTAAACACCGTTGGAGAGATATCTGTGTTATATCCATATCTCCAAAAAGTTTTTTTTTTTCCTCCTTCCTCAAAGCAACACAAACTCCTTGGATTGGTGCGCATGCGCATCCGCTCCTTTAATCACTGCGCTTCAATCCCAAGTGGCCCCCTTTTTTCCTATATACAATACACTCGCAAATCACAAACGACTTTTTCAACACAAAAACCCTCTTCAACACGAATGCATCGCAAAATCTTCTCGCCCTTGAACGCACCCTACTTCTTAATAATTTTTTTTATTCAATTAATATGTTGTGTGCCTCTTATTGGAACAGTTATTTCCTAAATTGTAATGTAAATTCGTGCTTTTCTGATATGTTATCAATGTAAACATGTTTAAAGGGTCAGATTTGTGTATCAGGTTCTTTTTTTTCTCCCCAGCAGGGCAACACCAAACTCCTTAACGCAAACTTAGCGCGCATGCGCAGTAGCTGCAGCTCTTCTCTTCATAATCACTGTGGTTTGATCCCAAATGGTTTCCCACTTGATGCATGAAGGGCGCTCGCTGTAGTAGACGCAGGATATAAAATTACGTCTTTTACACTCTGTCTAGTGCACTAGATGTTTAATCAGGGGTTGTTTCAGGGATACAGAGTTGTTTGAGTTTCCCCAGGCCAGGCCTCTTGTGTTTCCTGTCCTACTCCTACCAGGACTTTCAGACTATCTTTTATTTATATATATATATATATATATATATATATATATATATATATATATATATATATATATATATATATATATATATATATATAAAAAATGAATGCTCTTGATTTAATTTAGAATCTGATCATCAGATCCTGGCTGTTCATGTTATAAATCATGTGACTGACCTGCTGATCTGGTACACATCCGTTCTTTCCCATCTTAATCCTTTGCAATAGTAGTGTGACTCATGCTGTCTTGTGAGTCACTTCACTTTACCCTTTTTTTTTTTTTTTTTTTGGCAAATGAATGGCCCACTATCTGCCTATGACATTAAGTTCCCAATCTCAGTTGTAAGCACTGATTATATGCGTTCTATGCGTTTTTCTTAAAGGCGAGCACAGATGCAGGCACAGCTGGTACACTCACTCCACAGCACATCAGAGCGCACTCCTCGCCTGCCTCCCTGCAGCTGAGCGCTGTTACTTCAGGCTCCATGAGTACCCTGACCCCAGCAGGCACCTCCCCTCAGCACCTGCGCCAGCCCTCGTATGAGATCTCAGATGATGTGCCCCTGCCTCCAGGCTGGGAGATGGCTAAAACTCCGTCTGGCCAGAGATACTTCCTTAAGTAAGTTATTTACAGACACAAGTTTATGTTTTATCTGATTCTGCAGGCATTGTGCTCACTTCCTGATGAGTATTGTAAGTACTTGCTATTAGGGCTGGACAGTGTTGTTATGATATGATGGTTGTAAAAGTACCGTGTGTTATTGTAGGTCTATGCACACTTCTAGCAAACCTAAATGCAAAAATCGATTTATCAGCTGTGTTCTAGGTAACAATAATATTGATGCAATTATTATTCAACTATAAGTAATATGCAGTCTAAATTTGTGTAGTTTGAACTGTTGTTGTTGCTTTTTTTTTTTTTTCCTTGCTTAACCAAGCTTATACAAAAACTCTTATAAGACTGTATACAATGTCACCCATAATTACTTAAAAGTAAAATAAATCCAGTTCAAACACAAAGGTAGGAAAGTCCCAGCAGTGATTTATTTTGGCAGAACCGTAATCACTAAGGTTGAAGTGATTCAGTGTGGGTTGGGCTTTCAGGTGTATTTGTGTTCGAGTGAGTGTGGCTGAACAAAAGCTGAACTTTTGCTGAAATTAAATTTTCCCATGATTCAACTTACATTCGCACTCACAATCCATATTGCAATAACTCCTTGATTAAAATCATCCATCCTTTAGTTTTTCCTTTTTAAATCCTGAGATAACAGAAACTGGCTTTTCCCAGAAATACACACCCGTTTATATTTGTTCACAATCACCAGCACTAGAAGATGGAGGTTTTGACGCTGCCTGGTGAACCGGACAGAATCTGTCATGTGAGTGAGAAATGCTGCTTACTCAGAAGAGCTGCACAATGCAGTGTTTAATCGGTATCATGACATCGGCGCACTCCGAAGGCTTGAGCATAATTAAGTATCGTGGAGGCAACATCTGCAGGGCTTGCGTAAAGTCGAAACCAACTTTTTGCGGTTTTGATTTTTAATGTAATCCATCTTGGAATCGCATTGAGGGAAGCCCCAGCTCAAAATGCGATTTATTCGTGGAAATCAATCGGTTGTCACTGAGAGACACAGGATGTGTGTCACTGACTTGACAGGCCATGTTTATTGTCCCGTTTCCGCTAATCTCAAAAGTGCCATTCGAGTTTTCTGTTTCGTTGGCATGATCCAGGATATTTTCGTTGTTGTTGATCAAGTGGATTTGGGTCAGTCCCAGAATTACCAACTCAACTCAAGCTTTGTCCTTCTTCCACATACACAGTATAAAAAGGAACGAAATGTCGTTACTAACGGACCATAGACTGTGTAAACGAGTAAACATGAAACAAAAATGAACAGTAAACAATAAATATAACCGGTAAGGTGTGATAAATATGGGGTGGATGTGATGGATTGAGGCTGAAATGTAAGTTATGTAAGAAACAAGAGTAAAGTAAATTGAGTGCAAAGTCAGAGGTGAACCAATGACTAATGTGCACATTTTAACAGAATAAACGGATGTAAACCGAAAACCACAATGTTTGATCAGAAAGTTGCCTCATTATTGGCTTTTTGGATATTATATTCTGTCTGTCTATCCATATATCTATTTTAACCCAAACCAGTTTCTTCTTTTACTAATTTTCATCCATTTTGTGTGGCTGCGACCGCCTGAAGATTTGCAGTGCCCTCCCTATGAACTTCCCCATAATAATTCCTACAGCAAACCTCCATTTCAGAGTGCAGCGGATGTGGACTGTCTTAAAAACTCTTTGGATGCGTGATCTGCTACTGTTCTAAACGTGTTATGTTTCTACCTCGATTGCACGTTGCTCGTTTGCCACAGAACGCTCCCTTTCTTTCAGACGTATTCTCTTCGAAAGCAATGTAATGATTAGTAAGATCGTCAAAGATTTAAAGCAAAAAACTTTCTCAGAAAGAAAGAAAAAGGGTGGGACTTGTCGTTTTTTTGTACAAATATGTACATCATAAAAGTGATATTTTTTTCCCTTTTTAATTTAAATGGTTGATTTGAATAATGAAGATTGTTTTGACTGGGTTATCATACCCTGGAAATCTCCAGCCATAACACCCACCCGTACATAATCATAATCGCACTACATACTATGATCACAGCACGTAGCTGTAAAGCTGCAGTGTTTATGATCTCAGCGCTGTGTGAACGATTGGACAATAATTAGACCGCAAGTTTAATTATTGTCCATCCTAGTGAATAATCCAGCAGTGGTGCGTTTCATTGTTGTTTGCCCCAAAATCCATTTAGTGTTCAGGTGACTGAGGGTTATGATCCGAAATGTTGAGTGTTAACAGGAATACAGGCTACTTTGAAAGAACTCAAGTCTTCTAGTATCTGTAAACACACAGCTGCATTGCGATAGGTCAGATTTTTCCTGCTAGCCTCAGTGCTCAGGCTTCCTATGTGTGTGTGTGTGTGTGTGTGTGTGTGTGTGTGTGTGTGTGTGTGTGGAGGGGAGGATCATGTTTCAGATGGGAACAAAGGACCAGTGTAGCTGCAAGAGTGAGTGCAGGCTAGAGAGGCCTGCTAAACTCATCTGGACATGGGTTGTGGCAGAAACACTTATCTTTTTTTTTTTTTTTTTTTTTTTTTTTTTTTTTTTTTTACATAAAAACACAGGTTGTTGCATTTTATTTATTTATTTATTTATTTTTTATTTTTTAATTTTTTTAGCAGTATTACCTTTTTATAAAAGTTTATTGCCTTCTTTATTTTCCCCGATCGAAGGGTCCGGCAGCATGCAGAACATCTCTGCAGGACGTCCGCTCTTATTTATGTTATTTTGCACGTAAAGTTAATCGGCGGTTTGCAAATTTGGCGAGCTATCTGACCAGCCGGTTCTGGCCGTACATGATTACTCTCAGATTTACTGGGATACAAAGGAGAGCTTTTGAAGCCCAGATGTTTGGAGGAGAAACATCTGGAGGACATCTGCTTCGTTTGGAGTAGTTCTTTTAAACAGGGGGAAAAGGGGGGTTAAAAAAAAAAAAGAGAACAAAACTAATGTCTGGATCTTTTCCCAAGTCTTAATGCACCAGACAATGAATAGAGTTTAATGTCTGCTCGAGAATGGTGTATATGAGAAAATCGAGAGGTCCACGGCAACCATTTTTAAAAGGGTCTCTCAAGAATGGACCCATACACACACTTGGGGAGTCCCCAGTCTGTGTGTGGGCATTGTTTGATCTCTATACACTGTCTCTTTGGGTGTCTGAATGCACAAGTGAGCGTCACAGGGCTGAGCAAGCCCCCGTGTGTGTCTGCCCCCCCCTCTGTTCTCTGTTCTCCTTCTTTTGTTTGGGGTTTGAGAGAGACGGGAGCTGCGTTTTCTTCATCTCTCTGTTTGGCGTTGACCTCGGCTCTGTTTGTGCTTCACTTTCCCACAGGGCACCGATTTGGTTTGTCATTAGCTTTGACGTTTTTCCTCAGAGTCTGCTCCCATGTGACCCGATTGAAACTGGAAAGGGGAGAAAGGGATGGATAAATTGTTTGGGGTTTTTTTTGTTTTGTTGTTTTAAAGAGGGGGAAAATGATCACATCACGATACTTGGTCTGTAATACATTTGTTTTTAACATGCAAATAAAATTCATTCAACAGTCAGGAAAAAATAAGCAATAGGAATCCAACTCACAATCTCTTAACGGTGCTACAGCCATCATTAACCAGGTGTCAAAATTGACCGCACTTAATGTGGATGGGACGCTGTACTCTGTATTCCCTGTCCACCAGAGCGACCCAATTCAACCGTGGGCATCAGTGAGCTCATGTATTTGGTTGAGGGGCGAGTGCATTGTTCTCTGAAGGTGTTACATTGCCCTATGATGCAGCAGTTTATGACTGTGCCGAGTTTGACCTTTTGTGTCTTGGCAGGAGCACGTGTTTGTCCCGAACATGCTTAATTGGTATTTGTGGGAATTGCCAAGGCCATGGCCAATTTTGGTTTCAAAAATTATTTTGTTTTTGTTGACTAAAAACACTCTTCAAAGTGAATCCATTTGAAAACTCGCATTGTAGTCTGTGAAAACGGAGGCTTTTGAAAATTGACACGTTTTTTTGTCATTGCCGCGATGTTTTATAGAGCCCGGAAGTAAATGAAAGGCAGGCGGAAATAACGATGGTTTTGCTCATGGGCAGTACTTAAGCGTAAGACATTTCAGTGTGGGTGAGCAACGAAAAATGCTGTTTTCAAATTTATCCAGATTAATGTAGACGTGAAAGGATCAAAACTAACAAATGGAGAAATAAATAATATATAGTTTTGTATATATTATTTATGACTGCATTTTTATAATATTTTTATAACATTTTTATAATATCTTTTCATATTAAAACTTTATCATATTAAAATTTGATAATTGTTTTATCTTAGACTGTTAATAATAATGAAGTCTGTATTATTGTGCCACTTCTCTTAAAATCACATGTCCTGAGGAGTTTTATTCCTCTTGTAAGTCAGTCAGTGCAGTTTGTCCTGTATAAACGTATGAGTAATGCATTACTGTTACTATTGGTCATTTGCTTTGTTCCTGTTATCACTTAATTTATAGGAGCTATAATTTAACTCAGCAGCCTGCCTTTTTTGACCTTTTCGCAAGAAGTTTATTCATGGAATTATTTACCCACAGCTTGTTGTCTCCCAGAGAAACACGAAACTTCTCCATCATGAAGTTGGCAGAAAACATGCTCATTTTTAAACAGAATGCAGAAAACAAAAGAAAAAAGTTTACAAAGTTCTTGTATGTGTTGTCAGAAACGATCAGACGATTGTTTGAGCACATGTAAGCTTAATGTCTTTATTTGCAGTCAGATATTTTATCGTTTATAACCTTTATCGAAACTCGATCATTTATCAACATTGTGTGTGTGTGTGTGTGTATGTTTTGTGCCTGCACGCTGCTCTTTGATGTCTGTACACCATTCAGGAAGAACTATTTGTAGCTCGGCCGCGTGTGAGTCACGCAGCTTCAGTGACTCGGATCAGGGCTGCCAGCTTTCCGTTTCAGCATGAATGAAGTGCGGTTTGTGACGCAGCCTTGATGCAGGGTCAACAGTGTACGAGTGATTCAGAGGAAAGAAACAAAAAGATAGAGAGCGGTTTAGCTGTGGATAGTGTTGTCACCTCGGATCCAGGTTCCATGGTTCGATCCTGAGCTTAGCTTATGAGCTGGAGTTCCAACTGTTCTTTTTGTGTCTGTCTGGATTCTTCTTAAAACCCACTAGTAGGTGGGTTGGTGACTCTTAATTGATTTAATCGTTATCATTATGAAATGTGTGCGCATTGTAGCATCTGTTCACCCAGCATCCAATTCAGGGTGTAATTCTATTAAGATATAGAAATGAGTTTATGAATTTATGAAACATTTTGACCAATTTATAAAATAAATATAATTAGCAGTCAACATCTGAACTTTTGGCATACAGTATTACTATTGTTTGGCAGATAGAAGGGGAGGATAAAATAATAAAAGGTAACTTACTCCTACATTCTCTCCAAAATCAGTTGCAATCAGAACTGAATTTATTTATTTTATACAATGAGCATGGTGGTGTCTACGAGCATTCTAAGGGTTTTGTTTGGGGGGAAAAAAAAAATTCTGTTCTTGCAAGGATTTCCTTGTTAACAGCATCAGTGAGTTTGCTGTTGATTTGTCAGTACACACAAGTTAATATATTTGGATTAAAGCGTAGGTCAAAGGTCAAAGTTTCCTCCGATTTGATGCCAATTTCAGTGGTAATTCTCTCTGTGATTGAGATTAGACACCCGTCAAATACTTGGGACCTTTGGATGCCGAGATTATAGCACCTGTATAACGTAATAATCAGCTGTGCGTTTCTGTTTGCCTGAAAGAGATAAGGGGAAGTGGATTATCAGCTTCCATTCTTCTTTTTCTCTCTCTCTCTTTACCCCTTTCTCCCCCACTTGTCTGCCAGCTTCCATTATAAACCCCATTGAAGACAAGGGTGGGAAAAGGTCAACACAACATGTTGACCTGTTCCTTTTTCTACCCCTTTTTTCCCCAAGCAGTTTGCAGTGAGCTTTGATTTATCCCAGGGGGCAGGCGGGGGGGCTTCACCTTGTTTAATTCTTGTCCGCCTGTTTAGAGACCGTTTTGGGTGGGAAGAGTTGGACCCCCTCTCTCCCTATCTTGAAAAAAACAGAAGGGAAAATGGCTTCTCAGGGCAAAAGTGCCCAGAGCAGGGTCATAAACTAATGGAGGGCCCTAATTCAGAGACATTGGTCATATAGACGGTCTAATCAGGGCATAAGTTTTGCCCTGATAATGGTCTGCTCTGGTTTTATTAAAACCAGAGCAGACCATTCTGATGGGAATCAGGCGTGCCCCCAAAACCCCCACCTCAAAACAGTTCTGCTGTTAATCAGTCCACAAAGGTGTGCCTTGTACAAGATGTTCCTTGATGCAACAGGCTAAATAAGGCCAAAACACAAGAGTTTCTAGCCTCGGTGTGACCATATGAAACGGATAAAAGCAGAAAATAATTGTTAATGAGCACCCAGGCCAAGATCCAAGCAAACAAAGTGAAGCTTTTAAAATATTTAGCTTTGAGGATCTGCCATGTTGTAAAGACTGGAAGATGATGCTTACTGAAAGCTTAAGTGCTCCGTCAAGTAGGTGAGGATAACGTAGCTGTGGAGGGTAAACTGTGAGGGGAGTGTTTTAATTAGCATGACGTGGTGATCTTTTACCCATTAGGCCACCAGCGCTGTGGCCACAAGTGTCATAAAACTAAAACGGACCCCTTATTTCCTTTTTGAGTCGTTAACATTTGGACATTTTGCTCATTGAGGAAATGCAGAAGCAAGCAAATCGGGAAAAGGTTTGAGCGTTGCATGGAGGATTCCCTGCTGGTTCGATGTGCACGCTCATTTTTCAAAGTCAGACCGCGTTATTTAGAGCTTCATCACAAATGGTTTGCCTTGAGCTGTAAACACAGACATGCACACTGAGGTGAAGTAAAGTTTGCGATGCTGCCAGAGGCCATGAAACAAAGATTTCTTAGTAAAGTTACTATCCCTAATACTCACACCATGAATTCACCATTAAGAACCATATAATCTTACTAATCAAAATCCTCTAAGACACTTAAAGATCGGGTTTCGCCAGGTCCTTTTTTCCTAATTTCTTGCCTCAGATTCCCATTCTTGTTTGACAGAATGTGGTCTGCCTTTCTTGAACCAGTCTGAACTCTGTAATCAACAAAGCATTTCTGACTCAAAAACTGCTGCTTGCTTTTTGTTTTTCGCACCATTATGTGTAAACTTTAGAGACTGTTGTATATGGGGCGGGAGGATCATTGGTTTGTGAACCTTTGGCAACGATTTTGCTGCAGATTATTTATTTGGATGCTGCTAACTATTTATTTTATGCACTGCTCTAACTACATATTGGCTGGTTAATTGGATGAGTTGCCAGTTGCACACATGTTTTTATTAAAGTGTCCATTGAGCATATATTCCTTGCGTTTGTAGCAAATTTACAACTTCTTTTACACTTTTGGTTAGACTCAGTAATAGTACACCATGTTCACCATACGGCGGTATAATCACTAAAAGCTGAAAGCTGTGTGGTCGGTTACTGATAGTTAAACCATCTGCACTTCTCTCCACGGCTCCATTTGGAACTTGTTTGTGTGGCCACTTAAACGAGGGAGTGTTAGGTTGTTAATGCAAATGGGACCAGAGTAAGCAAAATCTTAGACCAACCACTCGCTCAACTACTACCACAAAAACTCTAGGACAACATTTGCTTCATGGTTCTGTGACGTCTGTGATAAAAAAAAGTGTTCCCTAAAGCTATATCAGTCTTTGTAGTCTGGTCTCTGTCTCTGTACAGCTGATCATGAATGTTGTTTGAGGTAAATTTTGCATACATTTCCCATTGATGATAAAAGTTTCATTTGCCAAAGCCCCCTTGAGAAGGAGTCTAAGAGAACAAAACTGGCCATCCTTTCTTTATTGTAGGAATGGTGTTAGTCTCTTTGTTTGTCTGTCAATAGAAGCGAAACTAACCAATCTGCCTTTAATGTATATGGAAGAACGCAGTTAGCATGTTCCTTTGGCGTTTAAGAGCCCTGTGATGTAGAAGAAGCATCAGTTTGAAATGCTGGCTGGCTTCACATGCTTGGCTGTAAGTAAATTCTAGCTCCTTCAACCTCCCTGATTGGTAGATGTCATGTGACCAGGAAGAGTGGGAAATGACTAATCGGCCAGAAAAATAGGGTACAATTTGATTTCCTGGGCTTCACTATGGACATCAATTTGAGTTTCTGGCACGTGTGTTGTTCTGTAGAAAGAGTTATCCCAAATAGCAACATTTTCCATTACAAATGCTTTCTATATCTTCCAAGTTTGGCAAAACTTGCTCTTTATTCTAGAGGAAGCTTTCTCTATTATCAACGCTGATGCGATTTCCCGCTTCTCCATCTCTCCAACCTTTAAGACTCACCCAGTGTGTGATGCCAGCCCACCTTCAAAGGGGACCCTAATTTGGGCGAGGGGTCAGAGGGTCATGTGGTAATCTCTGTTGATAATGTCCTGCTGATGGAAACCTGGGATTTTCTGTACCTCGTTAGATGGCGTATTCGGAGAAGGAAAGCCTTGTTCCTCAAAAAGCTTTATGAAGGGAGAGTCTTCACAGAAGCTGGGAGAAATCGTTGGCTTCGTCTGTCCACAGTGCCTATTACATGCTCTGTTATTTTCTTCTGATTCACAGATGAGAAGAACACAGAGGTCAGAATGGTTGAGGGCTGTTTTAAATCATTGTGAGTCAGTATCAGATGAGAACAGTTCTTAATTAAAAGTGAGTGATCCGCTCTGGTCTGACATGGACACAGCTTCTGATAGAGGAATGAGTGAGTCAGTAAAGCTCACGGTCTACTTAATTAAAAGGTATTTTTTTCAGTTGTTTGGAGTAAATTGAAAGTTATTTCTAGCGGGTTGGGAATCCGCCCCCTCCCTCACCCCCATAACCCCACCCACTCTGCCCCTTTCTGTTATAAATAACAGCAGCACAATAAACAGGATCCTGATAATTGGGCCATCAATCAGAGCTGTGTTTAGCGCCTGGGTGGGTCCAGTCCCAATCCTGTGAGTTTACTACCCCCCACAATCCCCTAGAGCTCCCAGTGCTTACTGATTTCCTTAGCAAAGGCCATGGTGATGACATCTGGAAAGAAGACCTAAAAAAAGACCCCCCTTTTTACATCACCACTGCTCTAGGGTTTGATCTCTCACTCCATCTCCGTTTAAAACAGTTGTGGGGTCAAGGTTCTCTTTCCGCCTCCCACTTGCTCTTTTCAAGGCATGTGAAAAGAGAAACAGACCACACATCTTTGCTGCGTTGATATGGTACTGCCATCGTGTAGTTGAAGAAACGGTTATGAAACTTGTGCTACCCATCAGTTTCTGTACTTTGCATAAGATGTTGTGAAATTTAACCAGCTTTAATGCACCTCTTAAATATAATCTTAAATAGAAGCACTTGGATGGGTGGTACTGGGAAAGAAATCTGAAAGACAATACCTCTATTAAACATTTCTCTTGGAATGACAAGCCAAAGAATCATTCAAGGTGCAGGATACATCTATGACAATTGCATGTCAAAATGAAAGTGTACAGCATTCTGGGTGGACATTTTGGGGTTTATAATTGGTAGTTGTCCATTGGGTGACGTAGCACACGGTTTATTTGTCTTAGTTCACTGTTCGCATTTGACAAGTTGCTATCCTGTATGGTCAAGTGCATGGTGTAATGTCTTAAGATTATAGTGCACAATATCAAACGCAGCCATTAGTCTTTATTAATCTATTGTGTATTGAGACCCAGGAAAAATTCTCTGCAGCTCTTTATTCATCTCCATTCACCTGTTATTACCCATGCTTTGTGAAAATGCAGAAATGTTGAACAAAAATGTGTGGCATTACACGTGAGCCTCTAATATCGTTAATCTCAAGAATGGACTGCGTTAACCGAAGAATAATTTACCTGACATTTTACACAAAAATTCAATAGATTAATCAAAATGTACTAACTACTAACAAAACATTAACAACACTGTGTGACACATTTGCTTTCCACTCACTGCCTTCAACATTGTGGAGCTTGTGAACATAAGAAAATGGCTGAATGTGTACTGGAAATATTAACCATAGCCCCCCCTCCAACCACTCAAAAAAGCACTGCTGTCATAGATGTTAGTTTGCAGTATCTGAACAGACAGAACCGTCTGCTATAACTCCCAAAGAATGACTAGAACTAGTTTCTCAATCACCGAAAGTAAAAAAAAATTATATCCTTGACTACTCGAATTGACGTTGAAAAAAGATTCGCTTTCAGCTATCTTATTACCGCCTGATTCACAAGTGCAAAGCACACACAAACAGTGTAGCACAAGACTGGTTTAAAAATAACCCGTAGTTGTCGAGGAAAGAGCAGGGTGTCCCAATTCCAGAAGCTTAGAAAGCAGGATAAGCACTTCTATACATCCACGTGTCTCTATTGTTTCTGTTGGATTGGATCCAGTTTGCCTCCCTTTTCCCGGTACTTTCCCAAACTCACTTGCTCTGGGAAAGTGTCGGGTCGAGGTTCTGAATTGCTCGGGGTCTGCCGGAGAACAGAAGAGAAACTGCTTGGGCTTGCAGGCCAGGATAGTGAGACAACGATAAAGGTTTTGGCCTGGACCCCTGCATTTGCGAGTACAATAACACATTGTGTTGTGTAACATGTGCATGGGTAGGATTTTGTTTTTCAGTCTTTTATTAGTTAGATTCAAGGTTTGGCTTGAAACGCTGAACTGTTTCGAGGGTGAAGAAAAAGGGGCAAATTTGAGCATTATGTAATTTTAGGAAGCCAGAATTATATGGTTGGCTGAGTTCAGGGACTCGAGTGTCTCGTACATTGCAGTCCCTGTGAGGGCCTCTGTCTGGGCTGTTTGGCGCTTGAGAGACAGCGGTTTACACATCTAATATGGAGCTATGTCTGCACACTCGTGTGTGTGTGTGTGTGTGTGTGTGTGTGTGTGTGTGTGTGTGTGTGTGTGTGTGTGTGTGTGTGTGTGTGTGTGTGTGTGTGTGTGTGTGTGTGTGTGTGTGTGTGTGTGTGTGCATGCGCGTATGCTCCTAGGACTAATAAAGCCCACCTGTGCAAGTTTGCTTGCTTCTATGTTAACCCTGAAATCCAAGAGAGATCTCAACACACAACATCCTGTGCACCAATTAAAACTAACACACACACACTCTAACTCTCTTCTCCCATCCTCCCTTTTTCCCTCCCTCTGTCCCTCTCACCCTTCCTCCCTCTCTCCCTGTCCGTCATAGTTTCCAGCAGCCGCGGAAGGGGGAGGGTCGGGGTGACACAGAGTGTAACAGGACCACAGCGGTCCATTCAGCTGGAGGAGTTCTGAGGGATTGCTTCCGCGCTTGTTGTTTTCTTCTTCTTCTTTTTTTTTTTTTTAACCCCTGATGATCATCCCTCCCCCATGACCTTCCTCAAGAGGCCCCTGGTCACCCTCATGTGTAGCAGGCTGGGTCGTTTTTCTGGCTCGGTGTATGTGTGTGATTGGGGGTAGGTTGGTGTGCCAGTGGGGGGATTAGGGGGAGTTTCTGGCAGTGCCTTTGATCAGCAAAGCATAAACAAGAAGGGCTTGAAAATGGGTGGTGTGGAGGGGAGGTAAAGTGCTGAGTCAGACACTCTTTCTGACGTACTTTATTTCTGTTTTTCTTCTACGTTCACTTTCTCTTTCTGCCTCACTCTTTGTCTCTCCATTTCATCACGGGACATAAGAAAGCTAATGGTTTACTTTTAAGCTACAACGTTGCTTTGTGCACAAGTGACAGCAATGATCGATCAAGGTAGCACAATAAACACGTAAATAAATGAACAAATACTGAACAATTCAATGCGTTGGTGCTTCTCAAAATCGGGTCTGATTGGTTACAGGTTACACAGAGATGGGAACAGATGGAAACAGGCTGCACAATATGAATCCTTGATTCCAGACATTTTTTTCAATTCTAAGAATCAATCTTGTATAATGTTTTTAATGAGCGTCATGTTGACCAGTTCTACGCTAGCAATGTGATGCTATCCTTGTGTGAGTGGAGCCAGCACTTGAGTCACAGGTTTATCTGGTCACTGCTCCTTAAAGCTTAATTTAACTTGAATATTCACTGCCAAATTAGCAATCTGACATAATTTGCCGAGATAATGATAAATTTAGTAATTTCTGCTTTTTTTTTTTTTTTTTTGTTTATGCTAAAGTAAAATTTGTTTGGTGGAAGTCAGGTAGCAAACAGTACCAGCACAATTTGACATGACTTTTTAAAAAAACAACTCTGATTCTTGATTGGCTTCCAATCCTAATCCACAGATAAAGCATATTCCAGTGTTTGGATTACTTATTCTAAGCCAAAACATTACCACTAGCTAACTAACTTTGCTGACGCTACAATGCAGCCCAAATCGGTCATAAAACCTTGTGGCTAATCCAACCGAGTGAACAGAAACAAGAGGTCAGAAAACATCTTTTTCAACAGTGAGGTGAATGGTGCTTGTTCTAAGAAATCTGCAAACACCACAACTAAATCTTCAGTTTTACTGTCATTATATAAAAGATCCCATCAAGATCTACAGAGTAGTGATTAGCTTAGCACTAACTTTTGGTTTCACAGGAAAAAATTTGAATAACTGAAATCTCTGCATAACGTCACTATTTTTCAATGTCAAAGCTTCTCAATTGGGGCCCAAGAGCCGAGTACTGGAAGCGGGGGATTGCTGTGAATAGTGTTGGGCTTTTCGGGGTTGTAGCTCTGTCTGAGCCTTTGTCTGTCAGGTAAAAGCTTTGGAAACGTGGCGCCAGATCGTTCAATGGGCTGACACTTCAGTGTGGCGAAGCAAGCAGTGAGAGAAAGAACTGGCTGGGAAGAGCCCTAGGCGTGACCCTGCCTGAATGAGACAGGCCCGGCCTGCCAGGGAGCCCTTTTCCTCGATTAGCCCTCCATCTTAATCGAGCAGCAAGTCGCAACAAAGCAATAATTAGAAATGCCTCCCTGCCACACAGGCAGAGCAAAGCTTTCTCTGTAGAGAAAAGGTCTCGCATAAGAAAAAGAAAGGGAAAAAAAAAACCCAAAAGCTTTTGTTATTTTGTCCTAAATGTTTTTGAAAAAGGTCAGAATAAATATCAAGTTGAAAAGTCCTCATTTCACCACTCGTGATTAACATGTTGCTTAACCTTTAAGTGTGGCAAACTGCAAGGCACCACGCAAACCTGGCAGGACCGAAAGTCACAAACCCTCTCCTGCTCTATACTGGCTTTGTTTAGGCATTAGATAAACACAAGTGTGTGCGTGTGTGTCAGCACCGGGAGTGTGTTTCAGGGATGGTTTTTCCTTGAAAGGCGCTAGGGTTCTTTGTGTTACACTCCAACGATCCTCCAGTCTGCTGCTCATGAGCAGATCACATGTAATCTGGGCTAAAGTTGACTCTGCTCTGCTGCTCACTCCTCCTCCTCCTCCTCCTCCTCTCTTTCTCTCACTGCTGCCCTACCAGACTGCAAAATCTGGGTTGTGAAATGAGCTCCCAAAACACGACTATTTTTAGTCTCGGCAGACAAATGGACTCGAGTCGCCAGCACACAGTCAACCGAGTTCAACTTGCTTTAGCTTGCACAGGAGGAAGGCAATAAATGTAATTTTGATCTCAAGCCTCAAATCGTGCTCTGAGTATGCTACAGCAGTATGTAGAAAAGTTTGTGAAATAATTTCCTTTTCTTGTTGTTTCCTCACAGTTAAATTGAATGATTAAAGCCAGTAAACCCACCCAACAACAAAAGTTATGCTTCCATCCAGATTTGTGACATCATTTCCAAGAAAATGTGAAGTGTTTTTCCATCAACTACCGTTTTTAAAGAGAAATAACATGATGTCATCATCAAGCCACCGGCCAAACAAATAGTCATTGAGAGACTGGACCAGACACTTGCTCTTTTTTTTTTCCTCCTTAAAGAAATCTGTTCTTTCATTGCTCCTCATGACCTCTTTAAGCAGTAAAACAGCAGTGGTTCTCTAGCACTCCTAGGTTTTGCAAACTTCTGGTCAGTAATACTAAAAACTTTCTTCTAGCATTTTTTGCTATTTTCAAGTATCTTTCAGGTTAGGTAAAAAAAAAAAATAAATGTATTACCGTGTATAAACAAAAAATGCAATTGAATTGTACATTATATAGACAAAATCATTGGGTCAACCAACCTTTTTCAGGATTTGCCATTTTCCATAAACTGATACTACAAAAGGCACACAATTGTGTAGAATGTCTTTGGATGCAATAGCATGAAAATTCCCCATTACTTGAACTAGGAGAACCAAACCTGTTCCAGCATCACGATGCCCCTGTGCACAAAACCAGCTTTATAAAGATATTTGTTAGAGTGGAAGATCTTGAGTGGCCTTCTATAGAGTTCTGACCTCAACCCTATTAAACACCTTTGGGGTGAATTGGAACACTGATTGCACCCCAGGCCTGACTTTACTAACACCCGTGTCACTGGAGGAGCACAAATCTCCACATGCATGCTCCAAAATCTATTGGAACACCTTTCCAAAAGTGTGAAGGTTATCAGTAATGAGATGTTCAAAATGACAATATTATTGTCAGTTGTCTATAAACTGTTCATACAGTGAAGTTATTTCAAAAGTTAAGTATTTGAATGCATTTGAATATTGAGGCTTTAGAAGAAGTTACAACTTCCTGAAGGAAAATTTCGAGGCTGCATTTCTTTTTTTTCTTTTTTTATATATCTTAAGTCTCATTCCACAGTAATGTTTCTTGCTGGTATTCAGATTTATTTTTAATTTGTTGGCAAATCCACATGGACCAACATTTTTTTATTGTTAAAGCAGGATACATTTTATTTCACTATTTGCTGTTCATACTCACTACATACAACTTATATTTATATACTAGACTCTCCTCTTTTTCCTGTTTGAATTTTTGTTAAAAATAAGAAAAAAGTGACTTACTGAGAAAACAGAAAGCTCAAGATGCATGTGGAGGTAGGCTGTTACGAATGTCACAATGTGCTAACACTGAAGACCATCTTCTTATAGAAAGAAAATCTCTCACACTGTATCGTATAATGATATAATTTTTCTTTGTTATATACTAGCATGTCAATTATCATGTTGATTGTCCCATGTTGCTTTGTATGAGTTTTTTGCTATAGAAAGGATAATGTTAGCCTGCACTGAGAACACCACCTCGACCAATTAGATTTGAGAATTCTGCATCATTTGGCTTTACTGATCATAGCGCATAAATGTGTTTTAGTTTTTTTTTTAATTGTCATTTTCTTCTCTCCCTGCAGCCACCTTGACCAGTCTACAACCTGGCAGGACCCTCGTAAGGCCATTCTCCAGATGAACCAGACAAACTCAGCCAGCCCCGTCCCTGTGCAGCAGCAAAACCTCCTGAACCCAGCCACAGGTTTGCACACAACTTCTTCACGCTCGCAGACCACAATCATGCTTAGAAGCCTGTAGTGCACCTGAGTGAAAGCAGCGCGCACACACACACTCACGCACACAAACACGCGTGTAAACGGAAGCTTGACGTGCAGAGTAGTAGGAGTGGGTCTGTAGCACATGCTGAGCCGATGTTTATCTGAAAGCCTGGAGTAGATCTGGGATTCGTAAAAACATGACCAGTCCTGCCCCACGTCAGCACGCTGCTCAGTTCTCTACATCTCCTACCGCTCACAAGCCCTTTGTAGTCTCCACCCTGTGTTTTTGGAAACGTTCAGAGGTCACGTAATCATTCGGAATGCCTCAGCCCTTTAATTTGGAATTGTGTGTGTGTGTGTGTGTGTGTGTGTGTGTGTGTGTGTGTGTGTGTGTGTGTGTAGTGGAGCTTGGTAATATGATGATATGCTGGTAATATGATAAAAACCTACTCTTTACACATTTTATAATACTATTATATCACAATACATTACATAGTATACATTATGATATTTATGCTGGGTGACAAACAAATATTCAGGTTTTTTTTATATTATATATTTTTTTTGCAAGCATGCCCATTCCTATACCTATTAATGAAGCTGTGTAAGATTCTTCAGCAGCTTATCTTCTTTCATCCCTTTTTTTTTTTATTTATTTATTTTTTTATTATTCTGTGTTTGCCATAGTTTCCCAATCACGATCCTTTATTCTGTTATCTTTGCTCTTATACTCTTTCGGATATTTTTTATGAAATTGTTCATGCACAAATGGCATCAGTTAAGACTAAGTTTGGTATGTAATGATTTAGTCTTGACTGTAAGCTTCCTTCAAATGGCTTCAGCCTCAGACATCAAACATGTCTTGACTAATCACCACAGTTTTGGCAAATATCGAATTTGGCCCAAATAGGGATGCAAAAGTAAAATGTTTCACACCGTGTTTGTGATCTCAATGCAGTGTTGGTATTGATGCATCTCTACTACAAACACAGCTACTATTCAAAAACATACATTGACATAATAGGGAAATGGTCACAATCCATAGTGCTTGGTGGTCGATCTCTAACCCAGCTGTTCTCTCTCAGGTCCTCTTCCTGAAGGCTGGGAGCAGGCCATCACAGCAGAGGGAGAGATCTACTACATCAACCACAAGAATAAAACCACGTCCTGGCTGGACCCAAGGCTCGACCCACGCTATGGTGAGCTCTATAATCGCTTTATGCCTTTGCCAATATATTTAAAATGGCAGATAGTACACACCGCTATAGCAATTTAAAATGTTATGCTAAGTACAGTCCAGCCTTTATTTTATATCATCTTCATCAGAAAGTCTGCTTTTCACTTTAATTTATTTCTCTTCACTAAAGGTTGCCTACCAATATTCTTATTTACTTTAGGAAATGTAAATTAATTACAATTAAATAAGATTATTATAATATTTTTTATATTCCCTGCCCAATCAGTACAATATCCGCTCAGAGAAACAAGCTCTCTGTGGTACTCCATATTCTCTAAACAGGTGAAGAAGAAAAAAATTGTTGACCACCAACAATTCGAACAAGAACAAGGTGTGTCAATCATGCTGCCAGGAAATTTGATTAAAATCCTTTTTTTCCCCCCATTCGAATTCGGTTGACATGAACGTGTTTCAGGGACGTGACGCTCAGAAGAAACACTAAACCTGATGGTTGCTTTGAACCGCCATCCAAAATCACAGACTGTAAATTTAATCGCAATAATAAACATTCAAATAATTATTCTTTTGGTGCAGTTTTAAAAAATTCCCACAGGGAGTTTGATTTGATCTTAATGCTGCCCCAGTTGAAAAACAAACACTGCTCTACTGGAATAGTGAAACATTTTCTTTTTGTTTTAGTGCACAATCCACCAGTTTCGACTGACAACACAGAATGACTGTTGTGTTTTCAAAATTAATGGATGGCCTTTAGTAGGCTGAAGACTCATGGAGATTCTATCTGTTTTGTGTGTGTGAGTGAGAGAGAGACAGTTTTCTGAAAATATTCCTGCTTCCTGTGACTCATATTGAGGTTGGCTGAAACCGCTCCTAAATCAGGACTCGACCATGTCTGTGTATGTGCATGTGTATGTGTGCGTTCTCTTACTAATTACTCCACACATGTAGAGTGTATTGCTTATACATTCTGTACACAGAAATTGTATTCTTTCCTCTTACAAAAGATGAATATTAGATTCCCTTCATGTTAATTAAACCAGACCAGATGCCTTTTAGTTTAAATACGTAAACTTTTGGTATATTTGGCAGCATTGGTGGTCTAAAAAAAATATATATCCTTTTCCCCCCTCCCCAGCTTTGCCCTCTCACTTTCTCTTGCTCTCACTTCCTCTCTCTTTCTCTCTCTCTCTCTCTCTCTCTCTCTCCCACTCTCTCTCTCTCTCTCTCTCTCTCTCTCTCTCTCTCTCTCTCCCACTCTCTATAATCCTCTCCATCCGTATGGCTCACAAAGAGATGAAGGCTTTTGCTTATGTCACTTTGAGTTACTCACGCTTGGAAGTACTTTCCCTTCATCCTAAAAACATTCCCTTATTTCCCCTTATCCCCCCCTTCTCTCGCTCCCTCTCGTTTAAGTACACGTGAGCCCGTTTTTCTGCTTAAAAAAGTCTGTGTTGACGTTTTCATAGAGGTGGTTTCATGGGAAAAGTGGAAAACGGTGTGCGCCCCTGCCACGTCTTCCAAGACGCCGAAACGCCACTCTGAAACGTTCAGCTCTTTGAAGATTTATAAGTCCTGAATGTACGTGTCTGGCGGGCCCCAAAAGTTGTTGTAATGTGAGGGGGAAAGAGTGGTGCAAAATTGGGAAAGCTGGAGAAAAGGGTGGGGGGGTCAGTTCTTTACCGCAAAGAACTGGATAACATTTTCTTAGATGAAGCCGAAAAAGTAGTGCTCGTTTTCCTGCTAAATTTACCAGATTAGCCTGTAGGACTATCAACAGATATCAGCACCTTTTATACACCTCTTAGTGTATTTGTTTAGACTTTGTTATTCTTTACACTTAATATGGAAGTCATTAGCGAAGTTATTCCCCCGTCATTGGGGAAAATGTTATCCAACTCAACGGTCAAAAATGTTTTCAAGTATGGCTAATTAATGTTATTAAAAATATCAATAGTAAGCTCCAAAACTTATCTTTTGCAGATATTAAATGTGTTGGGCATGTTTGCTGTAGTGGTTGTATAAATAGTTAAATTTAAAAGAAACTGGTAAATTACCTAAAAAATTGTATCTAGATATGTTGAGTGACCACTGCTGTTAGCTAGTTAGCTAATATTTGGCTTAAAACAAAATATGTTCCTATTCAAGTGAAAAACCAAAACAAATGATAAACTGCAAACATTTTTTCTTTTTAGTTTTGATTTTACGTTCTAATTTTCTTAAATTGGGCATATGAGGCAAAGAAATGTTAAGGTGTTTTCTGAGGTGTTGAGTTCTAAATGCAGTTCTGTGAGGGAATATAATCTGATCTTGTGGTTTTTTTTGTTTTGTTTTTTAACAACTTGCTTTTGTGAACCTGTAACAATGGCTGTCTATGTTTTTAGGACATTCTGAGGTAAATCTTCAGCAATACATAGTGTTTGTTTGTACATTGATAAATGGTAATTATTATTATTATTATTATTATTATGTCTTCCTAAATTATATTTCCTGTAACTGGGTTGGAGATGTAGATTTTGTCCCGGTTATGTCTGAAGATTGTATTACATTGCTGGCAGAAAATGGTTAGGACTAGTTAGTGCGTAGGAACTGAACAGAACGAAATAATCTGAGGTGAAATTACTCAAAAAAGAGAATTTGATCAAGAATTCATAGAAGGAGGATCAACTGCCTCATCCCCTTCTAGTGATATTTGTTTTCTCTTTCCTTGTGTGTTTTTTCTTGTTTCTCTCTTTTTCCTCCCTCGTTCTGCCTCTTAGCCTTCTCACTCTTTCTGTTTCTCCCCCCCAATGAGGCCCAGAGTGGGCAGGACGCTTTTCTGCTGCACATGCAGACGGACTTGAGTCGGAGCCAGATCTCTTTATACTGCAGCGCTGCACCTAATCTCTTCCAGGCCTTTTCACTCAGAGAGCAAGGGAGGGAGGAAGGGAAGAGTACAAAGGGGGGCTGACTGAGGCAGGCTCATAGAGAGGGGGAAGGGAACGAGAGAGAAAGGAACAGAAGAAAAGTTAGAAGGCTGACATGCGTCTACAGGAATGACTGGGAGCAGTGGAGGAGGAGCTTCACAAATTGGCCTGGACTTAGTGTTCCCAAATGGAGCCTGCATGTTTTTTCACACTTCGTCTGCAAAGAGCACAAACCGAGAGGAGCCACAGATAAAGCCACAAGCACAAGCAGACACGCACGCAAAGTTGTTCCGCCGTTTTTTTTTTTTTTTTTTGTTGTTTGTTTCCCCCAGTGCCGCTAAAAGGCTATCGGGTTATCTGCTGTTATTTTTTCCGCCTGCACTTCAGTGCAGGAGTTGGCACCTTGTCGCCTGGTGCTGAGTGATGTCACTCTCTTATGGAGCTCTCATCTTTTCCAGAGCTGTGCTATGAGCTAATCCTGACTCACACACAGGCTGCACGCTTGCCACAGGCCAACAGTTCAGATGCACATGTGTGAATGGTTAACGTTTGTGACTTCAGCGTGATGCATTCACTAAATGCACGCAAAAAGATCTGAAACATCTGAGTCATCTTTTTAGTCCAGATTGTACTATGTTTATAGAGCATATAGCAGCCATCTTGATCTTGTTTTCAGCTACAAAAGAGAGAAAGAGAGAGAGCGCGCAGAGTTCTAGTGAGAAACTCTCTTTTTTTCATTCTTTTTACCATCAAATATTTTATCAGCCTGGACGCTTTAAAGAACAAACATGTTAACTGGACAGCAGGCAAATATATGCAGAGGTTCAAAGAGGCCGTGCCCTGTTGTGCTCCTCTAGAACGTATCCGATAGTTTGGTGGCTTGCTCAGGGTCTTGCCTGCATGTCTATGATCCTGATGGTGTTGGTAAAGGATGAAGGTTTGATAAGGGGCTGCTGCAACGTGTTCCACACGAGCGTGAAAAATACAAAAGGGAAGATAGCATTAGCGCTTATCTGTCTCAGTCTCTTTCTTACTTTTATCTCTCTGATTTATGGAGTCTTTCTGACGCTGTCTGGATCAGTGTTTTTTTTTTTTTTATCCTGGTTTTTATTTATTTATTTTTATAGAAATAATTCCACATCATAACACTAACCACAAATACTACAATCCCATATTTCCTATATATCCGTGGATCATTCGTTTAGCTTTTGTTTGCTTAACAGTTGTTATTTGAAAAACTGATCAGGGTTGATTATTTTTCCCTGTATATTTATTCCATTTTTATCTAAATAAAGAAAATTAGATTTTGAAATACAATCTGTACAAATAGGGGTTTTTTTTAGATAGGTTTATTTTGGCCAATTCTTTTGCTGCAGTGCAAAAAAAAAAAATCTTTTTATTTATTGATTTATTTTTTTTTACAAAAAAGGGCTGATATTTAGAAAGCGATATGTCAGTATTAAACCGGTTTTAAGGTAAAAACCTGGTATGCTCTACTATGTGGTAAGATATTAATTAGTAGTCATTAATTCTTTGATTAAAATAATCAAAATAATAATCAATAGTCCTGAATCTTCAGCCAGACTTTAGCATTGTGTACATCTGAGTCTATTTTGTCTACAATTTCAACTTGGGGGGAAAAAAACCCCACAATGTGCCCATTCCGGGGGACAAGAAGCAACAGGTTCGAGAGTAACAGCTCATTAGCTGTGTTTCCTCCTACTTTGGGAATAACTTACTCTGTAGTGCTAGTGCACACGGTTTTGCTTCAATAGACCCATATCTATGTGAGATAAGGGTATGAAAGGACACACACAATTTATCACCCCTGCAAGCACACCCACGCTCTGTGCTATACCACTCAGAACATTCCCACACAGCAGTACAGCCTCTGGCAAGGTGGGGGAGGGTTAGAGGTGTGTGTGTGTGTGTGTGTGTGTGTGTGTGTGTGCGTGTGCGTATGTGCGTATGTGCGTATGTGCGCGCAAGGCTCCAATCTGATTCCCATGGAGAGAGGAAAGCGGAGACTCATTCAAGCCCGAGCAAGTAAACACACACTGATTGAATGGTGACTAGACCGGCCGGGGGGGAGGGCTGGGCTCTGCTGCATCACAACACCAGCGGCGTCACGTCTTTGTGTTAATTGGTGGCCCGGACGCATAAGTAAACAGTGATCGTCCCCGTTTGATTACAGTAACACTTCCCACAATCAGCGCCATTTGTTTCAGCTATTCCAGGGCTCTGCAATACACATGACCTCATTCACATGCATTAAGTGGTTCCCGGGCCAATTGTTAAAGAGCACCTGCACACACCCGGTCCTGCAGACACCCCGACTGCAGCTATTTACAACATAATCTTCGTTAAATCTGTAATAAATATGAATATTAACAGCAGCTGTGTTGGCTATATTATGGGAAATGTTACTAGTTGCATTTTTGGCAGCTTTTGGTTTGAAGCATAGATCATTTGACTAAAAGCCAAGATGTTTCATGTGTATCATGTGTGCAAGGTTGTTCAGTTTGTAGAAAACTGATTAATAGGCACAAAATAATTCCACTCTTTTGAATTACAATGTAGGTCTCCCTTTGGATGGGATTATCTGTCAGTTTTTGTGAATGTAGCTGGTTGATCTGATATGTGATATGTAGCTGGTCCCTGTGAGGAAAAGCTGCTTAAATAAAAAGAAATGATAAAAATGCCAGAAGGTTTCCTTTTGGTTACTGATGTTACACCTAGGTTTGTTTAGGTGTAACTACGGTAATTATTATTAGTAGCAGTAATTATCTCGCAATGTTAATGCCTATTAATCATTTTTCTACTAAACAACCATACTTTAATAGACAGATAAGACATGCTGTAGGTTTGGGTGTAGGAGAAATAAAGTTCAAAAGTACAAATCGCTTCTTTCTTTTTTATTTCTTCCTATGTGTAGCTCTGAACCAGCAACGAATTACCCAGAGTGCTCCTGTAAAGCCAGGCACCCAGCTCCCCTCCAGTCCCCAGAACCCAACCATCATGGGTGGTAACAACCAGATGAGACTGCAGCAGCTACAGCTGGAGAAAGAGAGATTGAGGCTTAAACACCAGGAGCTGCTCCGCCCGAGACCGCAGGTCAGACACGTACACATACACACCTCCAGCACCAAATGCAACACAGGCATGTTCTTTAAGTGTCGAATGCAGAGAAAGGGGGTCACAGGATAAACTTGCATTGCTGTTTCTGTATATACTCAATGGACAAAATTTTTGTTCTTCCCCAAACTGTTACCTTAAAGTTGTATAGAATGTCTTCGGATGCGGTAGTATTATATTTCCACTTCACTTGGACTAGAAGACGCAAACCTGTTCCACGACAATGCCCGTGTGCACAAATCCAACTCCATGTATAAATGGTTTACATGGGTTTGAGTGAAGGATCTTGAGTGGCCTGCTATAAAGCTCTAACCTCAACCCTATTGAACACCTTTGAAAATAATTGGAACACTGACTGCACCCCAGGTCTTCTCTCTTCACCTACATCAGTACAAGACTTTCCACAAATTTCCACAAGCACACGCCATGATCAAGATCTCTTCCCAATAGAGTGGAGGTTATAATAACAGTAAATGGGGACTAAATGGGATGTTCAGAAGTACATACAAATTTTGTGGCCACGTTTCCACAAACCTTTGTCCATAAAGTGTATTTTATGTATATTTTTAAATAAGAAATTGAGTACAACATGAATTAATCTAGTCAGAAAACCTCTTTTAATGAAACAGAATATGTTGGATTGTATTAAATGTAACTTTTATAACAGTTTCGCATTTGTCATGATGGAGGATTTGTGAATCTTTATGAGTATCAGTCGTCTAATGAACACTTGATCCTCAGCCTTTGTTATAACGATCATCACTGTGATGATAAACACAAGTGCTTCGCTTTGGTCTGAGGATCGTGTGTGTGTGTATGTGTATGTGTGTGTCCTGTCTATAAGTCACTCGTGTGGAGTGATGTGCGTGTGTGTGTGTGTGTGTGTCGGGGGTGACTGAAAAGGGTCAGGGATCGGAAGAAGAGGAGGAGGTTTGGTAGGGTAGGGGGCCAGACGGGGACGAGGAGCTCGGAGCCGGGAGAGTTGAAGGGGGGCAGCTTTGGAATGTAAACACAGTGTTGACTCAGCTCTGTGAACATCGAACACACAAACCAAACCGACCGAGCTTTTCAGCCCGAAGCAGCTTGCTATAATGAAGTCAGCCCCAGTTCCGTCAAATGCAGCATGAGATAGAACACGTGACATTATCACAAATGCACTATTCAAGACTTTCTTGTAAAACGAGTCAAACTGATTAAACACTCTTCATTTCCTGCATCTCCTTTTTTTTTTTTCTCCCTTTAGCCTGTATCACCTTTGCGGTTCTTCATTCCTAGGAAGTGTTCAATAAAAAAAAAAACGGACGTGACCCTGTGCTCTACCCTCCACTTAATGACACGCAATAAACCCACACCTTAGCAACATGCAGTTAACCACCCAGTTGGGACGAGGCCATAAAATCACAGAGGACGCTTACAGAAAGAGACTTTCACAATCTTTTGACAAATGAGAACCAGATCTGTAGCTTGTGACACGTTGTCTGGGATGGGCATCATATCATCATTCAACAGGGTAATAGAGGAAACAGCTGTAAGAAAAACCTGTGGGTGAAACTTTGGTGTATTTTTTTTTGTGTGTTGTTGTTGTTGTTGTTGTGTACCTTCATTCGGTAAAACCCGAATTGTTTGTTGGCTAATGAAACAATCTTTTTTTTTTTCCTTGCAAGTCTTCAGAAACATTTAATTACAATTCCCTTACACAATAAGGATACATACAATAATGTATACAACCACTGCTTTGTTGGATGAAGGTCAACTATAATTATTATTATATATGTCCTTTTAATCATGTGGTGTATGTATTTTTGTAGGAGCTGGCTTTGAGGAACCAGCTGCCCTCCAGCATGGAGCAGGACAGTGGCACTCAGAACACGGTTTCATCCCCTGGCATGGGACAGGACGGCCGCAGCATGACCACCAACAGCTCAGACCCCTTCCTCAACAGGTGAGAATATATACCTGCTTGTCATTAGTAGCCATCAAGGATCTATGCTTGAAGGAACTCGTAACTTTGAATTCCACTTTTAATTAGTGTAGTTCACAGGTGGGAATAATCATGAAACATCGAACAAGTTATATGATCATTCTCTGGCAATTCTTCTAACGCGTTTCTCATCATTGGATAATCCGGTGAACAAAAATGAGTCAGTTCCTGTGTGACTAGGCAGATTCTGGCCACACTTAACAGAACTGCGCCACCAAGTGGTCAGTGGTGGAAAAATAGCAATAAATATACATACCTATAACAGTGTACAAGCATTTTTCGAGGACCGAATAATGATACCAGTGTTTATTATGTCAGATATACATCATAATTATAATGTGGTGACGTGCAGGTAAAATGATTTACACCAAATCATCCTTGGAATTATTTAGTAACTATAAAATCATGTGTGGAATAACATTTGTCTCAACCTGTGTATGTACACACATCTGTCTGTGTGTGTGTGTGTGTGTGTGTGTGTGTGTGTGTGTGTGTGTGTGTGTGTGTACATCTGTGTGTGTGTGTGGGTCTGTGTGCCTCTTTTTTGTGTTTGTGCATCTCTTGTTTGTTTGTCTGTAAGTCTCATTTGAGTCAGTGTGTCCTTTTTGTGTCTGTGTATCTTCTGTTTGTATCTGTCTGTGTCTCTTTGTGCGTCTCCTGTTTCGTATCCATGTGTGTCTCTCAGCACATCCTGTGTCCTGTTTAGTCTGTGTCTTTTTGTGCATTTCCTGTTGGTGTCTGTCTGTCTCTCCGCACATCCTGTGTCCAGTTTTGTCTGTCTTTTTGTGCATTTCCTGTTGGTCTCTGTGTGTCTCTCAGCACATCCTGTGTCCTGTTTTGTCTGTCTTTTTGTGCATCTGTATAAATGTCTCTCCATGCACTTTACGTGTTTGCACACTTCCTGTCTGACTGTCTTATACTGCCTGTATTGTTGTTTCTTCTCTGTTTATATACCTGTGGGTCTTTTTCTATGTCTTCTGTTTGTGTATCAGTTTGTGTGTGTTTGCACATCTCATGTGGGTCTATGTCTATGTCTTTGTGTCCTCTGTCTGTATTGTGTATGAGTGATTATAAGAGTGTGAGAAAAGAGAAAGGGCTTGCGAACAAGCAGTGCTGCTCGTGAGAATATGTGCTCTCAGCTTTAGACAGGTCATCTCCCCCTCTCTCTCGCTCTCTCTCTCTCTCTCTCTCACACACACACACACACACACACACACACACACACACACACACACACACACACACACAGACGGACACACACACAAAGACCCCATTCATCAATGCACATTTATCCACTACACACCACACACACACACCTCTTACTCTCTTCATTAGTGTAAGCCTGCTGTATTTGCTCTCGCACTGTACCCCTGCACACTGGCCTCTGTTTACGGAGAGGTGTGATTCCGAAGCCTGCTCCAAACACCCTTTTACAACTTCACTTTCGCGCTGTGACAGATTTTCAGCTCACTGCTGGGTTTTACGCGTTCTTCTCTTATTGTTAAGTAATATTTTAATAAATCAATAAAAATATTATTCAGAAGCATAAGACTTATATGTATAGTTTGCTGGAGTAAGAATTTTCAGTTCATGTTTTCTCCTAAACTTATAACAATATATATATATTTTTAGTATTACAACCGCTTTATATTTTTTCTTGCTTTTTTCTTGATTATATTTGTGAATATAAGAGCAGTCATGCTGACATGGCATAGAGGGTTGTCAACCCTCAGTCATCTGGTAAATGACTGAGAAAAACTATTCCATTATTTATTAATGTACAATTCATCATTAGTTTACACCGTGATTTTAGAAGCAGAGCGTTAACTTTCTTCGGTCTGTTTCTCTCCCCACAGTGGGACGTATCACTCCAGAGATGAGAGCACAGACAGTGGCCTGAGCATGAGCAGCTACAGCGTCCCCCGCACTCCAGACGACTTCCTGAACAGTGTAGACGAGATGGAGACAAGTATGATTCCTCAATAAACTTCTAGCACCCCTGCTTTTAATTTATGACTGCTGATTATACAGTTTAGGATGTTTTTATATATTCATATACAGTCGTATGCTAACATTTCATCATTAGTTATTTAAACAATTTATTTATGTCTTCGTTCATTTTTCTTGTTATTCTTGTTTTGCTGATGATTTGTACCTGTTGGAAAACATGCAGGTTTATTAATCAGTCAGTGCAAATTGTAATTCGAGTGTAATTTTAGAGTCTTTTAACACATTTACCTGCACATCTGAGAGAAATGTTGATATTCCTGATTTGTTTGTTTCATTGACCTTTACAGGGTGAAAGACTTGAGCTACCTAAAGCCTTATTCAGATTTGATTAGTTACTAACGTGGTGGTGATGTAACATTTATTACTGGCATTTACTGGGATTTTTGTCCTGTATGAACTGATGACAATATTTGACAGACAGTACATGTACGCATCTGAAAAAAATGACTATTTTAGATGACCAGTAGAAATAGCCAGAGGTGAAATATCCTGTGAGAATTGACAACATTTCTAATGCATTCCTGTTCTAAAGTGATTTGGTCTGGAACACCATAATGAAATCATGTATTGAGCTGAAATACAGAACAATAAAAGAAGCGAAGGATTTTAAAATACATAAGTAGCCCAAATAAATGTTTGTCATGTGACCTGCTAATGATGAACGTAAGTACATATCGGTAAAAGCAATTAGTGTGTTATTAAAATAACTTGTATATAACCTTCAATCTGATGACCATTCACACTCATCTCTGTGATTTCTGATCCTGTTTAAATCTGTCATCATTCCTTTGCATTACCAGAGCTACATTATACATGGCATCCCTATTTCCCAGTTGTCTAGAAATAGTTGGACAGCAAGTTATTGGGTTCACAAATTTTTACTGCTAGCAGATGAAGTAAATCTTACAAACTGATAAACATGGTTCTTTTTAAAGATTCGAGAAAGAAACCGTTTCTCAAGTCTCTTTGTCTTCTCGCACCCTTTAGGTGACTCCCTTGGCCCTGCGTCCTTGGCGACCCAGCCGAGCCGTTTCCCAAACTACCTAGATGAAATCCCAGGCACCGATGTAGACTTGGGCACCCTGGAGGGCGAGAGCATGGCGGTCGAGGGCGAAGAGCTGATGCCGAGCCTGCAGGAGGCGCTGAGCTCCGACATCCTGAACGACATGGAATCCGTGCTGGCTGCGACCAAGATCGACAAAGAGAGCTTTCTGACCTGGCTATAGATCAGCTTTAACACACACTATGCCTCCACTCTCTTCACAACAAACTGCTGCCTAGGCCAATCTGTGAAGGATGTGTAGACGCTTTGAGGGCTTTTTTTGTGTGTGTGGTTTTTTTTTTAATTGACATTTTACTCCCTTAGACTTTGATTGGGGTTTTTTTTTTTCTTTCTTTTCTTCTTTTTTTTCACTCACGTTACACATTAATCACGGCTGGACTGGTTTCTTTGAGGGCTTTTCGCCCAGAATATATATAAACCACACATGGCCTAACTGGTTTTAAATCATATTTTAATTTTTCTTTTTTTCTCTTACCCATTCCCTTTTTTAATGTCTGCATCCTCAAGGCTGGCCCATGAACAGACAATTATTCACCCTTTCCTATTGAATGGCTTTGACAAAGTGTTGAACCCTCATCGCTCTCCTATACGACCTCCTCCTCTGCCTCGCCCGTAGCCTAAACTACAGTTTCCCCGTCTTTACCTTATTTCACTATGAGCCTGGCAAACCAAAAACACTCACAAGGGCTGCTTGCAAGTATGTGGATCATGAGGAGATCTCTGAGCTTGAGTTCTTGAGGGTTGAACCTGTTGCTTTAGGAAGGCAGATCCCCCTGCTCGGCTGTGCCAGCATATCAAACACTAATCGATACAAGTGCCTTCGGTTTGATCTCTTAGTGCAGCAGATAAAAACACTACTTTGCTTTTATTGTTTTTGTTTTTTTTCTTATTTTTAACACTATATATTACCGAACAATTCTGATCGCCTTTTTTCTATTTACAGGTTTCAGTAATCGAAAGTGTATTTTAAAGTTTATATAAAAATGCATTTTTTGTTGGATTTTTATCAACTCTAGCCTCAGTCTTATTTAAGACTGATTTTTTTTTATTTGTTTGTTTGTTTGTTTGTTCATTTATTCTCATGATAAACTGGCTTATCATCTAACATGGTTGCTTTCCAGCATGCCGCCACTGTTTAATCACTGCAGAATAGATGGAATTGATTACCTGGTAATCAGCAGAAATGATCAAAATAGATTCAGCTTTTTTTGTTTGTTTGTTTTGTATGGTAATATGTAGGTTTTCAATCATTATAAATGTAATTTTTTTGCCTATTCAGTGACCATATAGTTCAAAAGCAGGGCTCAGAAAGTTTTTGATGACCGGATAAGGATACGTGTGTATGGACGCTCGTACGGCGTTGAAGTGATTGAAACGATGGGTTTGTTATGTTTCCAGTTGGATAATAAGCACGTTTTGAGGGTTTGCGGTTTAGAGCAGGGCATAGCTGGTACTCGGTTTGGAAATCATGATTAAGAACGATTAGCGTGGTAGATTTTACTGGAAAAAAAACAAAAAACAATCAGCAATAACGTGTCGTCTTTTTTTTTCTTTTCTTAGTTTTTTTTCCTTGTGACGAGGCTTCCAAAGAGTTTGATGATTTTTTTTTTTTTCCTTTAAGAAACAAAGTAATTTATCCTTATTCTTTGTGTGTATACATGTAGCATAAGCTAATGAGAGAATATCCAGCTGATGATTAGTCAGTGGATATGTGATGACAGTCACAAGTCTCCCATACTAGACCCTCGAAGAGCAAATTACCAAGAGCAGCCTTGTTGTTTACATTGTTGCAGAGCGATAGTACACTACAGATGTTAGATGCTTTATATAGAGACATAATGTTTACAAGATTATTAGCCGGCCTACACTACGCAGAGACGACGCTCCTACACTTTGAATGTGATTTTTATTTTTTTGAAAAGTTAAGCTCATGAAATGATGAGAAAATTATTCGATTATCAGCACGAACGAGACGTGCTGAGAGCAGCTCATACGAAGTATTTAGAATATTCAACATGATGTAAAACGATCAAATTGTCACTTCCCTTGCATTCCATTTATGAAGCAGCTGCCGAAGTGGGCAAATTTTTTTATTTTTTATAGGGGGATCTCCTATAATCTCCTTAGGGTTCACATTTGGAGCGTCTAATTTTACAAAACTATCCTAATGTCGGATATCCTGATCAAATATAAGAACATGTTAGAATATATGAACATCAGCCCCTGCCTTATGTGAACAAAGATCAAAAAAACTGTGATCAATCTATGCCGCAGTGATATTAAGGGGGAAAAAAAGACCTTAGTAGTATGTTTTAGAATAGAATCTATTTTTTACAGAAGTATGCTCGGAATAAACAGTGTTTGATAGCGATGCAACAAAACGAAATCGTTTTTTAATGAATTGTTGGTACAATGCTGATATTGCATGTTTAACAGGACATTGCTTCTAATGTGCATCACCTAAACATGATTTTATGCGTAGTTAGTGTGCAACTGCATATATAATAACCTTTTTTTTTTTTTTTTGTAGCGGTAGTACTAATCACTCAAGTTAAAGGATTGGTATTTAGATATCTCTAAGTGCACACAGAATGAATTTATATCCATTTATTATGATCTGTTTTTTTTTTTTTTTTTTTAATAGATTTATGTGCATGTATCTTAGAATCTTATGTTCTGTTACATTCTATCCCTTTGCATAATACTTTAAAACAAATGGGCCTGTAATAAAAAATATATATTCTTTGTTGTACTGATTGTTTGTGAAATCTTTATTTACTGAATACAGTAAATCCATCCACATATACAATTGTTGGTCATTAGGGTTGCAAAATTCAGGAATTTTCAAGACTGAAAACTTTCCATGGGAATTAACGGGAATTGATTCGAATAAACTGGGAATTTACAAAATTGTAGAAATTGTAGTTGAAATAAAAATTTTGCAGGATAATGTTGGATAAAACATCCAGATTTAATGCAATTTCAGTTGAATTTCTACCCTGCACATTCATCAATCACATTACTGTAGGGATATTGAGGCCACACCCCCTACATACACTATGCATTCTTTCATAACGTCATAGATCATTTCCTGAATCCTGCACACAAAATAATGTCAAAAAAATAGATTGCGTCTTGGCGACCATTGGCAAATATTGTATAGTTTAAAACTTCCTTGTACTGTGTGTAGGCTATTGTACAACACAATTATGCTAACGAGTCACTTTTTTTTTATCTATTAGTTTGCATGCATGTCAGCTTATGACCAAACAAAATGTTTATATTTGTATATGCTACAGTTTATATTAATTCCCATAAATTCCTGTAAATTCCCATAAATGCCTAGTAAGTTTTCAACTTGGAATATTTCCAAAATTCCCCAAATATAGTTCCCATTGAAAGTTTCCGAACATTTACCGCCGCTTTGGCAACCTTGGTGGTCACTTTATTAGGAACACCTGTAATACACATTTACTCGAATTATTGAAATTATTCTGTGGGTGCAAACACCTTGTTAATGAGCGAGTTAATGTTAATGACACTCTTTACAAATATGCTGAGCAGAAAAGCATCTCGGGGCGAAAAACATCTCGGAATTTCGGAAAACAGGTTTAAAACTTTATCAGGTTTGATCTACTAGGCCAAAAACAGTATTAAAACAATTATTGGACAAATATCGTCTTTTTTTTTTACTCTTCATCTGTTAATTTTTGCAGTCGTCCGTACAGATTTTACAAGAGTATGTAAGTGCTCTATTCTGTTTTAAAGATGTTAGTTGATGTTGATGTCTGCCTGATGACATCAAACATTTCTGTTCAGTATGGTCAATGTGATATTCAATCCACTATTTGGTAGCATCAGATGATGAAAACATCACGATAAGTTATATCACAAAAGGAGTTTTTCGAAATAAATAAATGTCATATTTTCATTATTTGCATTCTGATTGGTACGATATTTAAGCAAGGACAATGATTTGAATCACCATTTTTTCAGAATAAACAGGAAAGTAGTAGTTCATAATCTACACTATAGGGACAAAAGTATCAGGACACCTGAGTCTTCTGGCCATATGTGGTTCTTTCCCAAACTATTAGCGCAATGTTTGAGGCACACAATTGTATAGGACTTCTTTGGATGTACTGTAGTAGCATGAAATTCTTCCAAATCTGTCCATGCATGGCAATGCCCCGATGCAAAACAGCAGCTCTATGAACATATGGTTTATGTTTTTTGGAGTAAAAGATCTTGAGTGGCCTTATATAGAGCTCTGATCTCAACCCTATTAAATATCTTTGGGATGAGTTGGATTGCTGACTGCACCCCAGGCGTCCTCACCCAACATCAGTACCTGACTTTACTAACACCCTAGAAAATGAGCACAAATATTCACAAGCGCACTCTATAATCTAGTGGAATATGTTTCCAAAAGAGTGATGGTTATTATAAGAGCAAGGTGGTGTTTTATTACTTGGTACTTATGTGACAGTAGATGTTAATACTGATTCCCTCACTACACCCTTTATTTTGTTGATTAAGTAGCATCAGTTTTACTGATAAACAGCAAGATGTGATTTTTCACTACTCAACACTGTTCTTGCTGGAAAAGTTTTAAGCACAGCCTTGCCCTCTGATTGCTATGTAGACAGAGGAGTCTCGTTCTTCTCACATTTTTTTTGTCTTTATTAAAAAGCTAAACATTTACAATCTCTTAATTGTTAGACCTTAACTGTGTAACTCTGCCACCACCACAATTCCTTGTAAATTACAGCTAGAAACAGAAAAAGTGTTGAATAATAGAAGTCGCATCAATAAAACTAAAACCTTGTATGACTTTAAGGCAATGTATTAGCATATACACCAATCAGGCATAAGGTTATGACATAACATTATGACTGGTGAAGTGAATATCACTGATTATTTCATCATGGCACCAGTTAGGATTTATTAGGCAGCAAGTGAACATTTTGTTCTCAAAGTTAATGTGTTAAAAGCAGGAAAAATGGGCAAGTGTAAAGATTTGACTGAGTTTGACAAGGACCAAATTGTGACGTCTAGACGACTGGGTCAGATCATCTCCAAAACTGCAGCTCTTGTGGGATGTTCCTGGTCTGCAGTGGTCAGTATCTATCAAAAGTGGTCTAAAGAAGGAACAGTGGTGAACCGGTGACAGGATCATGGGAGGCCGAGGCTCATTGATGCACGTGAGGAGTGAAGGCTGCGGAGTGGTCCGATCCAACAGATGCAAACTGTTTAAAAAGTTAAAGATGTTTATGCTCGATGGGTCAGGACTGTTTTGGCAGCAAAAGGTGGACCAACACATTTTTTGGGCAAGTGGTCATAATGTTATGCCTGATCTGTTACCATAAAGTTATGCCTGGTTGATGTAAACCCTTAGTAAAACCATGAAGTTATGATACTCACAGCACTCGATAGCGCCCCCGCTGGTGAGAGCACAATAACCTGTAGCTCAGAAACACAAACAGTGGTACGATAAACTCCAGCGAGAGGATTAGAACAACTTAAGGGTTATGTTTTTTACTCTAGTGATGTTCAAAACAAGACAAAAAGTAGAGATGTATTAAAACTAATATAAACTCATACTCTAAATTATAGCTGGAACTTTTGCTGAGCCATAATAGAAAACTAACAAACACCTTCTGATCAATCAAAATCAAGAATTCACTGTGGTATAACATGGATGAATACCTAATGTAGGAAGTGGAACATTCTGGCTCACTGTTATTGTAAATGGAGTCCGTAACAATGGTGTAGTGTGTTTAATGGATTCATGACTTGCTGAGAATGAAGCTGTGAAAGTCACTTTTCCTTTTCCCATATTCCCTAGTTATTGTAATACATATTATGATCTTGTTTCTTGAAATCTGAGAGGCTGAAAGGACTGAAAGAAAAGGTGAAAGGTAGACAGTTTGCAAATGTATTATTTTAGGTACAATGATTACAGGACAGAGTTAATGTGTACACATGGTGAGAGGACAGAAAGGTGAAAGAGACATTTCAACTGCATCTTGTACAGAAACTCCCTTAAATCCAATCTTATGTATTTGTTGATCTGACAAAAGTTACATGCCATATTATATACTACAACGATAAAACTGTTTGTTAAAATAATTCTTTATTTTTAGAACCATTTGTTGCCCAGATTTGGGATGTTTAAATAGTGTTTTTTTTTACCACTATACTCACATCTTTTTACGTTTTCCTATATTTAGTATCAGACTATTACTCATGATATTATTGCTATTTCTCAAAACATTTGACATGAAAAATGAAACATTTTTGAATTTTTTATATATTGGAATTAACTTGTATAATTTATAATTCTATTTATTTAATGTTTGTATAGAGGTAGTTGTTTTTAGGAGTATTTTTTATGTTAAACTAATTTTAACAAATATTGTTCTTCAATTTTGCAATGATATAAAGTATAATAATAGTAATCACTCTAAATAGCAGCATGTTTCACAACATAGCAGGTTGTGGGGTTTTTTTTTATACAGTAAATCAAAAATCTAAATGCTCTAAATAAGAGTCTACACAGTAACACACAGAAAGAAAAAAAAAACCATATTGACCAGTTACAATGAGTGCATGAAATACACACACATCCAACACACTCTTTTAACCAAAATCACACACCAAACATTCAACAACTTATCAAACAGTGAAATATTCAATATCCTACAAAAAGAAGATAAAGACTGCTGTATATTAGCGGGACAATATGTGGCATGCAACAATATTAGGAACAGTGAGCGATCTATTTGCCTGTTTATCATCATTATTATTTATAGTTTGTTTGTTTATTAATTTTTTCACACATTTCCTTCAAAGTATATACAATATTCTGTCTTTTAAATTGTTCTTAGTTTTTGTATATCGCACAATTTCTTGCTCGTTTAAAAATATTAATATTAAAATATTATATTTGATTTTCTATCTATCTATCTATCTATCTATCTATCTATCTATCTATCTATCTATCTATCTATCTATCTATCGAGAGAGAGAGAGAGAGAGAGAGAGAGAGAGAGAGAGAGAGAGAGAGAGAGAGAGAGAGAGAGAGACTGGACTCAATCACCTGAGTATGTTTAAAGAAACTTTGTTTTAACGTTTGTATTATTATTATTTAGAAACTGTGTTTTCAGAATGTGTTAAAATTAACTCTATGTAATTAACTGATTACAGACTAATGAGGCGAAATGTGGGTGTGGAACACAGTGCTGATCTGCCCCCTACCGGCTAGTGAGATTTTGCAGTTTAGTAAAGATAAATACACAGCGGGGATAAAACTCTCATACGGTTATTATAAAGCTTAATTTCTAACTTACTAAAATATTAATTTGACTAACTTTTTAAGTAACTGTATTAAAACTTCTAGAAGACTGCTTACCTACAGTGCTAATGACTACGAACGATAACGATAAATTACATTAAAATATTATTGTACGAATTACGAATTACTATTAAACCGCTTTCAAGGCAAAATGTCTAAAAAAAAAATTAAATAACACACATAGTAATTAATTTTATTCCGAGACACTGCAAAAATAAGTTCTCATCTCGTCTCGTCTCGTCTCGTCTCGTCTATCTATCTATCTATCTATCTATCTATCTATCTATCTATCTATCTATCTATCTATCTATCTATCTATCTATCTATCTTCTTTTTAATGAGTAGTTCAATTTATTTATTTATACAATCAACATTTATTTTCAATGATCTAGTTTCAGTTTCAGGTTTTGTTTAACAGACTATTGCCTATTTTACCACAATGGGAAAAGTAAAACAGTGAAGGGATACTGTAGGGTCAGTTAAACACAAGTGCACTTTTTTTTTTCCAAGTTTGCCCATAAAGTCAGGAGTTATAGATGTCTACCAGCTTAATGAGTTTCCAGTTTCTGGTAACAATAGAAGCACCAAAAGTTCAACAACTTCAAAAATGTATAGGTATTTAGTCTTTCACACAACCCATACAGGACGAGAACAAGACTATCCCCGTCTAAAAGACTATCAACGTTAACAAAAACTAAATACAACCCTATACAATAGTTGGAACCTTTGAGTTATTTCAGTACATCTAGGTGACATCAGTTTCACCTAGATTGTCAAAAAACACTAATTGTTATCCATTGAGGATAAAAAAAGAACAATTTTAAGTATACTCTAGACACTGTTGTGTTAAAATCACAGGTTTTTCTGCACTCTGATATTTAATATGAACACTAAATATCATGACCTGCATCTGCAGAATATTATGCATCGTGCTGCTTCAACATAATTGGCTTTATAGATAACTGCATAAATGATCAGATATACAGGTTTTACAATTAAAGTGGATGGTAAGTACATATAGGACCTACAGTAATGCAACTGGGTGGTTTAGCTGCTCTTTAAAAGTCTACACCATCAATCTGCATGGGGAGCAAAATGCAATATAAAAAGTAAAATAAATTACAAATGCATTCATTAAACATGCTATCATTAAGGGCTATAATCAAGAGAGACTTTCCGAAATTTATACGAACCCAAAAGGAGTGTATTTGTCACAGAAACTGTCATACATCCAAATCGTTATTTTGTTTTGTTGACCATGCTTAGAGGGCTAACGTTAGCTATAGCTAACTATGCATGAGAATTCAACCCAAAGTGTAAATATCTTAGACTACATGAAATAGCATGAAACCCCCATTTAATCATCCTGTTCTGATAATGTCCGTCACTCTACCTCCTTATTTTCCACCATCACAGATAGAAGAAAACAATAATGCAAAATATAAGGTAGACTAGGTGGCCCAAATACAGTTCACTTGTGGGTCGTTTTTCACAGAAAATGCTGAGCCATCGAGACCACCTGGAATGATAACGCGGATCAAAATCATCTGGTGCAGGAAAACTCCAGTTACAGCTTTTATGTTAATGCACTGTTTTTTTTTATTTATTCTAGCAGAAGCCATGATAACATACAAAACATTTACACATCAGAAAGAGATTTACAGAATAAATAAATAAAATACAATTTCACACCAATGGAGCTGGGTAAACTTCATATGACAGGCCAGGGTCTCCAGCACCATTTCATTATTTATCTGCTTCACTCTACAAATGTAACTATTTGTTAGTTCAGGATATTGTTTGACTGTGTAAACACAAACAAAAGCAAATTGTGCTGGAAAAAATGTGCTGGATTAAATAAAAAGCAGGGTGTGAGCTGAGAATTGCTGTCATACAATAAGTACACTTAAATATTTCATCACAGACTTAAGCATATTGTAAACGACAGATCTTCAACAGGTGTAAGCAGCAGAAACGATTTCCTGTTTGTGTGTGTTTGCATTGTGTCCATGCTAGTAAACTACTTATTGTTTAGTAGACGATGACCATGTTTGAAATCACACTAAATCTGCAGCACTGCAATATCATGTGATGGACCAAAAGGTCAATGGTTCTCTAATCCAGTCCCAGGCATAAGGGTGGCTGATATGATAAACTTAAATAATGTCAAAATGAATGTGTGTGTATTCAGTGCCAGCCAATAGACTGTGTTTTGTATACAGATGCTCCCCGTCTAACGAACAAGTTGTAGCCTGAACTTGTTCGTAAGTTGTTAGTGTTTGTTATTGACTACGCATATCTCCAAATGATTTAAGAGCTATAAATACTATCAAATAAACTAAATCTACTAAAACATATCAAAATACTGTTTACAATATTTAGTATTAAGTAATAAATAATAATAATAATAAAAAAGTGCGCATCATGTAGATTTGTTACGGTCGACGACTAGCTACAGTGGCTCTCCTCCGTTTTGAATTTTTCCGACTCCGAACAAATTTCACTTTGAGGACAGGTTTGTTCATATCTGCGAAAGTTCGTAAAGTGGGAAGTGTCTGCATATAGGGAGTTTATTCCTACACCACAAGTGTTCTTAGGACAGACTCCGGATTCATCATGACCTTGACCAATTTAAAGCAGTTACTGAAAATGAATGAACAATAATTAAGATGCACTGAATGCCCATTTAGACTTGAAGGAAAAGGAATGTAGGTTTACATGTTATAATTTCAAAAGAAAAGGATAAAGTGCACTAAAACTTTTTCAAATAAATGATCAAAGTAACTATGATTATTATTTTAGCCATCAGGTCATTGTAGTATATAATAGTTATTCAGATTGTAGATTTTCACATTTTCTGAGGTCTGCTTACACAGTGAACAAATTAAGCAGTAAAGCTTTCAATAATGTTAAACATCTACAGAAACACCAAAAAATGTGTTACTTTCTAATTCAATGACATCTGTTTTAGAGTAACATGCAGTTTAGGATAACAATCCTGTTTATACGATACACATTAAAATTTTTGCACAATAACATGTGGCCCACACCAACCTGGGAAACATAAACCTCAGACATTTTATTTGTTTTTACCTATTTTAATCCAATTATTAGCTAATTACCAAATCTTTCATTGCAGGGTCACAGCAGGGACATTAAAATGTGCAGTTCATTTATTGTCTCGGACTGGAATTAAAAACCACTGCGAAGATATGAATTTCCATATCCATGTTAATATTCAATCCGTTTCATGCACAAGATTAATTTAAGACGCTGAAGATATTTGGGCACGTTGTACACCAACTGATGGTTTTCAATAAAATCGAATAATAATAGTTTATTTTTTACATAATAATCTAATCGGTTTAACAGCTCCGATATCACAGAATGCATTGGAACAATAAAGACATTGAAATGGTAGTGCACTGTTAATTTGTAAGTGAGAAAAAAAATAAGAATAAGGCTGTTAGTTTCCAAAAAACATTTATACATATTATACATTTCAGTGAAAATAAAACAGTTTAACGTTCCACATAACTGCTATGCCGTCTCCTACACAATTCGCCATTTACTCATCGTGAGGCGATGCTGTCCACTAACAGTGATGTGTAAAGGCCACCTTTTACATCTTTTCAGGACATACATGAAACTAAAACATGCTTAGCTAGAACAGGAAAAACCCTTGTAATCTAGGGCTATGACTGTAGACTGAATAGAGTTCTGCTTTGTCCTTCCAGGTGGACCTTTTTTCCCACCAGATTTGATACCTTGTGAGAACATGCCACAAAGACCCTATATCTCATCCAGACCGTAGTCCTCCTCTGGAAAATCTCCCACAGTCACAGACAGGGGCTTCACAAACGCACCGTAATTTGGTTCACACTCAAAGTACCGCTTGCCATTCACACTGAAACAAGATGCAGCCATAGAAATTGTCATTACCTCCAGAAGAACAATGACATTTTGTTTCAATCTAGAATAAAATCTTTTACAGTTGAAATATCTGGGTTTAACTAAATCATGTAAAGCTGAACCGAATAAACGATTCTAGAACCTTTACTGCCCACCATCAAAATGTTCCTCTTGGTAATCACAAATCTAAATTTCTCCAAGTTATTTTGTAAATGAAATGATCATGGTGGACAATATGTGGTTATAGCTATTCATGTAGTTTGTGTTTATTCCAGAGGGGAAATAAACAAAAATCAAAACCTATATACGATCCCTGTCTGTAGCAGGAAAAAAATTTATGCTGATACTGACCTGCCATCATTTTTCCCGAGTGGCTCATCATATTTCACACCCACCCAGTACCCTGGTTTGAAATCTGCCGTACCTACAAAACACAGAAATAAAGTGCAAAGTGTAAAAGCATGGCCTACACAAATCTCTTTGGTGTTTACCACTAAAAACAAAAGGCTACTTCAAATACAAGCTTGTAAAAAGTACATTCTACATGGTTTCTATTTTGAACACCCTACACTATAAGAACAAAAGTTTGTGGACACCTGACCATAAAGGTTGCGTGCTTTTTGAGTACCCCATTCCACATTTAGTCTCTATTTGCTGTTATAATAACCTTTATAGCCTGGCACTGCATTTTTCCGGTATTACTGCGTGTGTTCAAGATGAGGATTATGTCCTTATTTTTTTTCTGATGCCCATTTCAAGTTTCTTTGACTATCCCGTAACGCTGTTGCCAAGAAAAATAAAAAAGCACGAGTTTTGGAAATCTGTCTGTGCTTATATGATTTGTGTTGCAAATGGAGTTAACGAGCTCTCCCTTTACCCAGACACAACGCGTTACAACGGCTTGTATCTAAACAGTAGCCGACCAAGAAAGTCATTGTTCACTGTCTTCCTCCTTCCACAACTATTTCTCTCGGGAGTTTATCTTTTGGCATTTTGTGCGTTTAAAAAAACGTTTTTTCTCCCGATGTCGTGCAACTCAGAACACAGGTGAGGAGCGTTTTTCATTTCCGTTCGGAAATTTCATTGGTCTAATGTTATGTCGCTCAGTTTTTTGGCCTGAAGTTTGTGAAACTGGGAAAAACCCAGGAAAAATCCATAAATTAGCCGCTTCGTTGTTTAAGCCGCGGGGTTCAAAGCGTAGAAAAAAAGTAGCGGCATATAGTCCAAAAAATACGGTGGTGTATTATTTTAATCTGTAATCTCTGGCGGGAAAAAATTATACACTTACCTGCAAACATAACTGTGCCTATCTTTGTTGGCTGACCAGCCACTTGAACTTGACACCGATTGCCAACTGTGATCAAGGCTAATGCAGCTTTCTCCTCGTTCTCTTTCTGAGAGTGTGTCTCTTCAAGCTTAGCCATGTTCTCTTCATTGAAGCGCCCTATCTTCATGTTTTTTTTGAAGTTTCGCACAGAGTCTGGGAAAACCAAGTGGGTTTCAAAGCTCAAAAGACTGGAACATTAAAAAGGTGACCAATAAAGTGAAGAGTAACATGAGCTCACAGTGACACACACACATCTGGAATTCATTGAAGGACATTATTTCACTTCATGTATTAGGTGGTTTTAATGTTTGTATTTACTTTAAGGCATGCAAAAACTATATAAAGATCACTTATAATGCAATAACATTACTGATAGTAAATCTAAATACTTTGCTTTCGAGTTGCACCCTCTAAAGGCCAAAACATTTTTTTCATATGGTCAATAGAATTAAATAAGAATGATTTAAAACCCATGAATTACCTGATCTCTTTTCATACAAATCTTCAGGGATCTCATATTTCTCTACCTTGGACACATCACTGAATGCTCCGGTCAGAGAGCCGCTGCGGTCAATCACCTGCATTTAGAATTAAAACGATCATTCATAATATCTCAAGTCTTTATCACGAAGTCTTAAATGAGAAAAAAAAGATTGTTTTAACTGTGATTAGGAGAATTTTCAACCTCAAAAAATGCCTTTCTGTCTTTATCAGTGTCCCCTGACTTACATGTATTCTGCAGTCATCATCAACAGGGTAAGAACCTAAAAGAGCTTCATGATCATCAAGGTTCTGCAAAAACTTGTCTGAAGAGCTGAATAACTGAAGGTCCATTGAGGCTGCAGGGCAACCGATGATGAGCTCCAGCTTGCTCTGAGGAAGACAAATACAGCAGAGGAGAATGAGATACAAGCACAACACACGTCTACAGCAGGTTTCACTGCTTCAAAAAATTTAGCATTTCCTGCTTTAGATTTTACTCTGGTACATATAAATGGAACGGTATATGAAATGGGACAAACAAGATATGACCACCATGGTTTGATACAAAAACATACAGACTGCTTACCGAGATGTTCTTTCTGTGTGATCAGTCATTTGCTTTACCAAATGTGTTTAATATTCATATTTAAAAACTGCCTTTTAAACACATAAGGTGTCTCTCCCAAATATGTTGTACATACAATGCTATAGTAATTTTCATAATATTCACTGCATATATTGGATAGTCAAAGAATATTTTTTGATTTTTTAATCAGGATTCGCCTAAACCTCACATAACCAGACATGCAAACCAGTCTCAGTGATGCTGAGCTTGGGCCCTAAAATCGCCCTAAAAGCTCCTGGCGTTAACCATCTCCTGCTTCCTGTTCTGATGATGCAAGACCGCAAAGCACCTTAAACTCGGCGATGGTGATCCCTCGGTTAAACCTCCGGCTCACATCGAAGGAACTGAGGGTGCTGGTCACACGCACAGACACTGTGGGGTTAGTGATCACCGTCACACACTCCATTTTATAAGCCTTGTGGTCTTCCTGCCCAAATATAAAAAAAAAAAAAAAGGTGAACAAAAGTGCATTTTAATACTCATACTAGTCAATTTTTTTTCTGACTCATCATTCGCCATAATGTAAATTGGATTATCTGGACTGAGGCTATTACAGGAGACTCCTTAGTCACTATATTAAATACAGTGAACACACAGCTGACTTTTCACTTTTAAACTGAGAATCATTTCCATTAATGGCAGGAGAATGCCATTTACCTACAAGACTAGCTTTGAATGTGACTCAATCAGGGCCACATTAAAGATGACTTCCGTCTTTATATTTTAAAGAAACCTGCAATTTAATAAGGATGGACTTTTTATATCCACTGTATGATCAAATGATGTCCATCACTGCACGCTGTGTAGGTTTAACCAACCCATGCAACACATAACCAACTTATTTAGCAACAAGGTGCTTTTATAGATACGTATACGTGCACGTGTTTATTATAATCCAACTTCAATTTCGATTAAAAGTATTGTTTATTGATCTTATTTTCAGCACGCAGCTTTTTATTGTTGAAAAGCACCTAAAACCTAGCCTGCTTTCTAACTAGCATCACAGACTAGCTAGCCTTCACGCCCTGTCAGGACTTACCCAACACTCCGGTCCACAACAAATATATATTTTGTTTTATAAAAACAGACAACAATAATGTCTTCAACCGTGTTACCTGTTTATTTAATGTAAGTATTTCGGCGAACTATTTAGCTAATTCTAAATCAAAAAAACCTTCCGGCACTTGCACGCCGACAAACCCGCTTCTGGAAGTTTCTGCCCTCTTGTTTCGTCACAGGCTGCATCCCAAATAGCGCGGTCACAATCAGGCTACACAGTAACGGCTCCTGTAGTGTACAAAGTGCACTATGGTTTAAACTTCGGACCGATTTGGAATACAGCCGCTGATTTGGGAAGGAGGAGTAACACAGTGGATATAAAGAACCCTTATTCCTAATGAAACTGCAGTTTTTTTTGTTGGTGTTTTTTTTTTTAAAAAAGACAGAAATGACACAACACAAATTACTGATGTGTAACACCTTTAATGCAATATTCTAACAAACAAGAATCCATAGAGGGAAAAAAAATAACCCCAACTAATACATTTATGGAAGTACCTTTTGCCTGAATCACTTAAATAAGACTCTATTAACTTCACACATCTAAACTTTGGAATTGTATCCCAATTCCACTCTTCTATGCAAAAAATTTACAAATTCATTCCAATTGCGAGGGAATCTCCTGCGTACGGCTCTTTTCAGGTCATTCGATAGTTTATCAATAGGATTGAGGTCTGGGCTTTGGCTGGGCCATTTAAGGACATTGATTATCCTTTTCTGAAGCCATGTTTTTGTTGAATATGATGTTTACTTTGAGTCATTGTCATGCAGAGATGTGAAATTCCTCTTCATTTTCATATTTTTGACAGAGAGAAGAAGGTTTTATGTTTATTGGTATTTAGAGCTATTATTTTCCCATCTATCTTGACATGTGCCCCTGGCCTAGCTGAAGATAGGAAGCCCCAAAGCATAATACTACCCCCACCATGTCACCTGTCAGTATGGTGTTCCTAGGATGATGCTCTGTATTGGTTTGCGCCAAACATACAAACAGACAAAAAGATCACCCTTTGTCTCGTCAGACCATAACACATTTTGAATAAATCTTTTGGCATAATTCAGACAGGCTTGAATATTCCTGATTCTAAGAAACGGCTTCCGTCTTGTCACCCTACCCCACAACTCAGACTTGTGCAGAGTAAGCTAGTAAAACATACTTTTGGAATGTAGTCTATGAATGAATGCACCCGATTAAATGTTTTTTTGTTATTATTTGATTATTTACATCTATGTGATGTGATTGGTCCAGCCCTGTATGCTGCATTTATATGCATTTTATAAAAGAATACTAAATAAATAACCATGTTAATCCCCTTGTATCCATAAACGGTGTTGGTTTTTGTGTAGCACATAATTTAAAAATACACACAAAAAAAATTACACACAGAGAGAGAGAGAGAGAGAGAGAGAGAGAGAGAGAGAGAGAGAGAGAGAGAGAGAGAGAGAGAGAGAGAGAGAGAGAGAGAACATTTTTTCTTCTCAAGATGTTCAGGTTGAAAAATGGAAACCTCCTGTGTGAATAGGGGTCAGTGTGTTTAGGGAACAGTGTTCAGGGCCTTTTATTTTTCAGGGCCTATTATCTATCTATCAATCTATCTCTCTATCTGTGTCTGTCTGCAGGCAGGCAGGCAGGCAGGCAGACAGACAGACAGACAGACAGGTTTTTATTCCTTTACCCACCCATTACTCTGGCTGCAATACCAACACGTGCCACATGATGCTGCTTAAGTGATATAAAATGTTTTGTATTTTCTATAATCTATGGCCCGACTTTTATCTTTGATTTAATTGATCTAAAATATATATATTTTTTTTTCCACTTATAAAACTCTTGTGCTGACCAAATAAAATGGTCAAATAGTAAACAGCATTAGAACCATGTATGTAAAGGTAGGTTTGAAGTTAAATGTTACATATTAATAGTTGTACCTAAATGTAATTCAAATTTGACTAAGGAAAAAAGAAAATAATTTTATCCACATCCTTCTGAGCTTCCTGTCTGATATGAAAAGTGTTTCCAAAGTGACCAGTGACTAAAATCACACACATTTCCTTAGATAATCTCTTTAGGCGCTGCACAGTCTGTGCATTTCAGAGCAACTGGTGTGCCTAGGAGGACAAGTGTGCACAGGCATAAAACCAAAGATGAAAGGCTGACACTTCAGAGGTGCAGATAAATGGGGGCAGAATGGGTAGGGGTGGTGTTTAACACCAGTTTCAATCTCTTGCTACCCTTCATCCTCCCTTTCCCTGTGGAATTGGAGTTTACATTCCTTCACATGGAGGCCGTGGCGATGCAAAGCCATGCTTCATTTCCCTCTGTTCTCCAGGTGTGGACATGTGCCTGTGAATTATGTTAAATTTTTCACTCATCCTGCCCATCCAGAATGCAAAGTCGTATGTCACACACAAATGCACTAAAATGTGCACACACACACACACACACACACACACACACACACACACACACTCGCACTAACACTCTTGCACACACAAATTTATTACTTATTTCACGTTTGACCAGATTGTACAAATCTAAAACTTTGCCTTCAGCACACTACATTACAACATATCCAAGACATTGTAAAATGTTAAACTTTCATGCTAAATGAACACCAGAGCACATTCCAGCATGCCCGTATGTGTGCCTACACATGGTGTTCACTTTTTTAAAATATGCAAATTTGAGGAATGTGTGTTCTCCCCAGGAGCTATCTGCATGTCACCTAGGAAAATAAAAACAGTGTGGAGCCAGTGACCAAACTGAAAATAAGTGAGACATGTCTTATGTTGCATGTCCAACACATACAAGCAACATATCTAGACAACTGATGTGAACAAAAACGTCATGGTGAAGAGAAAATGCAAATTACTCTGAGTGAATGCTGAATGCTATGGAATAAAAAAATCCAACAGCAATTCAACCGTTTTGTATGATTTCTGCAATCATTACTCCTGGAATATGATTTGATCCAAATTTTTTTTATTTTTTTTATTTTTTTTTTTTTACAAATCTTAGCTGGAATTATAAAAACCCTGACCTGGCTAAATTAATAACACATAAACGGTTGTATTTTTAATGTCTTTGCTTAAAATTTCCAGCCTTAAAAAAATAAGTGTACATCCGATAGCAACAATAACCTCCACCAAACCTTTCCTAAAGCAGCTTATGAGACTTGTGAAATAAAGAGGAAACATTTTGGACCTAACCTCATCAATATTTCGGAAATGACAATATTGAAATGATTTGACTTTAGATCATGCCATAGCATTTGATTTGGATTAAGTAAGGATTCTGACTTGGACACGGCAAAACACTTTTCATTTCCTTTCTGCTGTTGATTTACTTATGTAATTTAAAATATGTTGTATTCATTGTTCCCTCATCGACTGAATGAAACTGTGCTGTCAACAGGGTAGTTTGAAGATGTTAGTGCTTTAATGTATTGCTAACATGGATCACTATGCGGCTTATAAAAATACAGAAAAGGTGCAGGAATTTGGGAATATCTGAATTACCCCAAGTTTATTTCTGTATGTACTTATTTATGCAATGTCTAAAACAGAAGAGGCAGATAAAACTTTTTTCAGATTTTCAGATTTCTCCAGTTGTCAATGTTTTAAAAGAAACAATGTGATCTGAGACATAAATATTTAAAAACAGTGGGCATCTAATACAAGTTGCCATTTGTATCGTGATGCATTGTTTTTAACTTATTTGCATAGGTAAAAAAATATTTATTTATATTTATTTTATAAGAAATAAAAACAAACTATATGCACCATATTGAAATGCATTGCATTATATTGTTTCCATTGCATCGTATTGCATTGAATCGCATTGTGTTGAATCAAATAAAAATCTGATCGCACTGCATCGTTATAGGGGTGATACATATTTATCTTTAATGCTTTGAGATGCAAATCGCATTCGCCTCAATTATGGAGATGCACATCCCTAATCCAAGTGCTGTTTCATCCATACAAATGTAATGTATTTTCCAGATAATTGACTATGTAGCTAGAAACATCGATTTGTATGAGGAAAGTAACAGACTTGTTGATGCTTGACAACTGGAGGTGTTGTTCAGTTTAGCTTCGTTGGTTATTTAACATAGGAACAGAATAGACAATAGAACATTTTCAGATTAGTTGTGTGAACTATAGATGGATGAATATTTATGATCAATAATTCAAGTGATTTATTACTGCAATAGGCAAACTTTTACTCAAGTTATTATGTTTACTTCTGTCTCAACTCATGATACTAAATACAGACACAAAAGCGAATCCATCCTCATCTGCATGACACTGAACCTCCATTCATTATATTTCCAACATTGTTGAGATTATCAGATGTTCACTGATGGAGACTTGAGTGTAAACTGTACATGGTGATTGTAGAAATGTAGAAAATTATTTATATTAGGTTATATTACTAATTATATAGAGTTAGAATTCTGGTTTGGCCATTCCAAACACCTTTCATTGAAATCTTTCAGCTGTTGATCTACTCCTGTGTCAAGTCAAGTCAAGTCATTACTTGTCTTTTATTGTCATTTCTACTATACACAGTGGTACACAGTAAAAACGAAACAAAGTTCCTACAGAACCGTGCTGCTACACTAAACAACATAAAGATACAACACACAACAAAAAGTTACATAAATTGCATTGAGTGCAACCTAGTGCAAACAGTACAGACAGAGAGACAATAGTACAGACAGACAACACAAGACAATGTGTGACAATATACATAACACAAGATAGTGCCGACCAGTAAACCTACTGTATACTCTAAAAATACAGTACTGTGCAAAGAGGACTATAAAGACTATAACCAAGAGTATATGTAAACAAACACAATGCAGTGCAAAAAACAGCATGTAAACTGTATAATATGGTTAAGAGTAAGTGTTGTGAGTAAGTGACTTGTTGCAGCATCACCCAGAAGCTTTTCTTAAGACCGTTTTTGGACTGCTGCAATGACATTTCAATGTAAATTATGTTGGATTCATTGTTCCCCAATAATTGAATAAAGCTGTGCTGCATCAGGGTAGTTTGCAGATGTTAGTGCATGATATATTGCTAAAATGGATCACTACATTTAGAAAAATAGCAAGGAAGTGCAGTACTTTAAGATTAATATTATAATATTTAGCATCCTTGGTTAATTATCATAGGAACAGAACAGAAAATAGAACATTTTCAGATCAGTTGTGTGAAATGTAAATGAATATTCTTGATTACTTCAAGTTAATTATTACTACAATAGCTGTATTTTTACGTTTGCTTCTGTCTCAATGCTAATGTATTATTTTACAAATTTAAATTCATACAATTCAGCAGTAGTGTTTCAAAGTACATGTATGTTCTTTCAGTTTAAACAGTTGAATAAATATGAAGTCAAGTTGGCTTTTATTGTCATTCCACACATATACAGTACAGTACATAGTGAAACAAAACTATAGAGTTCCCCAGGACCGAGGTGCTACATAAAACAACATAAATAAACAAGAAAGTAACAAAAAACACAGACCTACACAAAAACTAACCGGACACATTGTGCAACATTTAGTGCAAAAAGAACATAAGACAATAGACACAGGGTGTGTTTGTCCATATACTTAATGTTAAAACTACATTTGTTTTAGAAGCAATTTGTGCAAAAAGAGCACATGACTATAATTACTGAGACTACAGTATATATATGTTCTCCCATCCCTGCTGTAGTTGATTAGAGTTGAGTCAAGTCAAGTCAAGTCAAGTCAAGTTTATTTGTATAGCGCTTTTCACAACAGACATTGTCTCAAAGCAGCTTTACAGAAAACAACAGTGAAGGTGAATGGTGTGCGTTTGTCCCTGATGAGCAAGCCGTGGCGACAGTGGCAAGGAAAAACTCCCTTAGATGATATGAGGAAGAAACCTCGAGAGGAACCAGACTCAAAGGGGAACCCATCCTCATATGGGTGACATCAAGAGTTTGGTCATAAATCTTTCAACAATACAGAACAATTTGTGATCATCATAGATCCAGCATCAGCTTCTCCATGCCAGGGCCTTTAAACACTCGGCATCTACTTCTCCATGATCATCCATAGGTCCATAATCTTCACGAGGTGGGACGTGACTGGAGCTGGCCAAACCTCAGGATGCCTCGGGATGGGGAGAGAAAGAGAAGCAGTGGAGAGGAATTAGCGTAGCTGCTGTTCATGATATTAACAGCACAAGTTGATAATGTGCATGTAATCATATATTCTGGAGCACAAGGTTGTGATGTGATGTGTGTGATGTGTGTTATGTGTAGGCTTTGCTAAAAAGATATGTTTTTAATCTACACTTAAACTGGGAGAGTGTATCTGAACCCCGAACACTGTCAGGAAGACTATTCCAGAGTTTAGGAGCTAAATGTGAAAATGCTCTACCGCCTTTAGTGGACTTTGCTATTCTAGGAACTACTAGAAGCCCAGAGTTTTGAGACCTCAGGGAGCGTGACGGATTGTAGCGTGTTAAAAGACTGGATAGATACATGGGAGCCAAACCATTTAGTGCTTTATAAGTGAGTAGCAGTAGTTTGTAGTCTATTCGAAACTTAATAGGAAGCCAATGTAGGGACGATAAGATTGGGGTTATATGATCGTATTTTCTTGACCTAGTAAGAACTCTTGCTGCGGCATTCTGAACTAACTGAAGCTTGTTTATTAATGATGCAGGACATCCACCTAGTAATGCATTACAGTAGTCTATTCTAGAGGTCATAAACGCATGGACGAGCTTCTCTGCATCAGATATAGATAACATATTTCTTAGCTTAGAAATATTTCTAAGGTGAAAGAAGGCTGTTTTTGTAACTTGATTGATGTGATTTTTGAAAGATAAGTTGCTGTCTAAAATAACTCCCAGGTCTTTTACCGTTGAACTAGTAGTTACAGAACAACCGTCTAAATGCAGGCTGAGATGCTGGAGCTTCTGTGTACTATTTTTTGGGCCGATGAGCAAAATCTCCGTTTTATCAGAATGTAATAGCAGAAAGTTATGGGTCATCCAATCTCTTATTTCTTCAACACACTCAGTTGAGCAGGATCTTTGGCGTGGATCCTCAATCCAACACAGGGAATAGACATTACAACTCGTTTTACTGATTCGATTCGCAGTTTAAACGAGTCACATGAACCTTTTGATTCACTTGATTCATCCCGTATAGAAAATTATGTATAGTAATGTAGTTTGTCCCTTTACTTCTATTGACAGGCTTATAATTATACCTGTTTTCATGGATTTCATTAACAGCAATAAAAATAACCACCTAAAGCTTTGGATAATCCCCTGTACAATTAAATACTACTATGTAAATAATTGAAGGATTGGGTTGAAAGCTATAATGATGTTTTTATTTTATTTGTCACATGTACATTACAGCACAGTGAAATGCTTCCTTTGAATATCCCATCTTATTAGTAAGCTGGGGTCAGAGCGAAGTGTCAGCCATGACACACCAGCCAAGGTCCCAAGGGCCTTGCTCAAGGGCCCAAAAGTGGTGTGTGGCTTTAAAAAAAAAATACAAATTGTGCCAATTTCCCACACTTGTTTCAGTCGCAGTTTTTATGCAAATGATGCTCCCACTCATTTCTGCATTAATAATAAATCATATATGTAAAATATTTATACAATATGCAAGTTATTACTCGGGACAGTACACGCCCCCCACCCCAAGGACCCCCTCCGGACCACGAGGAAACACTGCCTTGCCTGAAACTGGTCCGTGGTAAGAAAATGTTATGAAGCACAGCTTTAAGGTGTGTAAGAAATGTAAAATGTAATAGAATCGAATAGGGTCCATTTTCAGCAAACGACTCATTCAACCCAAAAAAGAGCCGACTCCCAATCGATTCGTCCATCAGAGTATAGGAGAATATACTGGGCTGAGGGAACGGGAGAGGGAGGGAGGAGGAACTCAAAGAGGGGGAAAAAAAAAGTTCAACTAAAAATGGCTTCCTTGTCTTTGGAGTCTCCAGAACAAACTGAGAATGGAAGCACCGAGGAGCCCGGGCAATCCGAAGCCCGAGTCAAGAAGGAGAAGGACGCGGAAGAAGTTTCTGATCGGCTGTTTGAGAGCTTCCCAAAGTCGGCGCTCGGCTTTTCCAGTGAGCAGGTCGCCTGCGTGTGTGAGGCTCTCCTGCAGGCGGGCAACGTGGATCGCCTGTGGAGCTTCCTGGCTACCATCCCTCCTTCGTCCGACGTGCTACGTGGCAACGAGACCCTGCTTAAGGCCCAGGCCCTGGTCGCTTTCCACCGCGAGGACTTTACTGAGTTGTACGCCATCTTAGAGAGCCGCGACTTCCACCCGAGTAACCACGGGTTCCTGCAGGACCTCTACCTGAGAGCGCGCTACAAGGAGGCGGAGAGGTCGCGGGGTCGCAGCCTGGGCGCCGTGGACAAGTACCGGCTGCGCAAAAAGTTCCCCCTGCCGAAAACCATCTGGGACGGCGAGGAGACTGTGTATTGCTTCAAGGAAAAGTCGCGCAACGCCCTCAAAGAGTGTTATAAAGTGAACCGGTACCCGACTCCAGACGAGAAGAAAAACCTGGCCAAACTTACTGGACTTTCTTTGACCCAAGTCAGCAACTGGTTCAAGAACCGGCGACAGAGAGACAGAACTCCATCCGGTACCAACAGCAAGAGGTAATGATTCTTCTTATTGCAGAACGTTTCAGGTTCAGAAGGATGTGTGATTATTTATGTATTTATTTATATTTTATGAGAGCGCATATACTCCTCACCTTCTCAAATCCAAACCTCAAAACTGTAAAACATCAACACGACCTGGAGCTGTCAGTAGCTCGGTTTATTTACTCTGATTGGATCCTGTACAGAAGGTCGAGCTCCGGTTTACTCCACGGTTGAAACAACACTGTAATGTGTGTATATGGTGTTTATTTGAGCTGCACAGAGAGGCCTAGTCTGAGTATGGTGACGTTCCCTTCTCATTTTTTAATGCTTCCCGACTTTTGGAAATTTGGAGAGAAAAGTTTGGGGAAAGTTGCCGCCTAGAGCCGGGATTTAATCCGCCAGCGAGACAGTCGCCTGAAATCAAGTCCGACTGACTGCAAGCGTGTTGGTTTGTTGTGAAATGTGAGCTCTCTGCACCCACAAGTGTCTCAGGTTTCCCCACATGCAGCATGGCGACGTCTCCCTGTGGTACACTGCTCAGGAATTCCAGTGCAGAGGCAAAAGAAACGTGACAACCTCAAAGACCTTTTACAGGTCTGACTTTAGGACAAGACACTGCATGTTTACACCACAAAAATAATCACTTTTTAATCTGACCTGCAATTCACTAAGAATTCATTTCTCAATTTGAAAGAATTTTTTTAAAATGTGCATGAATTAATTTGTGCACAAGCTCTGATTCTAAAAACAAAAATATTATAAATATTTTTCTGTTTATTTTTCAATATTTCAAATTTTCCCAATTCCCAAATTTTCAAAATCTTTGAAAATTTGTGGACACCTGATTTAAAAAAAATAAATAAAAAAAAAAATAATTTTTGGTCTCAGTCAACGTTTATTTGTGTAGAGACGGACTTTCGTTGTCGCTGCTATGAAAATTGGTTATTGTATTAGGAACAAAGTTGCATTTTTAAATAATATTAGAAATTGTTTTAATCGTTGACTAGTTACTAATGTAAAAAAAAAAAAGAATACAATAATTTTGTACATGTTGTTATTAGGAAATTTTCAGTAGAAAGATTGTGATTTAACGTAAAAAGTGATCGAAACGTTAAAGAAAATTTCATTGCGGGGGAAAAAAAGGGAAAATTAAACCTGTACAAATATTAGCGTTTTTTAATTGTATTTTATTGTTTTTAAAAACTGCCCATTGTAAATCTAAATACCCCAGCCTACTAAAATAATAAGCATATATTCTGTTAAATCTTGCATTCTGAATATTAAGGTTTTGCTCCAAATCTTTTCTACTATCCACCCAGGGATTAAAAATATAGTTGCTCTTGATGTTAAATTAAAGTGAGTTTTTCTCCATGCCATCAGAAAGGTTTGTGGTAGGCAGTGTTATTGTGCTCTCCAGACTTCACTGATCACCACAGCTGCTCATAATCACTGCTGTCACTCGAGTGGAACTTTAATCTCGCACATTCAGGTCAGACGGAGAACATGGCTGGAGCAGCGAAATGATTTTCCCTCCTCTCTCGCTTTTTAGTTTTCTCTTTACCCATAAAACAGACGTGAGCTGATATTTTTTGACCGAACTGATTGTAATCCCTACTGGCAATCAAACCAACTAGCTAGGAAATCATCGTGCTGTAGTTTATTTTTTTGATGAAATGTAGAATATTTGAATGAAAGCCGTTATTTTACTTTAAAAACGTCACAGACACAAAATAAACAGAGGAAGCACCCAAGCAGGTGTTTGTTGTTGCAGTGAAGGAGGAAACTGCAATGGAGGCTGACCTCATGGCTTTAAAAAGCAATGTAGCTTTTAATAATTCATTCAGTCGTCTTCACTAAGTGTTTTATCTTGGCCGCCCGCATTGGGTCCCGGAAACATAAGGTGCAAAGTCACACTGGATGGGACGCCAGTCCACACCAAACACGTTCACTCTCACGTTCGCACCTAGGGCAATTTAGCAAAGCCAATCCACTTAGCCTCTACATGTTTTAAGTGGGTGGGATAAAACCCAAAAAACCTCGAGGAAACGTGCAAAACTCCACACAGTGCAGGAGGATTTGGAGGCAGCATATTTTTTGGGTTTATATGCATTTGAATATTATACTTATACTTATTATATTCCATATACTGTATGTGTATATTAGATGACATTTTTATGTGTCCCTGTTGGGGAGTGAACAAACTATTGAATGGAAGTTGCTCCTCTGAAATAAGACGCTTAAGTTGACTAACAGAATTTATTTTTCCTTTTACCTTGTGGTATTATTTTATCTGCTGCGGTATGTGTGAGATTCTAAACAGACCTCCAAACTCTTAGTTGCTGGGACCTGATCAAGCTGTCACATGGTCACTACTTTTAAACTGCGTTTTGCTTTTATCCGAATTTGACCTTTGTGTGTGTTTTTTTTTTTTTTTTTTTTTTTTTTTTAGCAGCAATACAATCATATAAGGGACAACTCAAATAGTCTTTGCATTGTTTTTATTTTATTTCTTTGCCTCTTGCACCACAAACTGCTGTAATTTGCTTATTTATTTAGTTTGGCATGATTAGCATGCCTGCTTTTCCACAAAAACCCACACAAAATGGGTGCAGTACTCAAATTATACCCCTTTTAAAAATGTATAAACTTATTTATTTTTTTTATTTTTTTATAAACAATCTAACAACATGCATACTGTTGCAAAATGCATTGTACTGTAGTCTTCCCATTACACTGATTCAAAAGTAGTCAAGTCAAGTTTACTTCTATAGTGCTTTTCATAACAGACATTGTCTCAAAGCAGCTTTACAGAAATCAAAAGTTAAGGTGAACAGTGTGCATTTAGTAGTCAAGTAGTCCGTCAGCAAAACCGACCCGGCAGCTCTAGTGTTATGAAGGATGCTCATCTCACTGCTCTCTTAAAATTCTGTACTGCAACAGTGTTTTGTGCAGTGTTTTAGTGAACATGAGTGGAGAACTCCTACTTTAGTTTTTTGTAGCATGGCACCGCTTAGAACCAAAAGCTGCAAATCAAAAACACACATCTCAGAATTTACACAAACAGCTTAGAAAAGAAGTTTCCATTGTTGCAACAAAAAAAAAGTAAATGCAAGTCCATTCTAAAGTTTTACATAAAAGCTCTTTATCAGAACCAAAACAACACTATTAGAAACATGCACTGGACTTCTAAGTAAACCACTCACTGGAGGCTTGTTTTTAATTTATAGTATACTACCAGCTTACATGGTGTTTGAGGCATGGGTTTGTTTTTTTGTGGGTCATTGAGGTTGAGATAATAACTTTGGAAAGTTTTGAATACCGATTCTGTATTCATTCTTAGTTGGTCATTGTTCATCTTGCATGAAGATTGTGTATTCAGCTTCCTAAGACTTTCTAGTTTTTATAGAGAAAATATGTCTGTGTTTACTAAATGACAGACAGAGCATCTGGATTGTTTTAAAACGGCTAGATATGTCACTGTAAGCCTGAAATAGGTGATTACAAGAGTCATGACAAATTACACAAAGGCGATTTGCTATTTCCAATTTTGATATATTACAGTTAAGAATTGGGTAGAACGTTTCTGTACTACAGAAATACAGAATTATCTTTGTATTAAGGTTTGGTTTGGGACCTGAGTGGTTGTTTTGGAACAAGGACTTTAAACCATTTAAATGCATGCAAAGCAGTACAAACGAAACTAGGTCACAAGTTTATAGTAGTAGGTGTGTCTAAAAACACACTGATCTGTTAATGAAATTAAGATGGTTTGATAAAGATTGATCATTCAAGCCTGATAAAATTTTAAAATAAATGTTTTATTCCTATTTTAGTGAATCTGATGGAAACCACAGCACCGAAGATGAGGCTAGTAAGGCTGATCTGGAGGACATAACCGACAAACCTGCTGCTCAAGAGGCTGGAGGCTCATCTGCTTCACTTATATCCCTCTCTGGTACCTCCTGTAGTACTGGAGGTCAGCTCATTCTCAATAACACAGGGGGATTCCTTACTAGTCCTCATCCCCTGTTGCTCAATGGGAGCCCATTACTATCGGGGACTGGAACTGGTGTCATCATTAATGGACTGACTCTAAGCGATGGACATGCGGTCACCCTCAGTCCTGTAACTAATAACACTCCACTTTTACTTAACGGAGCCCAGGTTATATCGAAGAATAGTGGGAACAACAGTGTCTCAGATGAAAACTGCAGTAGCAAAGTGGAAACGCAAGCCAGCCTAACTAGCACAGTCCCTGTCTCGTTGACAGATGAAACGAAAGCGACCAACCATAACGTCTCTTCGTTGGACTTCGTTACTCTTCAAGGAGCTATGAAGGCTCAAGATAGCACCCAGCTGGTGTTTCCAACCTCTATACCCACTTCTACAATCTCATCCACGTTGATGACTCACACCTCCCTTCCTTCATTAGCATTGACTCAAAATGGCATTCACACTACATCTGGTGCGGTTATTACCAACTCAGCAATGCCACTACAATCCACCCAGCAGCCTGAGCTTGTAGTAGTAGCAACAGCTGGTTCTCAAATAAATGCTACACCTTCTGTTTCACAAATAGGATCTTCATCCTCTATTTCTAGCCCTCAGGTTCTTTCTTTGCCACAGGTGGTACCATCCATCCAGGGTATTCCAGTATCTCAATTAGTACAGCATCAAGCAGGGACTCCAGTGTCCTGCCCTCAGTTGGTTCCAGTGTCCCCCATTACCACTCAACTATCGCAGAGTTTTACCCCTCAGTTTACAACCAGCAATCTACAATTTGGGCCCAGGCTAACACAAACTCAACCTCACAGTGTATCCTCTGCACTTGTGGAGAACGCTGGTTTATCTGTCTCTCGGGTGCCTAATGGACAGGCTCCACAAGGGTTGACACTGCAGTTAACAAACCAGTCCAATTCAGCCGCCACACCGCAGACACAGACCGCGCTGGTTACACAAGGCATTCCCATCTCATCACCCACACAAGTAGTTCCTGTTTCGCAGTCCAAGGACACCGGACAGCCCCAGCTAGTACCTTTGCCTCAACTTATGCCTGTGTCCCCAATTGCTGGAGCACCTACAGGGACCATATCCTTTCCTCAGGTAGTCCCAGCAGCACCCTCATACTCCATCCCAACTCCGGGAGGTGCTTTTCAAATTTTAGCATCTAGCTCTGGAGCAGTTGCTGCTGTGCCCCAGGGAGCTATATGTATAAGTCCCATAGGACCTCCTCAGAGTGTGCCTACAGCTGGAGCTATTCCAGGGGTCCAGCTCCTTAATTCAGGAGTGATTCAACTTCCCTCTGCTTCTCCAGGTAAGACATTGAACCATTTTAGATTCAAGAGACATTTCACAGTGCATTAAAAGAAAATGTAAGTTTTCTATAGTTAGTACACCAGGGGCAACACTGTTAAAATGTGTCCTTCCACCAAATAAAAGAAGGCTTGACTGCATCATTCTGCTCTTGTTTTAAGGTAACTTCCTCTTGGCAGGTGGTAGTCCATTCCTGAGTGTTCAGAATGGCAAGCTTATCCTCACCATCCCAGCTGGTTTCCAGTTCACCAGCATGCCTGTCAAATCCATTCCAGAAAATCCAGGCCAAAGTGCCAGCAGCGGCAGTGGAATGGAACAAGCTTTGACAGGAACGTCACTGCAAAATCCACCAGTTTCTTTATCTTCTGCTCAGACCTCTCGTCCCTTTCAATCTTCTCCTTTAATTGGCTCATCTGCACTATACTGTAGTCCTGAGCCTGGAGCCTTGGGTAACCCTACTCCAGGAGCCTCTCCAAACACCTCAGACTCTCCGACTCCAACACTGACTAGTGTTCTGCCATCCCAGCAGACCCTCAGCCCTGAAAGCATGCTGTCATTCAGTCCTCTCAGCAGCAGTGTATCCAGTGGCCCCCATCTTATTCAACCTGCTTGGAGTCCTGTGCCTCTTTCATCTTCATCTGGACTCACACTATTTGATGTACGTGGGAAAAGTGATCTACCTGAAGACCCAGCTTTATTGAGCTTACCAGGTGGGGAGTCCTTGCTATTGGGTACCCCTCCTCCGAGCGATGATGTACACCAAGAATCTCACCTGGACGATGAGGAGATGGATGGAGACTCAAAGATTCTTACCCAACTGCAGTCTGTACCTGTGGATGATGATTTGGGTTTGTAATTGATCTTTGCTACCTTTGGGAAGCCTTCAGACAATCCTGACGCTCAGCCCACAGCAAATCTCTATTTTCTATGGGTCGATGTAGAATCATGGAAGACGCCGGGTTCCTGATTTGTTCATTTCTAAAGTGAAGTAAAATGAAAAAAACTGCTGATCATTTCTCTTCACAGTAAACAGTTCTAGGTTGTCAAGGTTTTACTTCGTAAAAAAGGACATGGGGATTAAAAATATTTGCAAAGTTGCATAGAACATGACATTTTGGGCATTTTTTTTTTTATTATAGCTTGAATTCACCATGCAATCTGTTTAAAACTAGTTTATGAGACTCGTATGCATCAAATACTCTAAATACATCAATGCAGCCAAAAATAGTTGGATGCTAGATTTAAACCTACACCAAGTATAACAAATGTAGCAAATAAGCAGAAGCCTTAATAAGACAGTTTCAGTATATAGTACATTTTTTGCCATTTCTCCTATTGGGTTTTACAGCACATTTAATTGGGTATTGTAATTTAAGGGGGTATTAAAAAAAAAAAGAAAGGTTCGTCTTATGTTGTTTTGCTAGTTACATACTGTCACACTTGAGGGTTCAATCTCATAAAGCAGGATTGTGTTGGTTAGTTAGCTGTCTTTAAGGGGAGTCTGATCTTAATATTTCTCCTAATACTAACACAAGTTTTTGACTGATATTTGTCTGAACATTGATACTTATTACCTGTAGTAGGCTACTAAACCTTCACTGTGAAAATGGTTTTAACATTCCTTTTCAGTTGTTTTAGGAGCATCGAATCACTTTGTACTCCAAGCACATTTAGAGATTGACAAAGTCTCTTTGGATTAAAAAAATCAGGATTAACCTAATTACGTTTTGTAGCAGATATATAGATTTCCACAGAAATCTCTTTTACCGTGTGATGTAGCAGATTCTGTGCACAGATGCAGCACAATGGGGTTCTCATCTATTAAAATGCCATTCATGATTTAGGCAAAAATACAGCTTGCGAAGTTAATTGCATGGCGATCTTCTATATTTGACCCAATCTGCCCATTAAAGGGACTTTAAAAAAAAAAAGAATGTGTGCATTGATGACACAATTATCATTATAAATTTTTTTATTAAATAATGGGTACATTAGAGAATCATTAGAGGATAATCCATGGTATAATCTGATACACAGATTAGACATCTAATATCACACGGTGAAAAACAGGCTTTAATAACGAACCCAGCTTATATTAAGCCTTCTTTATGAGCCAGACACTAGGATATAGGAACGTGATTATACATCAAACGTCGACATCTTAACGAGCATGTCGGTTTTATTCTTTTCACATTTAATGACCGCGTAAATGACTATGCTTTCAACTTTTAGTTGGCTTGCTGAAAATGGTTCGCAAAACTACGCCTGTTTTTTCTAGGCAGAAAACCCGTTGCCTTTGTGTGGGATATTGAAGTGAAGTTAGCCGTAATGAAAAGAGTAGCATGTTTTTAAACAGTAAAAATCTGCAAAAAACTATTGTCAGGTATTTTATGTTTTATTGTGCGATCTGATCTTGTTTAGCAGTGTAATCTTCTGCAGTCTGTATATACATTTTATGCATTCGTGTACACTCAACGACTGAACTAGTTTTCCGCACGTTTTAATCTTTTTAATTTATGCACTATGTCGTGACCCAACAAAAAGTTGCCTGTTACTTTTTAGAATTAATTTTGGATATAACAAACACTCCTGTCCATCACTACAGCGTAGCACATGCTAATAAGGTACTGTTAGCCAAGTTATTTGGAAGAAAAAGGGCTTATTGTTGACGAGGTTCCTTTGTTTTGTTTTTTTGTTTGTTTGTTTTTTTTTTATATCTATGCAATGACTAAGTTGAATTTTTGTAAAATGTAAATTGGTGCTGCCAAGTTGGCATTCATGTTTGTAGGATGACTCCAGTTACTATACAGTTAAAACTAAATCTTATAGATCTGACATTGTCAAATGTGACACTGTTTTCACACTACATGTTCACCAATTATGTGCAACTAAAATGTTTGTTTTTTTTATGTTGAGAATTTTGTAGGATTTCTTTCAAGATGCATATTTTCTTTTTTTCTTCCAGGTCATAATTGTGTGCTTATAATTCTGGTCGAAGCTAGACTCAAATGTCTATTTTGAAGTTGTATGTTATCGTCAAATTTTCAATGCTCTGCTAGAACTGTTTCATAAATGGGTTTATTTCTATAGCATACGTGTATGGAATTGGCTGACTCAATTATAGAAAACGTCATTAAACCATTCCTGTAAATGAAATTGGAAATCACAAATTATGGTGCTGATCTACAGTAGGCCAACATTTCCAAATATTTTGCACATTTTAACCATCAATTCTTATTAACTCTTCTTTTGGTAATATCATTGGACCTACTGAAGACATCAAGACATTTTCTCCACAGTTGAGCTATAAATGAGGAACAATGTGACACTACCGCAGACTTTATGTACTGTTATGTCGCAAAAGACATCTGAAATGTGCCTTTTTTTAATGTCCTGTATCTTTTACTTTCTGTGTATATTTAAAGAATTAGCGGGGGTGGACAAATCATTAGTCTGGGTGCCTGAAAAAAACAGGTTCAGAGTTCAGTTGGGTGTTAAGATGCATTTTTATAGGCTATATATCCAGAATCATTAATACAAAAGGAAAAACTGTTAAACTAGAGGTTGACCGATAGTGGATTTGATCGATACCGATAGCTAGGTTGGATTGTACTTAAAACTGTACTTGATACTTGATCCATAAAAAAAACCCAAAAAAAAAAACCCACCGTGTACTGAACCATGAAAATGTGCTAAATTGAATGAATATGAAAATATTAATTAATAAATCAAATTGTCATTCATAATCATTTATATAACAAAACTCCATGCAACACGCAGTCTCTCGTGTATAAACAAAAAGCACGCTGTGTCAGTGATCCACCTCTAGAGGCCGCTCACGTAATGACTGGACATTTTCAGCTGCTCCAACACCAGATGCAACCTGGAAAAACTATCAGTATGGAGTTTTGCAATCAACTATCGGTGTTGATTAATTTGCAAATCCGGTGAATCGGTCGACCTCTAATATGAACTGTATGCCATCTAAACACACCAGTGCCTTGCAATTAACACTATAGCAAGTGAAAATCAGATCATCTTTTTGAAAGAACACCAGCACTTCTAGCCAAAATCCCAAGGATTTAAGCATTCTTTGAAATATATTGAACTAGATTAAAAAGGCAACTCACATGATATGCTTTGTTACTTGAGAGGAATTGCAGTAGTTCCCACATTTTCATGTATATAAAATTATTTCTTGGCAACCAAAATGATAAAACTGGGTAGCGCACTGGTGCTTTCACTTATAGGCCGATTCATAATTTGGTGATTTGTCCACCCCTGATTAATTAATTATAAACCAGCATTCTGATATTGGTGGATCACCAGAGTTCCATCAGAACTGCTCTGTTGTATTTTCTATATACTTTCTGGAAAAGCTGTATTTTAGACGTGTATACAAAATAGGACATGTAGCATTTATATGCCAAAGGCTCGTATTACTTATTTCTCTTTTATTTCTTCCATGTGCCTAAACAATGTGTTGTTTTCCCAATATGTAAAAAACAAAGGGAATTTGTGTTCGTTTGTTTGTGTGTATGGTGTGTATGTACGTGTGCATTGGTGTGAATGAGCAACAAAAAATGAACTTTTCTGTTGCTGTTATTGAATGTTGAAATGTATCGTGGCTGATTTAAACATAATTGTTACAGTACAATCAGATGTACAAAGCCACAATCATCTCCATCCTAAGGAAAACATACAGCTTGATCAAGCCAAAGAATTTTCCAATGTACTTTAAAATTAAAGGGATTTTTTTTTCCTTTTTCTTTTTTTTTTTTTTTTTTTTTTTTTTTGTTCCCAGCATGATAAAACCTTCTCTCTTTTAAAGAGTTTTTTTTTGTATTTGTTATAGTTATTCTATTTTTTATATTCAGTCTAATAATTCTTTTTTGGCATTGTGTTAAATATATTTTGCAATGCAAGCTGTTTGGTCTCATTTTGTGGTTTTCAATGAATGCCTTCACATTTACATTTAAATTTGCATTTATTTATTTGTCAGATGCCTTTACCCGACGCACGAGTCTTACTAGCGAGACAGAGCACAGTCCAAACACACAGCTAAGCTACTTTCACAAAAATATAGTCACTCATACAAGACCTCCATTTTGCACCAGAATTGTAAGTCTAATATACACTGCTAGTTAAATGATTTTTTTTTTTTTAACTCCTACAGTTTATTGCGTTATTAATCTACTCAATAATATCAGCACAGATCACAAAGTAGTAAACAGAATACCAACTGTGTGAACTTATTTTTTTTATTAAGTAACTTGTTTTCAGATCCTAATGAGACCATATGTTTCATTTGAGGCGTGTGTACTTGGATTAAACCTGTAGATAAAAGACTCCTGAAGCTAGAATTAAATGTATGGTGCGATACAAATAAATAGCACAGCACAAATTCTCAAATCTGATTGGATGCTGTGTGTGTTAATGCTCTTCAAAATAGCAAGTTATACAAACAAAAGCATCATATACACTATATGGACAGATGTTTCTGGATACCTGACATTTCCAGCCACATGTGGGTCTTCCTCAAACTGTTACCACAAAGTTTGGAGGCACCCCATTGTATAGAATGTCTTTTAATTCAGTAACATAAAATTTTACTTTCACTTGAACTAGGAGGCACAAAACTGTTCTAGCATGGCAATTCCCTGTGCACAAAGCCAGCTTCATGAAGATCTGGTTTGCATGAATTAAGAGTAGAAGATCTTAAGTGGCTTGCTATAGAGCTCTGACCTTACACAACATTTAACATTGTGATCTTCACAATCTTCACAAGTACACTCCAAACTTCTAGTGAAACATCTTCCTATCAGAATGGAGGTTATTATAACAGCAAATGGGGACGAAATGTAGAATGGGATGTTCACAAAGCACATGAATCTTATGGTCAGGTGTCTACGAAAATTTGTTATAAAGAATTTAATTAAATTATCTTCTTCTTTCGGCTTCTCCCATTAGGGGTCGCCACAGCGGATCACCCGTCTCCATACCACCCTGTCCTCTACTGTCTATCTGCTTCTTTCACCCCAATCACCTGCACGTCTTTCCTCATCACATCCATAAACCTCCTCCTTGGCCTTCCTCTTTTCCTCCTTCCTGGTGGCTCCATCCTCAGCATTCTTCTACCGATATACCACATGTCCCTCCTCTGCACATGTCCAAACCATCTCAATCTCGCTTCCCTCACCTTGTCTCCAAAACGTCCTACATGCGCTGTCCTCCTACCACTGCCACTGTCTCTAAACCATACAACATAGATTTATTAGAATATTATATATAAAATATTTAGTTTGCAGTCCTGCACAAAAAAAGCAGCAGCAAATTTGTTTGAAATAATTTTGCCTGACAAGAATAGGACTACTTGAACTACCCATATATATATTATTCAGGTGGTGTGTTTGTGCATATATTTACGGGAAGATTGTTTCGCATGACATTAAATAGTTTTACTTGTGTGTGTATGTGTGTGTGTGTGTGTGTATATATATATATATATATATATATATATATATATATATATATATATATATATATATATATATAAATTTTTGCCAATATTTAAAGGTTACTCAAAAGCCCAACTGTGCTTCTTAAATATATGGAGGTCTGTGTGTTTTGGTTAATCAGCTTTTTTAAAGGATTGTCACATCTGTTTTCTTGGAGCATTTTTTCAGGTACACATTTGGAGGCAAATGATGTTCAGCACTCTGGCGTTTATTACATGCATGCCATGCTGGAGTCATCACTAACCAAATCGGCTTAAACGTTGGTACCCTCATTTGAGTTGGAAATTGGAATGCATTCAAATGAAAATGTGTTTATTTTCGATATGCCTCTCACTATTTAAGATCTCAGCAAGGCCCCAGGTTAGCAGGTTTGTTTTGTTTTGTGCATGCATGACTCAATGCAAAATGTGTGTTAGTGCTTGTCAGTGTTTTCTTAACCCACATGAGCTCCGGTTACCTGTGTGTACTTTATTGTGGGCGGATCTGCTCAGGAAAGAACAGGTATAAGTGTGTGAATCCTCGTACGCATGGATGCATTCACAGTTTTTCAGCTTGGCAGCAGTTTTAATGAGATACACAAAGAATTACAATGCGAGCAGTACTTTTCTTTTGAACTGAAGGACATCCAGAGAGAAGGTAAATTCCAAAAACAGTTCAGAACTTTGATTGTATTTTATGGTTGAAGAAATAGTTCAGGATAGGAACATATTACTAATAATTCTTAAAATGATACTGTGATATACTCACATTTTATGTGCAATATTGAAATTAATCCTAATGAACTCTTTTTTATAATTTTTTTTATCTGCTGAACTACATAAAATCAACTCTCTCTTCCAGAATACCTCACTATGGCGATGGGGTTTTCCCAGGATCAGGTGGCGTGTGTGTGTGAGGTTCTGCTTCAGAGCGGATGCATCGACCGTTTATCGTCTTTCCTTCGTTCTGTACCTTCTCTCTCCACATGCTCTTCGTCCTCGTACCTGGGCCCACAGCACACAGTGGAGAGCGTGTTGAAGGCAAAGGCGGCTGTGGCCTTCCATCAGTGCCGGTTCAGCGAGCTCTACACTCTTATCGAGGGCAACATGTTCTCTCCACGCAGTCACTCGCTTCTCCAGCAGCTCTGGATCCGGGCGCGCTACCTTGAGGCCGAGCTGCAGCGAGGGCGCCCTCTTGGAGCAGTGGGCAAATACCGTGTACGGCGCAAGTTCCCCCTGCCTCGAACTATCTGGGATGGGGAAGAGACCAGCTACTGCTTTAAGGTAGAAAGGCTTGATCTGCTAATACCATCATATAAATTCATATAAAGATATTTATATATGACAGAAATGATGAAGGTACAGCAAGTGGGACAACTTCTGCTAACACTAGACTACAACTGAGTAATGATATTAAAGGGCCTCCCCAGCAGTTATCACTTAATCTCTTTTACTATACCTGTATCTGTATTCTGTGTGTGTTGATCATCATGGACAAGAATAATAATAATAATAATAATAATAATAATAAATCGGTTGACTGATTTATAATGGAGGTCTAAGAGCAGTAGTTTATTAATGTTTATAACTATCTAAAATATATACACTACTAAGTCAAATAAATATGGGTCAAGTCTAAAATAGGCATTTTTACACTTCTAGTACTCTTAAGAATAAATGAATGATCAAAAACAAGAATTTAACAAAAATAACAACTGCAGAAAAATGATTGGAGGAAAAGCAAGAAACAGGGAGATTCACTTATATCGTCGTCTTACATACAGGTAAAATCATGATAATGTTTCAAATGTAATGGGAAATTAAACACGTCCGGGTTTGCAACATTTTTACAGCTATACACTGAACAGTGAATGAAACAACAAATGTGTCTGCATGTTCCTAAACACGGGTTAAACATGTCAAGAAATCTATTCGATATTAATTACCTTAACTATATGGTTTATTTGTGCTTATTATCCTGAGCAATGATTTGTTGTTAAGACTATTGAATACTTAATATTTAGCATTTTGGGCTTTTATTTACTCAGAGTTTTGCATAAGACCTACAATTTCATTTAAATCATGGCCAGTCTAATTACTTACCATTATAGTTATGTTCTATTATAATGTAAATGATCAAATCTTTATATACTGTAATCGTGTAAAAAATCGTGTACTAATGTAAGAGTTTTCTAAACTGTTAATGGTCATAGCTTTTTTATCTGATAAACAAGTATACAAAACCCTCTATGCAACCACACCCTTTCAAGCATATAAAAGTGTAAGATCAGTGGCCACTGTGCTGAATGTGAAGTGAATGTTGTATTTGCAGGAGAAGTCACGGTGTGTGCTGAGAGAGTGGTACTGCCGGAAGCCTTACCCGTCACCGAGAGAGAAGAGGGATTTAGCCACAGCGACCGGACTCACAGCCACTCAGGTCAGCAACTGGTTCAAGAACCGCCGTCAGAGGGACAGAGCTGCTCAGGGACGCAAAGGGTGAGGGAACGTGTTCGTCATTTCTAATATCATAAAGGAAACAGTTAAACAATTTACCCTTCGAAAATGTAGGCCCATAGGTGAAATCTTAACCTGGGAATTGTACTATAAAACTACAGGTGGTCCAAATCATGAAGGCAAAAAAAAAAAAAAAAAAAAAAATATATATATATATATATATATATGACCCAGAGCTCATGACCATAGGTGAGAGTAGGAACGTAGATTGACCGGTAAATCGAAAGTTTCGCCTTGCGGCTCAGCTCCTTCTTCACCACGACAGACCGGTACATCGACCGCATTACTGCAGAAGCTGCACCGATCCGTCTGTCAATCTCCCGTTCCACCCTTCCCTCACTCGTGAACAAAACCCCAAGATACTTAAACTCCTCCACTTGCGGCAGGAACTCCCCACCAACCTGAAGTGGGCAAGCCACCCTTTTCCGACTGAGGACCATGGCCTCGGATTTGGAGGTGCTGATTCTCATCCCAGCCACTTCACACTCGGCTGCAAACCGTCCCAGTGCATGCTGAAGGTCCTGGTCTGATGAAGCCAACACGACAACATCATCTGCAAAGAGCAAAGACGAAATCGTGTCGTCACCAAACCGGACACCCTCCGACCCCTGGCTGCGCCTAGAAATTCTGTCCATAAAAATTATGAACAGAACCGGTGACAAAGGGCAGCCCTGCCGGAGTCCAACATGCACCGGGAACAAGTCTGACTTACTGCCGGCAATGCGAACCAAGCTCCTGCTTCGGTCATACAGGGACCGGACAGCCCTTAGTAAAGGGCCCCCGACCCCATACTCCCGGAGCACCCTCCACAGGCCGCCGCGAGGGACACAGTCGAATGCCTTTTCCAAATCCACAAAGCACATGTGGACTGGTTGGGCAAACTCCCATGAACCCTCCAGCACCCTGTAGAGGGTATAGAGCTGGTCCAGTGTTCCACGGCCTGGACGAAAACCACATTGTTCCTCCTGAATCCGAGGTTCTACTATCGGCCGTATTCTCCTCTCCAGTACCCTGGCATAGACTTTCCCAGGTAGGCTGAGAAGTGTGATCCCCCTATAGTTGGAACACACCCTCCGGTCCCCCTTCTTAAAAAGAGGGACCACCCCCCCGGTCTGCCATTCCAGAGGCACTGTCCCCGACCGCCACGCGATGCTGCAGAGGCGTGTCAGCCAAGACAGCCCCACAACATCCAGAGACTTGAGGTACTCAGGGCGGATCTCATCCACCCCCGGTGCCCTGCCACCGAGGAGTTTCTTTACTACCTCGGTGACTTCAGCTTGGGTGATGGACGAGTCCGCCTCTGAGCCCTCAGCCTCTGCTTCCTCAATGGAAGACGTGACGGCGGGATTGAGGAGATCCTCGAAGTATTCCTTCCACCGTCCAACGACATCCCCAGTTGAGGTCAACAGCTCCCCACCTCTACTGTAAACAGCATTGGTGGGGCACTGCTTTCCCCTCCTGAGGCGCCGGACGGTTTGCCAGAATCTCTTCGAGGCCAGCCGATAGTCCTTCTCCATGGCCTCACCGAGCTCCTCCCAGGCCCGAGTTTTTGCCTCGATAACCACCCGGGCTGCAGTTCGCTTGGCCTGCCGGTACCCGTCAGCTGCCTCAGGAGTCCCACAAGCCAACCAGGCCAGGTAGAACTCCTTCTTCAGCTTGACGGCATCCCTTACTTCCGGTTTCCACCACCGGGTTCGGGGATTGCCGCCTCGACAGGCACCGGAGACCTTACTGCCACAGCTCCGAGCGGCCGCTTCGACAATGGAGGTGGAGAACATGGTCCACTCGGACTCAATATCTCCGGCCTCCCTCGGGATCTGGTCAAAGCTCTGCCGGAGGTGGGAGTTGAAGATCTCTCTGACAGGAGGCTCGGCCAAACGTTCCCAGCAGACCCTCACAGTACGCTTGGGTCTGCCGAGTCTGTCCAGCTTCCTCCCCCGCCATCGGATCCAACTCACCACCAGGTGGTGATCAGTTGACAGCTCCGCCCCTCTCTTTACCCGAGTGTCCAAGACATACGGCCGCAGGTCAGATGAAACGACCACAAAGTCGATCATCGACCTGCGGCCTAGGGTGTCCTGGTGCCACGTGTATTGATGGACACCCTTATGCTTGAACATGGTGTTCGTTATGGACAAACTGTAACTAGCACAGAAGTCCAATAACTGAACACCGCTCGGGTTCAGATCAGGGGGGCCGTTCCTCCCAATCACGCCCCTCCAGGTGTCACTGTCGCTGCCCACGTGTGCATTGAAGTCTCCTAGTAGAACGACGGAGTCCCCAGTCGGAGCACTGTCCAGCACCCCTCCCAGAGACCCCAAGAAGGCCGGGTACTCTATACTGCCGTTTGGCCCGTAGGCACACACGACAGTGAGAGACCTATCCCCGACCCGTAGGCGCAGGGAAACGACCCTCTCGTTCACCGGGGTAAACTCCAACACATGGCGGCTGAGCTGGGGGGCTATAAGCAAACCCACACCAGCCCGACGCCTTTCACCATGGGCAGCTCCAGAGTTGTAAAGAGTCCATCCTCTCTCGAGGAGTGTGGTTCCAGAGCCCAGGCCGTGCGTAGAGGTGATCCCGACTATCTCTTGTCGGAACCTCTCAACCTCACGCACAATCTCAGGCTCCTTCCCCGCCAGCGAGGTGACATTCCACGTCCCTAGAGCTAGCTTCCGTGTCCAGGGATCGGGTTGTCGAGGCCTCCACCTTCGACTGCTGCCCGATCCTCTTAGCACCGGCCCCTTACGGTCCCTCCTGCAGGTGGTGAGCCCACTGGAAGGCGGCCCCACGTCGCTCCTTCGGGCTGAGCCCGGCCGGACCCTGTGGGGGAAGGCCCGGCCACCAGGCGCTCGCATACGAGCCCCAACCCCGGGCCTGGCTCCAGGGTGGGGCCCCGGCTGCGCCATACCGGGCGACGTCACGGTCCCTGATGTAGTATCTCTCATAAGGGGTTTTGAACCGCTCTTAGTCTGACCCGTCGCCCAGGACCTGTTTGCCTTGGGAGACCCTACCAGGGGCATATAGCCCCGGACAACATAGCTCCTAGGGTCATTCGAGTACTCAAACCCCTCCACCACGTTAAGGTGGCAGTTCAAGGAGAGGATATATATATATATATATATATATATATATATATATATATATATATATATATATATATATATATATATATATATAGTGTGGTTTAATGGTGATATTTGTATGAAGTGAAGAGAGCAAAATGTGTTTCTCAAAAATGGAGGTGATTTAAATCATTAATCCACTTTCACTATGAATTGGCAAATAGTTTTCTATGCTATATTTCTATGCTATATCATTATTAAAAAATGCTTTGTTTTAAGTGAAGAGAGCAAAATATGAGCAAAAATAATGAGACATGAGACATACATTAGCTTCATGCGAGAAGTTAGACACTGACAGAGATGGCAAATGTACACACATCCTTTACTTAAGTAGAAGTACATATACCCGAGTTTTAAAAGACTGGCAAGTGTTAAAGTACTGACTATACTTTCTTACACAAGTTAAAGTAAAGAAGTTTGGGCTCTGACATGTACTTAAGTAAAAAGTAGATATTATTACTACCTGTTTTAGTGTCACGCTGGTAACTGGACCTCACGTCATATTAATATATTAATGCAAAATAATTCACATTTTGTTGCATAATTAATGTATCCAGGCTGAACAACCACCATATAGAACACAAACAGAGCAAAGATGATGATGATCAGGTGATCAGAAGTGTCTTTGTTCTTAGTCATGTTTACATCACTGACTCCCTCTGTCTCATCCACCTTAGCTCTACTTCTTGTTGCCTGTAGGCTCCGTATCTTCATAAACCCGCCCACATCTGTGATGTGTGAGAGCCAGGAAATGACAAGAAATAGGTTGATGGACTGAAAACGGCGCAGTGAGAAGAACAAATATTGATCCTGTCTAAACTAAAGTAACGAGCAGAGTAGAAAGTACAGATATTTGTGTAAAAAAATGTTAATGTAAAGGTAAAATAAGTAGTGATGTCAATTAATGATACCAGAAAAACAAAGCAACAAAGTATTTCTACTTAATTACTTCCCACCTCTGGACACCAATCATGGCTTTGAATGTTTTTGGATGTTTTTATATATATATATAGTTATCCTTTAAAGATTCCAATTTGCTGGAAAATTCTGACTCCCTTTGTTCTCTTTCTCTTTTAGACAAATGGAGGATGCTGTGCCAGACTGCTTGAGCTCAGATGGTACAGCTAGACGTTCACTCCACAGGTCTGACGATGACTTTTCACCTCCACAGAGCCCAAGCTCGAGAGCAGAACTGCTTTCCTGCACGCAGCTCTCCGCATCTCAACCTCCACCTCTCCGGCACCTGGGAGCTGCACACTACTTTCACTACTGATGCGACCTGAGCCTTCAGTGCAAACTCAACACATTTATTTGAGCTGGAGAATAAACGTGGATAAGACAGTTACTGCCCCCCAGTGAGAAGCTGAACGTCGTTGATGATCTGATTAGTCTGTAATGAAAACACTGTACTCGCCTTATCAAGAGAATAGAAAGAAAATGTCTTTATGCTACAAGAAATCCAAAATATAAACATGTTCCTTATCTGCTTGTATTTTAAGCCTAATTTTGTTACAAACAATATTCACTTTATATTACAAGACTGTAAAACATTTTTGCCTGCAAGAACGTGGTGCAATTCTGCAACAAACTGATGTACATGTTTTTTTTTTTGTTTCCTTGGTTACTTTTACTTATGCACCATTTTGTTGTTTTTTAAAGTAAAAAAAGTTTTGTAAAATGTACAAAAAAAAAAAATCATTTTATTGTCTTACAGTTGTCTTTGATATATCATTGTGGGATTATGGTTTTCAAAATACTACGTTTTTCATGACATTTAAATGCAATTTCTCAAGAAATTTGACCCTTAGTCTAACCCACAGCGCTAGTCTTAGCTGACTAGCCCTGCCAGCTAGCTAACAAGCACTCTGCTACCTTATGTATATTTTTGCAAATCTAGCAAATGCAGGTTAAATGTTCTCTGTCTTCATTTAAATATAATGACAGGATTCAATCTCATTATTTACACCATTATCCTCACAGCTCCTCCAGGAATATAAATCAGATCATGTTACATGGACTAGCATGTTACCAGAGTAGAAATTACACCATGTAATCTTTCACTTTAGAAGTGAATCAGATGCCAATTTTATTTAGTTCTTCTTCTCAATTTTCTTCTTCTTACAATAGTCAGTGTTCAGCTACGCTATTTCAGTAGTTAAAGGAAATGTATGAAAAGTTCAAATGCATTTGTGCTAACATTGTAGAAATCTAGCAGAAACTAAAATTATGGAAGCAATTTTAAGTGGGCAAAAAGCTGTTTGAGTTTTAAGGCTAAACAATGGCTTCAGACAGATGGTCAAATTTTCCTAGTCATGCATGATAATAATAATAATAATAATAATAATAATAATAATAATAATAAATATAGAAATACTACAGCTTTCTCAGATTAATGGAAATTTGTGAATGTGGCTACTTTAGTTAAATAAATATGGCATTATATCCTCTTTTCACTATAATAAGCAAAAAAAGGACAGTATTCTGTATTTGTATTCAAAAATACAGTACAATCATTGGACCTTGGTATCCAATTTGCCCATTCTTTTTCCAATGAAGCACCAAAAATAGACTTAACAGATCAACTTTACTGAATCAACTTTAACAGCTTTTTGCTCAGTTACTGTTGGTACCATAATGCTACAGTTTCTGCAACATGTCTACTAACAAACATGTTCTAACAGCAAATACAAATCTTATGGTCAGGTGTCCAAACACTTTTGCTATATAGTGTATGAGGTGGTGATGCTTAACTATGGTGTGGGTATGATTTAAGAACGTATTTAAGCATTTAAAGATTACAGGACAAAGGAATGACCATGACAGCAAATACAGAGAAAATAAGACATAGCTGTTTTATTGCAATTTATTTAGGTGGATTATTTGACTATAGCTGCTCAAAGAAAGTCAATATGATGCAGTTGCAGAAGATCGATTTAAGCAGAAACATGCATTCCAGATTAGGCACAGGCGACAGCACATGGTCTATTAGTACGCAGATTTTGGTAAAATCTGGTGTTCAAAATATTCAGATTTCACCTAAATTAAAATATGAGGTCAGTCACAGGTCCTGCTGAAAGCTTAATAACAAAATGTTTATTATTAACATACATTCAGATCTACCCTGCACTGTACGTGCAACAGGTTAGCAGGCTCATGGCTCAGACTTACGCAGTAAGTCAAATGAACAGGCTCATAACAGTCTTTGGCTGAATGTCTTCATTTTAGTGTGGAAACTGAGTGAATCAGCTGCCACTGTGTGTGTGTTAATGGCTCTTGTTTCAGCAGAAAGAGGAAACAGATATATATAATATATTTAATTAAAATAATCGTACCACACTTCCACAGCTGATGCTGTGTCTGTATGTGACCAAGAGGTCATGGATCATCGCTATCTTCCAGTAGGTAACAGATAGAAGGTAAATCCATATGTATGTGTGTTCGAGAATCTGAGTCGGCTCAGAGATGCAGGTATTCAGCCAGGAAGATGACTAGGATCTTGGTGAGGTTCTCAACCGTGGGCCGGTGCATGTTCTCCTCCGTGTCCTGCAGAGTGTGCCAGAATGAAGGGAACGGGGTTGTGATCAGGTGCAGGATTGGAACACCTGCAGGATGGCATGCACATGTTTAAGAATGTTTAAAAAAAGACCTCACTATCTGCTGTGTGGATGGTACTCTGAAGACTTTTCCAATCTTTGCTTCAATGGATAATCTCACCTGTAGGCTACACATTTGTAAATTGAACTGTTTTAATCATGAAGCCTGTTTTGTGCTTATCCCAGGAATCGCATCATCTTCATTCTGAACACTTTTATTCTCAATTTCAGCACATTTAAAAGTCTTTGTAATGATTTGCAGACACACAGAACACTAGTTTGATGAAATCCCTTTTCATTCTGTGTCTCCTGAGATTTCTTTCCCTCATTTTGATTCCTTTTTTCCCCCGTCACATCTGAATTGTTCGAACCGAGCAGTGCCACAACTGGCCTGTATGAAGCTTTTGTCTAAAACTAATATTTCGGAATTTCCTATGTCCGACAAACAATTTTTGGATTTACCTAAAAGAAAAAAGAGACAGTCTCCTTGTTAAATCTATGATAATGGCTACACAGTTTGCTATATTTTAAAAAGGAAAACAGTTAGCTGGCTAGATAGTTGCTAAAAAAAGATAAAGCTGACACTATTGGGCCCTTGAACAAGGCCCTTAACCCTCTCTGCTCAATCAGAGCTGACCCTGTGCTCTGTCGCCAGCTTCCTAACATGCTGGGAGCTTTAAAGCAAGAATTTCAATGTGCTGTAGTGTATATGTGACAAGAAAATACATCTAATCTAACGTTATGTGGATAGTTCCTTTAAAGTCAATAACCTCCAGAGGAGACGGCACTGCAACTGCTCAAAGCATTCATTTGTTATTTGATGAATGAAATGAACTCGAGCCATAAGCATGGAGAAAAAATGTGCAGAATACTACAATAACTTTTATTCCAGCAACACTAATACATTTATAATTGTACTATTTTAGTTCTTTTTTTTTTAAAATTGTAATAGCATAGCAATACACATGGGTGTGAGTGTGTGTGGGGGTGGTGTCCCTCACCTCGAAGTAAAAATGGAACATGGTCATCCTGCACTGGTAGCAGATAAACGTCTTTCCTGAAGTAGTTTTGGTTTGAATGGTGAGATGTCAGCAAGCCCTGGCGATGCAGCCTCTTCTCTAAAACAGTGAGAAAAACTCATAATATATATATTACTTTTAAATAAATAAAAATGCAAACCAAGGTTCTGAATGACGGCTGGATGGAAAAGGCCGTTTTCGGCATGTTCTTGTTTTTGCTTCGCCCTTATATTGTGTCTGCTTTACAAGACGTTTTTTATACAGTTTATGTCACAGTGTCATTACTTTATTCAGAACCGCCTTGAAAATCAGTGCTGCATATCACCAAAGATTCCATGGCAGAGTGAAAAGTGATCACACCAGTTACTGAGGCATAAAAACAGATTTTTATCAATGGAATGGTCTGCACGCAACAGTGAAAAGCAACGCCGCATTTTTCGACGCTGCGTTTCACTGCACACGCTGTAATGTTTTACGCACAAAAGTAAGAGAGAATTCAACCCAATACACATCAATAGCATGTGAAAAATGTTCCCCACTGAAATGCAAAACCCACACTGCATTGCTTATCAGCAGGGTTTTGCTATTCAAGAATTTTAGATTTATTTTGGGCTCGCAAAAGCACTAAAATGCAGCGCTGATCAATCCTTCTGACTTTGATTAATGAGTTTATAAAGCAGGAGGGAATGAGTGGGGAATGAAAATCTGCTGACCTGCAGCGATCAGACGGTCGAACCAGCGCGTGGTGTTATCGAAATGATTGACAATGAGCGGCTCTGCAGCTCCTAGTAAGTCCAGGAGCACGAACAGATCCTGAAACAAGACATAATGCATGTATTCCTGTCAAAAACATGAAATACTGTGTAGGAAATATTCCACACGAGGGTTGTGACCTCACCACTGCCTGCAGCTGTGTGGTGTGTGTGGAGCCTGGAGGATGAGCTGTGTGGGCCATGAGCTCAGCAAGATGACGTGAGCCGTACAGAGAGTCTGTATCTGTCCATTCCTCAAACGCCTCCTCTCCGTCGAAAAAAACGAGCTGCAGCGTCACTGCAGACCCCTGTAATAACAGAAGGTGGGGTGAAGACGGGAGTGAACAGTGGAAAAGGGAATTTAGTTGAGCACTCATGCAGTCATACTCAGCACAGTGCTGTTTGCATAACCAACATGCTTATCTGTGTGAGTTCAGAGTAAACACACAGGATTCTCTTCGACTGTTGAATTACTGTAGTTAAATGTGGCCATTCTTACACCAGAACTATGTGTGAAACATTTTTCTTGTCCACAAGGCCACTATTGTCATGTGTTCATCATTTGCTCTCCAGAAGATAAGACACTTAAATAAACAGCATGCTTAAAAGTTGTACAGAACACACACAGTCTACGCTTCTGCTTCTTATCAGTGGAGGCACACACATCGCTTTAACTGAATCTAACAAACCCATAAGACACAGCTGCTTTATTAGGCTTAACAGACAGAAGCCACGCCTCATTAATTTAATACCACACCTCTTTCACTGGAATTTATAAAGATGCCACACCTTTTAATGGAACTAACTAACCAACCCGAAAACCACACGTCTTTCCCTGAAAACAACAGACCCAGAGGCCACACCTCTTTAACTGCAACCAATAGACCAATAGGCCACGCCTCTTTAACTGCAACTGACAGACCAATAGGCCACACCTTGTTTATTAATATCAACAAACCCAGAGGCCACGCCTCTTTTATTGCAACTACCAGACTAGAGGCCATGCCCCTTTTACTGCAACTAACAGACCCAGAGGCCACATCTCTTTTATTGGTATTTTTAGACCCAGAGGCCACGCCTCTTTTATCAAAATTTACAGAACCAGAGGCCATGCCTCTTTTTTAGAACTAAACGAGCCGGAGACCACGTCTCTTTTAATGAAATTTATGGATCCGGAGGCCACGCCTCTTTTATTGGAACTGATAGACCCAGAGGCCACGCCTTTTATTTCAACTGATAGACCCAGAAGTTTTTTTTTTAACTAAAAGATCAAGAGACCACTCCACTATTATTGGAGCTATCAGACATTAACAGAGGCCACATCACTTTTATTTGAATTGAATTTTTCCTGGTGAAACTAATAAACTAACAAACCACAGAGGCCACAACCCCATAAATAAGACCGATATTAAGGTGTGGCCACGGTACCTCCATGACTGGATAACGCAATATTAAGACAATATAAAAATATTTCTCATATATACAGACATGAGCTTGCTATGTGAGTGTTCACTATTAATATTATGACATGCTGCAAGTGTTTACCTTCTGTTTCTGAGCTCTAAGCTGCATGTCCAGCGCTGATGCCAGCTCCAGCAGCATTGCACAGGGCACGGCTGAGTCACTGGCGCCAATAAACACCTGTTGAGGGTTTTTGGGGTCTCGAGGTAAGATTTTGGAGTCATGGTGGCAGGCAAGGAGCAGTCTGCGGGGGGCAGAGGGGTCAAGCACAGCCAGCACGTTGCTGAAGGTCACAGGTCCTAGAGGAGTAGACGACTGGAACGAGTCCTCCTCTACAGTCCAGCCTGCAGAAAGGGAATGCAGCTGGGAGACGATGTGCTGGAAAAACATTAGAGAACCAGGAAAGAACAGCTGTCAGTGTGACTTACTTCTGCAATCCTAAATGTCCTATAGATCTTTTCTGTTTTATATGTTCTCAGTTTACAGAATTTATGGGGCGATTTGGAATTACAATTGCAATCTGGGTCATGAATGAAATACTAGACTGCAGAAAATATAAAAGGAAGATCTGAGATTTTTTGTGGTGCACATCACACTCTCAGTGTCAATAATACGCAGAATGTTAAAGGTGGGGAGAACTTTGCCTGGAGTTGTGGCTCATAACTATGTATAACTTAATAGGACTAAGACATACTTTTTTTGATCCCCTTGGGGGAAATGATTGTGTTACAGCAGCAGCAGGTTACACAAACAGTAGTGTATCTGTTTACATAAAAAACACAAAAGAAAGAAAATAATGAAAATGTGCAAAAAAGCAGTGTATGTATGTGTATGTGACATGACAGTAAATTATGGGATGTGCATATATTTTAGTTTAGAGGCGAGTCCTTCTACAGTGCAATGGCATATGGTAGGAATGATTTCTCGAACCGTTCTTTGTGACGGTGAAGCTGAATCAGTCTGCTGGCGAATTAACTCCGCTGCCCTCTGTATGGGATCATGTAGTGGGTTGAATGGTTTTTCCATAATTGACTGAAGTTTGTTCAGTGTTCACCTTCACTGTCTCCAATCTGTCCAGTTTGTGTCAGATTATGTATTCGACCTTGCGGATCATTTTTTGATTTTGCCTGCATCCCTGCCACTGATGCTGCTCCCCCAGTAGACCACAGCGCTATAAAGTGCTTTTGCAACAACAGACTGCTAAAAATTCTCCAGCACCCTGCTGCACACATTAAAGGATATGAGCTTCCTCAGGAAATAGAGTCTGCTCAACACCTTCAGCGTCAGTGTTGGTCCTCCAGCTGTTTAAGTGAACAACCAAGCAACTTGTTGTCCACGACCCCAACCTCCTCACCCATGATGGTAACGGCTTTAATCACAGTTTTACTCTTTCTAAATTCCACTACCATCTCCTTGGTTTTAACAATGTTTAGGAGCATATGGTTCCCGGTTCACCACTCCACAAAGATGTCCAGAAGTCCTCTGTACTCTGACTCCTGTCCATCCGTAATACATCCAACCACTGCAAAGTTATTAGAGAGCTTCTGCAGATGGCAGGACTGAGGTGGTGTACAGAGTGAACAGGATGAGAAATGAAGAAAGGACAGTCCCTTAAGGTGCTCCTGTGTTACTGACCACAAAATCAGACAGGGAATTCCCCAACCTTACAAACTGGGGTCTATCAAACAGATAGCTATCCAGGACATAATGGACGTGCTGACACCCATCCTGAGCAGTTTCACACTCAGTAGAAATGGTTGTATTGTATGGAGGGATCAAAAAAACATGATCCTCACATTACCACTACTTCCATCTTCCTTTCGGGAAGAGAGTGAGCACGCTGCAACGAGTAGATGACTGCACCATCCACACCCACATGAGGCTGGTAGATAAATTGTAGTGGGTCCAGAGAAGGTTTAAGCAGTGGTCCTAAACTAGGTGCTATAACACCTTTATGATGTGACATCAGTGCAATGGGTCTGAAGTTGTTAAGGCCAGAAAGAAAAGCCTTCCTAGGTACTGGTACTACACAGGATGTTTTCCATAGCACCGGTATTTTCTCCTGCATCAGACTCAGGTTGAAGATGTATTGTAGGGTACCTACAAGCTGAGCAGCACAAGACTTAACCTGCAGCCTTGTTTTGGTTGAGTTTCTCCAGCTGTCTTCTCACGTGGCTAGCCATCACAGTCAGTGAAGGTGGTGTGCTGGTTTAAGTGGAGGATTGTGAGCAGGGGTGCTCAGGAGTTGCTGATGTGGGTGTGGATTTGTAGATGAAGTATTAGAGATGAAACATGAAGCTGATGAATGCAGAGGGGAATTTATATGGAAAAATATTAGGAAAGGTGTTTGTGTATCACCTGAAGTACAGCTTTGCTGCCTGCTGTACCTGGTACCCTCTCGATCAGCATGGGCCACAAATGGGTCTCCCATAGCCGTGCACCATCCACCTGAGCCGCAAACTGGTGCACCTGAGCCAAAGATAACTTCCCGGGCTTGTGGGAGAACTACACAGATGAGAAGATAATAATGTTTCTATTCTTTTTTTAGTGCCTCTTTGCACAAATGTAACTAATGATGCACGAAGAATGAGGTTTGCATGGGTTTCCTCTCATCCCACACACTTTCAGGTGCCATGATGAAGAGATTATCAGTGTTATTCACTTCACTGGTCATGAGTTTATGCTTTGGGACAATGTGCATTGTTAAAAGAGCTCTGCAAATAAACATGAATTGAGGGAAACATACAGAAACACGCTTACCTTGTCCGTGAGCAGGTCCGAGCTGTATTTTGGGCTGTCATTGATCTCGGGGTAACTGTACAGGTAAGAGCCTAAGATCAGCATCATCATCATCACGATCAGGATCACCGGCAGCGCGCGCCACAGCCACAGCCGGAAAGACCGAGCACCAAACACTCGCGGTGGCGCGCAACCGGACACGGAGACGCGCACGGGGTTCACCGGGGCAGATCGGATCCTCCGGCTACTTTTTGCCATCTTTTTCCTTTCGGTGGTTTTCAGATGTGTCGGAAATGAAACCGAGATGGAAGATGTGTGTGTGTGTTATGATATTATTGTGTATTATGGTGCACAATAATTATGCCTGCACTGAACACCACACAGTCACACTACAGCAGACGTGGCATTAGAAAGCTGCACACTAACCCGTTCCAATGAACGCCTCCAAAACGGCCATGATTAATCACACATGACACCAGAGAAGAAAAAAACAGTTATTTTTTTTAGATTTTAACAGCAAACAGCTGTGAACTTTGACCGCTATGTTCTCCAGCTGCACAGTTCCCAGTCTTACAGAACACACACACACTCACTTTAGCGTTTCATTCATGTTTTCTCTTTTAACTAAAACCGATAAAAAACCCGAGTTTAATTCCGCATATTACCCAAGATAAAATAAATAAATAAACAGTTGTATGACATTAGCTCTCCTGCCTGTAGAATTCCATCTAACAGCCTGCTCTACACTTCCGGGTTTCAATTCCAATGTGAGGTAGAGCCCTTACTGGTCACGTGATCTCAGAAGGCGGAAGTAAACGTTGTAATTCGGGATTTTATTATTTTATTCTTATTTATATATTTTATAATTTTTTTGAATGGACTATTTTTTAAGGTTTGTATTTGTCTATTTCGTTTCTTCTCCCTCCAGAACCATATACAATGAATAAAAGGCACATTTTCAACGTCCTATCAAACAGAAATATGGCGCCCTCTGGCGGCTCTAACGTTTAATTATTATCGATTTGTTGCCATCGTAATGATATAGTTAGATAGATTTATAATAATATAAAACTACACACTGATTATAAAGTGATGGGTTTATGGGTAGGTTAAGTGATAGAAAATACACATGTTGCTGTGTGTACACAACACTATTAACTATAATAAGTGAAAATAAAATAAAAATAAAGATAAAAACGTGTAGTGAGAAGCGGTTTTTATAATCCGAGATGCACGCCCTCTAGGGGGATTAGCTAGCTTGCGAATTAGATTAGCATGAAATATTACCAATAAATATGACGTTAAGATTTGGATATATATGTATTTAAATACTTTTTATTTATTTTTCGTGAAAAATATATTAACCCCAGTTATTCTTGTCAAAACAAACACAGAGTACACAGAGTACATGTGTGTGAATGAGAGGGAGGGCAGTGGAGTGGTGCGGTTGCAGGGTGAAGAGGTGGAGAAGGTGGAGGAGTTCAGGTACCTGGGGTCAACAGTGCAAAATAATGGAGAGAGTGTTAGAGAAGTGAAGAAAAGAGTGCAGGCAGTGTGAAGTGGGTGGAGAAGAGTGATAGCAGGAGTGATTTGTGATAGAAGAGTATCTGCAAGAGTGAAAGGGAAAGTTTATAGGACTGTGGGGAGACCTGCAATGTTGTATGGATTAGAGAACGTGACATTGAGTAAAAGACAGGAGGTGGAGCTGGAGGTAGCAGAGCTGAAGATGTTGAGGTTTTCGTTGGGAGTGACGAGGATAGACAGGATTAGAAACAAGTTTATTAGAGGGACAGCGCATGTAGGACGTTTTGGAGACAAGGAGGGAGGCGAGATTGAGATGGTTTGGACATGTGCAGAGGAGGGACATGAGGTATATCGGTAGGAGAATGCGGCGGATGAAACCACTACGAAGGAGTTAAAAAGTAAGACCAAGGAGGAGGTTTATGGATGTGGTGAGGGAAGACATGCAGGTGGTTGGGGTGAAAGAGGCAGATGTAGAGGACAGGGTGGTATGGAGACAGATGGTCCACTGTGGAGACCCCTAATGGGAGCAGCCGAAAGAAGAATCTTGTCAGAACAAAACCCTTGAAAAAGTCTCTGCTCAGGTTCCCTACGCAGTGCACTGTAATGTTCACGTAAATGTTCACTTACATGCAAACTGGTTCAATCAGAAATCTTTTTAATATATATAATTTTTTTTTATAAAATATTGAAAACATAATTTACACGTATTAAATGTACACTCATCAATGAGGTACCCAGGAGATTTGAGATAAAGCAAACCGAGAAGGGCAGCATAGAAGAAGAAAATAAAAAAAATAAAAATAAAAAAAAGCATTGTACAAAAACAAAAACATGTAATCAGGAATCAAACATCATATTTACTTAAACAAAAAATCAACCAATATTTCTTTCCTTTTTTTCACAGAAAAATGGCTGATGTGTCAAGAGAAAACAGAAAATCCAAAATAAATAATCCAGATTTTTACACATACACAACAACTTATACAGCTGGACTATAGTTTAAAGATTGATTCGTGTGCACAAGTTCAGCTAGCTGTAGATCACTCGTATTCAGCTTAAAACTGAAAATAAACTAAAAACACCTCCACCTGCACCCTTGAACAGAAAAATTAAGACAGCTGATGGTGCATATAATCAACACGGAGATCTCTACATGAGGCCATGAGTGTGTGTGTGTAGAAGTAGCGCGCACACACACACACACACACACACACACACACACACACACACACACACACACACACACACACACACACGCTGGTGGGGAGAGGATGACCTGATGTTGGCGTTTAGCAATGATAAAGTAGGACAATGCGCACTGATGAAGGGGGATTTTACAAGATACAGGCTCTGTCATATTTCTACATTCTATTTGGGTAAAAAATTCTAATAATGCATTCAAAAAGGAGACCGAAATCACAATTGCATTTTAAAAAGGTCTTGGATTCAACAGAAACCTCCACCCTGAAACACAAGAAAAATATGTTGCAATTGAAATCTATCTGATTCTGGTGCTGATCTGATGAGCCGTGCTGGATTCATGTTATTTCTGTGAGAAGTGACAGGGTGACCACTAATTTAATAGGGAGACATTATTATTGCTTGTGCACTTAATATGGCATGGAAGAAAAATAAAACCTCAGCACACACAGAGTAGGTTCACGTTGTGCTATTGGCTCTGAAAAACAAAAAAAGGGGGCAAGAGCTTCGTTCATAAGTCAACATTTTTCCAGACATGTACAACATCCTATTGATGAGAAACACAAGGTAAAAGTAATGGTGGAAAGGTAGGACTCAAAAAGTCCCAGAATGCAATTCAGCTATAGGACACATTTGATATAGTAAAGGCTTGATTGGAACAATTGTTAATCTATGATCGGGCGAGGACAATCTGTCTGAGCCAAAAAATGAAAGTGAGACTAAAGTACTAAAGCCGGATCAATGTATAGAGTTAGGGCTTAATCTCTTTCAATCAACGGCTATTTAAATGGCATTGTGGCAAATGTAGCAAACAAGGACAATAATAAAAAAATAAAATAAAAAAAGGCAACTCTGTATTTTATTCTAAAAAATAAAGTTTAGATTAATTAGGCTTTCGGGGTGAATTTTTCCTTTAACTGTTTGTACGATTATTTGCCAGTCTTTAAACAGCACTTGCCTAAAGTGTGTGGTGTGTGTGTGTGTGTGTGTGTGTGTGTGTGTAAAAAAGAGTGTGTTCTAACTCACATCAGTTATGAAACATAACGTCACCCTCTGGCCGACGGACAAATAAATAGAATAAATAGTTCAGGCCGTAGCGTGTGAATTTGTTGGTCCTGAGATGGATTCTACGAGATGATGTTTTCCAGTTAGACCAGAGTAAAGGGACAGTCGGGATTGAGCCGTTCCAGTATGCCATATTAAAGCTCACAAATACGGAGTACCTACAGAGAGCGCTAATGAGCAACTGCTCTTGAACAAAATCTGCTCGCCAGTTCCTTTACGGTCATTCTATAATAAAAAAAAAGCCAGATGAAAAGCGACTGAACTTTTTACAGTGCAAGGGAAGAACAAATCAGAATAAGTAACCCATGCATTGGTTTTTAAAAACAGCCAACAGTCGTGTCACCTGATACACCTAAAACTGAGAGGTAAATAGAAAAATATATTGTGTGGAAGGCGCCGTGCTGAACAAGCGCAGGCGCTGCTGTGTCTCTCTTGCATACAGACATACAGTGTCTCGATTCAACGAAGGAGCCGAAATTTACACACAGTGCAATGCCAAAGCATTGGAGAAAAAAAAAGGAGGGAGAACATCAGATGAGCATCACAGTTCTTGAAGCAGTCGCTCTACTTGGTCCTGTGTTTTACAGAAAATCTGTTTAACGGTAGTGGCGGTGATGCTTGAAGAAGAGATTGGTCTCCGTGTTTGTCCTGCAGAACAATGAGGAATGAGACGGGCCAACTGATTAGTTTTTTTTTTCACAATCACGTCTGGTCGTCGAGAAACAGTACACATTGAGGAGATATTGCGTGAAGGACTGACTCTGTCTAAACTCAGTAACCACGGGGATGGCATCAGAAGAACGTAGAAAGTAACACCTGCACTACACGATGTCATAATATTTTTAGATATGACTGGAATTAAAAGAATGCTTCAGTGAAAGTGAAGCCGATCAGCCGAAGAGATATTTAATGTGTTTGACCTAGAATTCAGACTTTTTCACTCAAAATAGTTTCCATAAACACGTTGCAAATGTAACCTGGGATTCCGACTGTGCAAAACTGATCCTGCTATCGGGGTGAGACACTACACAATCACGAGCATCTGTGAGCTCATGTATGTAAAAGGGGGCAAAAAAACCCCCAAACTTTCCTCTGCTTTGTGACCGCTGACTTTATACTTGGGAACTGCCAAAAGTAAATGAGTCTTCATGTAAAATATAAAAACACAATAATTTACTGTTATAGAAAAACAACCACTGACCCGGTGCTATGATATGCGGTTCATTGAATTGCCCACACCTTAATCAAGCAATGATTACATTTTTCAAATCAAAATTTTCTTTAATTAAACAATGATATTTTGTACTTTTTAAAGTTACGTTTATCTTGGGGAATGTCAAACAGGTCCGTCAATGAACTGTTACAATATAAACCATAATGTATTAAAATGGGAGCATTAATATCAAAATGTGTGACCAATCAGAAGTTTTTAACCGTTCTATAGTATAGGTTTATACACAGTCTTGTGAAAACAAAAATAAACCCTCTTTGAATTGTTTTTTTTTTTTTCCTATCAGGACATCATAAAAATCATTTGGTACTGATCAGGTCTTAAAATGAGGAAAAATACTAGCTCAGATACACATTTTTTGTCAAATAAATAATGGCAAGGTGTAATATTTCATGTATTTTTCCTAATTCTAAGACCTGTTCATTTTTACTTACAAGGTCATACACTGTCTTGTGAAAATGAAAGTACACCCTCGTTCAATTCTAAGGTTTTACGCGTCAGGACATAAAAATAACCTGGTATTTATAGAATCAGGTAAAATACAATCTTAGGTGGACACCACCACATCTTTGTAAATGACAAGGTTTAATATGTCATGGGTTGTTCATCTGAGGTTGTATTTACCCAATTCTAATGCTCATTTTTATTATGTCCTGATATGTAAAACCATAGAATAAATTTTTTTTAGATCACTGTACAGCATCACTTACAGAAATCTTTTCAAAAGACATCAAGATATATAAGGACAACCTACCAGAGAACCAGAATCACAATTTTCCAGTAGGTTGTCCTCATATAATAGCCTAATGTCTTTTGAAAAGGTTTTTGTTGTTACACACGTGATAAAGCAGTAACATTTTGGACTGTGATTGTAACTGCTTTCTATTTTGGACAAAACCCTTGATCTGAACCTTAACGTGTTCATGAAGAAGTGTGTGTGTTTATGGAAACGATTTTAGTTTTAGTTATTTAGAAAAGTTTGAACACAAACTGGCTGATCGACTTCCACTGAACAGTTCGCTTAAGATCAGCTACGATGTTTACGCAGAGGGTCACATACCGTCCAGGTAGCACCCTGATGTGTTGAGGGTAAATTACAATATCTTGATCTTTTGCATTCCATGTACCTGTAAATCAGTGTATGTAAACCCTGTGGGTCAGTTCAGCAGTTGTTTTGTACCTCAAATCGAAACTACGGTACCACGTTTCACCCTTGGCACGCTCTACAGTGCATACTGCTGCATGCTGGGAAGTGTAGTCTCAGCGCAGGACCGCCTTCCCCTGTCTTTTTGGCTGAAGAGCTGCATGTACAGTAATAGGCCTCTCTGAACGCAAAGCTGTACGATCTCTTAGTTCAACTGGCTCAAGTTTGGTGTCCGCAGTATCTGGTAAGACTTGTCTGTTTACAAAAATAAAGCAATAGTCAGAAAACTAAGCTGTGAAAAGAATGTATTCATGATGCTCCCACAAGGCATTGGGACTCGCTTGGCATGAGTTCTAAAAAATAAAATAGACATGCCTATGTCTGTGCCTCTTCCAGTTTAATATCCAAAGTCCCAAAATGAATCAAATGTGTCCTGTTCTCTTTCTCTCTCGAATTCCTTTTCCTCTCTTATCCGTCTCAGTCTCAGTGTTCAGTCTTGATGGTTGGTGTCAGAGGTAAATTGAAGGGCAGTGTGGGCATCATGCTGTGAGTGAGCAGCTCGGCTATGGAAGTCTTTCATAAGCTCCATGTTCAAACTGCAGCCTCTGGTTTTAGCTTTCTCTCCTCATAGATAGAGTGAGACTTCACTTCCTTTCGGATGTGGAAGAAAGGATCTGGCTGAACTTGCGGAGCTGCTCGCTAGCAGAGAGCGACTCCTCCTGAAGACGCTGGTTGTTCTCCCTCAGATGAGCCATCTCAGCCAGCAAAACAACCTTATCCTGCTTTTCCTTAGGGAAAGAGAGTGAGAGAAAGAGAGAGAGGAATTAATACAGTGACTCTAAAATCAAGCAAAATGTGATAGCTGTGTGAGTATTGAGAGTGCTCACCTTCTCCAGATCATTATTCAACTGCTTTAACATGACCTCCAGGTGGTACAATCGGCCTGACAGGTTTCCAGGGACCTCATCACTAACAGACAGACAGACAGAAAACCAGTCAGAACTCAAGATATGAAACTTTCCACTTTTTAAAATCTGGCTGCAATCAGTAGCAGTGCTTAAAATAGTAACATTAACAACAATAATTATTAATTATATTTTAAAAAGTCGAGACATGGCCTTGCCTACCCATGAGTCTTTAAGAATGGTGATCAGTAGAGTATAGTATTTTGTAATCTGTTAATAATTTAACAAATTACAGTACATAATATAGCAAAAAAGAGCAATTTACAGTATCGTTAGTGGGTGTGTGGACGAGCACTGATTAGCAACTGAAGGGTGCACTCTGTTTCAGTGACACCAAAAAAAAGGGAGAGGTAATAACCTGAGCTTTAAAACGCTAAAAAAAACATGCGCTTTAAAACCGAGACAACTGAACAATGTCGACTGCTGGCGAGAGTGAGGCATCTCACAAGGTGGGAGATGCGTACATCCTGGTGTCCCTATGTATTGTATGAAAATGTAAATGTTAATTTTTTATTGTATGTACAAATGTTTTAATTGCATATACAAATAAACAAATGTTTCGTATCGCTATCATTGTAAGATCGAAAAACTGTTAAGTGAAACCATTGTAACTCGGACTGTCTGTACACACTTGCATTTGTCAAACACAAACCATTAAATAAATGTGAAAGTATAATTATTGTTAAATAATTAATTAGATAATAAACTGCCAATATTATCTATCCTTTTTTTTTTTTTTTTTTATAACAATAAAAAACTCATCTGCCATTGTCTGTTGTACATATTTTTTTGTAGACATAAAAAAAAATCACAATGATTTTTATTGCATTATTCATAGCAATCACATGCCGCAGATGTGGGGTTTATTTTCTGACAACAGTAAACTAATACAGAACATTTCTTCTATCTTCGTTAAATGTGTTAAAGCTTTGTATAAAAGACTTAACTTTTCAAATCCACGGACACCTATTTTAAGTAATTTCTCCTCTGCTTATAACTTAATTTTTCCATGTTAAGGTAAATATTTGCATACATTTTGGCATATACACATTTAAAAAGTCATTCTACGGACACTCCAGGCCTTAAGTGCCTCATTACCTGTTGAAAGTGGGTGTAGTGCGAGGGGTCTGTGGTGTATGAAAAGGAACTGGACTTAGTCGAGGTCTCAGTTCAGCTCCTCCAACATGAGGCTCAGACAGCGAGAAGAGAGAAACTGCTCGTTGCACTGTGAAAACACATACAAGTTTGAGTCTTTGATCATTTTTGTCTTATATTCTAACATTCTAAAAGATGGAAACCTAAACAGCTGCCATATTGCTAAACTACCAGATGGAGGATTTCAGTTTTCCAGATTTCAGCTACACAATGAAACTCCAGGTGAATATTTTGTACCCTTGTCCTGCATGCAGCTGGCAACATGACCATGGTAATTAAAAAAATACAATCATAAAATAAATAAATAAATAAATAAATAAATAAATAAATAAAGAAAAATCAGGGATATTTTGTTTCTCACCTTCGTAGGCCTTGGCAGCGTTGACGAGACTCGACCACTCGAGACCGCTTGCTGTGTCAGGAAGGGGCATGAGGCCGGGGTCGAGTCTTCGCATAGGGGGCACTTTATCTCTCACCTCCGTCAGAGACAGTTCCGATGCAGACAATGGCACTGAAGCACACGTTGAAATTAGAACCCGATTATGTTCCTACGTTATCATAACTCTCTGGCTGCATAATGCAAATAAATACATTTCATGCATTACAAGCATTTAATTTTGCGATGCTGTCTGCACCTTTCTTGGGCAAAAGGATGCCATGGTTGGTGCTGCTGCCATGGCGACGGGTGGGCAGTGTGCTGGTGAAGAGCAGGTCGCTATTTGGTGCCTGTCCATCAAAAAGCGGTGTGCTGGCAAAGCTTGAGTCTCTCCGTCCACTACATAAACTCTCGTCTGAGAAGGTCCGCTGAAGGGTCTTCCGAGGTGACTATACACACACACACACACACACACACACACACACACACACACACACACACAACAGTGATATAAATGTGTTGTTTCTTGTAAATCGGTGTGGTTTTATGCAGTTGTATTGTGGTGCCCTAAGGACTATGTGTTGTTAGCTTGTGTGAATTTGTGTGTTCACATCATATCTTTATGTGTGTGTGTTTGTGTGAATGTGTGGTTTTGCCTGCAAGTGAGAAAGCGGGCAGGTATTCTTTCAGTGACACAGGATTAATTTAAATCCTGCTTTACTCTGTAGTTCAATTAAGTGCATCATTTTCATGTGTGTGTGTGTGTGTGTGTGTGTGTGTGCTTACACAGTCTTGTGGGGTGTCAGCTGGTGTGTCCATGATGATGAGCTTCTTTAAGTCGTCCTCGATAGTGCTCTTTTGTGCCGGGCGGCGAGGAGAACGCAGGTCCCTCAGAGAGGCTCTCAGACGTGGCTGACCGAAAACGTTCTTACTGTTCAAGTCCACCTGCCTGCACACACACACACACACACACACACACACACACACACACACACACACACACACACACACACACACACATAAATAACCGACCACAACTAAATGGTGAACAATAAAAAAAGTGATACTCCCTCACAACATAAAACAAATATATACACACCAAAGAAATGTTAATATTGCTATATTTCGTCTGGCGATACTGTCTCAATTCTCAAAAACACAATATCCATATTAAAAAAATAAAAATCCATTCAAAATTCATGGCAGAATGCCTGACTGCATTTTCTAACTTTATAGAATAAATTTATTTCTTACTCTTACTCTCGTAATTAATAAAAAATCACCAAGTTAGATTCAATGATACCAATTGTGTTCAAAACACTTGATTGGTTTGGATTGGTTTAAGGGGTTAAAGTTTGCAGTGTAATTTCAGATGCAATGAATGCAAATGCAGATCCCACTGTGTTCTGGTTAAATAATTTTGCATATGGTGGTGTGTTTTGAATGACAGATTTCCTAAAATTATATCCTATTCCTATATTACAAAATATTCCAATATATCACCTTGCTTACAGTATTGCAATGAAACGCGAAATATCGTATCGCATCAATACGTATCATGATACAAATTGTATAGCCAGATTATTGCCGACACACAGGCACACACATACTTGCTGCTGTTGCCGTCTATGCTGCTGGAAGTTGAGGTCATCGTAGCGGCGCTGCTTTCCTCCTGCTGCCGTGCACCCTGCTTGTTCTTAACATATGAAGATTTGGGGGCAGAGGTGGACAGCTGAGCTGAACCTGAAGTGGGTGTGGCCGTTAAGGCTCGGAAAGCCCTGGACTTATCAGGCACAGCTGGGGTCTTGAAGCCTTGAGGGGTGAAGCAGGCTCTATACACACATATATATATACACATTTCAGACTTTTTGAACATCTATATTCTTTCACCTCCAACCTAAAAAGCACTGTTTATATGAAATGACAGAAATCAAATTAGTGTGTCTCTCTGTTATAGTAACGTAAGAACCGTGCTTCTTCTTGCTCACCTGGGTTTGAAGCTGTCAGCATTGCTTGAGCCAGGAGGAGGGAATGTGCGTGTGCGGTAACTCTTGCTCTGACTGGCTGAAGCATTAATGATGGGCGATGACTCTCGCCGAAGCCCCTCCCCCACTCTGGCTGTAGGGGCCGATAGCTCGTGCAGGCCGGCGCACGTGGCCGAAGAGTGAAGACTCTTATGGGGTGTCCCTGCGTGACTCCGGCTCACTTTGCTCGATTTGCTGCTCGAGGCTGGCGGGTACAGAGTGGAAGCGTCGATGCCACTGTCGCTAGAGCCTCCTTTCCCCATGGGGTCGGGGTCAAGGGAATCACATGGGTCACAGGGGTCGCTGAGGGCACCAGAGGTGGCAGCGCTCATCGTGTCAAACCAGCGTTCGTCACTGTGGCTGCTGGAGGCGTTACTGGACAGGGTGTTACTGCTGGAGTGGCTGGAGTACTGTGTCTCACCCTGAAAGAGAGACATGTATCGAGAAAGAGTTGAATCACTTATTATCTAGTAATGTTTAACTATCCTAGAGATTAACAGATATAAGTTTTCCTCTTGCCGATATTTAGAAATCGGGGCAGCCGATGGCCAATATATGATGCCGTTTTTTTTTTCCCAACCCCCTTTTTATTTAATTAAATTAAAAAGTTAATTAAACAGTTAATTATGAAGAAGTGGTACAAAAACTGTTAATGAAATATTTATTGAACAATACACATACTGTAAGCCTCTCCAATCAGTGCACTTGTTAGCAGGTTTTTGGTACCTGAGCCTACCTGTAACCTAAACTGCAGCTGGTTGAAAGATCACTAACAATACCGTTCAAAAATTACGCACGTTCTCTTCTCATTCTCTCTCCAAATCTTATTCTCATTCTTTCTCCAAATGAAACATATAAGGCTAGATTAAGAACGAAGGATAAAAACTTAAAGCCCGGTACACACCAAGCTGTTGGTCGGCTGTTTGGCAATGTTGGGTAGTTTTTGATAATCGGTCGGCTTTAATTTTTCCATTGACGCTGGTCGGATGGTGTCAGTTGTTTTTCGGCAGATTCTGCATGTCTAATTGAAGGTGGAGCTCGTTAGCGAGAAAGAGAACTCCGATTGGCTGTTGATCTTAGCGAATAAGCAAAACAAAAGGAACCAACGAAAGCAAACAACGATGGAGTAAAGAGGAAATCCACAAACGCAGAACATGCGGTTTGTGTGTCGGATGCGTCTGCCTAATAATTGGCCTAATTTGCATCATCCGATGACGATTAATTAAAAAAATCGCAAAAATCTGCATGATTAGCCGGACGGCCAATGAATCGATCGTATAAACTATACACTGTTCATTTTCGTTCAGATATCTGACAGACATGACTGCAGCGAAAAGGAAAAAGGGATCCATTATTACATATTATGGTGATTTGAAACAGGGTGTGCTTTCTATGCTAACAAAAAACCTTTTTACCTTTGAGTGTCGGTTTGGAGAGTCCTTCCCTTGTAAATCTTGCCGAGCCTGTCGCCTCTGAGCTCCACCCCCAGATGCAGTCCGAGACGGGACTGAAACATGCCACGTGGGATCTGTGACACATACACACACACATGGACAAGATTAACACAGATCACAAATAAGCATTAGTTAATATTTTATTACAGACATATTCAAAATGAATGAATCAGCATGATTCCATTCACTGAATGCAATTCTTGTGTACTATGTGAAACCAAATAACACCCAACAGAAAACAACATTTGCCTACTTAGACAGTCAATCATGCAGTAGATGAGAAATAAGCCATACAATTTTCTTTGGTAAAAATCTGTATGAACAAAGCAATTCAAATAGCTGCAGTCCTGCCATTTTACCACCAGAGGACAGAACATGCCCCCTGATGGAAGAACTCAGGTGTGTACCTGTTTTGCTGCGCTCCATAGTGCTTTCCTGGCTGGTGAAGCCGGATGAAGAATCTCCACTGGATCCATCGAGGGTCAAATTAGCGTCGTACGGCTGGAGAGAGCGCTGGGTCAAGCCGGACCTGCACGCACATGTACACACACGTAAAATTACACGAGTGTTGCAGGTACATTCATGTATCCCTTTCATTCAACTCTATATACAATCGTTCGAATAAAATCCAACCATATACATGACATAAGAACAAAATAACTAAAAGAACATGCAATTTTTGTTTTGTAGTGTTTAAAGACCATAACCAGAATATATACTTATGTTAAAATTTAAATCACAAACACATGCTCACGGTTAGAGAGTTAACTGTGAATCTGAGTCAGTGTTCAGATGGTGTGTGGGTCAAAATTCGCATTTGCAGCTAGAGGGAACAAAAGCCTTACACACACATCAGGAATCTTTATGCTTTTGATCTAATGCAAAGAGGCTAGCAAAGACGCTCATCAAGGCCACGTGTTTACACGAAGCAGTGTTTCTTGTTTCTCCTAACGTGTGTGATGCGTTAATGCGGTGCATGCTCAGTAAATCCAGATGTTTATATTGTAATGGGAAACAAATTCCCACTGAGCCAAAAGGTTTAGGAGTTCAGGAGTAACATCACATTAATTAACTACGTTGAAAAGGTCCTCCAAGGAAATAAAGAAGTCTGAGTGAGTTTGAACTAAAAGCCTAATCTCTATTCAGCTTGAGGAACACTCTTTCAACCCATTCAGGTATATAAGATATATAAGCAAGCTGCCATGTTCAAATGACAAAAATGAGAGGACAAAAGATCATTTTAGCAGACTGAAATCTGGGTCAGAAGTACACGCTGCATTACTCTCCTGTGGAGCTCTTTCTGTAAATAATAATAAGAATGCTATGTGTGCAAAAAAAAAAGAAGCCAAAATGTATGCTAATTGTTCAATATGGTTATATAATACATGAACAAAAGTAAACAATACTAACAATAAAGCAATAACGTCTGAAAGAAATCCCCTAATAAACGGTGACACATCCCTAAAAAAGAACAAAACAAAAAAAAACTATAAAGGGTGTAATTCATAAACTGAGTCACCCACTGACTGCATTTAGATCATAAAAAAACGTGTTACTCCGGTTCAACAGGGCAATTTACAAAAGGTACACACACACTCTCACACACACACACACGAATCAGTAAAGAGCAGATATGTCTGTACATGCCTTGACCTCCCAAAACACCCCCACACGCCAACACATATATACATGTGATTATAAAGTTACAAGTCTGAAGGATTAATCAGCTGTGTGTGTGCCCTGGCATGCTTTACACACTCCTCACACCCACACACCTTACTACCGGTTTGGCTTCAGTTTCATTAGTAACTTTTCCTACAGAAAACTGCCTCTATTAGCCCAACGATCCGAATCAAACAAAGTCATGTGTTACTCATCATAGAATGTGTGTATTTATTAATGGAATTCAGTGAAAGATCACATCACTAGTCCAATCATCTGCAATAAATATTCGGGTAATTCCATGGTGGGCTGCAATTTGTGTCCCAGTTCCGAAGATATACGCAAAAGTCATCACCCACAGTAAAACCTATCTACAACAATAACCACCTGTGTGTGTGTTTGAGATGAGTAGCTTAGCCCCCAAACTACAGCCTGCTAACTGAATACAGTCCTGCCCCCACATTTGGAACGGCTCTCTGAACAATGCTAGAGACATTTAGAAACTTTAATTTTAAATACATGTTTTACTAATATCTGCATTTGTAATAACGGCTGGCTTTAAATAAAAAAAGATTTTCCCTAATAATTGAGGTCAAGACACCGATGGTTAATCTACTATCGGCAAAAATCCGTCCATCCAATAGTTTTTCCGGCTTTCAATTTCATTACGAGAGCGGCCTCTAGGGGCAAATCACTGATGCAACGTGCTGTTTGTTTTTACACAAAGGTGGCGTGCTGCACGGAGAGTGCTATATTATATTTATAATTCATTAATCTTAAAATTGTAATTATTAATGAATATATTCAATATCATTTAATAAAAAATAAATATATTATAATAGTAATAATCCTCTTTTAAAAGGATATATGTCTCTTGAAAAGTAGTGCGCATTTGTCTGTATGGTGAATAACAAAATAATAAACTAATTTAGCACTAGGAGGCAAAATAAACACATTTAAAATGATCAATCTCCATAATAATACTTATAGTCACTCCAGCCCATGTATTTTTCTGTTACAGTAAGACAGCCCCCCATTAAAGAAAGGAAAGATTATGTAGCTATTACAGAATAAAAGGTTTGGGGATCCCCCCTGTCTTAAAGCATTCATTAAAGCTATAAAATCTACATCACTATTTGTATGTGCCTGTAAAATCCCACTATAACTACATTTTACCTTTTAAATATAATCATTACAAACCCTTTACATTGACTCAACCTTGCTGAATTCAATTATATATTCATACATATCATCATTACGATTCATGGACACTGTATGAATATTTTGGGTAAAATAATTAAGTAATTTTTTTTTTCATAGTTGGGAAAGGAACTTGCCTGTCTGGAGAGGGTTTGTAGCGGACAAATGGGCCACTCAGGGTTGCAGGGCTGAGACTTGATCCCGGGCTGGAGAAACTGGCTGAGGGGTTGCGGTAGGGCAGACTCCGATCTGCCCCTGCTGGAGACACACTGTAGTGGTTTTCAGGGTAACTGACAGGCCTGAGGGAGGACAGACATTCTTAGTGGTGAGACACACATTTATTGTTTTATTTTGATTCAAATGTTCAGAGAAGACACTGGATCCTTTCTATACCTTTCATTATATATAAACACCTTACCTGTATATATAGTGTGTGTACACAAATCTTTCAAGTACAACTAGTGTTATAGAATTCTTTCAGGACTTTGGCTTACAGCAAGTCAGTATATGTTTTGAACAATTGTAGCAGAATAGCCATTAACTAATAAAACTACATAAACATTTTTTTTTTTATCTTAGACACAGCTTAAGAGGAGAACAAATGATCAAGTTTTTACTTACACAGAAACAACTGGCTAGACTAAAAATTGCAGCTAATGTAAAGTAATGACAAACTAGTTTGCAAGTTGAATGCAATAATACTAACTTAACATAACTGTTCGACTTATTTCCTCATACTTTAACAAATTTCCTCATTACCTCCATCCTTCATTCATTCTTAAGTGTCCTTGATATGCGGAATTGACAGGATTTTCTCCTTTTAAGACAAATTTGATATGAATATGTGTACTGTTACACCCCTAATACAGAGAAATAAAAACACAAGTAAGCATCTTATTTGGCCGACTTTTTAGCTATGAGCTGTGTTTAAATGCTCCACAGGGACAGAGCAAGAGATCATCTGAATCTTGCTAATCGATGTGATATTTGTTAGTTCCAGGTCTCTGGGTTACAGATTAGTTCACTTGTAACGGTTTGGGTGGGATCTAGCTGCATCCCTATGCACATAGCTTTACTATACGTTTTCCACTTTTAAATAATGAACTAATTGGACCTCCCTGATCTTCAGGGTGCTGTTTGTATAAGTTCTCACACACTTTACACTTTCACCAACACTAACGGAGGCAAATACTCACACAATCACAACTTCTGTAGATAATTTAGCAAACTATATGGAATGTATTATTTTGCTTCAATATTACAGACTAATTTGTGTTGATCAATGACATATTAAGTCCTAAATCTGATTGACACAAATAAATAAAATGTTCCAGGTTGTAACCTTACAAAATAAAAAAAAAAATAAAAAAAAAAATGGAAAGTGAACTACGGTATTCAAAACGCACGGATTGTGGAATTTTATCGCAAATGTTTTACCTTTTAGTGGGAATGAGTTGTGGCTCTCTGTATGGGACGGGCACCAGGCCCTTGTGTGTGCGGCCGGAAGCTGATGGAGGCCCCACAGGAGTCCAGCGCTGTGCTGATGGCGCAGCAGGGGGACTGTCCCAACGCCACGCAGGACCCCGCTGGGTGGAACGGTAACTCGCTGCCATCGGCTCTGCATCGCCTTTCTGCTCCTGGGTCTTCATCTCGTATTCCTCTGTGCAGCCCCTATACACACGTGCAAATACACACACTGATTGGTGGACGAAGTACATAAAATCATGTACTCGATTTAAAGTAGAGATACACTCCTTAAAATATTACTCCAGTAAAAGTAAAAAATGTTTCCTTTAAACCTTTCAGTTAAAGTGCAAAGTATCCAAAGTACTATGATTTATTACAGCTATGAATGTTCCTATTATAATTTTTGTCACAAGACTCTTTGTTTAATCAACTCAAGTTTATGTGAAAAAAAAATCCACACCAATCTATTAATAGAATGATATTAATGAGTAAAATTAATGTGTGTTTGAACAGTCACGTTTTTATCCACTGATAAATAAAAAGGAATGACTGATTTTGCAAAATGTAGGTGAGTAAAAAGTAAAATATTGGACATTGAAATGTAGTGAAGTTTAAGTAAAAGTCTCCCCAAATGCAAATACTTTAGTAAAGTACAGATATGCAAAAAACCTACTTAAGTACAGTATTGAATTACATTAACTTCATTACTAAACACCCTTGCTTAACAAACTTAGGAAAATTCATCTTAGGAGGCTTTAGAGTAATTACGTGAGTAAGTTTCACATTAAATGCTAAAAACTTTAGTGGAATGTACAGTTTCTTTTCTTTTTCAGTAAAAATATAAATAGTTAACAGTAATGCAATTCTGAACTAAGGGCACTTTCAGACTTGTATTCAGCCTGTACACTCGAGTCCACACCCAGACCCAAGAGCTCGTTTGTCAAAAGGAGCTAGTAACCAAACATTTGCTTTCAAACAACATTTCCACTGAACCGGCGATCGACTGATGAATCTCGTATAGGGAGAATTTTTGGCATGCAGGTTTGCAAAATTAGGATCATCCCTTAGATCATTGTTTTACTGTTTGGTACCTTCATTTCATATGAACACTCAAATGGTGCAAAGCAGTGCTTTTTGGATGTGTGCCATGTCATCATTTAGGAATGCCTGCAAACAAGGAGCTGCTCTTGTGAAACAGAAGCTTCAGCCATGAACACCAACATGATTTAGCAAATCACTGACAACACAAATCATCTGCTGTCGATAACCGTTTCTATCACTTTAAACATAACTATGGCTTTAAGATCGTCAGGCAAGACCAGGCGACCTCTCTCAGAATGCTCCATACGATTCCCAGGCACAGTGTTTGAGCACTGAGCTATAATTTAGGAATGATCTATGTACAGAAATTGTGTGGAGTAATCCTGCTTAAGTAGCACACCGACACTTTTGAGACGAGTCCATTACTAGCCTCTCTTTAAAGCTGCCATGACCTGCGTTTCTTTTCTGCTAGTCTTACTGTATATCACATTGTGATGACCAGAAGAAATTTAATGCTCGCTTAAGATGCCTGCAACATCAGCACTGCATGCACAGGGGTCGCTTAAGGTTCACCTGCTGTTAGCTGTTTCGTGTCCATGGGAAATCCAACACGCTTACCCCCACAGGACATACCATGAACTCCTCCTCTGCTAATAAACACATTTAACCTGACCACTGATCAGTAAAGCATCTCTGAAATGTGTGTTCGTGTGTGTGAAGTTACCTGTAAATCAAGTACAGCAAGCACACACACACACACACACACACACACACACACACACACACACACACACACACACATTATATTGCATATTGTAATAATCAGAGAGTGTTTCTTTACTTTTTCCTATTGTTATGAACATCAACGTAAAATTAAAAAACAAACAAACAAAAAACCCAATTTGTTTCGCAAGCATTCCACAACATTAAAAATAAAAATCTGGATGTGTTCGAAATTATTTCAAAACGTGCTTGAGGCTATGAGGCTGGATAAATAGACTTTATTAGAGGTTTCTATTGGCTCATCACACCACCCCAGCATGAATTATTTTTCTATCGCACATCATCATAACATTTTTACATTCAGTTTAGCCAAATAGAGAACAATGTCAACCAAACTACAGGTAAACAAATTCAAGTCAACGTGAAGCACTAATTGAAGATTACAATGAAACTGTAATAGTGTTTCCTTCCTACCGACTGCATTTCAATTCACCTTCCTGAGAATCACATGGCATCCTTCCACCAATTACAGAGCCAGAAACACATCCACATTCCATCAGCCTTCATTTCTAAGATCTTATTATAAGAAGCAGGAGAATAGATGGAAAGGAGAAAGCAAAGAACGAGAGGAGAAATCCGTATGACATTTCTGCGTGCGCTCTGAGCTTTTCGACACGGCACTTGTGCATGTGCTGCTTTATGAGCAGGTTTGACAGATGTCATGAATCCTCATTTGTCACAGGCGGTGAAACTCACGCTTCAGGAATCTGCCCCTACAGAGAACTCTTACACATTATACACAATGCATATACGGTTTGTGAGATTTTGTCCAGTAATAGTGTCAGATGTGGCAATAGGGCTAACAAAAAAAAACCTAACACGCAGCAGGATTACCAGAACCCTAGCGTCTGTTAGGGACAGGATCCATGACATCATTAACACAAGTCTATGTATGATCTTTGCAAATCATAAACTGTGCAAATATTACTTGATGATCAGCGCTTCAGCACTGGCATGAAGAAAACGTTTTGAGTAGCATGCAGAGCAACTGATCACATGATACAGCTTTGGATTCTATTGACCAAGTAATCTTATAAAGCAGAGTTCACCTCGAAGAAAAAAAAAAAAAGTGATTTACTGTATGCTCTCCAATGTCCTCTCCCCTTTAGCTTTGTCATCAGGCAAATTATTAACTTTTTTTTCCTTCCGAAACTCTGCTTAACACAGTGGTCAACAGTTGAGGCAGGATTTATATAATTTTTTGTGTTCTTTTTTTTCAACACAGTAGCAAGAGGCAAAAATAATAATAATCTGAAATCATAGATGTTGACACTTGATTTACATGAGTCCAGTCTCCAAATGTGGCTTGGATTTGGCTCAGATTTATAACCATTTGTATATAATCTTGTCTGGGCCATTCCTGTTACAAAACATGGTCTTAGTTTCAACCAAAAACTCCTTTCTTTGTGTTTGCACAAAGTTTGACAAGAAATACTTCCTTCTAAAAGAAAACAGTCTAATCACTGGCACGGGGCAAAATTGAAGCCAACTAGTAAAGGCTTGTTTCAAAACAATGATTTGGCACCTTAATAGTTTAATTCAATTCAATTTTATTTGTATAGCACTTTTTTTTTTTATAATAGACATGTCTCAAAGTAGCTTTGCACAGATAAAGATTCCGTCTAAAGGCCTTAACACTTACACACAGTATTTTCCCTCCTACTCTGGCTATTTTTTTACTAATAAACTCTCACATATTTTCTCTGCGACACATGATGGCAACCTCTGCATCTTTTTAAACTGCTGCTCATGCTGCAATACAGAGAACCATGAGATATTCTGCTTTCTACCCTCTTCTGCATATATGAGCTCACAGATGGCTAATTTGCTGATGTCACTAATTATTTAAATAATTAAGAGAGTTAGTGAGTGAGTGAGTGAGTGAGTGAGAGAAAGAGAGAGATATTACTCTTAATTACTCCGACTACAGATAGATTGTGTACAGTATGTAATGTATATGTGTATATATGTACAGCAAATAAATATTAAGACTATAGGCAGTGAAAAATGTGCATGAGCTGTTGAATAATTACAACAAAAACAATCAGGCATAATATTATGACCACCTGCCTAATATTGTGTTGGTTCAGCTTTTGCTGCCGAAACAGTTCTGACCCTTCGAGCATTAACAGCATTTACTTCCTCAGCAATTTGATCTACAGAAGCTCTTTGGGATCGGACCACACGGACCAGCCTTCACTCCCCACGTGCATCAATGAGCCTCAGCTGCACATGGCCCTGTGTCCGGTTCACCACTGGTCCTTCCTTCGACCACTTTTGATAGATACTGAGCACTGCCGATCGGGAACAGACCTCAAGAGCTGCAGTTTTGGAGATGCTCTGACCCAGTCGTCTAGACGTCACAATTTGGCCCTCGTCAAACTCACTCAAATCCTTACACTTGCCCATTTTTCCTGCTTCTAACACATCAACTTTGAGGACCAAATGTTCATTTGCTGCCTAAGAAATCTTAACAGGTGCCATGATGAGATACTTCACTGGTCATTATGATCCTGATCATATATATATATATATATATATATATATATATATATATATATATATATATATATATATATATATATATATATATATACAAATGTTGAGAGGTTATATTAGTATATTAGTGCAGGATGTGTGTAAGGCACAATATGTGTAGAGAAGTCTATGATTCTTTGTTTATTTTTGTCTAACTATGCATGATACATTATTACATATTATGCATTAATTAATTAAAAAAAAATTCTTACGAGAATAATTGTGATGGTCACGTAACCACTATCCCTTTCATTTGTGTGTTGTTGTTTTTTTTGTTGTTGTAGGAACTGCTGTGATATTATTACTCATCACAAAGTTTCATAACAGACCCAGATCATATTTCAAACCCATCTTTGTTGTGAGATAAATCCCTGAGCACTCCCATCATAACCACAACACAGCACGCACGAGGCGCTGAAACAAAACAAAAAAGCATAAGCCCATACCTTTTCTTTTTTTAATAGACCGCCACAAAGCAAGACAAATTCCTCCTCATTTGAGATCTTATTTATTCATCCATGTCTGCATCCTTATCGTTTTGATCACTGTGGCTGTTATTGTCTTTTGTTTGGTCGCTCGCTCACTCACTATTTTTGGGTAGCGTTCGTCCCTCTGGCACAGTCTGGAAGTGTGAACTAACCTCTCCGTGTACAGCAGGCTGTGTCGGATCTCTGAGGCGGTGCCATCGCGCTCGTCTTCTAACCGGCTCGTCTTCTAACATCCGCGACGCACGAACGCGCGCGAGGCTTCTCTGCTCTTTCACTCCCTCCGGCTACGGTATGAAAATACACTCGAAGATGGAGAGACCCTTTATTTTTGGTGGGAGGGATGTGAAAGAGGAGGGGGTGGGCTCGTTCGAACACCCACCTACTTCTCTTTCGTGCTGAGAAGGTGTCCGGACACGTTTAGTATTTGCAGGTTCGCCGCCGCTTCCCCATTTACATCTACGCGCGCGCTTATAGGCGGCGACGCGACGCGACACTTTCATGAATGCGCGTTGTGCAATTTTATTCGCCTTGCAATTTAACAACACATTTATTTCTTCCTAATTTACCCGCATGTATGTTTCAGTATGTTTCCTCTAAAAGACAGAGCGTATGAGACAGTGAGAGAGAGAGAGAGAGAGAGAGAGAGAGAGAGAGAGAGAGAGAGAGAGAGAGAGAGAGAGAGACAGAGAGACAGAGAGAAAGATAGGAAAAAATGAGGGGGGGGGGGGTTGACAAATAAACCTGCATATCAATAAATGAAGTGAAACTGAATGGATTCTATAGACAACATATCCACAAAAAGACAAGCAGGAGAGAGCAGGAGAAAGAGAGAGAGATATGTTGGTGAGAGACGCTGAGGTGTGAAAAAGAAAAAGAAAGAGAAAACGTGAACGAGGGAGAGGTGCGAGAGAAAGAGGAGTAGGAACAGCACTTGGATCCACAGGAGACGAAAAGGGAGCCAAGAAAGATACAAATGCACAACATGGGTATTTTTACTGCTCAAGAACTGCTCAGCTTCAGAATAGATGGACAGACACATTCGTTTCTTTCTGGATGCATGAAACAACCACTCCGATCAGGCAAGAAATTCAGTTCAAGCTCAAAAAATGTCTATTCTTCAGCTAAATAATCTTTTACTTGTTTTAGAATCCTCTTACAATAAGGAATTGCACATGACTCAACAGCATTATTCTGTATTGTGATCCAACCTTGAATTACTTTTACCACCCGGACAATCGTTTTAAAGTGACATAATATAATGGCAACAATTGTGTCGTGTACATGGGAAATTTTTATCCATTTATGTCTACAAATCCAGTGCACTCTTATCCTGTGTTTGTAAACGTATATTACATACTGCTTTCCCGCTTACACATGCAAACGCTTACACATGCAAAAATCTGAAACTGGAAATCAATTGACCAAAAAACGATCAGAGAAGACGTTCCACGCTAACAGAAATAATAAAAAAACATGCTCACAAATTGGACAGTCATCTGTCAGATATTTATATTTATAGTTGCATCTGGTGGTTCTTTGTCTTTAGGTCATGCACTAAAATTGCTTTAAGGCACACCAAGCTGTGAATTATTCCTTAGGTGAAACTAATCATTCATAAATTCTGTTTTTTATTTCAGAAGCTCTTTACCAGTGGAGACAGGAAAAGGCAGTGTTTTTTTTTTTTTTTTTATAAAGTAGTCATGTAATTAAACTGCCACAAAAGCTCCATATGGCTCCTGAGTGCAGTGTCGAAGCTGTTGCTGAGTAATTAGGGGCTTAAGGAGCCCCTTTAGCAAAACGCAGCAGTGATTATATGCCTTAAGAGCTGCTACACACACCACAGCACATCCGCACTCTGGATCAGAACATTCACACGAGACAAGCTGTCTGAATGAGCACATGTGTGTATTTGTGGGTTGAAGCAGCAGCGCGGCCAGAAGTTTAATACACCCAATTTCCCCAGTTATCCAAAAAAGCCTAGTCGTTCTGCCGAGAACTTTGCGTTTGCCGTTTTTTTGGTAACTCGTACTTGAAGCTTGTGTCGTTAGCTAAGCAGCAAATTGAGCTTCCAGACACCAGGTTAGTATTGTATAATTTACTTTAATTATTACACACTCATAAAATTTTTTAAAAAGTAAATACGTGAATCATTCTCTATTTATTCATCGAAATCTGTAAATCCAATTGGAACAGTAGTATCATCCGAATCGCTAAAATACAAAGGGCGTTCAAGTTAAACCAGGACTTTTAAGTTTCAAGATAAAAGAACAAATCAAGGAGTAGAAACTGCATTTATGCATTATACTTCCCTGCTACCTTGATACCAATGATTAACTAATGCCTGCTAAGACTCAGCATAGAAAGATTTGTCAGCACACCTGAACCATCCTATGACAGCCTGCTTCACTTCGTCTTAAGGGAACTACCACGACGGCGACTGACGGATGTACCACCGTTTTTTTAAACGTTTACACCATTTAAATGTTTTACTACAGCTGAGCATCTCATCACCGTACTGTGCTTGAAGTCTTCTGTAGATATCCATGGGTTTTACGTGTTTGTTCATAGGAAATTTCATGCACGAACACTGTTGTGTACCGTCTTGTTTAGCGGTCTCTGGACTGGCCCGCGACATGTGTGCCATCTATCAGTAATAGGACACACTAACCACTTACTGTGTGTAGTATCGCCACACTATGCATCTATTTTTATACCTGTAAACCTTGAACACCCCTCGTAAAATCCCTACATTCGGTCTTTAGGCCCCACCTATCAAAATCTGAAGCTTGCATCGAATCAAATCAAAGTACAGTACGTGGAAAGCTCCTGCTTTACGATGATGGCGTAATGGTGAAAACTGTCCTTCCGTTCAGTGTCTTTCTTTTTTTTGCTTCCACTCACTACTAAGAACAAAAATGCAGTTTGTTCAATGTGACTGAAAAAACACAAAGCACTCCATCCTAAAGACAGCTTTGACTGATACGAAGCACTAACCTTGGAGACTCCATTCAAAACGATCAAATAAAGAAGCAAAATATAACCACAAAAAAACACCATATCACTTGTAGCCCTGTAGCTGGAACTACTGTTAAAGCGGCTTTTTATAAAAAATGACAAGACCTTCTGATTAATCAGATATAAGAATACAGAAGCACTATGATGCATTGTACAGCCAAAAGTACACTATATTGCCAAAGGTTTGGGGAAACCTGGTCAGACGTATGGTTTGTGCTTTTTGAGCATCACATTTCACATTTACAGTAATCCCACCCTTTACTGCGGTTCGAATCTCCCCGGTTTATCGCAGAATTGCATTTGCCACATAACTGATCGGCTGATTTTCCCCGTCTCTTGCGGATAGCACGATAGACCAAAAAATTTACAGGGAGTTTTTTTATAGATTTTTTTGTTGAAATAAATAAATTTATTAATAAAAAATATAATTTTTATTATAATATGAAAAAATTTAAATACAGTACTGTATACATAAAATAGCATTTTTGGGGTGGCGTCCATTTATTGGCGGTTTTCGTTTATCATGGGCCGGTTTTGAAACGTAACCACCACGACGGGGGATTACTGTAGTCCCAATTTGCTCTTATAATCCCCTTCAATCTTTTGGGACTAGATTTTAGAGCGTTCTTGTGGACATTTGTGTTCATCAGCCGCAAGGGTGTTAGTAAAGCCAGGTACTGATGTAGTTGAGGTGAGGAGGCCTGGGGTGCAGCCAGTGTTTACATCCATCCTATTGGTGTTCATAAGGGTTGAGAATCAGAGCTCTCCAGCTTTGTGGTACCAGTTTGGAGAAGAACCACATGGCAGGAAAGGTCAAGCGTCCCAATACTTTTGTTCATATAGTATATGTGGCCACCTGATGGTGACAACTGTATGTGCTTGTTGACCATCCCCATGCTATTTGCCTCTAAGCTGCTGTAACAGCTTTCACTCTTCTGAAAAGGAGTTCCACCAGATTTTGCAACATGGCTTTCCGGATTCACCCACTACGTGGAAAAAAGGTCAGGTCAACACCTATTGTGCACTCACCATACCAATTTATCCCAAAGGTGTTCAATTGGGTTCAAGTGCAGGCCAATTGAGATCTTCTACTCCGACCTTGGGAAACCTGGCCACAAAACTTCATGGAATAATTTTTTTGCAATTGAGCATTGTCATAGTGGATAGGATCTAGGTCTCCTAGTTCTAGGGGAAGAGATCTGTCAATTCTACATTGTTCAGAGACATTATAGAAAACATGTATGCTTCCAAATTCGTAGCATGAGTTTGAAGAAAAACCACACGCAGGATTGATGAGCGGGTGTCTGAATGATTCTGGCCCCAACGCTCGTGGTCCTGCCTTGAATCGATTGGCTTACAAGCCTGAGACATGTGCATTAAAAGGTTCAAATTCAGGGGCTCAGTGGACAAACATAAAATACAATTCAAGACCAAGATCAATATAAACAGCAGTGTTGTTTTCGGTTGTCTCCTGTACAGCCCTTCTATTCAATTAAATACATTTTTTATTTGCATAGCGCTTTTTACAATGGACATTGTCTTGAAGCAGCTTTACACAGATAAAGCTTAAAGGTTGTTATAAGGTTGCATAAAAGAATGTGTAAGTTAATTGCCTATAGGTTTGTTCCTTATAATTGCTTATCATCATTGTTTATATGACGTCTATTGTTTACATCACAATTGCATGACCCTTTTTCGTTCAAAGCGACTTACAACTATGAGAGAGGATCCAACCGAGAACGCTGGATAAAGGTCTTGCACAAGGGAATCGACAGGGGCAGTTTGGTGTTGCTGAGATTTGAACTTTTCACACACAGATATGACCAACGAGCTAGTCATAGCAAGGAGTCCAAAAAAATAGAAAAGATCTGCCAGGGAAAATGGTGAACAACCGCTTGTTCAGCACCTCCATAGAGCAGAATATAGATATAAAAGAATGAACATTTCTGCACTTTCTTAAACAGTTATCCACTTTTTCTTCTCTTCTTTTCACACACTCGCAGCTCCTCTTCCTATTCTCTCCAACACTCCCACTCATTGCTACCCTAAGAACTGAAGTGTCTGCCTACTGTCTCCAAATCTGCTATGTGCGAGTTACATAAAGCAGAAGCGGACTGGGAGAAAAGTTATTTGCTCGGTAATATCAGATCTATTGTATATATATATATATATATATATATATATATATATATATATATATATATATATATATATATATATATATATATGCAGCTGAGAAAACCACGGTGTGCTCATCAATAGCGTACGAAATGCCGATCGCTGGCGGAAGTGTGGATAAATGAACCCAGCTGAGAGGGAGTGAGCCAACTGCGTTGTCGGTGCAGAAAAACATCCGGCAGAAACGAGCAACAGCAGCAAGAGCAACAGCAGCCTCGCCTGCCAAGAATCTGAGTATTGATCATCACCGAAATGAGAACATGTCTCGGAGGAGGGAGAGGAAAGCAGAAAGCAGATGCAGACCGATTTGCCGGTGCTGGATTCTGCTGCCGCTCATATGCTGGGTCCAAAGATTTGCTGTTTCATGCAAGTTGCGCTTAATGAGCCTTTATTGCTCAGCACACCTTTCTGTGAAGGCATTCTAAGATTCCAATGTGTTAGGTAGGCTTATGGATGAAATCTGAATTCACACTGTCATGCTGGTAAACTCAGGAAAAGACTAAAACAGATTGTAAAATAAAGAATAATAAGAATTGCTTTCAAAAGACAGAAGTTACAGAATAAAAAAATCTGACACAAGCCAGATGTTAGGGGCTGGTCATATGTGAAACATGAAGCCAAGCCTGGAGTCACATAACTGACTGGTTAAAAACCGATAAAAAAATATAAAAAAATTTGGATGAAATTTGCAACATTATGAAGACTCATATTTAATCGTTTTGCAGCAGGAATGAACTGAAAGATGTATGTTTTGGCTCACCTGCGTGCTCCTCCTTCCTCGAACGGTGGGATTATGACCACTTTCACGGTGACAGATGTGCGCAACAGGTCGATCATCTGGTCGTGCGTGAGCGTCACCGCGGCAACCTTGCAGATCTCGACCAATCGACTGCCCTGACGAAGGCCTGCCTGCCAGGCGAAGCCGTACTCCTCCACCTCGGAAACGGTGCCGTCCAAGCGCACGTGGAAACCCAGCTGACCCAGACCGTTCCGTCTCAGCGTCATGTCCACCGTCTCACAGCCGACTGTCAGCGTCTGAGGAAGAAATAAAGCAGTACGATTACATAACAGGTACAAAACAATGACCAAGTACAGTATGAGTGTGACTGCGTAACATAGACTGGTGATTAGTAGAAATGGGGCATAGCGGCATTTCTGTTTATCAATGGCCAATGTGTGGCTGTCAGTCAATTATTAATAATACAAAGAAAAAAAAGAAGAAAAAACAAGTTGATTCCGTTTATTGGAATTTATTTTCCCCTCAGAAATAAAAATCCGCTACCTCACTGGATCTTTATACAAATGTAACAAATGTGATTGCTTTAAAAACAGCTTTATTATTTAAGGATTATGCCATAATGGGGTGTGCTGTTATGAACAAATAAACAACACAACGGTGATGAATTTGACTTGATGTACAGCTGCACATCCTGAAGTGTTTTATTTCTCTTATACCACAGCCATTAATTACAACGTTAATTTCCTTTTTATATGTTCCTAGATACATTAATTATTGTGGAATATCTGCAAAAACAGGTTTGCTTTTGTTATCACTTATGCTGAGGTAAATTCAAACACTCGTCTCTCTGTTTTGAAGTTAACATAGAAACTGGCAGGACCTGAAGACCCGCTTTTATTGGAAAACTGACTGTTACTAAGCGTTAACTCCTTTCATGGATGTTACATAAACATGACAACTTCTTCGTGTCAACCTTTATATTTCATAAAATATTTTTATTTGGACCTGGAGCAAGGTACTTTTCTGAAATGCCTTAGATTATGTACAACATCGACCCTACAGGTTTCTGTTACTATAGAAATAGTAGATGAGTGAATTTATATGAATTATTCCTGGCACTGCTGTTATTAAAAAAATGTATCAACACATTCTGAGCAATCATAGTTACACTAGTGCTGTGGTCTAAACCATAACAGTGCTTCTATAGTGTTAATGATATACACGGATCAGGCATAACAATATGACCACCTGCCTAATATTGGGTTGTTCCCCCTTTTGCTGCTAAAACAGTCCTGACCCATCAAACATTAACAGCATTAACCTTTTCTGCAAATGGTCTGTTAGATCGGACCACACGGGCCATCACTTTTTATCACTGTTCCTTAATTGGACCACTGCATTGGTCAGCATTTTGGAGATGCTCTGACCCAGTCGTCTAGCTATCACAATTGGTCAAACTTACTCAAATCCTTAAACTTGCCAATTTTTCCTGTTTCTAACAGATCAAATTTGAGGACAAAATGTTCGTTTGCTGCCACTATCAGGTGCCATGATAAAGAGATAATCAGTGTTATTCACTTCACCGGTCATAATGTTATAATGTCATAATGTCATGCCTGATCAGTGTATTCTAGCTTGTTATATATCCCATCCTGAACATAACATCTAGACACAATCATAGTTGTATTGATGCTTTTTGTACCTTCAGCCTCTGCACCACCTCCCTGATGTCCTGGGCGCCGCCCTCAGGGACACGCAGCGCCACGTGGTCTCCTCTGCCATAGAAGAGCTTTAAATTCAGCCTCTCGGCCGTCCAGCCGATGACGTCGGCACAGAAGCAGTTGAACACCACCTCTTTTGTGGAGCAGTCGGCTAGCACAACGTACTCAGTAGAGATGGCCAGCACGCACGGAAGCTCTCCTCCGCCCCTGCTGAAATCCTGAGCTACGACCCGCCAGGCCACAGCTCCAGCAGCACCGAGCTCCGCCCCTGGGCGTGCCCGTACCCTCTCGCGCCGCTTGGCGGCTAGCGAGATGAGGTTGTTGAGCTTGCCGCTGGTGTCCAGCGGCGTGCCGCTGGCGCAGTTCTCAGCCAGGTCTCGCAGGTAGCCCTGCCGCGTGCGAGCGGCCATGGTGTGGAACTTCTCTGATTTGTGCGCGGCGGTCTCAGCGTTGATGATCTTGGCCAAGAGGAAGGATCGGAATGAGGCGGGGTCGCGGAAGGTCACGCCGGTGGGAGGCAGAGGCGGTCCGAACGGGGGCACGTCCTTCATGCGCGTCACTGCAACACTATGGAGATGAAGGAAAGAAACCATCGGCCTGTGATTTAAATTAACTGGTGACTTCTATTATCATCTAGTGCCTCCGATGGTGAACGGACATGCTTGTAATGTGGTTTAGAAATGCACTGCTAGGTTAACATGTAGTATCCACGGCAACTGCTGTCAGGCCAGGGTTGCTATGGTAACTGGCAGCACTACTGTACAAGTAGAGGGAATGTGTACCTGTAGCAGGTGTTCTCGGAACAAAGGTTGTGAACGCGCACAATCACAAAGACATGCTGGAAGTGAGATCGGATGTTCTGGGGCGTGAACGGCAGAGCGCCAGGCTCCTGGAAGATGATGGTCACTATATCATTCCCTATATGCCTCTTCCTGAGGAGCTGAGAGAAATAAAGAGAGAGTCAGAGAGACACAGAGAGAGAGAGAGAGAGAGAGAGAGAGAGAGAGAGAGAGAGAGAGAGAGAGAGAGAGAGAGAGAGAAGGACAGACGGAGGAAAGGAGGGGAGAGGGAGGGGAAAAAAATCACAACTGTGCGGATGATGCAACCTGGAGACAATCTAAAAATCTAGGCACACAAAAAAGGGAACAGGGAGATGAGAAAAGAAAAAGATGCGCGATTAACTGAAAAAAATAAAAGAGCATTTCAAGGCAGGCAAAGACAAACGTCATCACATATAAACCCTGACACCTAAGGTGAGACTCAGCTAGATGCCAAATAGAGACAGAAAGTGAATAAGACTCTGTGGTAGGAGAACCACATGCAGGTACAGTAGGACGAAGGACATCCACTACTCAATCATAAAATAACTGAACATATGGTCAAGTTCATCATGGGCCTATGCTCTAGGGTAGTATCTGCCAATTTAACCAAAAGTGTATATTTTTGTGATGTCATTTTATTGAATGCTTTAAAAATAACCTTATTATTAACTGTAAAAAAATGATTTAATTTTATGTTAATGCTAATTTAATGAACAATGATTTGCAATTATCACTTGTATTTAAAACCCAAAACAGAATGACATTATTACAAAAAAAACCAAAAATAATTATTTACAATTTTAGTCAAAGAAGAAAAAAGAACGTGACGCTGAGCCACAGAATTTTTTAAGGGAACACTAGAGCTACAGAATTGTGAAAAACAATAATTTTTTAATTATTTGAATTTTACACATATTCAGTGAAGTTGGTAGCTTTAGTTGTTTAGACATTGAAGTTTGGATTTGAAGCTCATGAGTTCAAATCCCCCTCAACCCCATAGCTGCTCAGTTGTATGAATGAGATAAATGGAGGAATCTCTGGATAAGGGTGTCTTTTGGTAAGCAAACCACTGCACCCCCAGGACCTGCTGTTCTGCAGATGTCCTGACCCGAACACAACTTTCCGCCCCTCCGGTGGCACTTTACTGAGATAATCAATGTTATTCACTTTACCGGTCAGTGGTTTCAATGTAATGGCTGATCAGTTTAAATCTTGCGTTCTCATCTCATGACCTGTTTATTTTCATTGCATTCTTCCTGCATTATATTCACACTGATGTCGTGGGAAGTTAATCTGATGTATGTTCTGCGTTCTACCCCTGACGCCGATGGATGGCGTACTCGAGGTCCAAGTGCCACCTTGTGGATATAAAATGTTTGTACAATAGAATTTGTGAGTGTTGCTGTGTAAATTCTGTGTGGAAAGCCATGAGGGATTTGTGCATTATTCAGAGCTATTAACAGGCCATGCAATTTCCTTGAATGTGTGTGTGAGAGTGTGAGTGACATGCCTTCATGCTGAGACATCACGAAAGAGGCCACCCACCCATTCACACTGCAGCACTGCAAGTATCAGTTATATAAGCCAGCTTAGACCTTGTGCACAGAGACGAAAATATGGTGGCTTCCGTAATTATTGGCTCCCTTTAGCAAAACTTACTCCAGAAAGTAAACATTACACAAAACATTTATAATTTCCATTCAAATAATAATCCATCTTGTAGGTCATAAGAAATCTATAATTTTGTATAATATATAGTATATTCTCTCTAAAATACATGCATAAGATATATTTCTTCTCTCTAAAATATGTGTTTCAAAAATAAATTCATGCTTATTATTTTTATTTGCTCTTAGGCCACAGAAACACTGCTGCTGTTTTCCTGCATTATACGTACAAGTGGGTGTTATACACACATTATAATCCCTTAGACATCACTTATGGAAGGTGGTAGCTTAGTGGTTAAGACTGGAGGTCGACTGATTAATCGGCTATCATCAAAAAATCCATACCGATAGTTTTTCCGGCTTCCGGTCCGTTGTCATTACGAGAGCGGCCTCTAGAGGCGAATCACTGATGCCACATGCTGTTTGTTTTTACATGAGACTGCATGCTGCACGGAGAGCACTATATTTTATTTATTATTTACAATTTATTCATTATATATTTATATTAATTAATATATTCATATTTATTTCCTTTAGCACATTTTCATGATTCAGTACTGGTCTTTTATTTTTGGAATAAAGTTCAGTACTATTTTACATGAAGGTTTTGTTTGTTTTTTATCCAGGATAGGAAAAAAATTATTCAAATGATTAAACGGTTATTAATCGGTATCGATAAAATTTACTATTGTTCGACCTCTAGTTAAAACACAATACCACTCCTGGGACCCTGAGCAAGGCCCTTAACCCCATAGCTGATCATTTATATGAATGAGATAAATGGACGTTACCCTGAATAAAAGTGTCTGCCAAATGTCCTAAATGTAAATAAAAAAAAAAAAAAAAAAAAAAAAAAAAAAAACCCTAAACAAAACTAAAAAACAAACGGTCAAAAACCATTAAGCAGAATTGAGGCTAAAAGAAACACTTTTCGATTTTTTTTGCTAGAGATCTTGAGTACTTCAACAATGTGAGAAGGATGAGGAAGAAAAGAGATCACTGTTAAAAAAACACTTTCATAACAACATTTTGTTACAAAAATAAAAATCTGATAGTGGAATCAGTGACGCTTTTAGGGCCGATTTGCTTTATGGGAAAGATCGGGGTTAAGACTGTATTATGAATTACTGATTGTCTCTGCCAAGAGGTTCTGATTCAGCAATAGAAACACTATTTGGACAAAACTATTGGGGCACCTGACTTTTTCAGCCATGTGTAAGGCCTCCCCAAATTATTACCACAAAGTCAGAGGTACAACATTTTATAGCATGCCTTTATATGTTTGTAGCATTCAATTTCACTCTTATTTAAACTTAAGGAAACCCAAACCTGTTCTAGCATGACAATGTACCTGTGCACAAAGCCAGCTCCATGAAGACATGGTTTATTTGGGTTGGAGTAGAGGATCTTGAATGGCCTGCTGTACATCAGTACCTAACTGTAGTAACACCTTGTGGTTGAATGAGCACAAATCTCCACAAGCTCACTCCAAAAACATCTTCCCAGAAGAGTGGCGAATATTATAACAGTAACATTTGGAATTGGATGTAAAAAAAATCACATTGAATCTTTTTGGTCATGTGTCCATATAATTTATATGTTGCTTTCAACAATAAGATATACAGTCAGATAATTATATAATACAGACTATAAAGTACATAGATGTGGGGAAAAAAATCCAAATAATTCTACATATACGCCTTTGTTTCACTGTTTTTTGTTTTTTAAACATCTAGTATAAATGAATTGAAAATGCATTATAGAGTGTCTGAAAGTCCACCCACAAGCCTCTCTAAACCTGGATAGACATTACAGGAGGGTCCCAACTGCTTTTAAATCCATTACTTCAAAACAATTTCAGGCTCATTTTGGCTTATAAAGGATGCTGATCATTTCAAATGTTGTCATCTAGTAATGAGATTACTCTAATAAATTACTCTCTCTCTCACACACACACATCCTCTTGTTCAGTAAAATAGCTGATCTAGCAGCTCGTCTGTTTGATGTGTCCAGAGAGACTAACAGTGCCTGAGGCTATTCTCCATAAATACGACCCTGAGGCATCCATAGCTCCCTAAATCTCTCCTTTCTCGTCCCTCGTGACAGAAAGAGAGACAGACAGGAGAGAAAAAAGGCGGACTAACTGGGACACAGCTCGGGGTAGATGAACACTGCCCTCTGCAGACCTCAGAAAACAGAGAATAGATGTACATATCACCAGTATTATCTGTCTTTTTATCTAAATATTCTTCATTTCTATTCACTTATCTTTTTTTATGTCCAGCATCCATATTTAACATTTTTTATTTGGTTTTACACCCACGCACACACACACACACACACACACACACACATGCGCGCATAGCTGCTCGTACAGCAGATGGCGCATCCATGCTGGATTACTGTCATGTGAACATGTAAAGTATTACAGAACGACGAGCCGCCCCATGCCCTCATCCACAGTGGAGAGGAAAGAGCGACACACACAGAGCGAGAGAAAATAGCAAGCGGAAAGAATGCAGAGTGAACAATGAGCCTTTACAAAACAAACCCACAAACACAGAAACTGAAAGCAGACTGACAGAAACTCGGCTTGACTGAGTAACTGTACACCAGATAAAGATGAAAAAAGAAAAAAAAAAAAAAACGCTGAAGGAATAAACAAACACAGAAGAGTATTTGTAAAAGGAAAGAGTTTCTAAGAAAGCCTAACTTCTATAGAGAGTCTCACTGGAAAAAAAACATGGGTGTCAGGACCTGCCGGTTCAAGTGTGTGTGTGTTGGGCGTGTTATCTACCTGCTGGGGGTTGTTTGGCATGTATGGAAGCATTGTAGATACGTGAAACATGATCTCATAGTCCTGGTAGACGGTGTACAAGGAGTGTGTCCCAGTGGAGTCCGCTGTGCAAACACAACACATACACACAATTAGATGAGACAAAAGGCCAAAAGACACAATGATTAAGAGATTGAAGGGATACATGTTTATAATGCAATGATAAACTTTTCTATCTCATAAATAAACTAACAATCAATCATTACCTTTCTATCTATCTGTCTGTCTATCCTTCTGTATATTAGGGTTTCTGCAGGTTTCACTAAGTCAAATTTAAGACTTTTTAAAACCTTTTGAAGAGCATTAAGAATTAAATTTAAGACCTATAATCACGACATCAGAAACACATACGCAAATACGTTGGTAGCAACTGGCCATAACCCAAATTCAAAATTCATTTTTTTCAAGTCAAGTATTACTAAACTTACACTCCCCATAGATGAAAAATAAAATCCTTTATTACGTCTGTGGCACAATCCAAGAGAGATTCGAGCCAATAGCAGAAAGCTGATTGGCTGTTGCAGGCTGGTCTTGTTTGTAGTCGTAATAAAGCGAATTATATTTGGACGATAAGAAAGGACCAAAACACCAGAGAAAACAAGCAAACAAAAAAACAAATTCTAAAAGTGCTGTAGGAGCATTCCAATAAACATTAGAGGTAGCGTTACATTGACATCAGAAAATTAAGAGATCTTTAAAACATTTTAAGACCTGGAGCAACGAATTTAAAACTTTTTTAAATGATTTTTGTTTTGTTTAATTATTATTATTATTATTTTATAAGATTTAATGTAGACAAATTGCACATTAAATATTAAATACAGTATTTTATATACACTATATAAAAAAAAGGATTGAGACTCCTGACTTTTCCAGTCATGTGTAGTTCTTTCCCAAACTGTTAAAACCCCTTCATAGAATGTCTTTAGATTTAATGTTCCCTTCACTCAAACCTGTTTCAGCTTGACAATATCCCTGTGCACAAAGCCAGCTCCATGAAGATATGTTTTACATGGGTTGTCATTATTGATCTAAAATATTGTACATGTATATTTGTTTGCTACACTGTATAACTCGCATCCAACCTCACTGACAAAGGCTGGGTGGTGTTATTTAGACCTGGATGTGGTTTGCTTCATATACATACAGTACAGACCAAAAGTTTGGACACACCTTCTCATTCAAAGAGTTTTCTTTATTGTCATGACTATGAAAATTGTAGAGTCACACTGAAGGCATCAAGGGCTATTTGACCAAGAAGGAGAGTGATGGGGTGCTGTGCCAGATGATCTGGCCTCCACAGTCACCGGACCTAAACCCAATCGAGATGGTTTAGGGGTGAGCTGGACCGCAGAGTGAAGGCAAAAGGGCCAACAAGTGCCAAGCATCTCTCGGGGAACTCCTTCAAGACTGTTGGAAGACCATTTCAGGGGACTACCTCTTGAAGCTCATCAAGAGAATGCCAAGAGTGTGCAAAGCAGTAATCAAAGCAAAAGGTGGCTACTTTGAAGAACCTAGAATATGACATTTTTCAGTTGTTTCACACTTTTTTGTTATGTATATAATTCCATATATAATTCCACGTGTTAATTCATAGTTTTGATGCCTTCAGTGTGAATCTACAATTTTTATAGTCATGAAAATAAAGAAAACTCTTTGAATGAGAAGGTGTGTCCAAACTTTTGGTCTGTACTGTATATACAAAAAAGACAAAACAGTTCCTCTATACGGCGTTTGTTCACACACATTATTATTACTATATTAACAGATAATTCACCGGCACTTGTAAAGAAGATGCCCAACATTATCTAAGACTAATAATAAACAGGTGTAAATAAAAAATGGTGTAATCGATGATATAATTACATTTTCAATAAGCAATTTTTAAAATGGCGGAATAAGGAATGTGTTAAACATTTATGAAAGGAGTCTCCAGTATCAAAGCTTTGTATCAGTGTGTTTTTGTCTTTTTTTTTTTTTTTATAAAATAAATGTTTGTGTGTGTGTGTGTGTGTGTGTGTGTGTGTGTGTGTGTGTGTGTGTGTGTGTGTGTGTGTGTGTGTTTTAAAGAAAGAGAATAGAATTAGCGAAAGAGGGAAAGTTACACTTACTCTTCGTGTCCAGTTGGGCAGCGTACTTATTAAAGCCCTTCAAACACACTGTGTCCCCTAGCAGCTCCAGAAATGCTGTGAAGGCTGGCGTGGCCTCCTCGTTGTTGTACATCTCCTCTTCAGTGCTCTGGTCTGCTCGACACAGCAAGATGCCCACCTTATGCTTCTGGCTAAGCTACAGTGCACAGAAACGGGACGTTAAAGAGAGAACTGGAACGACTATCTATTAGGAACTGTCAGGATTAACTGTGCTGCTTCTTCCCTTCCAAAATATGTACAGATTTTTATGTTCTAAAGTATTTTGCGATGATCTCTAATAACCCTTTCTACTATTTTCCCCACCTTATATTCGTAATTATCAAAATGTAAGCATCCTAAATGTTTGGGTTTTATGCCGTCTCACATATTTTAATTCTGTTCTCCTTCTAAATAAGAAACATATGGCATGCAAGCGGGAATACTTCACCTTACAGAACCTGTACAATCCCATTTTATCATTCATAACCTACGTAATGTGTGTATACAGTTTAAAAAATAACCAGCCTCTGGGATTCAGCCTACTACTGTGAAATCATGTAAAACTCTGAGGTGCCATTATTTCTAAAAGAATAAATCCTAGCAGACAGCCCAGTATAAATATGCATGATGGAAGAGACAGCAATTAATTTTTTTCTCCAGATGTGCTCCAAGCAGCAGACTAAAAAAAAAAAAAAAAAAAAGAAAAAAAAAAAAAAGAAAACATCCTCAAATTTTTCAGTCCTGGCCACTTTGTTTCATTGGCTTAGGTTGTGGTGATGAATTCACAGGTCACGCAAAATAAAGTGTGAATTACAGTTTTTCTCAGTTGCTTTCGAGCGTTTCTCAGATCAGAAATAAAATTCTTAAAACTTCTTGTTCAACCTCCACACAATTTTTGTGGCTTTGATCAAATTGCCAACGCTTTGGTACATAATTACAATTTCTGACAGTGAATGAACAACCAGGAAACGAACGGACACTCACGGACACGGGCCGAAACGATTCCTTAAGTAACTCGAGCAAATTACTTGCCTCCATGTTTCGTTTAGACCATTTAACTACACAGGGAGCACTGTATTTCCCTGGGGACCAATATTACTGACGCACCACCTGCTAAACTCTGGAGTGCTCTGGACAGGTAAACACAGAATGAAAAAAATGTAGGAACGGTGAGAAAACAGCGAGAAGCGAGGAGAAGATTGAAGTCTGTTTCCGCCATTAAAAAAAGTTTGCCTAATTCCGACTTTATTTCTCGCAACTCCGGCTTTTTTTTTTTTTTTTTGCCAATCGGGCAGTGCCACCCCCTCTGTAGTGCCAAAAAGCTTTACACATTGAATATGAAATGGGCTAGAATCAACAGAATCGCATGGTATCAAACTAATCCTTCGATCCCTGGAGAGAACTCTGTCTAAAATCAGCTCTGGAGGAGACAGAACGAAGGCAGATGAAGCGAAGGAGGCATCATTCATACACCAACAGCTTCAAACTTCAGGCCAACAACATGGTTACTGTTGGATGCACCAGAAATGTTGGATGTTTGCGAGAAATATAGTCAGAATTGCGCGAGAAAAAAAAGTTAAAAAGTAGGCATACAGTAATCCCCCGCTTCACCGCAATAAGCCCCCCGGGTTTATTGCGGAATTGCATTTGCCGCATAACTAATTTGTTTGGCTGATTTTCCCGGTCTCTCGTGGACAGCACCATAGACCTAAAAACTTATAGGAAACTGTTTTTATGGTGTGTTATGATGGAATAATAAAATGTATTAATAAAAATTGAATTATTAATTATAAAATGAAGTAAAATGGTAATAAAGTACAGTTCTATATACATTAAAAAGCATTTTTTGGGTGACGTCCGTTTAGTGCTTTTTTTTATCGGGGGATTACTTTTTTGTGGCGGAAACTAGCTTCCATAGGATTCAGGCTGAAGAAAACAACTGAGATTTTCCAAAGTTAACAATCGTTTTAAAACTAAAACATAAAAAAAACATTGTACATATATATATATATTTTTTTTTTGGAGTCATCTAAAAATTATCTTTATATTTTTATTTATGAAATTTTTTTTTTTATTGTTTTATTATTGTTGATGTAATATGGCAATGAATTGCCTTAAATGGGTTTAGTTTTCACAGATATTCTTCAGCAATAAAATGTAAATTTTTCTAAAAGAAAACAAATTACTTCTTTATTTTAAAGACCCGTCTTATTTTCTCTTGTATATCTAGTTTTGCTCTTTAATGAAGAACAAGTACTGTCTTGCACGATTAGTAATGCACGATTACTAAAATAATTGATAGCAACAGCTCTAATCCACACCATAGTTTATATCAGGAAATACTGAAACTGTGCGCCGTCATACTAATAACATGACTCAACATTTTGACGATCTTGCTTGTTAACATTGACGAAAGGACTTGATATGTTCACTGATACTGCAATGATATGTTTATTGACACAGATTCTTACTTTTTAGAGATGTATGTGTGGTGCCGTTTGTATAAATTGCTTTGAGAAATGCACTTACTGGTTTGCAAATATAAATGATTATTTAAGAAATGCTCCAAAGCAACTGAGAAAAACTGTAAAAGTAACTGGTGCCAAATAGCACATCTTTAATGTGTATCTTTTGCCTGAGAACTGAAGTATAGTGTAGATTTGGAAACAATTAGAGGTATGAAATGGAACACTAGGGTACTTAGGTTAAAGATACACCGATCAGGTCTATCTTGCTGCTCACTTGCTGCTGAATATATCCCACCACTTCACCAGTCATACTATTATAATGCCTCATGTTATGCCTTGTAGAAAAGATGTACTTTTGAAGTTCATTTTCAAACAATTATCTGAATCTGAATCATCATCATTTTAAAGCCAAAAAATAAATAAATCAACCAATCTTCAATCCCCTTCATTCTTTGAATAACTAAACATTCAGCAGCTCTTTCAACAAGCAGACTCTCCCAGTTATCTTGCTAACTTGACCCCAAACTGGAGCTGGCTTGTGACGCTGGTCTTGCAGTTACGTGAGAACTTGTTCTCGTTAAAGAAATTCCCCTGTGGTTTGCTCGGAGCGGTGACTCACGCCTTGCTCGTCCAGTTTGAGCAGCTGCTCTGTGACTTTGGGGGTGCTGAGAGCTAAGCGCAGACACGATATGCTCAGCTCAGGCAGCACAAACTCCAGCACCTCCTTCAGGGGAAGACCCCGCACTGTCCCGGGTTTCGCAGTGGAGGGCACCGCGTCTTCCAGGACGGAGCCTCTTAGTGTCACCATCTGGAGCAGAAAATATAAAGAAAATAATAAATAAACAAAACTAAATATATGTGAATATATGGAAAGACAGTGAAAATCAAGTCGAAAAGCTTTTATTGTCATTTCAACCATATACTGTATAGCTGTTGCAGTACAGGGCTCCAGACTGCTACTAAAATGGTCTATCACATAAAAAATTAAAAATAAAATTCAACACCGCCTATTTGATCGTTCCCAGGCCATGCTGTAAAATGATGGCAGATTTACACATGACAGGATGACTTGAAGTAAGCGTTTTACTTTTTTTTTTTTCATTCTTGTGTGGCACTTAAAAAAAATATTATTTGACGCCTGTTGTTTTTCTCTTGGGAGCCAATGGCTGCTTAATCGATTTTTTTGTCTGGAGCCCTGCAGTACACAGTGAAATGACACAACGTTCCTTCAGGACCCTGGTGCTCCATAAAACAACATAGAGCTACGTAACAGAACACAGAGCTAAGGCCTAAAGTAATTTGTCCTTGCCACATAAAGTGCAAACTGTGCAGGACAAAGACAGTTCAAACAAACAGTGGGACAGATACACAAAACACAAAATAGCGCCGGATAGTAAAACTACTGTATAATATAATATGTTATACAGTACAATGTGCAACAGAGAGAACTGTGAAGAAAAGTGTACTTGTAAACATGAACACCATGTTGTGCAAAAACAGCAGTAGCAGCAATCAAGAGGAGCAAAACAGCATGTAAACAGTATAATATGATCAATATAATATGGCTGGTGCTGAAGACATGGATGTGTACGAAGTGAAGTGAAAATGTAAGGTAGACAAATTACAGACGGAGAGAAAAAAGAAAACAGAAGCTATTTCAGGCCATTATGTGAAGCCGAGAGAAAAAAAAGAAGTTGACCTACTGGAACGTTAAATATATTAATCGCACTATATTGAGTTGCAGGCCTACGCATGAGACGTGGCCTCAACAGATGGTAAGCTGATAGTTTCAGCCTCCACAGTGTGGCATCATTTCCCCACACGAGCTTCGTCGGGATGTGACAGAACAGTTCACACACGATATTCACACAAATCTCTTGGGCCTCGCTCCTTTTTCATTCACTCTGCTGCGGTCGTGTGAATGAGCGTGTGAGGCTCTAAAAACCGAGCGCTGGTGATTCGAACAAGTCACGTTGGTTATCATACATTCCGAACCTTAGGTGTGGTGTGATAAGCTCTTCAAGCAGCTATATATATATATATATTTATTAGCTATATATGCTTCGGGTGAACTTTTACATACTTATACATTGCATTACGCAATATAAGTTTTCAAGCGCATTATACATGAATAAGCTTTACATTATATTCATTAGCAACAGTTCATTTTCTTACAGCAACATTCTAGCCGCGTGTTACTGTGTATTGAATGACATTGTGGCTATTTATGTCTCAGATGCGTATGTGACGGGTGCTAGCTGCGTTTTGTGCCAAATAACGGGGAGTGTGAGAAAATGCTGAGTTGTACTGGCGCTGCATTGCTCTGTTGGGTTTAGCCGGATTACATGGCTGCCTGGATGCATCACGTTCACCCGGTCCACACAATGCAGCGGCTTCGGCTCACACAAACGCATACGCGCGCACACACTCATTATGTAACACTACTCGGGCTCCGGATTGACCTCCGTCTCGATGTGAAAGCCGCGTTGCTACGTTAGGGAAGTCCTGAGCTGTGTTTCAGATCAAACTTATTTTTTTGAGTTCCAGTGAACAGGAACGACAATACAATTGAGTTTTAGCAACACACAGGCGCACACGCACACACGCACACACACACACACACACACACACACACACACACACACACACACACACACACACACACACACACACACACAAAGCTGATAGAGGAGCCCAGGCATTGTGTGTGTACTGTGGGTTGCAAAACTTCTCATTTTTAATTATACTTGATCAATATTTTAGTAATAGTAATTTTTTTATAGTTAAAGCTAATTTCCATAGTTCTCTCCATCTCAATGCAAAAATAAATACAAAAATACTTGACCTGGTTGCCATTGGTAGACGAAGAACATATACCATGTACTTAAATTAAAATAGAGATGCAGTAGGTAAATGTAGGTAAGTAAAAAGTCATTTCACTTTGAAATGTAGTAAAGTAAAAGTCTCCCAAAATGGAAACTTCTTAAGTACAGTAACGCATTACATTTACTTTGTTACTGTCCACCACTGCTGGTTGCTCAGTTGCAATAGGCGATTTAAAAAAATGAGAGCGCACAAGACACTCTCTCGCTTTTTATAATTTTTTCGAAAGACAGAGGATGCAATGTCTGCATATTATTCAATATTGGATGACCAAATCAGAAGGTTGTGAATTCAAATCCAAACACTTCCAAGTTGCCACTATTAGGCCCTTGAGCAAGACCCTTAGCTCTCAACTGCTCTACAAAAAAGAGTGAGCTAAATGAAAATCAGGCTGTTTGCCTAATGCTGTACATGTCTTTGCTGTTACAGCGAACGTCTCTGCTTGCGCTGCTGACTCTAAATTAGCTGAGTGGGGTTGGATAGCGATGTGCCACCCCCCGGCTGCTAACAGTGGAATTCACTCTGGCTGCAAAACAAGGAAATGAATGACTAATGATTCATTTTATTGAGCTTAAAAGGACATTGCAAGAAGAATTCCTTCAGGAACGCGAGCAGTGGAACAGCTATACACAGAGGGTTGCAAATGTCCGAATTGCTAGGACTGGAAACATGGGAATGAATGTGAATGAATTGGGAATTTAAAATCGTGCAGTATATTTTTGGTTAAAACCACAGGATTTAATGCAATTTGAGTTGCGTTTCTTTACTGCACATCCATCAATCACGTGCACACTTACTGCAGGGCTACTGAGGCCACACCCCCTACAGGCACCATGCATTCCTCCATAACATAACACAGATTATTTCTTGAATCCTGCACGTGTATTCAGGTAAAATGACAAATATCACAGACATTTATGTTTAAAACTTCCTTGTGCTGTGTGTAAGATACTGTGCAACAAAATTATACTGACGAAAATGTCATTTTCTAAAATCTGTATTATTTTTGCAGTTCCCATGGAAGTGCCCATGGAAAGCTTCGGGGGGGAAAAAAATCCGAAAATGAAACAAAAAATTTCGCCCCTTTGCAACCCTGTCTACACATTATAAAAATTTGTTAAAAGTTCATTATATAAAAAAAAAATGTATTTCATTTCAAAAGATCAATGGCTGAAACAAGAGGAAAAGCTAGTATTTTTATATTAGTAATGTATTTTGGACCTTCTCACCATGACCACCGTCAGGAAAAGATTATGGAAATGATATTGCTGTAAGAATGTAACATGATGAGATGCAGTGAAGTTACAGGTGTTGATGTGGCGTGTGCAGCGCTGAGAGAACTCAGAGTTCAGTGTCTGTCATAACGAACGCATGTAAACGACTTGAGTTTAGACTCTGGTGGTGAAAGAGAGCAAGCCAAATAAAACACACTGCTGCTCTGATACACACCTCACTGGTACGGAAGATGAGGCGGTATTGGTATTGGTCCTTCAGGTCTTTGGTGTCGTCCAGTTTCTCTCTGCGGATGCTCAGAGCCACGGGCCCCAACTTCTCATCCGTTCCAAAATAGTTCCAGTGCTCTAGAGTGAGAAAGAGGCAGAGAGAGAGAGAGAGGGAGAGAGAGAGAGAACAAAAGGAAAAAAATAGGTGAGAAAGAGCAACCTAAAAAAAACATATAATAAACAATAACCTGCCGCATCTAGCAAATCTTTTTATACCACATTGCTGTCGATTTCTTAAATCTGATTGGTTAGATGGTGTTCATTATTTTATAGTGTACTTAAAGCTACATTTAAAACCATATTGTTCTAATGTTATCAATTCTAGAGCAACAACTTGAACTTGAACAACTTGAAAAAAAGGTATAATAATTGACAGTTTTTGGTAAGGACATAATTATTTAACATTTATAAAAGTAGTGTCAATAACAGGAAGTTTTCTATTGTGTCTTTAGGACAAAGGACATTTAGACATTCGGGAACTTATTGATTCTTAATCTTAATCTAAACGAAAAAAACGGATAAAAAAAAGTCAACGCAAATGTCCACATCTGACCCGTTTATGTAAATGTCCACAGTTGACGTCAATGTAAAAAAAACAAACAAAAAAAACAAAAAAAAACATTAAACTTAGATTAAAAGAACAATGTGTCATATGAAAAAAAAAAAGATTTATTTATTGGTGCAGTGATATTTACAGTAATATAATAGGAATAAACACTTTGGGACATAGTTATGCTATATGTGTCTCAGCTTTGTGCTGAGCCAAATCACACCACCTCATTGTTAATTATATTCCCAAAACCTCATGCCCTGTTGCGCCAGGACATAAATGCCAAGGAGTGAAAATATTCAATCATTTCAGCTGTTTTTACTTAAGGAGGGGCACCTTATACTCTGAAGCCACTTACGGTCCAGAGAACACGGTAAACACGAGATGAAGGAAAGGACACAGAGGGTAAAGAAAAGAGATTAGTCCAAATTGACTAAACTTGAGAAGGTCATGTTCGGTGGAGTGGCATTAACATACTGCTTGTTTAAAATAGGCGGACGTCTTTTTCACTGCAGACCTTAAGAGCATTCCAGGGCAATGCGGCACTGTTGACAAAGCACTCGACACGAGAGCGCACGGATATAGTGACCTTAAATAGTCTCGCGCACAAGCATTATGTGGCAGATCTGTAGAGAGAGAGAAAGAGAGAGAGAGAGAGAGAGAGAGAGAGAGAGAGAGAGAGAGAGAGAGAGAGCACGTTCGCTCGACACGCTTTCCTCCAGCGAGTGTGTGATTTGTCACCGACCGCTGCGGCAGACTGGGATTTTGTTCCCTCCGTCTTAAATGTCGCCACTGAGACATCTGTCAGCCCACGGTTCGAGTTCAGGATATGGCTTCTGGAGTTTTGGATGAAACATCGGAAAATCGGAGATGAGCGAACGGATATGAAATACTTCATTTAATCAAGGGCACGAAGGACGCAGCGCTCCTCAGACTGCGATTGTCTAGACAGGGCAGGACTGCTGCGTGCCTGGCACACGCATGCAATCGCAAGCCAAACACACATGCATACACACACACCCTTTAACTGTACAATTATTAACACTATGAAACATTGCTTACCAGGTGTGGCTACCTGGCATCATTAAATAAAGATCATGAGAGCGAACTATTTGAAAGATTAATAATCATATAATTTCCCTGTGGATTTATGGCGTAGTAAAATTGATATTGAATACACAGTGTTTCTGCTGTTCCTACTTTCAGCAATCTTTGATCCACTCGGAGAGATTCCTCTCTCGGAGGAATATTTCAGTTGCAAAAAAAAAAGAAATGGACAAATGCATCAGTTTTCTTTTCCTTTTTTTTTTTTTATGACGTCAGTATAAATGTCCACACCTTAAATGTCAATATAAATGCCTATTCCTGTCATATCCATGTAAATGTCCACACCTGGCATGTCAATATAAAGGTCCATTCCTGTCATATCGATGTAAATGTCCACAGCTGGCAAGTTCATATAAATGTGCACACCTGGCATGTCAATATAAATGTCCATTCCTGTCATATTCATGTAAATGTCCACACCTGGCATGTCAATATAAATGTCCACACCTGGCATTTTTATGTAAATGTCCATTTCTGTCAAATAAATGTAAATGTCCACACCTGACATGTGCATATAAATGTCCACACTTGACATGTCAATATAAATGTCCATTCCTGTCAAATAAATGTATACACCTGACATGTCAACTTAAATGTCCATTCCTGTCATATCCGTGTAAATGTCCACACATGACATGCCAATAGAAATGTCCACTCCTGTCATAATAATGTAAATGTCCACACCTGACAAGTCAAAGTAAATGTTCACACCTGACATGCCAATGTAAATGTCGTAAAAGCAGAGATGCCGCTTATTTCTAGTGCCCTGCCCATTGTCTCTTCAGCTCGCATGACTTTTGGAGAACTCGCTATCTGCAAGGTTTCGGCTAATTTTGTTAAACAGTTACAATTAAGTTATTTTTGGAGCGTGCGGTTGGAGACGTTTACAGCGCTGGCATTTAAGATTCCGCAGATGGATTAACATTTGGAAGGCAGATGTACGTCTAAGTTTGGGGTAAAGCTGCAAATGTGAGTGTGACTGCAGGTTGCTGGAACGTACTGCTAACTTAAAAAAAAAAAAAAGTTTTAATAGCTTGTGATAGGAACAGCTCAAAGTAAAACAAAATAAAATGTTATGTACCCATTGTAATACAAGAAATGTAATGTTTTGCATTTCTTCCCCCTAATATTAGTTAAATTGTACTGAACCATGGCTTAAAATAGAGGAACGTACAAAACCGTGGACTTTGTGTGCCGTTACACCTATGGTTAATAACCTCAAAAAGACATTTAAGTGTCTTTATGTGACACTTTACTGAAAACAGTTCTGACAGTCACTTTGAAACCAGAATCATTTAACACTCAGCTAGAAGGTGTGAGCCAAACTCTGATGCAATTAACTGTAGATGTTTCCCATGTAAATTACCAAGAGGTTTTTTTTTTTAGATAAAGATTGCTATAGTATGAATGTCTATGTGAACATGTAGAAACAGGATGTACATTATACCTTTCTCGTGAAAGTATTCACGGTAATATCGGGCTCCCAGATCCACATGCTCTATGCAGTGATGCTGCAGTCTGTCCATGCGTGTGGCCTGCTCTTCTTGGCGAATCTCCAACACAGCCACGCTGGCGTTAGTACAGCGCATACGCAGCCTGGCCTCTCCGCGCTCCGCCCACGAGCTCAGGAAGCTCACGTTGCGCTCGCCATAACTCCCGGTCTCGTTCAGGAAGTTGGGGCAGGTAAGCAGTAGCTGTTGCTGAGGACCTGAGTTTAAGCTGTCCGGTCCTGCTGAGTCCAAGGCTTCTGTGGCCAAGGTAGATCCCTCCATTAAAAAACTTAAATCATCCGTACTAGGAAAGGTAGGTTCGGCTCCGCCCAGAGCCAGAGCGCGAGTCACAGCCAACGAGACGGCCGAGGATGTGGCAGACGCTGAGGATGCCCCTGTGGCCGTGTTACGTCTCTGAGCTGCGTAGCTGCGCTTGGCGGCTGCCTCGTGTAGGTCAAACATGAGGCTTTGGGCGTCGTAGTGCGCAAAGCTGCGAACACACAGCCAAAGTTTGAGGGAAGTTTCAGACTGTCGTGCGTCCTCGGCGGACGCTTCGGAATCCCCCTTATTGGCGCTGCGTAGCTTCCGAAACAGGGAAGAGGTCCCAAGGGATGATTCTGTGCCGCCACTCTTTTTGCGCACCCGGCTCTCGGGGCGGTCTTCCGAGCGAGGGATGGAGGGGGCCGGAGATGGCGATGAGTTGAGCGAGAATTCGGCTCGCAAAAGTTCTCCCAGCCTGGCAGGGGCAGCACTGCGCTGGTCCGGCATCTCCTGCTGGAACTGACTGAGCATGTCAAAGAAGCTCTCCTCGGGCACGGCTTGGACATTGATGGATGACGTGCTGCCGTAGACCCGGAACAGACGGCCTTCCGCTTCAGTTTCATCCTGTTCACTCAGCGTGATTTCACTTGTCGATCGCTGCTTCAGTGGAGCGAATCCCGGGACCCGGAATCGTGCAGGGGAACCTGGGACTTCCCTGAGAGCCCTTCCCTCTCGAAACTCTGCATCTTTGCTGCGCCCTAGTAGTGGCACCCTCGCCATATCCCCTCGATTAAACCCCTCCTCTCCGTTACTGCTTTCTGGGGTCACACCTTGGCCATTTTCCAGCACTGATTCTCGGGACTGAACCCTCCTTGGAGGCCATTCGGCAATGCGAGCCCGTACGCCCATCTTGGGCACGGAGACACGAGATAAGTTGGCCTCCGCCGGAGAGGTGTGGCCATTGTGGAGCGGCAGACGTAGATGAACCGGGGGAAGGGGCTGAGACAGGGGGCCGGGGTCTCTGTACACGTTCATGGCGCCCAGTGCAATATCAGGGCTGTAGGATGGGGCAAAGGGGAGAACAGGAAAAGCTGTAGCAAAGAGTGCATCCCGAGCTGAGAGGAGCGAGCAGGAGCTCCACACGCTGGCTTTGTCCTCTGCTTCCTATGCACATGTTGTTTCAGTGGGAAAGGACCACGCCTCCCCTGATAGACCTTGACGAGTCAGAGTGTAGTGTTCACTTCTGGCACAGACCTGCAGAATAAAAACAACACAGAATTCTGTGAAACATCCATAATGTCTGCGAACACAAACTTTACATAAGAGTCTGCTGAAAGTGGACTTAAATATAGTTAAAATAAAGCTACATTTTGCTACTGTTAGGGGTCACCACAACAGATCATCTGTCTCCATACCCCCCTGTCCTCTACATCTGCCTCTTTCAAGCCAACTGCCTTCATGTCTTCACTCACCACATCCATAAACCTCCTCCTTGGTCTTCCTCTTTTCCTTCTGCTCCATCCTCATCTTTCTTCTACCGATATACCCCATGTCCCTCCTCTGCAAGCTAAAGCTAAATATAGGCTTAAATAGGCAATTTGAACCATTTTATACTGTGCTTATAACATTACCATTTTTCCACAATAGGGATTTAAAAATTAATTTACTTTACATATGCCATTTTCAAAATGTCTCTAAGCTTTTAAATCATCAGTAGGAAGATCTAGTTTTTGACAAAAAAAAACAACAAAAAAAGAAAGAAAGACTGAAGCTAAAAATGGAAGGGGAAGGATTTCGAAGGCAGATTTTTGTCTTGTGCTTTTATGCTAATCTCGCTTTTCCTCTCTCCTGGCACACATATCAGTAATTGCAGTAAAAAAAAAAAGAAAAGAAAGAAAAAAAAGAAGAAAAAAAGTCGCATGGTCCAGTCTATCTCTTGAAAACCTCACATTGAAACAAAAAGGTGGCTGTGTTTCGGCTTTGCACTGTTTGTCACACAGGTGCAAAAAATGTTTAAAGTGGAGTGTTGAGGCTGTGTAGTGGCTCGGCGGGGGCTTTTCCTCGGCCAGCTGCTTTCCGAAGCAAAGAGAATGTGCGCTGGTCTTGTCAGGCTGGTGAGGTATGTGAAAGGTGCTGACGGATTTAGGACCATGTGAAAAGTGACCCGTAACTCGTGTAACTGATGGCGACATGACGGGTGATGATCAACATGCCGAAGCACCTAGTGGTTACTAAACATAATCTAAACTCCAGATTAGTAGAGCGGTAAATGTAAAAGCCAGATACAGCTGCTAATCTCTGCAGATGTTGAACCACCTAAGACCATTATTACTATAAAAGTCCCCTGCATTGGGCATAATTCAGAGACCCAGAGGTGCTGTGATGATTTATGTGGAGCAAAAGGGGTTAGAAAAAAATTTTCTTGTGCTTTCACGATCAGAGAACAGAGTGAAGGAAATTCAGAGAGTTGTTATATAGGAGGTAAAAGCCTGTGCGAGAGACAGAGAGAGGGAGGGAGGGAGGAAGAGAGAATCTAAGTCACAGTGACAGGCTTTAATATTGAAGTCAGACGGGATCAGGCTTCAGCACATCGCCGCTGCTATAAAAAGCTCAACTCGGCATCGCCTGTTCTTTCTACTTAACCTTTTTTTTCCCCCTTTCGTCTTTTTTGCTCTCTTCATCTATGTGCCATGCGTTTATCTGATAAGCTCTCAGCATGGGGCTTTGGATTGAAGAGGAAGAGGAAAAGACAGAAAGCCACACTACTGAGAAAAACATGCCAGGAGCCACAGAAGCAGGTTTAAACTATCCGGTGACGAAGCTATTTCAGTCCTCACAGTACACGTGCTCACTTCACACACACAGTTGTTGCAGCCTGGCCATAGTCATAACAAACGAATGCAATGTCCATATTGATAATTCAGAGTTTTTTAATAAATTTACAATTATTTTGCAATCAATCAAGCTGTAATTATTTTTTATATAATTTAACCTGTTGAAATAATGATTTACTTGATAATAAAAATTTAACCTCAATTAGCAAACCCATATATTGTCATAGACACCATACGGACAAAAGCATAGGAAATTTCCTACCATATGTGGTTCTTCCCGTTACTTCAAGGAGGCACATAATAGTATATAATATCTTTGGATGCAGTAGCATGAAATTCTTCCCTTAACTTGAACTAGGAGACCCAAACCTGTTCTAGCATGACAATGCCCCTGTGCACAAAGCCAGCTTTATTAAGATGTAGTTCACATGGGTAAAAGATCTTGAGTGGCCTGCTATTGAGCTCTGAACTCAACCCTACTGAACACCTGTGGGATGAATTAGAACTAGGGTTGGAAAGGGGTGTAAAATTTCCAGTAAATTTCCAACAACGTTCCATGGGAACATCATCTGTTGAATTTTGGAAATATTCCATTTTGGAAACTTAACAGGAATTTATTGGGATTAATTAGAACTTTGGGGAAATGTATATTAACTGTATCATGTATATAAATAATCACATTTTGTTTGGACATAAGATGACATGCATGCAAACAAATACAGATGTAAAAATAAAATGAAATTTTTAACAGTTAGTCTAATTTTGTTGCATAATATTTTACACAGAGCGCAAGGAAGTTTTAAACATAGACGTATGTAATATTTATGTAATTTACCTGGACATTCATTTTTTTCACATTATTTTGTGTGCAGGATTTAATTTGTGTGCTGTGTGCATGTGATTGTAGGTAGAAATTGCATTTGATTGTTTTAACTAAATTAAAGTTCCCTGTTATTGGCTAACCTGCAAATTTGTAAATTCCCAGTTTATTCTCATTAATTCCTGTTCATTCCCATGGAAAGTGTAAAGTATTGATAATTCCTGGAATTTTGCAACCCTAATTAGAACGCTGACGCCTCCCCAGGCCTCCTCACCACTCCCTACTGTACATCAGTACCTGACTTTACTAACACCTTGCGGCTGAATGAGCACAAATCTCCACAGGCACACTCCAAAATCTAGTGGAACATCTTCCCAGAAAAGTGGAGCTTATTATAAGAGCAAATGGGGACATACAAATCTCATAAATAAAGTCTGGATATATTTTAAGCCATTGCAATGAATACCGTAACTGATGGTGTCTAATCACACTCGTATAAGAAAGTGACAGCTGAAGGTGTCTCCCCCCAACCCCTGTTTTAACAGCCACTGCATTTTTAAACACATTTATCAGCTGGTCAAGAGCCAACCCTTTATAAACCACATACAGTCACTTGCTGAATTTCAGCTACATTTATTCATGAAAGAGATCTGAACGACACCAGGTCAATTGATTACACTTAAGAGAGCCACTGCTGAGAAGCTCACTGAGTTTTTTTTTTTTTTTATTGCTGTGAGTTATGCGTCTGCCAGCAACAGGCAGTGTGTTTCAGGCAATCGCTCACACTCAAGGCCGGCAGAGAGGCGAGGAAGGAGGCGGAGATGCCTCGTTATCTCTGACGAGGGGGACTGTGACCTCCGGCAAGGTCAGCCAGGGGAAGAAAGCACAAAGCCCTTCCTCCTGGATTTGGCTTCTGTCGCGCCACATTACAACAACAGCTGCACGAAGAGGAAGAAAGGCTTCTTTCTCTTTCCTTATTTCTCACACTCGCTCCGACTCCCTCTTCATTCAGCATTTGAGGAACTTGACTGCGAGTGCTGATTTATTTTATGTAGCACAAATGTAGTGAGGGAAAAACAAAACAGCCAAAACATGCCTGGTGCCGTAAACAAAAAAAATTCAACACAACAAATACATATTTAGCCCCTCCCTCTGTCTGTGATTGGTCTAAATATTAAATAGTTATATAAATCAGTAGTACGTTCAAAATCGTACGGATAAACTTCCGCTGCTATCACTGCAGCGATATTTGTGGTGTGTTTAACGGGTGTGTTACAGAAGTAGTGCAAAAACAATCCGAGGACTCAAATTATAGCATTGTGGGTTAATGCTAAGAAATACATTTTCACACAGCAATAACCCGCAACGTTTGTCTATTAAACCACCAGCCATGTTGGACAACCAGACGGACTTTTTCTTTCGTGCAGTGTTCGACTAAAACTTGTAACTCCAATTCATTTCATTTATTTCACTGAGAAGAAAACTGGCGCTCATCCACGTGCTGCCACATACATATATACTGTACAGATTATACATTACCATAGTGTAAATTGCTCTGTTTGCTAAATCATATGTGTAAATTATTAACAAAGTACAGTATACTACCTGATACTGATCACCATTCTTTAAGACATGAAAGACACTTCAAAATAGTCCTTCACGTACTCTTCATTACTTTAACCTGCGACCACACGCAGCATGCACGAGTCAGCCATAATGATGGCAATTACATCTTCTTAGTCATGACTGATAGCTAGCAGCTTAGAGATGATGAGTTCATTTGATGATGTGATGACACGCTTAGCACTCCACCTTTCTCCTTACACACACACACACACACGATAAACAAACACCTCATCACTCGTATGATAGTAATAATCAGCTTTTGTTATCCGGTGATCTTTGTTTACAGCTGGCTTTTTTTTCTTTCCTTTTAAGTCTCCCCCTCATTTTTTTCCTCATTCTTTTCAACACCTTTAGAGAGAATGAGTATGTGTACATGATCTAGAGCCAGGGAATTTTACGTACACACACACACACACACACACACACACACACACACACACACACACACACACACACACACACACACACACACACACACGCACACACACACACACACACGCACACACACACTTACCTGCTGAGCTGTCAATCAAGCACCTGCCTGTATGTTTTGTACATTTCCTGTCTTGCAGTTTGTGAAGCTCCTGGTGCTTGCGGCTGTCTTTGTTTATCGAAATCGCCTTAAATTTGCAGCTGAGGTAAAGCGGATCAGTCTGCGGTAGCTTGCAGCATTTGATACAATATGCACGCAATCTTCCACAAACAAAATTGTTTTCCGTGTCTTAAGGTGACATCCGAGATCTGATCCAAAACAAAAGGTATGACGATGCTAACTGGGTGTGTGTGTGTGTGTGCCAATGTTAACGACCTTTTTTCCGTGTTTGGATTGCAGTTTTTTTATTATAAAAACACATGCAGGAATCACCCCGGGTAATGTGTGTGTGTGTGTGTGTGTGTGTGTGTGTGTGTGTGTGTGTGTGTGTGTGTGTGTGTGTGTGTGTCAGTCTTGGAAACCACATCTAAAAAAACATCTAAATAAAATAATAACGACATCACGTTTTCCGCCAAATTTTGTTAGTTTGCGTGACGATTTTCTTCAAAACTTGCTCAAGGACCAGATGGTGGAGGGTCGACGTTGTCCAGATTTGGAATGAATACTTAAATAATATATTTTTTTTAACATACATGCTGTAGAGACGATTTTTCATCAACCATATAAGGAGCCAGTTAAACAAACAGGGTTGTAAGAAAAGTCAGTTCATCTACAATCTTGCAAGCCTTGTTGGCAAAACAGAAGTGAGCTTAATTAGTTCAGTTTGCAGTCAAACACTGTCTAAAAGTCACATCACTTTAACAGAGACTTTATGAGTTTATGAGTTGTCTCCGAAATGCACATGAGACTGTGAAAAGGTTAGCCGGGATAATACCTATATAATGCATCCCTTTCCAAGTAATATGCATCAATAAGGCATAACATTACGACCGCATCTAACCGAAACCAAGAACAGATCTGAGTACGTTAAAGCGTTTCATCGAGTTTATTACCTTTTTGTCCGCCCTTATCTTGTGCCCAATTCAACTACTCATTCTACTTGCAGAAAATATTTTCTCAGCGAAGAAAAGGTGTGCATGATTAAAAGTGTAGCAAACAAGCATGCAAGTGGGATGTACCAACAACCGGTTTTCTTCATTCATTCTATCACACAAGGAGTTGTGGGTAATATTAGCTGGGGGGAAAAAAAGCATGAAATAGTTTAACTTCTGTGTAAACCTCATATGCCCGATTTGTGTTTCAACATACTACGATTTGAGACGCAATAATTCTACTCCTTTTAGAGCAAAAGGTGAATTTTGATGCAGCATTAGTATAGGTTATGGGTTACAAACTTACTAATGATCACGAATACTGTCAAGGACGAGGTAATTAATATGCCTGCTATCTTCGTCCCATTGTACAGAATACATACTACATCCTACATAAGCACTGGAGACGTCCCTATACAGCAGAAAGCCTGGAGTGTTTTGTTTGACATGTAACAATCCTCTGTAAACCCGATTAAGCATTTAAAACTTCATGTGATCCGCTGTGCATCGTCTAATGTACACTAAATGGGCAAGTTTGTGGACACATCCCATTACATTAATCCCCATTTGTTGTGATAATAACCCCCACTTTTCTTAGATGTTCCACTAATTTTCAGAGTGATTTGTGCTTATTCAGCAACTCTGGGTGAAGACACCTGGGGTGCAGTCAGTGTTCCAGGTCTGAGCTCTATAGCAGGCCACTCGATATCTTCCACTCCTCTCCTCTCAAGATTTTTCACTTTTCTAGGTTGTGTGAAAGGAAAATGTAATGCTTGTGCATCCAACTGTGTGGTAAAAGTTCGAAAAAAACCTCTTATGGCTGGAAAAGTTTCAATACTTTTGTCCATATAGTGCATCATATGCCACAAATGTGTGTGATATTAACAGATCTTATACGAGGTGGTATTAAAGAGACTAATGGCGCTAACTGGTGCTACTCTGACCATGTCTGCGATTACATCAAATAAAAATTCTGGCTGAAAATGGGAAAATCTGCCTCAGAGACGTTTGACACGGCATATGTTTGACGTATGGCGATGCTGCGGTGAGTCGTATGAGGCATGCCTTATTTTTTTTTATAACTTTCTAACCTAGAGCGTCGATTCAGTAAGTAAGAAGTCGTCAGTAAGTGCTCGGGATCAGTGCTCTGATACAGAACTTCTTTTTTCTGCTCTTTTCTAATGGTATGAATGTCATTACTGTCGCATCTGGCAGAACGAACCACTCACCACCCCTGACCTTTAACACACAACATATGTAGCACTGGGCTAATCGCTTTAGTGTCAGCATGGATCATTGTTAGGATTCGTTAGTAAGAACGTTAACCCTGTGGATGTGTTTCAAATGGACCAGTGGGCACCTTCCATTTGAGACCCATTTGCACACTGACTCGACAGCTGCAGAGAAATGAATGCGTTTTATATAATTCTGGCACCCTTCTGAGCTCCATACCTCCAGATCTCTACAAACCTTCCTTCTTTCTTTCTGGCTTCTCCCGTTAGGGGTCGCCACAGCGGATCCTCCGCACGTTTGATTTGGCACATGTTTTACGCTGGATGCCCTTCCTAACGCAACCCTCCCCAATTTATCCGGGCTTGGGACCGGCACTAAGAGTGGCTGGGGATGGGTCCCTGACCGGGAATCGAACCCGGGTCGCAGCGGTGGGAGCGCTGCATCTTAACCACTAGACCACCAGGGGCTCCAGATCTCTACAAACAAACCTTTTAAACACTGATACTACAGAAAGGCATTTGCAATATGCAAACCAACCCTGGGACCAAGCGGCGAAGATTTTACTGCGTGCGTGTATAAATAACACGTCACAGCAGGGGTTCGCCGATGGATTTTTAATACACTGCAATTCATATCGCAAGCACAGGATCTCTGTAAATGCTACGTGCCGACTCGTATCTCATCGGGGGGCAACATGCATTATGTGCAAAAGAGAATGGCTCTCTGCAATAACAGCATAAATCTCTGGTGCAGATACCTGTACTGGAATCTCATATACACACCATACACACTCATACACAATCTCTTCTTCTTTATATTAGCTCAGAAGCTGCTGACCTAACCTGCTCTTTGGGCTCCACCTTCCGAATTTGCTGGTTTGTTCTTTATTGCCAAGTCATATTTTACTCCACGCACTGTAGTTGTCAGAAAACAAAACAAACAAACAAAAAAAAAAAAACCCCGGATACGATCAGCTAAAAACGAGGAGGGTGTTTTCTGTCTTCGGAAGTGTTGGAACCTGAAACAGCAGCTCGTCATCTAAACACAAACATCTCGCCTGCAGGTTGAGACGCGTCGCGCCTGGAACATGCAGATCACCCGCAACAACACACAAGAGCGGAATTGAGAACTGAGCTCTTATCACTGTTTTACCACGTCATACATAATACACTAAATAGACCAACGTTTGTGGGCACCTGCTTTTAAGATTTAAATGTGATTTTTGAACAGCCCATTCCACAGTTAGTCCCCATTTGCTGTTATAATAACCTCCAATCTTCTAGAAAGATGTTCCACTAGAGTGTGCTTTTGGGAATTTGTGCTCATTCAGACACAAAGTCAGATCGTGATGTAGATGAAGTGAGGAGGCCTGGTGTGCATTCAGCGTTCCGTTTCATCCAAAAGGTGTTCAACAGGGTCGAGGGTCAGAGCTCTATGGCGGGAAACTCAAGATCTTTCACTCAACCAATATAAAGCATACCCTTCCTCTTCTTCTTTATCTTTTGGCCACGGCGGATCATCCTTCTCCATACCCCCCCTGTCCTTTACATCTGCCTCCTTCTAACCAACTACCTGCATGTCTTCCCTCACCACATTTATAAACATCCTACTTGGCCTTCCTCTTTTTCTCCCTCCTGGCGGCTTCATCCTCAACATTCTCCTATCAAACCAAATAAGGCATACACTATATGGACAAACGTTTGGCCTTTCCTGCCACCTGACCTTTTCTGCCATATCTGATTCTTTTCCAAACTGTTACAGCAAAGTTGGAGGCACACAATTGTATAGGACGTATTTGAATGTGTTTACAATTTTGCGTTTACTTGAACTTGGAAACCCAAACCAGCTTCAGAAAAATATGCCCTACTGAATACCTTTAGGATGAATGTGAACACTGGCTGCACCCCAGGCCTCCTCACCTCAACTACATCAGTACCTGACTTTACTAACACCCTTGTGGCTGATGAACACAAATGTCCACAAGCACACTCTAAAATCTAGGGGACTAGAGGACTTTGGCATATCGAGTATATTTATGGTGCTTGCTGGAACAGGTTTGGGTCTCCCAGGTGAAGTGAAGGAAAAATGTAATGCTACTGCATCCAAAGACATCCGATAAAATTGTGGTTACAGTTTGGGGAAGAACCACATATAGTTTGGAAAGTAAAATGTCCCAACACTTTTGTCCATATAGTGTATAGACTGTAATGTAAAATTATATATAATATACACCTCATGTTATATGATGATTCGAAGCTGCTTTACTGCCAGTGAAAGACGTTTCAGTTTGGTACACATCCACCACCAGAACCAGTATTATAGCCTTCTTTTGATGCTGAGTCCTGTGCGTGTTGCTCGTTAGCCCATCTTTTCTCTTTTGTTTTTGTCACTTCTTCAGGTAGGATGAATTTCCTGTAAATATGGTCATAATTAGAGTGCAGGTGAGCTGCAGGAAGTGCTGCCCCAGTGTGTGGGGGTGGAGATTAGAAGCTCGGCTTGACACACAGGAGCAACTAATTAGCCCCTCTCGAGCAACTGAATCGTCCTGCGTAATCACCGAATCTGTACCGTTTACTTTCTACCAGTGTTTTGATGTAAAAAAAAAAAAAGGAGTATTGGTTGCCATAGAAACGCTGTGGTGGAACGACAAGATCGAGGACGTTAGTGTGCCTTTAGCCACCATGAGTGACATCCGCCAGGGTAAACACCAATACACACACACAGAGAGAGAGAGAGAGAGAGAGAGAGAGAGAGAGAGAGAGAGAGAGAGAGAGAGAGAGAAAACAAGAAAGAAATTGAGAGAGTAAGAAAGACAGGGAGAATGAGAGAGAAGGTAAAAGAGAAAGATAAAACATTAACAACTAAATCACGTCTTAGCTGCAGCTCGAGTGTGTTCTACAGTGTCTGTATAATTATGGTGGGCTTTACGGAGGAGCTTCATGATGTACTTTCCACCAAACACCCCATGTGTACTAAACACACAAACACCTCATTTCAATACAAACCTGATTTGTTAGTTCGATTTGTGCTTTATTACTTACATGATGGATTGGGACGGGGCTGAGTAATTACATTACCTCTCTTCCCTGTGCAACACTAATCCGATCTGAATAGTGCTTTATAAGAACGAAGGTCCGGCTTCAGGGTGGCGTGTGGTGCTGTTTGAGCTCTGCAATGTCCTTCTGCTCCTCAAACAAATCTTTAAAGAGGGGGAGACTGTTTAAATTTAATCTTTGGCTTTCTACCTTAAGGTGTGATTCGATTTGGAACGCAGCCACAGAAACTCCCTTCACACCTTTACACGAGAGGGGGAGAGAGAGAGAGAGAGAGAGAGAGAGAGACACTGGAAAATGTTTAGAAGGCATTTCTGAGTTTATGGAGCACATACTGGTGCGAAATAACGTTCCTATGCTGAATAATGACACTTTGTGTGTGTGTGTGTGTGTGTGTGTGTGTGTGTGTGTGTGTGTGCCTTCGGGCACCTCTGCACTGTGTCATTAGACAATAGAGTCGCAGTAAATTTGATAAGTGTGAGCTGACAGCTGCTGTTTTTGTCTGCGTGTACTCAAAATGCCAAGCTAACCGGTTTCTCTCTTCCTCACGCACACATGCACGCACGCACGCACGCACGCACACACACACACACACACACACACACACACACACACCGAGAGCTCATTCCTTACACATTGCAACTCGTACATGCGGAAAAGATTAGACTGTGCTGTGTGCAATGGAGGCGAATATTGATTGTGTGCCACCGTCTCTCTTTCTTACACGCACGCACGCACACACACACACACACGAGTGGAGGCAAGGATGCCGTTCTCTGTTACACACTCCATTATTACTTATCAATTCAGTTCTAGTTGCTCCGTACAAGTCATGCTTTATCATATTGTGTGTGTGTGTGTGTGTGTGTGTGTGTGTGATGACTTTGCCCACTGTACAGATCACATAAGCTAAAATTCCATCGCTATAGCAACACGGCACAACACATTTTTTTTTTTTTTACCAAGGATGCCCTGACTCAGAAAGCCCAGGGCAAAGTACAGGGATGCTGAGGTATTTTTCTCTTACACACACACACACACACACACACACACACACACACACAAACACGCATGCACACACACGCGCATGCACGTGTGCCTTCCCAAAATGCTGCAAGAACACTGTTGCCTGGCAACCAGCAGATATTGATGCTAGCTATTATAAAATTATAAACAAATTGAACTGACTAGCTGTTAAGTCTTTACCTTTAAAAGTGCAAAAGATAAAAAAAACGAGACAAAATATGTTCAATGTGGTGGAATCAGAGCTCTATAGCAGAAGATTCAGTCTATGCAAAGCATATCTTCATGGAGCTAATTTTGTGTGCAGGGACATCATCATGCTGGAACAGGTTTCCATCTCTTAGTTCGAGTAAAAAGAAAATCTCATTCTAGCACATGATATCACAACAACTGCATGAACAGCTGTTTATTTTGGCTAACAGTCACCAATGTTAAATAAACGCGCAAACCCGATCGACTCATGAGATCAGTACCACTGAGGAACTGGAGCTGTCAGAATGACCAAAAAAACAACCTGTGGCTCACATGGCATCTCATACATGTGCACATGTGAACACGTGGCTATTAACCGATTGGTTAAATCGAGCAGCTGTCTGAGGTAAGTGACTCATTTTGAGTGCATGTGTGTGCACTGTAGCTTAGGTGCATTCCGGAAAAAATACGACGAATCACCATGACACCGAGAACAGGCCGTAATTAAACGTGGGGAAATGTGGTAATTAAAAATTGCTCACAGACAACTAAACAGTGTTCAAATTGCTGGACTGAAGTAGAAGCATCGTTCCCGTGCCTGTCAGTCTTAGCGCAGGAGGCATTGGCCTGCTTGTTTGTAAGTCACAGTGAAGGAAATGTGGCCTCTGTGTCTGTCATTCTGAGGGAAAAATGCCTGGGCAGTCTTAATAAATGAGGCATGACGTTTATGCCTGTCACTCTCAGCGAAAGTGGTATGACCTCTATGCCTGTCAGTCTCAGTCATGGAGGTGTGGCCTTTGTGCCTGCCAGTCTCAGTTAAGGAGGTGTGGTCTCTGTATCTGTCATCCCATTAAAGGAGGTATGCCCCCTGTGCCCATCAATCCCAGTAGAGGAGGTGATGCCTCTGTGCCCATCAGGCACATTAAAGGATGTGCCTATGAGTGCCCACCAGTCAAAGGTATGCACTCTGACTCAAAAAATCCCAGTAAAGGGGGTGTTGCCTCAGTGCCCATCAGTCTCAGTAAAGAAGTTAAACCCTCTGTGCCTATCTGTCCCATTAAAGAAGGTATACCCTCTGTGCCTATCAGTCCCATTAAACACGCCCTCGAGATATAAACTACAAGCATCATGAGAGACTTTTGACCTACGAGCGTAAATAGACAGTAGAAGGAGCCAGATCCCAAGGACCACACAGATACAAACAGTCAATAAGATGCTTTTTGTCCATAAAACATTGGTTGGCTTATATATAAGCCATATAACTTTTTTATCAAAGTTGCCTGTGATAAAAAAATCCTTTCTTTCAAGTAAAACAAGTCTGGAAGCGCAACATACGTCATTGTGTGTTTTGTGCATGTCTTATAGCATGCACACAAAAAATCTAGCCCTTCCAAAATGGTGGCTTGATCCAATAATGCAATGCCATGTGACAGATTTTTAAGCCTGATTGGTTACCCTGTTGACAAATTATACCCTAATACAGACTGAGTGAAGGGAGAACTAAGTAGTGTGTGTGTGTGTGTGTGTGTGTGTGTGTGTGTGTGTGTGTGTGTGTGTGTGTGTGTGTGTGTGTGTGTGTGTGTGTAAAAGCATTAAGTCATTGCAGGAAAACCCAGGAGGATGGTCTTACTTGCTTTCCTCTTAAATGCTAATAAGGGATACAGTACTAAGCCAGATTCCTGAAATAAAATGCTCTAAGGGGCTTGTTCTTGTGTGCATTAGGAGGGGTCTATGCAAGGAAAGAAACCTGGCTGGAATTTCCACAAAAAAAAAAAAAAGTCGATTGAGCATTTTATTCAGCATGTAATGCAAAATCCTTTATAAATATCAAAACAAAACAAAACCAAGTACACGTTCTAACATATCAAATATACATGATAAAATAATCCCAGTTCTTGTGCTTTTATATGAAATCATAAGCATGTGGCCAATTTAGGAAAAATAATGCTTCTGATGCAATGATTTGGCAACAGTAGCGCTTTTATAAGAAGGGATATAAATCGCTTTCCGAGTTTGACCTCAGCTTTGATAAACAAGTCCTCCGGCAGGTAATATCTTAGTAAAGAGACGAGGACACACACACACACACACACACACACACACACACACACACACACACACACACACACACACACACACACACACACACACACTACACATTCCATCATCTTCCATGTTGTAGCTCACAGTGCACAAGACAACAAATACAGTGGAGCATCGCTTCAATACGCGTCTACATGGATTGAAGGCTCTTAGCTCATCTCTGAGGCATGACGAATCTGACAAAGCCTGTACTATACCATATGACTCACTCTGCCTTTAACAAAGATGTCCCCGCGCGCACGCACACACACACACACACACACACACACACACACACACACACACACACACACACACACAAACACACACACGTAGGCTGGCGTCAGGCAGGTTCAATATTAGATTATTGTCAGCCACACCAGCATACTGACATGCTTTCGGAACCACACACATACGCTACAGGAGTGTTGAACGCGAGCAAATGAGTTGTTATTAGATCTGCTCGTGCGGCTCTCTTGTCTGTGCATTTTGTCATACTGCTATAGTCATCATAAGACCAAGAAATTACAAGTCAAACCATCGTATCTCGTAGTTTTACAAAACATGACAAAACAGCCCGTTAGGCAAGTCATTTTTGGTGTTTGTCATTTGCTTCCTTAGATTTGCACTGGATGTTAATAGAGTTAACACACACACACCCACACACGCTAGAAAAATGATTAGAAATGATTAGGTTTGTTTTTAAGAACAACAAGCAAAAAAAACCACGGCATAATTCCTGATGATGCGCTGTATAAAAATATACCTCCTGTTCTCTTTGCAGAACAGACGATTTTTGCTCCAACCAATTGTTTCTTCACATATTTTATTGTTTGCATTAAAAATAAAGTGCACAAAAGACGTGAACACATGGACAGTTGCTCATCATGACTACCACATGATTAGAAGCTTCTGTGTGTAGTTTTGTGAGGAAGCAGGATCTAAGTACCTTGTCTGGGAGAAGTCACGCAGTATGAATGCTGCTACATCCCAACAACGAGTGATAAAAGTTGACCTGAAGATTTTGAAAGTCAGGAGGTATAAGCGAACAAGGACAAATAGAGCATCCTAGCTGAATGATTCCATTCGATGTACAGAATAAACAAGGATTTTCTTTTGATCCATTTATTTATGGAAGAAAAAAAAACTAGCATGACCTTGCGATAACGACTTTGTTAAAAAGCCGCTTTGCTGACCAGACTGGAATGTTTGAGTGAATCTGACTCTCTAACGTGCGCTCAAACCAAAGTTACACAATCTCCACAAGTTCCCTGCTTGACCTCCAGAAAGAATGCAAGCCACTTCCTCCAGCTGTGAGCTTCAAATCTTCAGCCAGACATCGCAATCTTTTCCTGTCTAACGTGGACCGTGTACAGCGTTGCTTACTCAGAGCTCTGGCGGTGCTCAAGGTTTGTGCGATATAGGTTTCCTGCTGATGATTTCCCATTATAAAACATCGCTGTTAAAGTTTTAATTGTCCAGAACAGATTGCAAAAATGATACAGAGAAATAAAACCTTAAGCCATGGGCTGCTGCCCTTGCGTGTCATTTGGCAGAGTTTCTGCAAAGCAACCATTTACAACACTTACTAATTGTAACCAGTTCCATGAAAGTAGGGTCCTCTGACAAACTGGACAAAACCATCCCTTTTCTGTGAGGTACTGAATTACTACTCTTGTATTGTAACTATTAGGGTACAATCGAGTGCCCAGAGCAAAGGCACCCATAATGGAGGGCTGTGTTTTAAGGGTCTGGAACTGCTTGTTGGAAGTGGCAGTGAAGAACATGCAGTTCCTGTTACAGATTTTGAACATCACTGCTGAGATTGTGTTAACTATCCCATCATTCTATGGTACCACACATGACCTTGAACAGGAAGCAACCATACATTAAATAATTTCAGGGAAAAATCAGAACAAGGCGCTGCTAGAAATGCTGTTAGTCTCCAGTATCAAACTTTTTGGATTATCTCAGTAACAAGCTCATTACCTGCAAAACTAAAGATGGGACTATAAAAAATGTTAGTTAGTAGCTACAACACTTTTTGGAGATCCTTGCGTAGTGAAGCAGCACTGATACACCACACATTGTTTCTTTTTCTTCATCTTTATCAAAACCCCCATTCATGCTTTGTGTCTGAAGACATTCCGTGAGTGGAAGTTTAGCATGGCTTTATCTGTTTGGCAAGCATGGACAAGCGAAGCTAAGATGAATCGGATAAAAGTTTTTTTTTTTTTTTTTTATTCTCTGTGCTGAGGTCACGTATTACGTTGGTATAGGACAACAAAATGGACTCATTTGGACAGAATGAACATGGGCAAAAATAGCAAAAGCTTTAAATGTTCTTAACAACCAAATCATTGATCAGAAAATGACCTGGAATTAAACAAATCCTGGAGATCTCTCCCTGCCCTATCAATCCTGGCACATAACCGCATAATGGTAAATCTTTAAAAGAAAATAAAGAAAATCCCAGAAGATATTTCTGGAAAAGTGAGTACATCCAGACATGGGTTTGTTTCTTGTGTGTTGAATTTGACATCAAACATTTGAACCATTATCTTTATTTGTACTTCCCTGTTTCTAGCTTTTCCACAAATCGGCTGATGAAACACAGAAGAGTTTTAAGAACACATTTGTTTCATTCTTGTTTATTTTCTGGCAAACGATTTGTTTTCTTAAATCCATTCCAAGTTCGGGCTTGGTCCAGTTTCTTTTTTTTTTTGCATGGGAGTGTATTAGAATATACACAAATACTTTCATTTTTCTTCTATTAAAAGCTTTCGTCACATTTTCAGACAAATATTAAAAGCATCTCACTTGATAACCGCAGTGTTCAGTGAAATCTATCCCACCTGATGCAATTGCCCATACTATCTCCAACCATCTCAAGACATTATTTCATTTGGATTGACCAGCTGATCCTTAGTATAAAAAATAAAAATGAATAAAAATTAAATAAAATCTTTGTACAGGGTCTAACACGTTTCTATTGGAATTATGAAATAATGGCGTACCACAATACTGAGGTTCTTGTTTAAAATGGGACAACTTAAGTTAAAGTTAAGAAAAGTTAGAAGATGAAATCTAATTGGATTGAATAATTTTTTTACCATTTGAGAAATAAAGGGTTTAACTCAAGAACCATGAGGATGGAATTGAACTGTATTTATGAAAACACTTTCCAATTACAATTTTCACAAAGATGTTTGCGTTTAAGTGTCAATCAGCGAACAGCTGATAACCTCTACAGCTCGACAGATAGATTTGACGGATAACGATAGCTAGGTTGAATCGTACTTGCCGATAATCGATTAATTAAACTGATATTTTTTTTTAATGGACACTGGTTAAAAAAATAAAAAAAACATAACACTCAGTGTAAAATGGTACAAAACATTATTACAAACATAGAAAAGAAAAGGGCTGAATCATGTGTACATAAGGACATAAATATGAATATATTAATTAATACTTATATAATTAATCAATTATTAATAAAATACAGCGCGATCTGTGCAGTGCGTAGTCTCATGTATAAAAACAAACAGCACCTCTAGAGGCTGCTCTCATAACAACAGCGGACCAAAAACCGGTATGGATTTTTGCTGATAGCCATAGTTCCAGCAATCAACTACTGGTGCTGATTAATCGTTTTGCCGACCTCTAATAACCTCACTAATGATGGAACTATAATAGACATTTGGTGTTACCCACATGAGAATCGGTTCCCTTTGAGTCTGGTTCCTCTCAAGTTTTCCTCCTCATACTATCTCAAGAGAGATTTTCCTTGCTGCTTTCACCACTAGTTCACTCATTAGGGATAAAGATATAAGGAATAATTTCTGACGTTTACATTGATATTTGTTTCCATTAAGCGGTTTTGTGAAAATGTCCATTGTTAAAAGCACTATGCAAATAAAAGATTTTATGATTCTGAATCATGGCAAGATGCACAAGTCTGTCTGGACGTCTCTGTTTAAAATCTCCTGTGCCTCCCTTTTTTCTCCTCCCTCAACATCCTCAGATCTACACTCCCCTGCAGGGAGCTGAGTAACCATGACAGCCTGCGGGAGTGGGTTATAGATCTACAGCTGTGGTCCGGAGCCACCACACACACACACACACACACACACACACACACACACACACACACATGTGTGAGTCATGTACAGCACTGGGATGTGTGCAGTTCTGAATGTATTAAATGAAGTCGCTCAGCGAGCTGTCAGCACGGGCCATGCTAAATTGAACCGTTAGTGAAGAGTATTGTACTGGAAGGTTGAGGGGTTCGAGGCCGCACTCGATTTGAAGAGAAGCGCCTCCTGCATGCTGAGCTTTCCTGTTTCATTTAGGCCGTGAGAATCAGCTGGGTTTAGGAAGCCGGGAAACACAAGAAAGCACACGCTAGCTAAATGGGCTCCCTACTGGCTCGATGGAGGTCGTTCTTTTGTGAGCGAATGTATATTTTCTTGACTTTACGAGCAAACAGGATGAGAGACAAACTACAGGGGGTCCTGAACTTCACAGGCTCTTCCTGTAACCAGAGAGTCCTGGTGGCAATCTAACGAGGGGTGATGACACTTCTGATAAAGAGAATGACATGAGGGATTGGATGCCTCCGCACAAGGAGCGGTGGAGGAGGACTTTGCTGGGTGGCGCTCCTTCTTATTCTCCCTGCAGCTACTCTCTTGTTTTAGGTCCAAATAAAAAGAAATGTGAATAATTAAGGATTTAATAAACGTGTGCACAAGGATTAAGGCCATGTCCACACTAATATGTTTTCGTTTGAAAGCCAAATGCCATAAATGTAAATGTATTAGTGTGGATGAGCAACGTTTGGGGAACGAAAGAGTGGACGCAGATCGTTTTTAGACGAAAACGGCATTTTCAAATTTGTCCGGATTAGTCTAGATGTAGCCTAAGAGACACGTGGAAGAGATTCAAACTTACATGAACATAATCACATGATGAAGACTTCCTAAATTTAATTGGTTAGGAAGTGATGATTCCATTACTGTTCTTAAAACAGAAGCAGACATTTGTTTCTTATTCTATTCTTTCTCATTTACTTGTACTTGTACTATAGAGACAAAAGTAATAGGACACCTGACTTTTCCAGCCAAATGTGGTTCTTCTACACTGTTACCACAAAGTTGAAGGCATCAAATTGCACATGATGTCTTTAGATGAGACAGCATTAAATGTTTTCTTCACTTAAATTATGACACCCAAACCTGTTCCAGCATGACAATGGCCCTGTGGACAAAGCCAGCTACATGAAGATATGTACATTTACATTTACATTTGGTTGGAGTGAAAGATCTTAAAAGGCCTGCTAGAATGAATGGGAACGCTGACTGCACCCCAGGCCTCCTCAAACTACATCAGAACCTGACTTTACTAACACCCTTGTGACTAAATGAGCACAAATCTCCACAAAATCTAGTGGAACATCTTCCCAGAAGAGTGGAGGTTATTATGACAGGAAAAAGGCACTAGGATATTCTGGGATATTCAAAAGGCTCATCTTATGATCTAGTGTCCGCAAACTTTAGTTAAAATAAAGTGTAAATCACAAGCACAGGAGAATGTACTGTATATCAACATGGCCAACAATTGCGATCCTGCGTAACATTGTGACCCACTAATTCATTGCTTATAGTTTATTTTGCATTAATCTGCCCTTACTAGCTCTGGCTAATAGCCTGGCAGGCAGTAATTATCTAAGAGGAGATAAAGCAGATAAAGTGCTTATAACTCATAAGTAAAGTGGACAGAAACGAAGCCTCCCCCTCCCCCTCCTGTCATCTATAATACATTTTCCCAGCGAATGCAAACACAGTCCAGAACCGTCCAGACACACGCAGCAACACCCTACTACGGTCGGGGTCAAACAGAGGTAGAGGAACGGGGAGGGGCGACATAAAAAGCTGAGAAAGAGACGTTACTGTACGCTCGCACAAAGGGTGTCTGATGCTCCGTCCTCTTCTCTTTCCGTTTTCTATAGCGCTTTGAAATCTGTGGGCTGTTGTGGCACTGAATGAATGCCCGTCTTCGGGCCGATAATATCTGTATTATGCGTGCTGGGTTCTCCGTGTAGGCTCCGTATTACGTGATCTGATTGGAGCTTTGTGAGGAAGACCATTACAAACAGAATCCTAGAGCGTGATAGAGAAAACACTGGGGTGAAGAATTGCCGAGGATTATGGATACCCTCGCGTGCTACAGAGGCATGATGTGTGCACAATTAAGCAGATTATGGAGGTGCTAGCTCAGCGGTTTGACGTTATGAGTTCGGATCAGCAGAGACCTTGCGGTATTAACTGGCCATAAAAAAAGAAAACAAAAAAAAAATCCATAACAAAATCTTCTTGTATCCCTGTATAGGGTATATAAACAAAATACACTCGCTGTTGCCATAAAATAACATTGATACACTTTATTCAACTGCAGTCATCAATGTTATCCTCCTGTCCATTTCATAGCTGTAATGTACACTATATGGACAAAAGTTTGTGGACACCTGACCATAAGATTCATATGTGCTTTTTGAACATCGCAGTCCACATTTAGTCCCAATTTGCTATTATAATAACCTCCAATCTTCTAGGAAGTTGTTCCACTAGGTGTTGGAGTGTGCTTGTGGAGATCTGTGTTCAAGGGTGTTAGTAAATTCAGGTACTGTTGTAGGTGAGGTGAGGAGGCCTGGTGTGCAATGGTGTTCAATAGGGTTGAAAATCAGAGCTCTATAGCAGGTCACTCAAGATCTTCCTCTCCAAACCATGTAAACCAAATCTTCATGAAGCTGGCTTTATGCACAGGGGCATTGCCATGCTGGAAGGGGTTTGGGTTTCCAAGTTCAAATGAATGCAACATTTTATTATACCGCATCCAAAGGCATCCAATACAATTGTGTGTCGCCAACTTTTTGGAGAAGTGCCACATATGGTAGGAAAACTCAGGTGTTCCAACACTTTTGTCCGTATAGTGTATCTTGGAGCTCACTTTGTGCACAGGGGCATTGTCATGCTGGAACAGGTTTGGGTCTCCTAGTTCAAGTGGAGGAAAAATCCAAATATATCCTTATACAGTTGTGTGCCTCTAAGGTTCCCTGGTGGTTTGGTGGTTAGGATGCGGCGCTCTCACCGCTGCGGCCCGGGTTCGATCCCCGGTCAGGAAACCGACCCCAGCCATTAGGGTTGCACAAGCTTTAGTGCCGATCCCAAGCCCGGATAAATGGGGAGGGTTGCGTTAGGAAGGGCATCCAGCGTAAAAACATGTGCCATATCAAACATGCGGATAGTCCGCTGTGGCGACCCCTAATGGGAGAAGCCGAAAGAAATGATGTGTGCCTCTAGCTTTGTGTTAACATTTTGGGAACAACATATAGCTGGAAAACTCAGGTGTCCCAATACTTTCGTCCTTAATAAAAACTTTCTTCAAATGGAGTCGGTGTTTATGTTTAAAAGTTTTACACCAAAGCTGCAAGTGTAATGTGAACAATAATTTACAGAGTAAAAACACACAATTATAATTTGAATCACTTGTAACATGCAATTCCACTGAAAAGCGATTAGCCACAGGGACACTCTGTGCTGCAGAAGAATTGTCCTAGTAAATTTTGGCATGGCGTCCTGTCAGAAACCACGAGCAATTCTCCAGGATTATTTAGCGACTTGGCATGGTGAGAGCTGAGAGCGTGATGATTCAGAATGTTTTAACACCTATTAGTCTGTTTGCCAAGTCTGAATCAGAGCGCAAATTGATATTTGGTTTGGTTTCATGGTGTGCGTAATAATAAAAAAAAAAAAAAAAAAAAAAAAAAAAAAAAAACAGCACTTGCTGAGGTGCGTGCTGCAAACGTACTCGTTAAACCGGTCAGGAAAAATGTAAACAAAGCTTTGGCGGATATTACCTGAGCGTGGAGAACACGGAACCTGCGCTCAATAATTTACCAGCTGAAGTATAGAATGACTTTGCTGAAAACGTTTTGTGAATGCATCCAGAGCTCTGCCTGCTTTTCCGAATATCCATGAAAAAGCATCAGGAGCACTGCAACTTTGACCAACTCGGATTGTGCCTCACTTACTTACTATGCAACCCATAGGGATGCATCTAGACAGTGACGACACAAAATGGTGGTGACCTTGACATGTTATAACACAAGCAACCTTAATAAAACATCTTAGCCATAAACCAGTGGATGAGGAGTTCATTAGCTGCAAAAACCCTTGCAAATGCTGTGTGAGTGACAAATAACATTGCTTCTTATGATCATCCACTGTAAGTCATTCATGATGCCCAAACAAATAACTGATATATGGAATGAATAAAATATCTTCTACTCACATTGACGCAGGAAGTAAAGCTTGCTCTTCATCACTACAGCCCTTTTCCATCCATGGTAACTAATGAAGCGAGCTAAAATTTACTATCTACCATGATAAAAGTAAAAAGCACAAGTATAGTAGTATTTTTACTCACTTTTTAAAGGAAAAGATAAACTGAGCTCTGTGATGTCCCTGACTGATTAGCTACACTTTTTGGACAAAAGTAATAGAGCACCTGACTTCTCTAGCCATGTGGTTCTTACCCAAACTGGGGAAGTAGTAGCTCAATGGTTAAGGTGCTGGGTTACTGATCGGAAGGTAATGGAGTTCAAGCTCAGTATCGCCAAGGGCCCCTCTTGGGCTCTTGATCAAAGCTCTGTGCTCAAGGGGCGCTACATCAAGGCTGACCCTGCGCTCTGACCCCAGCTTCCAAACAAGGTGGTATATGCGAAGAATTTCTTTTTGCAGTAATGTATATGTGACAAATAAAGGCTAATCTGTATTCGTCAAACTGTTACAACAAATTTTGAAGTACAAAATTGTATCTTTCGATGTGGTAACTTTGACTTCTTAATTCAATTTGACACAAACTTGTTCCAGCATGATAATGCCCCTGTGCACAAAGCAGGCTCCATGAAGATATACTATACACTTTCCTAACACCCTTGTGGCTGAATGAGCACAAATCTCCACAAACACACTTGAAAATCTAGTGCAACATCTTCACGGAAGAATGGAGGAAAATATCAGAACAACAAATAGGGACTAAATGTGGAAGGAGATTTTTAAAAAGCACATACAACTCAAGGTTGTCAAACTTTTGTCCATACTATGTAGAATAATGAGGCAAATGCCTATGATCTGAAGAAACTGGTATCGCCGCATTATGTACAAGCCACTGATATTTGTCCAGCCATTTGAACTCCCAACTTCTGGATTGTAAAAAATGACCAGTCCAAAAAAAAAAAAAAGAAAAATCACTAAAAGAATAAATCAACTAAACAGGATATTCATGCATTATTTTTTTAAACCCAGTATCACTAAACTTGCACGTCCCTATAGCTGAAAAATGAAATCCGTTTTTCACGTCTGTGGTACAATTCAAGAAAGATTTGTAACAATAAATGAAAGCTGATTAACTGTTGCATCATTTGTAGACGACACAGAATTATATATGGACTAAAAAAGAACAAAAACACCAAAAAAACATATAAACAATTAAATATTCTAAAAGTGCTGCGGGACCATTTCAGTGAACATTAGATGTAGTGTCACATGGATGTCAATTTAGGAGCACTTTAAAATACTTAAGACCTAGAGCAGTGAATTTAAGACTTTCTAAGGCCTAAAATTGAGATTTTTAAATTTGAGACGTTTGCGGAAACCCTGTGTAATGCCTCTTTTTCTCGACATTTGACATATGACATGACTTTTAAAATAAATGTTTAAATACGTACAAGTCCTTAGAGAACTCAGTGATCGCTTAGTCCAGTTTGCCTCATGGCTGCGGGACACGTCTGTGCTTCTCAAACGTTGATCTGAAAAAGAAAGAGAAAGCATTTAGCTCGAGTCGATTCAACAGAAAGCTGAATAATTGTAAATATGGAGGGCCAAATGTGCAGAGCTGATTATACTGCGTGTTGGTCAGTGGACAAAAAATACAATCCAGCTGAGCTATGTGTTATTATGACAGCTGGATGAAACAGAGAGAAAGACAGAGTGCGAGAGCGAGAGCGAGAGAGAGAGAGAGAGAGAGAGAGAGAGAGAGAGAGAGAGAGAGAGAGAGAGAGAGAGAGAGAGAAAAGGGGCAAAGAGGGACGTGTCAGAAAAATAAGAGAAAACATCTACAGAGTAACACAGAAAAACATTCAAATTCACAGCATTCCTGACTCCCCTTCCTCTTATTTCCCCTGCCCCGTTTGTGGCTTTTGGGATCAGCTGGTATGCAGCCTTAATAACTACCTGAACACGAGGCGAGGGAGTGAGAGTGGGAAGAAGCAGAGCGGGAAAAAATAAATGTGGAGATGAAAAAGAGAAAGTTTGAAAGAACGAGGGAGTGAGAAAAAGCTAAAGTTGGAAAGTGCACATGCTGCTGATCTACTTTGAGAAAGCGTACCACTACGTGTGTGGCTCAAATCCTAGTAGTGATCAGCTACTTAATTAATTCCCTGTCCTAATAACACCTGCACGGGCAAAGTGCTGCTTCAGATGAAGCGACCTTTATCTGTGAGAACGCTGATGATGGGGAAAAACAATAACACGAGTCAAAATTGACCTGGTTTAACTGGTGTTTAATAACAAGCCTGAATTCCACTAGCCTTGACCTGGTTTGGGACTCGGTTGATGGTGGTATAAAATAATTGCGAGACATGGCAGCATAAGTCTGCACGCAGTCACAGGGAGCACTGCCGTTCATAAGTCAATATGCCAAAATGCCAATCTGTGCTCTCCTCGGTTTCTCCCTGGAAACAACATGGCAACCTTAACACAAGCATTAATTAAACTAGGAGATTTAAACCTGTTCCAGCATTACAATGCCCCATGTGCATAAATCCAGCTCTATGAAGATATATTTTACATGGGTTGGAGTGAATCATCTTTATTGGCCTACTACAGAGCTCTGACCTCAATCCTAGTGAACACCTTTGGGATGATTTGCAATGCTGACTGCACCCCAGTACTCGTCACCTCACCTACATCATACCTGATTTTACAAAAGCTGAATGAGCACAAATCTTCACACGCACACTCCAAAATCTAGTGAAACATCTTCACTATATCAAATAAATGTGAAGCTGGATGTTCAAAAAGCACATACCAATCTTATGGTCAGTTTTCCAGCAACTTTTGCTTGAGTTTAAAGCACTGATACTAGAGACTCCTTCTGAAGCTCAAATGAACCTATGCTTTCAGCAGGAATTACAGTCAGACCTGCTTTAATGGCAATGTAACAACCAGAGAATTCAGCAGTACTGGGGGAGATAAGAATAACATACGTGGATTATGAATTGTATCATGCATTATGATTGTTCGTTCTGCCTTGCTTAGTCCTCAACACGAGGCAGCAGGGGGATCGGTAACAGACTGAAAACAATAAGCTACAATCACTGGCTCCGAGTGAATTATTTATACGCTTGTCTGCTGCTGAGCTGTGCGTGTACGTGCGTCGACATGAATAGGACACAATGATTTCTGTATGTGTACGATGCGTCCCTGCATGCTGGTTGATTTGGTCGTAAGCCAAGCGTGCACTTTTGCTAAGTCGGCTCGAGCTGACACGCTGAGAGACGGTCAGAACGAATCTGTAAATGATAGTAGTATATTGTGGGTGCCCCATGTTACGTCTGGTTCCGGATGACTATAAAATCAAATGGGGAAAACAACTTAAAATAGTCAGAGGAGAAGAAAAGCGCCTTAAGGGCATGACAATTTCTGAAGCATTATCGCAATACACACTTTCTGTAATTAAATACTACACACAACTGTGACATCATTTGCTTGGACACGATCGAACAAAACCGTTGACAATTCTACTGCTTCCACGAATGGCTGTCATTTTATCTAAAGGAGCAATGTTTGATTCAGGACGCGTTCCAAATGACTTAACAAATGTACGTGACAAAGATCAAAACAGAATTCGTCCATTTTATATGACCTTAATACACAGGTCTGGCCTTGGTCAGGTTCCAAATGGGTAACAAGTGTCTACTATAGTAATCAGCTCTGAATTCCTCCACTTAATACAGTCTTACAGTCCGACACCAAATTCATCTAAATTACACAGTCTTAAAAGAAGGGTCCATCAGTGTGCACTGGAAAGATCAGCACTAAAGTAGTATACACTATACAATCTTAAAGTCTGAGCTAGGGCGTGTTCCAAATTAGTAACAAGTGTACACTTTCAAGTAGGGGTGTAGGATATAAATCCTTTACGACAATATCGTAATTGTCATTGTAACAATGTGTGCGATTTGACATTATTGAGTATATCGCAAAACCCAAACAAAACTCACCATCAGAGTGCGTGCATACATCACGTGACGAAGTCTAGTAGAATAGACTCGTGCACATTTAGTGTGTTCTTTCACTGCATGATTCAGTCTATAAAAATGCATTTAGAACGATAACAAATATCAGGATATGGGGGCTAAAAATATGTACATTTGTATCACTTCATACAGTTACTCATTATCACAAGAATCAAGAATCAGCTATTAAAATATTGTAAAATGTATATTGCAATTGTAATATTATATTATATTACATTACATTACATTATGCTGATTTCACTTGCTTGGTAACACAAAATGGGTTAATCAGCCATTTAGAATAATAATGTAAGAATCTGACTCAAAAGATGACTACTTTTAGAAAAAAAAAAGACTTTATAAAAGTAAAAAATATTCATAAAAGGTAAAAATCTATTTTCCATAAAAGGTATCAGCACATTCTACAATTTGGGACATGTTCGAAATAAAAAAATGACTAGTGAACCCTTCTGCACTTCTGAACCTTAACATCTAATCATTTGTGTCATTCGTCTTTTGAATATAGCGTGACATTTAGGACACGATCCGAATGAAGCAAGGCCCGGTCCCCTAGGTGACAAACCGAAGCTGTGTGTTAGACTAGGATGTGGATGACAGAACCAGGCTAAGGCTGGCTGGCTCTGGCACAGGGAGCAGCTCTCTTGGTCCTCGCAGTTTCTACCCGGAGTAACATGAGCATGAGGGAAGGAGTCGTTTACCGAAAAGTAGATCCACAAGGCACGAGCAGCACACTTCAAAGCGTCCCTAAAACCCATACATTTATGAGACTCAGCAACTCTTCGAGAGCTATGCTGTAACCGCAGTCTTTCCCCTCTTCCTCTCTTGTTCACGGAGCGCCAGATGGACGGAGGGGAAAAGCCGGGAGAGCGGCGGACCTGCTGGGTGGCCTTGTCCTAAACCATCTACAACCCTTACCTATCGTGACTAAGATGGACCAAAACTGGTGCTCTAGAAAGATCAACACATTTTTGTACAGATGGAAAAAAATGTTATAAATCAACATACTCTAAAAATAACACATGTAACATTTTTGGCATGTACAGGAAAAAGAATCAACTGAACTTCCTGTTAACATTCAGATCATGATTGATGCCCTGTCCCTTCTTCTTTTACACCACAGCAAATTTTCAACAATTACCATTCTGATTTATTCAACGAAGGCTGGGAAAATGAGGCTGTTGTAATGAAAGCTCTGTTTGGAAGAAAGAGCGAGACCGGATCACCCCCCCCCCCCCCCCCCCCCCGCCTGCACTCGTTCTCTGCTAGCCAGCCATCCATTGGTCGTTTGTTCCCATGCCAGAAGGCAGAAACTTACAAAGGCAAATATTGACTGGGAGCAGGCAGACTCCCAACTGTCTGTGTGTATAGTGTGCACTTGTAGTGGAGCTCGCGCGACACTCTAACAATGCAAGACATTAAAAAGAGATTAAGTCTTACACTACGCGCACACTAGCGAGCGAAAATGCAACAAACAACCGACTGTTTTCTGTGAACGAGTTCGACACAGACATTTTGTTTTAAACACATGACATTTAAAAGAGGTTTTAATAAAGGGCTTCCTATATATTGCCTGACTGTGTAAAGTCCCCTTTTTGCTGTGGAAAAAAGTTCTGACCCTTCCAGCATTAACATCATTCATTTCTTCAGCAATTTGAGCTACTGGAACTCATCTGTTGGATTGGACCACATGCCGGCCTTCGCTCCCCACGTGCATCAATGAGCCTCGGCCGCCCATGACCCTGTTGCCGCCGGTTCACCACTGTTCATTCTTTGGACAACTTTTGACAGATACCGACCACTGCAGACCGAGAACAAATCGCAATAACTGCAGTTTTGGAGATGTTCTGATCCGGTCATCTAGACATCACAATTTAGCCCTTTTCAAACTCACTCAAATCCTTAAGATTGCCCATTTTTCCTGCTTCTAACACATTACCTTTAAAGACAAAATGTTTTCTTGCTGCCCACTACTTTCCATACAATATTTAACGCAAAGATTGTGTTGCCAATTCCCCTTTTTGCCTCCTGTGTTTCCATGTCGTATGTACGCAGAACTCAGAGTTTACTTACGGTTGCGCACTTTCTCTATAGCGATATGGATTTTTTTTTGCATTTTATGTCCAGCTTCAAGAATTTTTCTTAAAAGGAGAAAATCCGGACAATTCCACATATTGAGGGAGTGAATGAATGAAAGATGATTGTTAAAGTCATCTAAAATAAGTAAAACAGTTAAATAGAATATATCTTTATATTTAGATATTATAAAGAAAATTATAAAGTTATATATAAAAAATTTCTACTATTACACCCCTAATATAATACACATAAATGATACAGATTCTCATTTAAAAAAACTAAACTCAAATGCAACAATGTAATACTCATGTATGTTGCTGCAGTTCTCTATAATAAAATAAATTAAGGTGTGAAAATGTATAATGCACACAAAGATTCTCCATCTTTTGTTTCCGTACCCGGGCTGATCTAAAGTATTCACCCAATCCTTAGCTATAATACAATAAAGCCCGGAGCAATCCGACTCGACGTTCTCTTCCAAACACAACCCAGAATTCCTGATACAGATCTGGAGCTCTGATACAAAGCTCTGATATAAACAACACTTATGTCAGCAGTTGGGATTACAAAATTGTGAGGGAAAAATGCCTAAATGCCTAAACTAAATAAACCGCTGTTAATGATGGAGAACATTCCAGATCGTTCCCAGCGAACACACCACTTCACCCCGGTGTCATGGGATCACTGAGCCTAATGAGAGCAGTTCTTTAGAAAGTCTGTCCTGCGAATTCGAAAGAAAAAGGCTGAATATATGAAATATTGTTGGAGATGGAGAAGTATGTGATAATGGGTGACGAAAAAAAACAACTTCCTGGAGGAAATGATGCGCAACAAGTGGACAAATAGCAAGCTTGGGCTGCTTATACAAACTGCTGTCCATCAACCAGAGGACAAGTTCCCAGCCTAGTGTGTTCCCTTCTCTATCACATTCCTCAGCTCAGAAAGGGCGGGTTATCAGAGCATTAGTTGAAACCATGTTGGGAAACTATGAACCACAGATCAACAATTTGCAGCCTACTGGTGATTATGCAATAAAAAAAAACAATGTTTGATTCATTTTTATTCATTTAAGTGGGAATGGTGCACCGTTCAAATTCCCACCCTATGCTGCATTACATGAACTATTAATACAATCTCTTTTTTAGTATTCCAAGCAACGTAATAGTGAGATAACAGTATCAAAATAGACGGCTTTCTTTCTTATTTTTGCTTTACATGACAAGGTCTGGAAAGAATAAAAGGACTTGAGGGAAAGATTATTCTGTTGTACAATATCAGGAGGAATGTTTCACCGACATTCCTGAAATTCCACAACAATAATTGTAAGACAAAATCTCATACTATAGCAGGCAAGCACAAGTTTGGAAGTGTGTGTAAAAAGGTGCACAATGGCCGAGATAAAATGTATAATAATAATAATTATAATTATAATTATTGTTATTATTATTATTATTATTATTAATATTATAATAAAGTTGTTCATGACAGTAGGGTTCATTGTGCTGAGTAATTCTGGGCGTAATAGAGGACACTGGACCCAGATGGTATACAGTCTGCTCTTGCTGGAATATCCATCGCCATGCCAGCTGTATTCCTCCACAGCTCCAGGCAAATGACCAAAGATATCACTATGAAGACCTCCTGCTCTCTTAAAGGTGAACAACTAAACATCCGGATTGAACATAGACGAGTCACGGTATCGTGACATGGGTGCTTTTATGTGAGTAGTCAATTCAACTGTAGTTGGTAGCGGTGAAACAGTAAACATATGGTGTAAGTTTGTAATTAGAGGGAAAATCTGTTCCATTAGACACGTGTGCTTGTGGAGATTTGTGCTCATTCAGCCACTTAGTTAAATCAGGTACTGATCTAGGGTGAGGAGGCCCAGTGTGAGTTCCAAATCATCCAAAAAATGTTGAGGTCAGAGCTCTGTAGCAGGCCACTCAACCTTCCTTTGACAGGGACATTGTCATGCTGGGACAGGTGCATCTAAAGACATCTATACAATTGTATGCCTCCAACAGTGTGGTAACAGTTTGAGGAAAAACCACATATGGTGCAAAATCTCTTTTGCACATCTAAATATACTTGTACTATTTTTTAAATACCACCTTATCATAATCTAATATATTTTCTAATATCTTCTCTTATTTTCTCATATTTTATATTTATGGTCCCTTTTATCTAATGCACTCATTTCTGAGCGGCCAATCAGCGTTACATTTGACTGCAAGTTGTATTCTGCATATAACTATGTGACAAATAGAAATCTTGAATCTTTAATATGGATGGAAAAGTCCATAAAGTGTAATACTTGTGAAATCACACAGAGGCAGTCATGTTTTTTTCCCGCATTTTAGCTCGGACACAACGTTATTCCCGACTCTGACTTCCAACTTTCAGAGGTAGGTTCGCATAAATGCTCGAAGGTTCTGAGAAATTGTTCAAATCCTTAGGAATTGTCGCTTTACCCTGACCATATAGCAATTTAAAATGTTTGCTGTTGCTTTTGTTGTGGTAGTGTGAGTGTAGGGTAAACCGAAAGGAAGAAGAATAAAATACGTTCATTAAGAAAAACACAGGGTTCAACTCATGAAGTCAGAGACGTATGGACCAGTAGTGGTGCTTTCTTGCCCCATGACTGCTGTATGAAAGAAATTAGTCACAGTCACTCAGCTCTCCTCGTGCCTGTCACTACACTCGCATCGCTTTATGTTATTGCACTTCTAACAGCTCTTTTACAACGTGACATTCAGAAGCTACCGTAAAATCTCGCCTGTCATTTAGAGTTAAATACAAATGTCCAGAGGTCATGGTGAATTCAATTAACACACTTTCGCTTCGGCACAGCTTCAACGCAAACCGTATCCGAGTGTGCTGAGTTTTAATAAAACCTACATTTTCTTCTGCTTTTTCCTTCTGTCCTTCTTTCTCTTCTCCTTTCCAAAATGCAGCTCGGGTTAGTTAGAGATCTGGTAGTTATTCACAGCCAGTTTGGCCTTGTGGGGTTGCTAAAGGAGAGGCAGCGAGGAAGCAAGAGGAAGAAAGGAGGAAAAAAGGATGTCCTGACCTTGTTTTTCCAGTGCCAAGACACCAAGTCGGTAATTCAACCTGACGTTCAGACCACAACACTGCCAGATGCAGACAAACACCATGCAGCATAGAAGGGTTCCAGAGGATTAAAGTGCGGTCAGAAATGAGAATTGTTCCACGGCGGTTCGCTTTTTGGATTCGAATCAGGTTGCAGTCGATCAGCGGTGCACTGGACGATTCACTACTACTGACGACTTCTAATGTAACGAACACCTCAGGAAAAGTGTCTCCAGCACAAAACTTTTAATCATATTTCATTTCGGGGAATTGGCAGACCCCCTTATCCAGAGCAACTTACAACTGAGCAGTTAAGGGGTTAAGGGCCTTGCTCAAGGGCCCAGCAATGGCAGCTTTGTGGTGCTGGGATTTGAACTTGGGACCTTCAGTTCCAATGCCTTAACCACCAAGCTACCACCCTTTACTATTTTTACACACATAAAAGTGTTTTCAAAATTGCAATCCAAGCGAATTTGATACAGTTCATTCCTAAGCCATATTCTGCCTTCACACTTCACAATTACTTTACTGAGGTCTGTAATATTGCCAGTCTGACCTTTTTAGCAGCTCTATATCTTGGTCAATTGGTTCAATCCGTGTCTCGGGGCTCAGGGTAACGTCTTGTATCTACAGAATCATGCTGAAGCCTAAAATATGCAAAACATTGTTTGATTCACTTCCTGCAGCTGAGCGTATAAAACACAGAAACAATCAGAACAAAACACTAAATGTCAGATATCAGATCCTGATAGCAATAGATAACAATCAACACATAAACTGGATTTGAAAAGACATTTAATGGACTATAAGTACACAAGTATTCAAATGTATTGGGACACCCGACTTTTTTAACTGTATGTGCTTCTTCCCCAAACTGTTACCAGAAATAGTGAAGGCACACGATTGCATAGGATGTGTTTGGAAGCAGAAGCATTAAATTTTCCCTTCACTTGAACTAGAAGACTCAAACCTGTTCCAGCAAGACAATGCTCCTGTGAACAAAGCCAATGCCTTGAAAGTATACTTTACATGGGTTGGAGTGGAAGATCTCCTGCTATAGAGTGCTGACCTCAACCCTATTGCCTACTTTTTGGATGAATTGGATCGCTGACTGCACACCAAACCTCGTCACACCACATCAGTATGCGACCTTAATAAGATCCTTGTGGCTAAATGAGCACAAATCTCTACAAGCACACTTCAAAATTTAGTGAAACATCTTCCTAGAAGGGCGGGGGTTATTATAAATGCAAATGGACTAAATGTGGAACGGGATGTTCAAAAAGCACATACTTTGGTCCATATTCTGTATATTTTAGAACGGAATTTTTTTTCTAAGCGGTTGTTTTTTTTATTTTTATTACATATACAATATGAAAGATATTTTTTTTTTTTATTAAATAGAACACTTGTAAAGTGCTTAGTGGACGAGTACCCGTACTTGTTACAGTATCAGAAAAGAAAAGGCTGTTTTGCACACAACAGTTTCTTTGAGAATAAAACTAAGGGTTTTCAAATCTCTTCAAATCAGCAGGAAGTTCATTCCACCCACATGCTGTATGAAAAATGTTAACTTGGAAATGGATGGAAACCACCTTGAACCTCGTTCAGATGGTCTCGGAGTGGTTGTTTCAGTCCGAGTGTGACTGCTTTGTTCAAAAACACACCGTGGTTTATTTAATGACCATATAGTAGAACGTCTTAGACATTATAGAGGCAGCCATTCTGGGCAACAACTTCGTATGGTATCATTGAAATGTTACCACTGATACCATATTACGTGGTTCCAGTTCCAATGCAATATATTTCTACATTCGATTTGAAAAACTTCAAATCATTGTAATTACTAAAAATATTATAATTATGATTAAACTAATACATTTATTAGCTACAGCTTCACCAATTAAACTCCTGGGTGTAATTAAACCAGCTCTAAGAGTATAATTCATTTTATATCCCAGATTATTCTCATATCCATATATCATCTGTAAATATATATATATATATATATATATATATATATATATATATATATATACACACACACACACACACACACACACACACACACACACACACACACACATACATACATACATACATACATACATACGACACTAATATAACCTCCCTACATTTGTTCATATATGTGTCAATACTTTTGTCCAAATAGTCTGTCTGTCTGTCTGTCTGTCTGTCTGTCTGTCTGTCTGTCTGTCTGTCTGTCTGTCTGTCTGTCTATCGCTGTGTGGATTTTGTTTGTACCCGATCCATCACCTGAACTTTCCCAAATTCTGTAGCACTGTAAATAAAGGGTCATGTAATGGAAGTCCCCTTGGCTGTTCCAATACCTCTATAAAAAAAAGAATGAAGGAAAACATACAGGCTGACTTTCTCAGTATCTGACTCAGCAATCCTGGCTGTACTCAAAGACAACTTCAGACACCAACCAGCCACCATTGGAAGACATTTTACAGTCAGGAAATGGTCACTGAAGGTGCTAACACAAATGTGCCACATTTACACTCCTATTCACACTCTCAGACACACACCAAAACATGCACACACTAAGTATTAAGGCTGGGGGGAAAGAGGGATTAAACGCACTCAGAGTCTGGCAGGAACTCAAGTGCTGGAGTGGGTTAATGTGCGCGAGCGCACACACACACACACACACACACACACACACACACACACACACACACACACACACACACACACACACACACACACACACGTCCTGTTGAGCCAGGCCTGCATTGCCTGAGCATCAAAGGGCTCTTTTGTGACGTGACTGGAAGCAGATATACCGCAGCGTATATGGGACTCTTGAGTGGTCACACACACTTACTTGATCCTGGCTGTTGTGGTTCTTCCTGACCGGCTGGGGCTACTCCTTTTTCCCCCTCCCTAGTTCTCTAATGCTCTATTCACAACAAGACTCATGCAAAAATACCTATTCTGTTTTTTGTTTCTTCACAATGCAACAGACATGACTTTATATACAGTACAAAACCCCCAAAACAAACATTTAACATGTTTTCATGACCCATCAGGGCGAACGCTTTCCAAGATCGAGACAAGAACCAGTGCAGAAGCTTAATCAATGAGAAACAGGCAAAAGTTTCAACAAATAAAAAGTAAATCAATTACTCGGTGTCACCGCCTTGTTAGTATAGTACCATAACATGGAAGGGGCATGTTATTTCCCCTTCCAGCTCCATACATCCTAATTATTTTTATTTGTAATGCCTTTTTTTTTTGGTAAATAGCCCATTCCAAGTCAAACTCAAATGGTTTTCTTCCTATCAAAGCTTTTCCAATGCTGGAGAAACGGCCAGAAACAAACTGGTGAGTGTTCACTGCACATTTCTAACCTGTTGAACTCAATCTGGCTAAGGAATCCTGTAACACACCCCCGTTTCTCACGCAGCACCGAGGACACAGTGCTACATTGTTATCTGCCAAGGCCACACAGCAAAAAACCTCTCAGCAATGCTAAGTAGGTCAGGATGAGGAAGAGTGAAAGAGGCGGTGCGCTACATGTCCGAAAAATAAAAAGCCTCCATTAGAACTGAGACTTTTGAGAAACCTTTCCCTTGCACAATGCTGTACCTTCTTCACCGGTTTCTCCCTAATTTGGTCTTGGACAATTCCCACCTTCTTTCTAACTCTCTTTCATCCTATCATACAAGCATCTACCAACCAGACAGAATAAAGGCTTACACGTGCGTCTTCCGAGAAGATCTAGATAACATCTTTTTGTGTTTTTCGACAGAAGCATTATGCACTACTTTTTTCTTCATCCGTGCTCAGAGATGCCTGTGATTGGCTAGCGGCGCTGTGATTGACAGGTAGAATAAGAGAATGCTATCTGCTTTGATCTCATAATTTCGTGTTGACAGCGCAAATGCATATGAGGTGGTGTGGGTTTTCATTTGAGCCATGCCTGATTGAACTGATTAAACAGGTGGAATCAGGAGTGGCTCTTGCTTAATTGGAATGAAAACCTACAGCAGAAAAAATGGGCAAGTGTCAGGATTTGAGCGAGTTGACAAGGACCAAATTGTGATGGCTAGACAGCTGTGTCAGAGCATCTCCAAAACTGCAGCTCTTGTGGAATGTTCTCAATCTGCAGTGGTCAGTGTCTATCAAAAGTGGTCTAAACAGTGCAGAAACAGTGGTGAACCAGTGACAGGGTCATTGGTGGCCAAGGCTCTTGATGCACGTGGGGAGCGAAGTGGGGATGTTCTGTAGCTCAAATTGCTTAAAATGCTGTTACTGCTCGACGGGTCAGAACTGTTTCAGCAGCAAAAAGGGAACCAACACAATATTAAGCAGGGGGTCAAATGTAGCGCTGAGCATTTGGAACTTCAAGGTCAAGGTCTCCCAAAAACATGCGAGTCAGCAGCTATAGTCATCAAGCTAAAAAACACAAAGTGCTTAAGCTACCAGTAAAGGCACAGAAATGTGTTTCTTTAATATACTGTTAGTGTTTATTCAAGATGCAACTAGGGCTGCAGCTATCGATTATTTCAGTAATTGAGTATTCTACCGATTACGATTGGTACGTTTTCTTTATTAAAGAGCAATACTAAATATACAAAAGAAAAGAGTAATTTGTTTCCTTTTTTTTTTTTTTGGCTAAAATTGCATACAAGAACATCTGTGAAAACCAATTTAGTTAATTTAACTGCCATAAAAAGTAAAAAATGCAGATACAAATATATACATTTAAAAAATTTAAATATAAATTTCAAATTTCTTAAAAAAAAAAAAAGAAAGCACACTGTTAGATGTTTTCTTTATGTTTTAGTTTGCAATGATCCCAAACTTTCAATTACTTTGGCCTGAATCTTCTCCTCGCGCCTCGCTGTTTTCTCCCTCTTCCTCTGTTTTTTATTCTGCAGCATCTTCTGTTTTTTCCTATCCATCGTTTAGTGGTTGGTGCATCAGTAATAATGATCTGTGGGAAAACACACTGCTCTGTGTGTAGTTAAATAGACTAGACGAAGGCATTGAGGCAAATTATTTATTCTTTTTTGTATTCGAAATCGTTTTAGCTCTAGATGCAACAGTTCTTCTTGAGTCACTGCATAGCAAAAGCAGTAATAATGTATAATATGCTTGGAATTTATCTCTATAAGACATTTAAATGTCATGATGTAATCTTTTTTGCATATTAGATGCATCAAAGCATTAAGCTTGGTGATATTAAAGCCTTTTTTGAAGTTAAAATGTTTGATATTACAATGTGGATCAGTCTATAGACAGCCTGGAAATAGAATGTAGGAAGTTCATGTCAAGTGGTTCTGCGAGGCCTTCAGGAATTCCCCTGTTGTATTCATGCTTTCTTTTCAACAGAAGAAAACAACACAAAGGACATCAAACATGGCTGTAGTCGTTGTTCTCCCAGGTGATCGAGGTGGAGGACTTGGACTCTGTAAGCTGATCATATATCCGGATGAAATGCAGGTCTTTGGGTGGACAATGCTGGCTCCTGATTGGTGGTGAAAAGTAAAGGCTTTCGGTCTGCTCGTTTGCTTTAACAAAGGTCTTCCTGTGTTTATTAAAGCACATAAAGGAGGAAGGTGTGTCTGGCTTTTCAAAGCCTTTCAGTCCATGAAAGAAAGGTAGAAGCATATAGTACAGGATCAAGACAATGTGTTTGTGCATGTTCAGGTGGGAACAAAAATGGTAGAATAGGGAGAATGGATGAAGAACCAACTTTTTCTTGTGAGATGAAAAGACATGAAGAAAAGAGATGGGTGACCGGGTGCATGCTTGTGCTCCCACATGGCTAGTTAAACACGCCGAAGATTTGCCTTAAATCAAGACGAGGAGTGTTTAAACCAGAGTGGCCTCTTCCTAACAACCCCCTGCTTCCACCATCTGTTTTCCATACATTACAGCATGTTAAGTCTCCTATTAAACACACTCCTGATCAAAGGTCTGTAGCAGTGATACAACTCGCTGACTGAAGAGGCTTACAGCGGCTGTGTCACAGGAGGAGTGTCCATGGTTAGGTGTGTCCAGGCATTAGTTGCCAAAAGCAAGATTCACTAAAGCATGTTCTAGGATTACTGCCGCGCTATCTGCTCACAAATGCCCATGATTGGCTAATGCATGTATGATTGACCAATGAGTGACAGCGTTTCATTCATCCTTCCCAGAAGAAAGGCTTTGGTATTATCAGCATTAAAGCTTGCAATCTCCTCATAACACACTGTGGGGTTCACTAGTTGTTGTTTTTTTTTTGGAGCCCCAAGATAAACATGACATACATGAATCAGATGTTACCTGCTGGTACCGACCAGAGGTGTGCACAGGGTCTGGTATCCAACAAAAAAATTTTATAAATAAAAAATCAGATGTTTATTTCATATGGAGTAGCATGAATCATTACAAGGCCCATTCATCCTTAGTAACTACCTGGTCAGGACTGTGGTGATTTAAAGTAGGCTGCTAGTTTCTTTCGATTTTGGGAAATACTGTGAATTTTGTACAAACAAAAATTCTGTATGTGCAGGATTTAAAAGAAGAAAAAACAGCTAGTTGGAAGCAATATTAATGTGGGGTGATTTAGCTGAGGCTGAGGAATTGTCAAAGGCAGAATTTACCCACAATGCTGAGTGATTACATTTCTACTTCTAATTTTCTCCCCTCAGTGTTTTCCAGTGCTCCTGGGGGGCAAAGTGTTATGACTTATATTTAATAAAAAAAACAGACTTCTTATCGTGTGTACACGAAATACAACTAGGAATATATTGAGAGTTAAACATAGAAAGAAAGCTGCAACACTACAGATTTTTATACTATACCAAATTTATCGATACTTTAGATTAAATAAAAAAGGTGCTCTTACTCGAGATTACCATTGTATCCCAATACTTCTAATCGTGTAGCCGCATGACAATTCAGCAGATCTACAGTATCATGCCCGAATCATTGTGGTGTATCGTTTTCTCCCCAATAGTGCCAGTAATGTGCAGGCGACACAGCCAGACTGAAGACAGGGGGACTGTTTTGACAGTGGTTGCTATAGGTGGTTTCTCTTTACACTGCTGTGCTAAAAGAAGTAATAAACTTGCCTGCCAAGAAGGAGGATTTAGAGCTGATGTCGAATTAACTGCGGGTGTGATGAGGCAACAATTTTCACTGCGCTTTCTGACCTGCGCCTATTTAAGTCTGCCGTATATCTAACACTGAGCAAAACTGGGGTTTTTTTGTGTTTGTTTTATTGACGGTGCTGGAGCAAGAAGAAAAGCTGTCTAGAACAAGGCCCTAAGGAAGGACAAGGGTTTGGGGTTAGAAGAGTCCCTCTGGCGAACTGAACACTCCTGTCAGATGGAGACCAGGGAGCCTGGTTTAAAAACACTCCTCTATTTGTGTGTATGTGTGTGTAGAACTGTTGTGTACAAATTCAGGCTTCTGTACGCAGGTCAGGACACACCGAACTCGTCAGGTTTAATATAAACCCCCCTCCCCGACAGTCTTTCTTCAGGATGTGTGTGACTGCCTTAACCGCACCGCAAACAAAGACACCACCTGACTCTGACAGGACCTGACATGCACGCCAAAAATCAAATTTTCACAATGTTCCCCTTACTCCAGTCCTACTCGATCGGCCAAGACTTGTCCTGCGGTTTATAGTTCAATATCCACCATCTTTCTTTCCCCAAGTAGTGTTTATTTTATCTTCCCGATCAGATGAAGTAGAAACGCCGAGCTGAATGAAAGCAACCGTCAGTCCGAAGCGAATTAGAGAAAACACAGTTCCTCGACAGACATTACAATCTGTTGAAGCGAGTAAAGCTGTTTTACATCTTGGCTACAGTGTGTATACACAATTTAGTATTTAAAGAAAGCAGAAAAGGGCTGCCAAGTCTCGTGTGTTGCTCGCCTGCAAACCCAAACAGCCAGGCTAAAAAGTGGTAGCTAATGTAATATAAAAACGAAGACCAGCAGGCTGGCAGATTAAATACTATTGCAAAAAAAACAGAGAACTGATTTAGACAAAATCAATGATGCTGAGGTGATGTAAATAGGCGATTTGCCTATAAATTTAAAATCAAAGATTTGTCCAAATTTATAAAAAAATAATAATTGCTCCTTCAGGAACTGATGGTATGCCTAGATTTACATTTATGGCATTCTTATCCAGAGAGACTTACAGTTATCTCAGTTATACAGATGAACAACTGAGGTTTAAGGGCCTTGCTAAAGGGCCCAACAGTGGCAGCTTGGTGATGCTGGGACTTGAACCCGTGACCTTGCGATTAGAAGTCCAACATCTTATCCACTCCCAAATTCTGTGGAAAGTTGATCACATACATACTGGAGAATACTAAACCGTTGTGCTGTACTGTTGCAGATTCGTTGCCAAAAAAGGATATAAGACTCAGTAGTTCTATAAAGGGCTTGCAAATGATCACAATAATAAATAAATCAGAATTAAAATATTATTGTATCATATCAGACTCTGTGGCAGTGCTAAATACCAAACTGCTAATCTCATGAATTTAAAAATGATACTGTAAGCTTCCAATCATTGCTTTAAGAATCGAAGAATTGAAATAACTATGTTTGCATTGAAGTGTCTTCTTTTTCAAAACAATTTCTAGCAACATGCCAGCATTTGGAAAAGTCTCGGGCAGAAGATGTCGTGTTCTCACAATGAATGTAAAATATACTATTTTAGCCTATTCTATGTCTAGCCTTTTATTTCATTATACACTAACTGAACAAGAGCATGTGGACACTTGTGATGCATTTGTGCTTTTTTCACATCCCATTCCACATATAGTCCCCATTTGCTGTTATAATAACCCCCACTCTTCTGTGAAGACGTTCCACTAGATTTTGAGCGTGCTTGTGGAGAGTTGTACTCATTCAACCACGAGGATATAAGTAAAGTCAGGTACTGATGTAGGTAAAGTGAGGAGGTCTGGGGTGCAGTTAGCATTCTTATTCATCCCAAAGGTGTTCAAAAGGGTTGAGGTCAGAGATCTATAGCAGAATCTTCCACTCTAAACCATTTAAACAATTTCTTTACTGGTTTTGTGCACAAAGTCATCGTCATGCTGGAACAGCTTTGGGTATTTTGGTTCGAATGAAAAGAAAATGTAATGCTTCCGCATCCGAACACGTCCTATACAATTGTGTGCCTCCTGCAACTGTGTGGTAACAGTGTGTGTAGTGTGGCAGGCGGTGGGATTTGAGCTATTCTGTATTTACGGCACTGAGGGACGTTGGACCACTGTTAAGTGAATTATATTTAAGGTTTTTTTCCACATAATGGTGGGGATTGAAGGAAAAGTCAACCACTTGTTCCAGCTGTATCAACAGGAAGCTACAAATAAAAAACTAATCACCAAGACACGTAACCTGCTTGTCTCGTGCTACTGATTTATTCTCCCCGCACTGTGTAATTACTCCAACTGAAATATTTAATCTTTATGGTATATTTAGCAAATAGATCACTGCTTGCTGAAACTAGCATTTAGGTTTTCTGGTAATGGTGAGGGATTTTTTTTTTCGTTTATGGCTATCACCATATTTTTATTATTACATTAATGAAGTCAGTAATTCTTGGCGAACTAAACAGAAGGAGTCTCGGCGCGTATGGAAATGCTTTGGGTTTGAAAAAAAAAAAGAAAAACTTTCTTGGGTTTGGTCTGGTTCCTGTGTGGGTTCACGTTTCTGTGCCAAACCACCATCCCTCGCTTTTTCTTTCTATCTTTCTTTCTCTCTCTCTCTCTCTCTCTCTCTCTCTCTCTCTCTCTCTCTCTCTCTCTCTCTCTCTCACACACACACACAGAGTAAGCTTTCCACTAAATGTTCTCTCTTTCTGGGAATCAGATCCAAAGGTGTAACCGGGCAGAGTGATAGGATCTAAGTAGGAAAAGGCAGTTTGGGAAAGCAAGAGGGGCCAGGATGGGATATGAAGAGAAAGATGTCTTATAGAGATGAGACAGTAGGAACTAAAAGAAAGAAAAACATGAAGTGAGCTGGGATAGGGGTGGCGTCAATGTCGCAGAACAACTGCGCTTTTGTGCTTGAAATCATTATGTGTAATGCGCCATGCTCACAGCCTTAAATAGTTTATTACAAAATAAAAAATGTTATAAGAGGAAAAAAAAACATGGGTTTTTCTCTAAAGGGAGCGAGATGGATCAATAAGTAATAAAAAAAATAGATTTTTAACGTCAGCTACTTATTTCTGACCCGGTTAACTCGTTACAGATGTCGAGGTTTCGGCGCATTTTTCCTGAGCGATTTTGTGCTTTTCAAAGTTCGTTAACGCAAAGGTTTTAAACATGAAGAGAAACTTCTACAGAAGCATTAGTGTTTTAAACATTCTGAACGTTTCCTTCCAAACATTCAAATTCTACATGGATAAAAATCGAATTAAATGTGCTAAATATCACAGGAGAATCGGAGACACCCTGCAGATGAGATTCCGGAGCACAAAGAGACCTAATTCCTCTATTATCAGCTTTCTAATTGCATGATTTACACTTATCCTGTTTAATTACTGCTATTCGTTTCTATCGCTATAATTGTCTGTTTAATTTTCATTTGCACTTTGAGCAAACTCTACCTCGATTTTGATGAAATCGTTCATTATAACGGAACACTTGGTGGCATGCTGGCAAACGAGTGACAATGCTGTGGCATGAAGCGGAATCATTTTTTCAATAACAGCAGTTTATGATTCCTCTTTTACAACCACCAAAATCTGTAAATGATTTTATATGCGTGAAATAACATCAGACTTCTTATCCATTTATACACTATATGGACAAAAGTTTGTGGACACCTGAACATAAGATTTGGTATGTGCTTTTTGAACACCCCATTTTACATTTAGTTCCCATTTGCTGTAATAATAACCTCTACTCTTCTAGGAAGATGCTCCGTTCAGTTTTGGAGTGGGTTTGTGGAGATTTGTGCTTATTCATTCACAAGGGAGTTGGTAAAGTCGAATACTGATGTAGCTGGGGTGCATTCAGTGTTCCAATTAATCTCAAACCTGCTCAATAGGCTGGAGGTCAGAGCTCTATAGGAGGCCACTCAAGATCTTTCACTCCAACCCATGTAAAGTGGATATTTATGGAGCTGGCTTTGTGCACAGGGGCCTTGTTATGTTGGAACATGCTTTGGTCTCTCAAATCCAGTGAAAGCAGAATTTAATGTTACTGCATCCGAAAATGACTTTATACAATTGTGTCTCCAACTTTGAGGTAACAGTTTGGGAAAGAACCACATATGACTGGAAAAGTCAGGTGTCTCAATACTTTTGTCCCTACAGTTTCAGGTTATTTAGTCATGATCTCATGGCCTCTCAGCAGTCTTTCTTTTTCGTTCTTCACACTTTTAATGGCACTATGGCATACGATAACTTGTTCCAATGCCATCTAAATGTTTTCCTCCCTTAGTGTATTTCCCCCTACTTGTAATTTAAATTGAGATTGTTTTTACCCGTCCATCTCTAATCCATCAATCTGTATCTTTCTTTCTCCCATGATGATAAGAGCTTCTCTGTTTTTCTGAGACGACACTCCACTTCCTTCGCTAGTTCAGTCTTAACTTCCCTCAGGGAGCCGTTCGCTCCTAATATCCACTCCACATAGTATAACTCAGTGCATGTGCGACAACACTAACGCTGGCCTTAAATTCCCCACCGACACACACACCAGATAATCCCAGAGACAAACACATGATGATATAAACAAACACGAGTAAACTAATCCGCCCAGCATTGCACTAGCCCCTTTACACACTCTTAAGCAATTAACATTTCTCTCTCTTTCATGGACACACACCCTATAAAAGGGATTCTGAGCTATTTAAAGTAGACCTTGCATCATTTTCTATGCCCTGTTGCACCGAGTCAATGAATCTTTTCGTCTCGTCGAACAAAACAAGCCGCTCTGACAGGGGGAAAAAAGTACATTGAAGAAACGACCACATGATTTACTCAATTAGAAATAAAACAATGAGGCTACAGATGTAGAACTGAAACTCTTGAGTACAACACAAAGGAAAAAAACACAGACATCCCTACACTCATGCCTTTCTGTGTGAAGCATTCCAGTCTGCAAGAGTGGTGAGGGGAAAGAGGGAGAACAGGCCCCGGTGCTCTTGGCACGAGCGGCCACATAAAAGCCAAAAGCTGGTGCTCGGAAACAATCTGCAGCTTTGTGTGGGCCGCTGTGGGAACTACTGCCGCCCGGCCCATCTGTTTATTACCCTTTACACCCGCGTAAACTCTCTTGCTCATATGGATGAGGTGCTAATGGACTAGTGGCCAGGTTTCCAGACTGACTCTGTACCCCTTAAATACGTAGTGTAATTTCTTTGTAGTCCCCATTTGCTGTTATAGTAACCTCCACTCTTCTGGGAAGATGTTCCACTATATTTTGAAGTGTACTTGTAGGGCATTGTGCTCATTCAGCTACAAGGGTGTTAATAATGTCTGGGTGAGGAGGGTTGGGGTGCAGTGTTGGGGTGCAGTGTTTTAATTCATCCCAAAAATGTTCAGTAAGGTTGAGGTCAGAGCTATTTAGCAGGCCACTCAAGACCTTCCACTTTAACCCATGTAAACTATATTTTTGGGAGCTTGATTTTCTACAGGTGCATTGTCATGCTGGAACAGGTCTGGTTCAAGTGAAGGGAAAATTTAAAGGCTTTAAGAATGAAGCCAGCTTTAAATAAAAAGAGTAAAAATTGTAGCTTTGGGCAGCACCAATATTTTCTTAACACTACTGATTTTGCTGCTGTAGGGGAAAGTGGAAGAGAAAAAGTCGGACGAGGGTTGAAATAAACACAAAGCGCTTTGATCTTTGAGGAGCTTTGAGCAGCACTCCTCTGCAAGCTTGTAGGAAAGTCGTGAGAATCCGTACAGCTCGTAGAAATGAGTGGGAATATGTGTAGGCTATGCAAGTGTTTGTGTGTGTGTGTGTGTGTGTGTGTGTGTGTGTGTGTGTGTGTGTGTGTGTGTGTGTGTGTGTGTGTGAGTGAATGAGTGAGTGAGTGAGTGAGTGAATGAATGAGTGAGTGAGTGAGTGAAAGAGAGAAGAAGTGGGTGGGTGGGTGCAAAAGAATAAGAGAAAGTCGAGCTGGAGTGAAGCGGCGGTGCTCCGAGCTCTCAGGCCAACACTTTCGTGAAGGAGAATGTGAAGCTCTTCAAAATCAATCCTCAGTAAAACGTGGTTCTAAAGATGATTCAGACGACTCACACACACTCACACTCACACACACACACACACACACACACACACACACACACCGTAATAACCAGTCGTTTTATAAAGCTGTTAAATCGAATTAATAAATTAAGCGACAAATAAATAATTAATAAAAGGCTCGGATTAAACAACACCAATCAATCAAAACCTGCGTTCTGATAATAACAGTAAACTGACGTAAAATTCCAAAATGTCGTGGAGTGGGAATAATTCTAGTTTACTTACTCAGTAATTAACATTCAATTAATTAATTCAAACATTTCTTTTACTTCCCTATATACTGCAGGGCCTTATGAAATGTCCTAATATAAATAAATAAACAAATAAATAAACAAACAAACTAAGCTTCTTCTTGGCCTATTTTTCACCTGCTGTTTCCCTCCCCGTAACTGAGCGAGACCTGATACCAAAAATACATTTTATAAATGTATTTAAAAATAAATAAATAAACATGCACAAGCTGGATGCAGTCATGATTTAAAGCAAACAAACATTTAGGGATTTTCTCCCCTAAATTATGAATAATAACAATGTTTAAATAAAAAAAAAAAACAATGATGAATTTAAAATGAAAAATCTACAATTTGAATTTATTTATGAAATAATTAATAAGAATATATCAGGGCTATAATACATTTTATAAAATAATTAATAAGAATATATGCATGCTACAACATTCTATATAATCTATAAATTCTATATAAAATTATTATAAAATATATATACATGCTACAAAACATAAAAAAAACATCCTAAAAACCCTAGAATCGTTCAAAATGTTTGACTCCTCTGTCCAATTTCACGTCTCCCTACTGTAATAAGCTCAGCACAGAAATGATAGTGATCTACAGTAAATAAACTTTTCTCAACACTGAATTAGGTTCTTTGTTCCCTCTGCTCTTGAGACTAAGCTGAAATCTGTCTCTGTAATGATGAACAAGACAAAAGAAAATGCGCATGAGTCATGTGATTCAGCTGCATTATGACGGAATTAAGAAACGAGCGCTGATTATTAACAGTCAGCGCTCTGTCCCCTCTCGCCGTGCAGTCATGTGATAATACCGGAGTTTAGATGGTGATTTAAAAAAAAACCCACTGCTCACAAAACATTCCAAAGGAAATATTTGACATAGTTCCACACACCCACGACACACAGGAAATTCGCGCCATGTGATACATTAGCTCATTCGTCTCAGAAGCAGGACTGCTCACGCAGCCTCATTGTGATTCTGTAGAGACTCAGTGTAATGAAATGAATTAATGGGAAAGCGCAAAAAATCCATCCGATGTCTTGAGCCTGTACCACACTGTGTGATTACAGCTGTCTTTCAGAGTGATTACTTGACACACTGCACAGAATAATCCCGATAAAATCTTGAATTTCAGACATATGATAACACACATGAGTTCTCCATGTCTTCTTATGACAGACCTATGACAAAATAAAAATTACTCGGAATGGATAAAAAAACAGAAAACAAGAGCTGTATGTCGCTTTTAATTAGACTACAACAAATTTGATGGAAAACGCTAGCAACTCGATGTTACACTACACTGACCAGGCATGACATTATGACCGGTGAAGTGAATAACACTGATTATCTCTTTATCATGGCACCTGTTAGAGGGGGGGATTTATTGGGCAACAAGTGAACATTTTGTTCTCAAAGTTTATGTGTAAAAAAGCAAAATAAATGGGCAAAAATTGTGATGTCTAGACGACTGGATCGGAGCATCTCCAAAACTGCACCTCTTGTGGGATGTTCTTAGGCTGCAGTGGTCAGTATCTATTAAAAGTGGTCCAAAGAAGGAACAGTGGTGAACTGGGTCATGAGCGGCCGAGGCTCGTTGATGCACATGAGGAGTGAAGGCTGGCTCGTGTGGTCCGATCCAACAGATGAGCTCCTGTAGCTCAATCTGCTGAGAAAGTTAATGCTGTTAATGCTTGATAGGTCAGGACAAAATTTGGGATTAATGAATAAATTTATCCTCATGAATGAATCCCTAATGTGGGAGCCAGTGGTTGCTTTATGAGGAAGAAGCCTAGATAGGAACCAGACTCAAAACAGAAGCCATCTTCATCTGATCATTATATTTCCATCATTTTTAAGATTATCCACTGACACACTCTCCCTGACAGGATATGCTTGGTCTCTTCTCAGTGAACACTATTCACAAACTTGTCATCACACTTTATTTATTTCCTGCTCAGCTTCCCCAAATCACTCTCTCCATCTTCATTTCCGCTCTGACTCAGCTCTGCTTCACATCCCTCTAAACGCTGCCTATAAAGTGCAATTGTCTGCTCTGATGTGACACCACAGGGGCTGCATGGGTCTATCTATGAGTGAGTGACTCATGTAAAAAGACTCACTGTGCATTCATCATCATTTGTTTCCTGTTTGGCTTTGCTTGCCGTTGAGGATTCCCGTCAGTGCTCTCTGGGCTTCCTCCGAGCGACCGCGGCTCCTCTGGACAGGATCTTTAAGTCACGCTGCCGGATCAATAGGAAATTCCTGATGAACGCTGAGTTGTGAACTGGAAACTCCCCTGGGTTCGGAGATGGACTTGTTCCACGAGTGTGCGGGCCAAAATATCAGAGCTCATTAAGCAGAGTAAACTGAGAGCCGTTTGATAAGTGAGAATCAATTACTCTCTTCATATTCGGTTACGCTTCTTCTCCTCCTCTGAGCCATAGCGACTTTTATTTATTTGATAGGATCTTACTCAGAGCTTTAAAATCTTCCATCTGCTCACTGAACTTCTAAAGTAGCCGTTTGTGTTTGGATTTTTCAAAACTCAAATCGGTTCTCAATTCTCAACTCACTATAAATGGACAAATGGAACAAACAGGAAGCAGGATATAAAAGACTCTGAGTGTGTTAGAACAAAACCTGTTTTGAATCAATAAAAGCTGATGAAATATAGGAATCAGATTTAGAATTATTACCATTTTAAATAATAGGTTTATAGGTTATTATTCATTTTCACATTATTGGCCATAATTTAACATTATAGATTCTGTAGAAATAACTTACACAGGTACCAATAAAAATGTCCTTTTTTTTAGAAGTCTCCAGTTTCAGCACTTAAACAGTTCTCAAGCAAAGCTATAAGTTATTGAGTCTTTAGGACAGATGTCTTTGGACTTCCTGGTTTCCCATAAACATGGCAAGACTTCAATAAAGGAAAATAAAAAAAGAAGTTGGTGGGCAATCTTCTGTTCAGTGACTAACTGAACACAGGAATAGATGTTACATTAAATGTAACTCCAAATAGATCAGAAGTACAATATATGGACACAAGTATTGGGACACCTGACTTTTCCAGCCATATTTAGTTCTTCCCCAAACTGTTACCACAAATATGTAAGAAAGTACAATTGTATAGATATAGCATTAAATTTCCCCTTTGCTGGAACTAGGAGCCCCAAACCTGTATCAGCATGACAATATCTCTGTGTACAAAGCCAGCTCCTTGAAAATATGCTTTACAAGGGTTGGACTGGAAGATTATTTCTATAAAGATTCAATAAAAATTTCTATGAAGCTTTGACCTCAACCCTATTGAACACCTTTGGGATGAATTGGAACGCTGACTGTGCCCCAGGCCTCCTTTACTAACACCCTAGAGACTAGCGGAACATCTTCCCAGAAGAGTGAAGGTTACTATAAGAGCAAATGGGAATTAAATGTGGAATGCAATGTAAAAAAAAAAAAATAATTACAAAAGATACAAATCAGGTATCACAAACTTTTTTCTATAGTGTATGTAATTTGTTCCTTAGTATCAAAGCTATTGTTCGTTCAAACTGATAAAAAATCTTAAAACCAAAGGCAAACATTTATTGGTTGTTGCTTATGAGCGAATCTATTCCGTTCTGACCTACCAGACTTTTCATTCCCAGCTCTAAAAATGCAAGTTCATTTCCTTTTTTTTTTCTTCAGAAAAAGTGCACATTTTCTGTATAACACCACCATTGTTTTTGCCTCTGACGTGTTTTATGGGCCAGATCGGCTTGAGTAAAGCACCTGTCTTCCATCGCGTGCTCCTGTCGGACAGGTCTCACAGGTTCTGGTGGTGGCTGTGAAAGAACAGGTGGAACAGCTGAACTTAGACAGGTGCGCAAGTGGCTTCCTGTTACTCTGATCAATGTTCTTTCATGTGCAGCCTACAACGACGAGCGCGTTGTGCTTGTTGCACTTTCTGATCGGCGCTAGTATGCTGTAGGAAAGTCGGGTAGGTGGCAGGCGGCAATGCAAATACGGCTCTGGTTAATGTGCAATTACATTGTGTAAAAGTTTAACCGGGTGACCTGCAAATAGCTGCTACTGAGAGACGTGAGAAATATGAACTAGAAACCTGGGAAAGGCCTTTGCGCCACACGTTTTCGACTTCGTGTGACCTTTTTGACTGTGTATCGAGTTACAAACTACAACGACTCGTGTATTTTAACCACGAGTAATGTGGTGTTCTAAAATCGGATTATGTCGCAAAGGAAATTGCACTTATAGCTCGTTCATTCCAATTCCAATTAAAGATGTTACAATTACAACCTAAGCTATTTAGAGGAAATTACATTACTGCAAGATTTTGAAGAATTTAATAGAAGTCTATAATAAAAAAAGTTCTCAGCATCACGCACACCAGTCTCTGTCTCATTACCTCGACATTGCTCCACTGAGCTCTGAAAAAGTCACTGATTTGTTCAGTCACTTCTGCTGATTACATTCCTTGTCACTAATTGTCATTTAATTGGGTCATCAAAACAGTTTTTAACTTTAACTTCTGGATTTTTTAGGATGATAACCAGCGTAGACATACTGACATCCGACAATCCAGACAACCCAAACCCTAACCCAGACATATTTACACAGACAGACAGACCAGTTTCACAGTTTTTTGTAAATAACTATTTTTATTTTTATTTTTTAATTGTGGCTGGTTTCGAGAGTTGTGCGAAGGCTTCCCAGATGTTCTCACATATGCAGGCAGTATGGATTACTACAAGGTGGAGGAAGTGAACTAAGGACAATAAAATGTTTCAAGCGTGATAAATCTCTCAAACCTGTGGTCTAAGGGTCTGTCTATGAGAAAAGCACTCTTAGTCAGTCTCTCTCTCTCTCTCTCTCTCTCTCTCTCTCTCTATCTCGCTCCCTCTCTCTCCCCCTTTCTGAGGAAGGAACTCCTGGTCTGAGCACTCTTGTGGCGAGCGCGCCTATTCTACATGTGTTTATCCTCCGGCTCAAACCAAACAGGCTATATTTACTCCGGTCTAACAGGCCGGGAGACTGCGGGACAGAGAGCCACAGATATCTGCCTTCAGTCTGCCACTGGTGGAAAATGCTGCCTCTATAGCTTGGTATGTGGAATAGAGTTCAAATCAGTTTTATAAGATTTATATGTTTAATGAGGGATTATAAAAATAGCATCATTTGGTTTTGGTTTTGATAAGAGTGATTCCGGGGATTGTTCGGAGGAATCGTTTTTGAAAGTTATTAAGTTATTGAGTCTTTAGGACAGATGTCTTTGGACTTCCTGGTTTCCCATAAACATGGCAAGACTTCAATAAAGGAAAATAAAAAAAGAAGTTGGTGGGCAATCTTCTGTTCAGTGACTAACTGAACACAGGAATAGATGTTACATTAAATGTAACTCCAAATAGATCAGAAGTACAATATATGGACACAAGTATTGGGACACCTGACTTTTCCAGCCATATTTAGTTCTTCCCCAAACTGTTACCACAAATATGTAAGAAAGTACAATTGTATAGATATAGCATTAAATTTCCCCTTTGCTGGAACTAGGAGCCCCAAACCTGTATCAGCATGACAATATCTCTGTGTACAAAGCCAGCTCCTTGAAAATATGCTTTACAAGGGTTGGACTGGAAGATTATTTCTATAAAGATTCAATAAAAATTTCTATGAAGCTTTGACCTCAACCCTATTGAACACCTTTGGGATGAATTGGAACGCTGACTGTGCCCCAGGCCTCCTTTACTAACACCCTAGAGACTAGCGGAACATCTTCCCAGAAGAGTGAAGGTTACTATAAGAGCAAATGGGAATTAAATGTGGAATGCAATGTAAAAAAAAAAAAATAATTACAAAAGATACAAATCAGGTATCACAAACTTTTTTCTATAGTGTATGTAATTTGTTCCTTAGTATCAAAGCTATTGTTCGTTCAAACTGATAAAAAATCTTAAAACCAAAGGCAAACATTTATTGGTTGTTGCTTATGAGCGAATCTATTCCGTTCTGACCTACCAGACTTTTCATTCCCAGCTCTAAAAATGCAAGTTCATTTCCTTTTTTTTTTCTTCAGAAAAAGTGCACATTTTCTGTATAACACCACCATTGTTTTTGCCTCTGACGTGTTTTATGGGCCAGATCGGCTTGAGTAAAGCACCTGTCTTCCATCGCGTGCTCCTGTCGGACAGGTCTCACAGGTTCTGGTGGTGGCTGTGAAAGAACAGGTGGAACAGCTGAACTTAGACAGGTGCGCAAGTGGCTTCCTGTTACTCTGATCAATGTTCTTTCATGTGCAGCCTACAACGACGAGCGCGTTGTGCTTGTTGCACTTTCTGATCGGCGCTAGTATGCTGTAGGAAAGTCGGGTAGGTGGCAGGCGGCAATGCAAATACGGCTCTGGTTAATGTGCAATTACATTGTGTAAAAGTTTAACCGGGTGACCTGCAAATAGCTGCTACTGAGAGACGTGAGAAATATGAACTAGAAACCTGGGAAAGGCCTTTGCGCCACACGTTTTCGACTTCGTGTGACCTTTTTGACTGTGTATCGAGTTACAAACTACAACGACTCGTGTATTTTAACCACGAGTAATGTGGTGTTCTAAAATCGGATTATGTCGCAAAGGAAATTGCACTTATAGCTCGTTCATTCCAATTCCAATTAAAGATGTTACAATTACAACCTAAGCTATTTAGAGGAAATTACATTACTGCAAGATTTTGAAGAATTTAATAGAAGTCTATAATAAAAAAAGTTCTCAGCATCACGCACACCAGTCTCTGTCTCATTACCTCGACATTGCTCCACTGAGCTCTGAAAAAGTCACTGATTTGTTCAGTCACTTCTGCTGATTACATTCCTTGTCACTAATTGTCATTTAATTGGGTCATCAAAACAGTTTTTAACTTTAACTTCTGGATTTTTTAGGATGATAACCAGCGTAGACATACTGACATCCGACAATCCAGACAACCCAAACCCTAACCCAGACATATTTACACAGACAGACAGACCAGTTTCACAGTTTTTTGTAAATAACTATTTTTATTTTTATTTTTTAATTGTGGCTGGTTTCGAGAGTTGTGCGAAGGCTTCCCAGATGTTCTCACATATGCAGGCAGTATGGATTACTACAAGGTGGAGGAAGTGAACTAAGGACAATAAAATGTTTCAAGCGTGATAAATCTCTCAAACCTGTGGTCTAAGGGTCTGTCTATGAGAAAAGCACTCTTAGTCAGTCTCTCTCTCTCTCTCTCTCTCTCTCTCTCTCTCTATCTCGCTCCCTCTCTCTCCCCCTTTCTGAGGAAGGAACTCCTGGTCTGAGCACTCTTGTGGCGAGCGCGCCTATTCTACATGTGTTTATCCTCCGGCTCAAACCAAACAGGCTATATTTACTCCGGTCTAACAGGCCGGGAGACTGCGGGACAGAGAGCCACAGATATCTGCCTTCAGTCTGCCACTGGTGGAAAATGCTGCCTCTATAGCTTGGTATGTGGAATAGAGTTCAAATCAGTTTTATAAGATTTATATGTTTAATGAGGGATTATAAAAATAGCATCATTTGGTTTTGGTTTTGATAAGAGTGATTCCGGGGATTGTTCGGAGGAATCGTTTTTGAAAGTGCATTCTTTCGTTCTGATTTATTAACCATAATGCAGAAGAAAGTACTAGGGCTGCAACAACAAATCGATAAAATAGATAATAATAATCATAATAATTGATAATGAAATTAGTTGTCAACGAATGCGGGTATCGATTAGTTGGGCTGCTTAAGTTACAGGTTAACGTGACGGTAACATAACACTGCCGCTTGCAAAATGGCAGAGAGTACTGGGTCAACTGGCAGCAGGAAAAAGTGTGCGTCCAAAGTCAAGGATAACGGCGAAACATCAGCACATTTATGAAAAACTGTATTTCCTCATCATGTGAAAACGGTATAGGTCAATGAAATGCTATTGTGTAAACTGTTTGTTTGCTAACTTCGGGACAGTGGCAAGCATCTGGTTGCGCAATCAGCTCGCTCGAGACATAGTGATGGATTCGATCAAAACGGTGCGAACAAACACTAAATCTGAAAGCAGCAGATAACAGCAGCAGTAAACTATCACATTTTAGTCACTGTTGTGATTTTCAGAGAGCAAAATATCCAATTTAAAACGTGTATTTGAACCCGATTAATCGAGAAAAGTCGATCGTCTGATTAATTGATTATCAAAATAATCGTTAGTTGCAGCCTTAGAAGATACCACTGTGTATGTCTAAGACTAGGCGGAGACATTGATGTGACATCCGACATGCTGTTAGTCAACGTCAGAGGGACTAATTAAGCAATCAGTAAGCAATAAGTGGTATTAACTATAGTAGCTAGATTTCCTCAAGCTGTTATTGACATGGCAACAGGAGCCGCATTAAGTTTATTATATGGACAAAAGTTTGGCATAAAATCTCTTACAAAGTCAACTTTTTTCACGTTGGCGTTACAAGCCGGAAAAAGCATCGCTGCGGGGAAACTAATTGTGCAAATCCAAATAAATTTAAGTAAAGAAATCTAATACTACAGTGTGTCTTTTTAGTTCTTCGTGTGTTCGATATTTGAAGGATTTATATTATACAACATAAGCAAAGTGTGAATCGTTTTCAGCGCAGATTTACATACAGCAGATTGCTGTTGCATATTTTACTAGTTAAGAAGAATGGAGTATCAAATCCAACCTACAATTCTGAGAAGTAATAGTCACAAACGAGAAGCGCTGGATTAAGGAACTGGAAAATAAATTGTATTAAACAGAAATTTGTGGTTAGTGTTAAGTCAGTGATGTGTCTGATCGTCCACCATGACACTGTAACAGCTCTGCTCATTAATGCCTCTGACTGTATTCCTGTATCTTCCCCATTAAACAGCTACACCCTGTACTTCCGCATTTTGTTGCACTCTACAGACACTTGATTCCTCAAATTTGATCTCACGTAGGAAGTCCAATAAACGGAAATGACCCAAGCGCACATAATTTTTTTTTTACACAATAAATGAGTCACACCAACCTTTATCCCTTTATTGTACCAATGAATCAATCTACATCTTTATATGGCCATTAAAATGCATCAAATCAGCATGTGACTGCGACAAGGTAGAGATGAACAGGTCAACTTATCATCAGCTGCAAACAAAAACAACAAATGCAAGGCGCAGAGCTATTTTTTAACACGCCCTCGTCCACGTCCACAATTATCCCCTGCGGCCTCCCGGACGTTACGATACTCCATTAGTGCATGTGTGCTAACGGACTGAGTCAACATTGTGGCGGTCTTTTGTGTGTTCGGTGTTCAAAGGAAGCGGACCATGCAAATCGACACAGATATCTGTTCGACCTCATTGTTCTTTTTCGTCAAAAGGGGTAAATGCATCCAGACTGAAAAATCCACTGGAATCTTCTTGAGTTGCACAATGCAGTAAAAACGTCAGTCTGCTGCCGTGTTTCAGACACCAGGATCTGGTTTAAAAAAGTAGTAGCGGATGTCATTTAGACCACAATAACTGAAACTGATTGGAAGGTGTTTTTTATTTCTGGTATAAAACCCCAGTTTGGAAAGTAGTTCCAGCATAATAAGCTTATATTAAAGTATTAGTATATACATATACATATATACTACGTCGTAGTGCGTTATAATTATTGTTATAACAGCTCATATACAAGTACACAAGTACGGCAGACGCTCCGCATAATCCAGAATTAATAAAAACGGATTTAAAATTGTTAAAATGTTTAAAAACAAATAATCTGTATAATCACTGATGTGGTTACATTTACTTAGCATTTACTTAGCATTAATGGAAGGTGACTTGGTAAGTGCTTTATAAGTCAGCGGGTTTTCTACCGTTTATCAGCACAGGAAAGTAAAACAGCAAATATTGCTGCGATAAACTTTTTTTTCAAACCCCTGTATGCTTTACTATCATATAACAGAATGGTCTTTCATGGGTTAGTTCTCATGGAATGTAGAGCTAATTTGGTAATGAAGTACACAGGACACTAACATGTATATGATTATTAATATTATCTTTTCTAACACACTTCTAAATGTAATAAGTTTGTCAAGTGCCTCTGTTGGTAAGTCATCAAGAGTTTACAACACAAGAAGCCAATCTGATACTGAAATCCTTCTGAAGCAAACATTTCGCCGACGCGACACGCACGGTCCTGGCCAAAAAAATGGCACACGTGTTCAACAAGTAGCCTTTGCAAATGACAATCCAAAAAGCAACATTCCTCGCACACCAGCTACTGTAACTAAAAACGAGGGCCAAACACCTGGAAGCAGTTATTCAGATCAACTACAGCATTCAAATCCTCACAAACCGACATTGTATCCTTGTAATGTCGTTTCCTTCAGGGGCAATGAAGTGAACGCTGCTCTCGCTGGGTTGTTAACGACACCGGCAAATCACGCCGTGTGCGTCAATAATCGTTAATATTAAAACGACCCAGGCCATTCTGCGTTAGAGTGAGTTACCAGGGTAGTGCGTGTGCTCCTGTAATCGTCTGGAAAACAGCACGTGAACAGCTGTTTGCAATATTCTGTTTTGGACAGCTTATAGAAGAGCACTACATGCACTCTTTTAGAATAAGGGCAATCCTATAATTCTGTTTGGAAACATGTCTGATGCAATGGTGCTCTTCTAAATGTGCATGCTATGAATTTTAAATCTTAATGGACTCAACAAAATCACTCATCTTGAATCTATTATTGTGATTATCACATTAGGCTCAAGAAGGAAGCTTCCAAAGAATCATTAAAGGCTTATTTTCATATTTAGCAGGATATTTCCTGTATGCCCTAGGATGAGGTACTCATATTATGAAAGCCAATGTCACTTAACCCCACACCACACACACCCAGCTTGCCAACAAGTACAATTAGGTCACAAACACAATCTCGAATTTCACGTCCTGCCTGGACGCAGGTTTGTTCAAGGTTCTTCGCTTTTCTCACACATCTACATATATAAAATGACCACACTGTTCAAACTAGTGTGTGAATACGTGCATGGTGTCCTGCAATGAACCAGCTTCCCATCCACCGTGTGGAATTCCAGCTTCACCCCAAGAAATCCTGGGAAAGATTCCAGATCCACCACAACCCCAACTAGGATAAAGTTATTAAAAAAAATCAGTAGATTACAGCCGTCCGTTACAGTAAAGGCATGCCATTTTGTGGAGTTTATTTGTGCGTGACCCCTTTTTTTATGCACATAAACACAACCCAAATGAGTCCCTATAGCAACAATGGACAGATATGATTAAAATTCCGGTTGCATGAACTAACAGGTGCTCAGTATGAAGATTCCAAGATCAGTGTTTTGGCTTGGAATTAGCAATAGCTACATTAGACCACAACCAGTGAAATTCTTTCTTCGCAAATCCTAGATATGTTAAGAGCTGTAGTGTCATCCATGAAACAGTGCCCATTGAGCATTGAGGGTTGAAGAAGGCCTTTCTCTGGGGCCCCAAGATCGTCAGTTTGGCAATACCTGAGCTTAAACCACCAACCTTTCAATCAGCAACTCAGAGCCTTATCTACTGATATATATATATATATATATATATATATATATATATATATATATATATATATATATATATATATATATATATATATATCTTGGTCATTCTGAAGCCATGTCCGAATACCAATAGTGCTTTCTCTTTCCCCCATAATGCATTTGCATGTGGGCTGGGAAATAGGGAGTAGGCCACCAGGGCAGGTAAGAAAACACACACACACACACACACACACACACACACACACTGTACCTTCGGCATGCTTCCTGCTCGTACGCATGCGCACTAAGTCACCAGGAACGACCCAGGGTTTTAATGCGGACGGTTTCCTTGAATCGTCGCTAAAGTTACATCATGTGTAGGTTGGTTAATAGCCCATAATGAAGAGCACCCCCATGTTTGAGAAAATAGAAAAGGAATTTGTCCGAAAAGGAAAAAAATAGTTTAATATGGATTGATACAGAACCCCTAATGGCTCTGTAGTTATCCCAGGGGTTAGTGTGCAGCACCGGGTATGGAATACTGACTTTTCAACCATGTACAGTGTCCGTTGTGGAGGCTCAGGAATGGTGTGTAGTGCAGTATACTATATATAAATAGTATAAATAGTATATGTATAATATAGTAGGAAATGAAACGAGCCCAAGAGCTAAGCGGGAGCTTTGCTTTCATTTAGCATTTGTTTATGAAACACTTAACTGAACACCGGACAATTCGCTCGAAATGCTACGGTTCTTACCTTTGGTGGGTCCAAGGAACAGTTCCAATCCCGTGTCGAGAGTCGAGACTTTTCTTTAAAATGAACCACAATCCGACATGTAAATGGTCGTTTCTCGCTCAGCAGTGAGATATGAGTGGCTCTCCGTCTTTCTCTCTCTCTCTCTCTCCCTCTCTCTCTCCTTCTCCTCCCGGCTCTCCCTCCCAGCTAACCGAAACCGCACGCGCGCACACTCACACACGCGCGCGAGTGCGCCGCGCATGCGCACGCCAGCAAACATAACGCTAATTGAAAAGCGTGACCGCGTTCACCAGGCACTTCTTCCACATCACCTTATATATCTCTCCAAATCTCGGTTTCCTGAATTAAACTATTTTTTTATTTGTTAATTTGATTTATTTGCGTTTGTCTGCAAGCGGTAGTTATAGTGTGGGATTGATTTGTGTGGTAGGACCGATTCTGTTCAATAACACATCATTAGACTTCATCATATTCATCATATCATCATCATATTCATCATTAGACTTCATCATATTCATCATATCATCATCATATTCATCATTAGACTTCATCATATTCATCATATCATCATCATATTCATCATTAGACTTCATCATATTCATCATATCATCATCATATTCATTATATCATCATCATATTCATCATTAGACTTCATCATATTCATCATATCATCATCATATTCATTATATCATCATCATATTCATCATTAGACTTCATCATATTCATCATATCATATATTTTCATCTGTCATCAAAACCTTTAACCTATTCCCACAGTTCACACTAGATATCTCTTCTTTTTCTTTAATAAAAAAAAGTTAAATATATGTCTATAATATAATATCATTTTCCCCACAATTTGTAAACAATTTGCTTCAGGAATAATTTATAATAATATAAAACATAATATATTATGTGTATTTTGAAACAAAGTCTGAACACAGTTACAGTCACAAAGCAAAGTTTATACTAGTTTATATTATTGGATTAGAATAGCTCTCTTTTGATATAAAGAATATAGAAAGAAAGCAATTAGAAAGAAAGTCATATGAGTTAATATCACAACACAGATAATGCTTTCAGTATTAAGTATTTTTAGCAAAAATGCCAGTGACAATAATAATAACTGTATTATAAATGTATTGTTATTATTATTATTATTATTATTATTATTATTATTATTATTATTATTATTATTATTATTATTATCATTATTATATTCTAAATAATATGTTTCCAATTCTTACAAATAGTAATAATAATAATAATAATAATAATAATAATAATAATATTATTATTAAACATACACAGGGTTCACAAACAAATTAAGCATTAACCCACTCCACCACCACCAATAACAACCATAAAAACAAAAGCAATAATAATAATAACAATAATAAAATTATATTAACAATGTTTATAATATGGGAATAACTGTCACAGTAGTATGTGAAAAGTGTACTTAAAAAAAACACTTACTATAATATTTGTATAAAATATCTATTAGTACAAAACATCTCACCAACAATAATAATAATAATAATAATAATAATAATAATAATAATGATATTTAATAATAATAAACTTAAAACAGGGTTCACAAAAAATTACAATATATAAAATACTGTATTTAGTAAAAAAAAAAAAGAGAGAAAGTATTCACACCCTCCACCAACAACTACCATAAAAACAATTGCAATAATAATCATCATCGTTATCACCATCATCATCACAACAACATCAAAACAGGTTTTATAACAGGTTACCATACACACTACAAAAAAATATTCATCAACAATAAGAACAAATGTAACAACACCAAAATAATTATTATTCATAATAATAATAATAGAGGAATGACTGCCACCCTTGTATGTTCAAATTACAACCACTCTTACCATCGTATTATTTTAAAGGAAAAAAGTCTTCAGTACCACCAACCAACAGCATTTTCCATCGTTATTAATTGCCATTGCCATAGTTAATAAAGTATTGTTTAGCATAGCAATAGTTTTACTGTAATTTCATGGATTCATGGATTAACTTTTCATTGCTCAGTACAACCAGATACATTGAGCTGATAACGTTTGTATCCCAAACAGGACTTTTTCCCCTCTACTGAAGATGTTAGTGTGGTGTAGAGTACAGCCTGGTGGTACAGCTTTAGAATGACTGTCTCAGAAATGAAATGCCTGGGGCTTTATGTTATATAAGGTCATTACAAAAGCTTATTTTCTTGTCCCTTTGTCTATAGACCCAGAATGGAATTCCACTCAGCAAAGTTATTAATGTAGTCAAGTAATGGAGAGTTTGTTAGAGAAATAAAGAAAAAAATGCATGCAGGGTGAAGTGGGTGGAGAAGAGTGATAGCAGTAGTGATTTGTGATAGAAGGGTATTGGCAAGAGTGAAAGGGAAAGTTTATAGGACTGTGGTGAGACCTGCGATGTTGTATGGATTAGAGACAGTGGCATTGAGTAAAAGACAGGAGGTGGAGCTGGAGGTAGCAGAGCTGAAGATGTTGAGGTTTTTGTTGGGAGTGACGATGATAGACAGGATTAGAAATGAGTTTAATAGAGGGACAGCACATGTAGGACATTTTGGAGACAAGGTGAGGGAGGTGAGATTGAGATGGTTTGGACATGTGCAGAGGAGGGACATGGGGTATATCGGTAGGAAAATGCTGAGGATGGAGCCACCAGGAAGGAGGAAAAGAGGAAGACCAAAGAGGAGGTTTATGGATGTGGTGAGGGAAGACATGCAGGTAGTTGGGTTGAAAGAGGCAGCTGTAGAGGACAGAGGGGTATGGAGATGGATGATCCGCTGTGGCGACCCCCTAATGGGAGAAGCCAAAAGGAGAAGAAGAAGGAGAAGAAGAAGAAGAAGAAGAAGAAGAAGAAGAAGAAGAAGGGTATTAATGTAGTTAAAAGGCAGAAGAAAGTTTTATTTTGCTCTAAAAGTTTTCCATGGTTTTGCTTTGTTTTGCCATTCTAATTTTTTATTGCTTTTTTATGATTCAAGATATATCTGTCGAATTAATATAAAAACTTCAAACTGTCCTTTTAAAGAAAAATATCCTCTCCTCTTACTCTTACCAAATTGGAAGTGATCTTTTCAAAGTAATTTTTTCACACATCAAATTGTCAACTATGAAAACTTTACATTTCTGATATTAATTAATGTTCCTTTTCTTTATATGCAACAAACTAAGTAATAGGCAAAACCCCACAAGAATTGGACAGTCAACAGCTAAAAGAAATGTCTGTGGACACATGAGTCCAAATATGACATTTTTGTCTCTTACAGTTTAATAGTTTTGGGTTGTTTTGAAACAGGAACGGTTGGAGACTTACATACCAACATAACTCCCATTCCATACTTGCCATTGTCAAGCAGTTCCTTCCGGACTGTGGCTAATCGGAACCAACTTCACCATACAACAAGACAACGACCCAAAGCATACATGTAAACCCTGTAAGCATTATTTACAGAGCAAACAGTCGGCTGGAGATTTATCTTTTATGGAATTTCCTTCCCAGTCATTGCACCTAAATCATAATGAACTGCTTTGGGATTAACTGCATCACATGGTCAGAACGAAATCTCCAACTAGTGCAGGACACCTTTGTCAAGTTTTGAACTGTGTAAAGCTGTTATTCATGCTAAGGGACGATTTTTTTATGAAATAAAATTTAAGATCTGTAAAAATCTTCCTACTGCTCAATGACATAGTATGTTACATGTAAACAACAGGTTTCCAAACTTTTGACAGGCCCTGTATAAACATTTTTTACACACACACACACACACACACACACACACACACACACACACACACACACACACACACACACACACACACACACACACACACACACACACAGGTTGCAGTGTATAAGTGCAGGTTGTCATATAACCAAGAAACCTCAAACTGCATACTACTCTTCCCCGAAGACAGAAACCGTAACACACTAAACACTGAAGACTCATGATATTTAAATAATATGCACCATGCGTCTCCTTACAGAGTGCTTTGGAACATTTTATTTGTTAAATAACAGCATTTAAATAAATCTGACTCTTTCATACCAGCTAGTTAGTTACTATATTAATAGTAGTTACTATAACAAAATGCCTTGCATTCATTGGTGCTTTGCATTCTTTACCTTCTTTAGCAGCAGTTATTTTATTATCTCGCAATATGTTTCAGTTATATTCCAAAATCCTATTTTGTTACCCTCCTCCAGATAATACAACTTGTGTCTTGAAGGATGTTATTAAATCCTTGGAGAATCAACACCAGAACCAGAAATATCCTCAGAGAAAAAGCAAAGCAAAACAATATACGGACAAACAGACCGAGGCAGCAAGGAGAGATTAATTCATAAATTTGCTATAATTAATGAAATAACTGCAATTAAATTTCGAACACGGACAAACAAATGGTTCAAGATGTAATAGGACAATTATGCATCATAATTATGTTCTCAAAAAGCATCCGGAAAGCAGAAGAAAGCAAATTAATAGCCGGTTTGGATAATAGGATTATCAAGTTGTTGGAGCTTAGCTAGAGATACTGTAATACAAATAGGTTTAGAAACAGAACAGATTCAGGAGGTAGTTTAAAACCAGTAACTGGTAAAGAAAGAAAAATAAGCTATTTGATTTAAATATCATCCTGGTTGCCGTGATGTTGACTGTGGAAAAGATCAGTTTTAATTTATACCATCCGAATAAGGGCATTATATCACACAAGGTCAACTATATTCAACCAGAAGATGCTTACTGTGAGTCTGCTTAGAAACACAGGAAATCCACTGTGGAAGCAGGTAAGATTTCCTTCAGCAAACATCTCTGCTCAAGATATACATATCGATCAAGAGCAGGAACTAAAGCAGCTGCATGTTTAAAACTTCAGAGGCTTCTCAAAAGCCAAAAAGTAATAATTCTGTGTTAACACGCAGAGGGAGGAGTTATATAGTTTGATGGCAACAAGCAGAAATGATCTCACCACAGAGTGCCACAGGAGATCATTTCTCTCTGTGGCCAAGAAACTACATAACTCATCCCTTTGAGTGTTAAAGATCTGGTCCATGATACAGTATAGATATATATATGATTTTTGTTATATATTTAGTTATATATTTTTATGCTACACTTATGCAAGATTAATATCTTGGGCAATTTAGGTTGAATAATTAAACATGTGCAATAACTTTTATAACTGTATCATTGTAGTCTGACTTTCTTTCTGCCAAATTGTTTTACTGCTGCTACAGATTTCATACAGTATATTTCAATAAGATTGGAAATTTATTAATTGTATACTTAATAAATAAATATCTATCTTGCAACCTATTCCATCCATAATAGCTGTTAGTCTGGTGTCACAAGGGGGCAGTATTAGCTGAGGTTTAACTTCCCAGACTCGTTCATAGTAAAGATAAATTTTTTTGCATTATTTCATGAAAACTGCAACCAGTATTGTTGTGTTGCTCAGTAGTTCCTGTAGAATGTGAGTAAGCTTGTTGTAACAGGTGGATTATTTGCACAGAAAGTAAAGTCAACATTCATGAGAATAAATTATTAAATACGAACGGGCTGCTACAGTGCATGTTCACTGCTGCTGATGCTCTTGAGCAGACAGAATACGTACATGAAAAGTGAGGCAACTGGACTGTCTGACAGATTATTGCAGCAAGTTATTATTATTGCACTGAGCAGCCACAAACACACTTCTTTCCTATTAGCATTGCACTGTTCTTATATGATAAACACCCAAACAGGAACACACGTCATGATAGAAGCAGTCCCACCGGCACCCCAGATAAGTCTCAATCTTTGTGGGCTATTTATTTCAAGGTAAGCATCTAAGCTGTTCATTGTCTTAAAAAAGAAACAATCTGTGACATCAGTGGCCCAAACCGCCACCACTACCAATTTGCAGTACACATGGGCTGCTAGTTTGCAGTGACGGCCTAATTAGGGTTTTTAAACCCAGTTAATTTACTAGAAAACAATTCACACTTTATCCGAATGTAAGGAAAAACAGGAATAGCTTAGAATATCTACATGTATAATATATTTTCTAAAGCAAAATAATATTCTTACTATATATGACAATGATCCAATCTGAGCAGTTAACGCTGTTAAACAGATAAGGGCCTTTCTCAGGGGCCCAGCAGTGGCAGCTTGGATAAACACATACATAAACATTATTATTATTATTATTATTATTATTATTATTATTATTATTATTATCATCATCATCATCATCATCATTATCATCATCATCACAATTAAATTGAAAAATAGTTATATTGCCAAGTGTGCCACTCACACACAAGAAATAAGTTTCTATACAATATTTAAAAGAAAATAATAATAAGAATTTATATTGATAAAACATATATATCTATATATCTATATATCTATATATCTATATATCTATCTATCTATCTATCTATATATATATATATATATATATATATATATATATATATATATATATATATATATATATATATATATATATATATATATAAACTAAATATATATTTAAAAGAAAATGTGTATATATATATATATATATATATATATATATATATATATATATATATATATATATATATATATATATATATATATATATATAGTTTGTCTTGTCTTATTTAGTTCTGAGTAATGTACCAAGACCCAAACTGGATATGGTTGAAAGGACAAATAAATTCACTTGCCCTCTGATATAGACTAATGAAGTGATTACAAGAAAACAAGTAAACAAGCAAAAACACAAACAAACAAACCGCAAATAAAAATCTAGACGTGAGCCCTTTTTTTGCCCCTCAGCATTCATTTTTCCTGTGTGTATACGCTAACCAGACATAACTGTATCTCCACAGAGCAGGCATAACATTATGACCACCTGCCTTATATTGTGCTGGTCCCCCTTCTGCTGCTAAAACAGTCCTGATCCATTGAGCAGTAACATCATTAACTTCTTCAGCAATTTAAGCTTCAGGAGCTCATCTGTTGGATCGGACCACACGGACCAGCCTTCGCTCCTCACATGCATCCTGTGACCCTGTGTCTGGTTCACCACTGTTTCTTCCTTGGAGCATTTTTGATAGATGCTGACCACTGCAGTTTTGTCCAGTCGTCTAGACATCACAATTTGGTCCTGGTCAAACTCGCTCAAATCCTTACACTCTCCCATTTTTCCTGTTTCTAACACATCAACATTGAGGACAAAATGTTCACTTGCTGCCTAATAAATCCCACACATTAACAGGTGCCATGATGACATTATCAGTGTTATTCACTTCATGAATAGTCATGATGTGATAATGTTTGGTGTACATGGTACTAGGCTACGGACCGGTACCATGGATCATTTGGTATCAGGCCTCACAGGAAAAATAAAAACTTTTTTATTTCTATTTTATTTGCATTTTATTGGCTTTTTGTAGTTTAAAAAAAATCCTGCTTTTCAGGTGCATTTTTTAATGCATTAAAAAATTAAGGTCCCACTAATCCTGCTTTATGGTGAGCTACATTTTTATTACATGTTATTCAGTTCATGGTAAAATTATGGTATTTGTGTAGTAGGAAAAATTGTCGCGTAAAACTGGTACGTGACGCAAAAACAAACAAACAAACAAAAAAAAAAACCCTTGGGAGCGCCGTTCTTAATGAATAAACTCCACTTCCCACAATGCACTGGACTTCTCCACCCCCTTTCTCCTGTTCAGCCGGTGTATCTGGATACAAAGTCAGCTTGTGCCTGACAGTCCGATCCATGGACGCGGAATACACGGGTTGGATTTGACAGGTCGAGAAATACCACCGGAAGGCTTTCGGATCGAACCGGGTCAGAGTGCAGAAGAGGAAACCAAACTGGGTTCGGTGCAGGAATGCAGAATGAAGCGTCATAATGTCACACCCCAGGCTGCTGTACTGATGATGGACTGTAAAGGCAACCAAGCAACATCAAACAGGGATATGATGGAAAAGAAAACAGGATTTTGACCCGTGGACAGTGGATTACAAATATAAAAAAAAGCAAAACAAAAAAACGGGAGGTCGATTTAATATTATTATTATTATTATTATTATTATTATTATTATTATTATTATTATTATTATTATTATTATTATTATTATTATAAGATGGTGGCAAGATGTGTTTGTTCGCCGCTTCTGTATCAGCATCAGATCAGATTTCATCATCCTCGACCCAGGAATCCGAAGCGCAATAATTTTACATTCGAGCGATATTAATAGCCCAAGTGTCTGCTTCTCTATAAGCGGGATATTTCTCCTTAGAAACGCCTGCATGGTGACAACAAGGACAGCAATGCCACGGAGAAAAAGAGGACACGCTCTATGCAGGCATCTATGCAATTCATATGCAAGATAAACAAGGTGGAGTTGGAATCTGGAGGGTCGGGAAAAAAAATTCATGATGCTCTACCTGCCTTGAAGCAACACATTTCCATAGATCGGACAGGTAAATAATTAAATGTGGATATCCAAACAAAATCCTTTAAAATGCTGCCCACTAGAATGACTTTTTTCAAACTAATATGATGGAAGAAGAAGGCGCTGAATCCGATCTGAAATAGTCGTAGTAAGATTAGACATAAAATCGGATACCTCGGTTGCTCGGGGCAGGTGTGTACGAACAGAATGAAGGACAGGAATGCAGGTCTTATCATGTCAGCCTACAGACGTATATGATGATGAAAAGGATGCGAGAGATGCAGGCCCTGTGATGATGCTCCACTGTTTTTTTATTTATCCTAGGTGCTGAACGAAGCACCCGATCTGCTAGATGATCATTTTAAAATTTTACTAGCCGTTTCTTAGACTCAAAACAAATGACTATTAATAGTTGACTGTTCCCAGACACCTGTTTTAATGTGCCTTAATAGATGCTAGTGGAAGGAGAAGATAATTCTGCTAAAAAGATTTTCACTATTTAAGAGTGGTGCTTTGGCACTTCAGCTGACTTAACACATTCCTCCAGTTCCTAACTGGCCAGAACTGGTTGATGTGTTCTGCATGGATTTTATGCATGAGTTGACCAAGGTTCTCCCCCAGCTGTTGAAACCGCACCGCTGAAGCAGCTTGTTTGGAAATGGACCCAAATTCGACACTAAGCGGTATGGGTAGTGGAGGAAATGGCACCCCACTACCCTGCACTGAATGTGGAGATTCTTGTGGAGCACCACCCCCTTCCACCGTGCTCCCAAATGCGAATCAGACTCCCTGCCTAACTAATACGGAGAACGGCAGCAGCTGGAACTCCTCCACCCTCTCTTCTTCGGTCAGCTCCCCTGATTCTCACATCCACCAGCATCACGGAGCCTCCAACCCTTACTGGACGGCCGTGTTTGACTATGAAGCGGCCACAGAGGAGGAGTTGACCCTAAAACGTGGGGATTTGCTAGAAGTGCTTTCCAAGGATTCAAAGGTTTCTGGAGATGAGGGCTGGTGGACTGGTAAGATCCAAGACAAGGTGGGGATCTTTCCAAGCAACTATGTGACACGTAGTGACACCACACTTCCCACTGGAGGTTTACTGGTGGGTGGTGGGAGTCCCCTGGAGATCGACTTCTCAGAGCTGTGCTTGGACGAGGTTATAGGAGCAGGAGGTTTTGGAAAAGTGTATAAAGGCCTATGGAGGAATGATGAAGTGGCTGTTAAAGCAGCACGTCAGGACCCTGATGAGGACATCAGTGCCACAGCGGAAAGTGTAAGGCAGGAAGCACGGCTCTTCTGGATGCTCAGGCACCCCAACATCATTGCACTCAAGGGTGTCTGTTTAAAAGAGCCAAACCTTTGCCTAGTAATGGAATATGCTCGTGGTGGGGCACTAAACCGGGCACTTGCAGGGAAGAAGGTTCCTCCCCGGGTCCTGGTTAATTGGGCAGTGCAGATTGCTACTGGCATGGACTACCTGCACAACCAGACCTTCGTGCCCGTAATCCACAGAGATCTGAAGTCCAGTAACAGTAAGTACAGTTTTACAGATTCAGAGCACCAAGGCACTAAAATGATCCGATCTTAATCGCTACAGGGCACTATTGAGAGGTCACTCATAAATACATTGTTGCATGATAAATTCCTTTCTTATTGACTCATACAGTGAAATTTAACCTATTTCCTGCTTTGTCATAGTTGCAGGTGTGTTGATTCATTTGTATGGGCTACATGCCCTTTGAAATCTCCAGCGGGACAACTTATTTCTGGATATTGCACTTTAAAAATGCACCAGTCCAAGGAAAAGTGAATCATTACAAATGTTGAAGGGAAGATTGCCTTTTATGATGCAATGCTCTAAGCAAGTGAACACTTTGAGTTAATGCTTTCCTAATAAACTGAGTTACATCTCTAAAATTGAAACATGAGTTCCAGGTATCGCATGTATACTTATGTTGAGCTAGCAACCTAATCACAACAAATTGAGCTAACTATCGATTTAACAGGAACCTTGCACGGTATCACATTCTCAATTCACGTTTTGGGCTAAATAGGGTTAGTGTTAGGAACAATCGTTTTCTTCAATTTTAAGTGCTAAGATAACTAGCTAGCTGGGAAACTTTTTAGCTGACTTTTAGTTAGCTGTGAGTTTGTGTTTTCATTAGCTAGCTAAAATATGAAATGCTATTATGAAATATTGTTTGTTTATATTTGTGTTCATTTTCCTCAATCATAGTCGTAGCTCTGTCCACCATAAATAATAGACTTAGGGGAATTGAATTCAATTATGGGATTGCTTTAACTTAGTGCCCTCAAATAGATCCTGGTGACCTCCCAAACTGGCCAGCTTCTATTATTCTAAAGCACCCATAATATACAGAGAGGATAAGTAAGAGAAGTCAAATGTGCACAGTGATAAGTCAAGTGGGTGTGTCAGTATGCTAATTTTCTTTATTAATATCAAGAAAATATAGTATATCATTATATGCAGTATCCCACATTGTGAATTATATATGTAATACAAGCTTACAGATATTATATAGAGGCAGACTATTTTGGATTTTTCTTTAGAATGCTTGTGTTATGTTGACGAAGCATCTGGTAAAGACTAGAAGGTGTATTTTACTTTCATGCGGCCTTGTGTTTTTGGTCAGATATGAATCTTTTTGAAACAAATTGAGCACGTTCATGAATATTAATCTGTTGTGGGAACCAAAATTTTTGGGTCATGGCACCATAGAAAATATATATTTTGGGACGTTTAGAGATTGGTATGTGCTTTTTTTGAACATCCCATTCCACATTGAGTCCCCATTTACTTAGGGTTTCTGCAGGTCTTAAATAGTTTAAACAGGTCTTAGTTTTCCTGATGTCCATTTAACACTGTATCTATTGCTCATTGAAATGCTCCTGCAGCACTTTAGAATGTTTTTGTTGTTGTTGTTTTCTTGATGTCCTTTATTTCACTAGTCCAAATATAATTTGCTGTATTACCAATCAGTTTTCTGTTATTATCTCTCTATTGGATCATACCACAGATGTAAAACAGATTTTATTTTTCAGTTATGGGGAAGTGCAAGTTTAGTGATATTTGGCTTGGAAAAAATTTATTTAGGGTTTGGCTAAGGCCAGTTGCTAACAATGTATTTGTGTATGCTTTTGATGTTGTGATATAGGCATACATTTTACTCTAAATGGTCTTAAAAAAGTCTTAAAAGTCTTATATTTGATGTCATGAAACCTGCAGAAACCCTGTTTGCTGTTCTAATAACCACCACTGTTAGATTTTGGAGTGGGCTTGTGGAGATTTGTGCTCATTCAGCCACAAGGGTGTTAAAGTCAAATACTGATGTAGGTTGAGGAGGCCTGGGGTGCAGTCAGCATTCCAAATCTTCCCAAAGGTGTTCAGAGCTCTACACCATGTACACCATATCTTCATTGAGCTGGCCTTTGCACAGAGACATGGTCCTTCAGGAACTGGTTTGGGTCTACTAGTGAAGGGGAAATGAAATGCTACAGTTAATTGCTAATGCTAACAGTTTGGAGAAGAAGCACATATGGATGGAAAGTCAGTGTCTCAATACATTTGTCCATATAATGTATTTATAATAATGTAGAACCAGCTACATTTGTGTCAGTGGGATTTAAAAACAGTCCCATGCCCTTTATTATGGGCTTGAATGATGTAGCTGAGGTTGAGAAACTGTCAAAAAAAGAGCTCACAGACTGTGCTGACAGTGTTGGCATTTTTCATCTGCATATATCAGGAGGACTAAGCAGATACAGAGATAAAGATACTAGTGACATCGATGCACTAAGCAAACAGAATGTTTTGATGCATCAGGGATATTTTCTTTGCCTTCTCCTACTTCCTGCTGTCTTCTTGTTCTGCTGTGGGCTATTTTTTGTCCATTGTGCTACTTGATGTTTAAAAAACATACTTGTAGATGTTGGTGTGTTCACACACACACACCCGCACACACACACACACACACACACACACACACACACACACACACACACACACAACACGCTCAAACATATACATATGCGTGTATTTTGTTAAAGGGAAACATAGGGTATGGTTTTACAGTTGGAGCTCTCAAACCATGGCTTGCTGTTTTAAAGCCAAAAAGCTTAACAAGCCCAGTAATCCTCATCACCTTCAACAGGGGTGCTCGGGGACGAATAAGATGCTCGTTTACATTGCCCCTGTTTGTATGAGTTGGTGGTGGTGGTAGTGGTGGTGGTGGGGTGTTAGACATTAGCCTGAGAGTATAGAATTACTTCGGCTCATTATCCAGGTGCTTAGAGCTCAGATATCCTCTTCAAACTTCAGCCGCAGTTGGCAAAGCCACCGAGGTGATGCAGGATGAACCCAAGCCCCGCAGCCTCTTCCCAGCAAACCCGGCAAATGTTACACAGTAAACAACCCCCCTCTGCTTAAACCCTTCTCAAGAGTAGGAATGTAGTAGTTGTGTTGCTTCTTTAAATCAAGCTTCACCGCGTGCGATTGTGTGAAAATGTAAGAATGTAAATATAATCGTGGGTCGTTCATCAGCGTCACCTGTCACCTCTGCAAACAATGAGCCATGCAGGCCGCAACACTCCGCTTATGATAATATGCCAATTTGATACAATGCCCATAATGACTCAGCTGCTCCTTATTATTCACGGTGCACCCCAAGGCAAAGGCGGTCGAATGAAAACGAGAGTTTGTAAATGTTGCCTGTGGTGGCAAATTTTTACACACTTTAAAACCTGCTCGGTGGAACTAGGATAATCTGATCATCGTGGCCTCCTTTTGCGTGATGTCACTAGGCCTTTTGTGATCTGATAGGCTGTGCCACGCTGGTCACTCCATGTCACATCCTGGGGTAAACTCACGCCACACTTCAGTCACCTACCCCCAAAAACAAAAGCGTCCACTTCGATCAGATCAATTCAAGGGGTGACTCAGCGCCGGGTAATGCTACACTACCTGATCACGTTCCACGATACACTCCTGAGGCAGACGGTTACCAGAATCCAGTAGGAGTGACAGCCAGTGGCCAGTGCACGTGACCTGTACACTGTTGTCAGACACATGCTTATGTCAACAGGAGTGCAGAATTCAGTCTAAACCCTGTTCTTCTATTCAGATCAGAGTTTACCATTTTGAACATTGTTTAACTATTAAAACAATCTTGACAGTTTACTTGCACTGTACTTAAATTCACCTGTTGTTTTGGATTCATGTCTTAATCTAGAGAACATTATCTTGTCATGTCATGTCAAGAAAGCAATATTTATATTCTGTTAAAAATCTAAAATCCCCAAATATAAATCAGATAGTTTCTAGTGTAAATAAAACATGACACCAAAGTCTTTTTTTTATAATAATTCATAACTTAATCACAATATGAAATCACATTAAATAATAATTACTGTAATATAAGTGTTTAAAAGAAATCACTGGGGAGAAACAGGAAAGGAAAATGTTTTTATTTGCCTGTTACTTTCTATTAGTCTTATTTTGACTACTATATGTTCACAAGACCACGGAGACCCTAAAACATAGAAAGATGTTGTATGACTATTTTCAAGAAATTGTAAATATTATTTTGCTATTAAAATCAGATTGATTTAAAAAAATAAAAAAGATGCTATTTATGCAGTTCGATTTAAAAAACATATGCTATCATGGTGTTGCTATGAAACAAAAGGTTACATGGTTTAAATTGAGTTGAGTGCTTTCTTTGTTTCCAATATTTGATTCAGATAAGGGATTTCGAAGTAAGAAAAAATTGTTTAAACGTTACTGTTTACAGGTTTGAGTGTTTCAATTGTCATTTTAAAGAAAATGCAGAACATTTGCACATTTGGTATCAATTATATTAAATAGTTCTGGAGCTTAATTGTTATTATAAGGGTATCTCTAATAATTGTGATTTTAAATGGATGTTATATTTTTTCCAAAAAACAAAAACAGAACAATCATTGAGTTGCAGTTCTGGTTTTTTTTTTTATGAAATCAGTTTTAGGAGAAGGGTAAAGTAATAAAAAGAACAGCCTTACAGCCTTCTTGAGCAGAAAAGCAATAAAAAAAAAATAGTGTGCCAATCCATCAGAGGGATGGGCAGTACATGTGCCAAGACAGCAAAAAAGCACAGTGGGTTCTACTTCTCGTTTCTGTAATATAAGAACAGAAATTAATGGCTACAGTGTACATTTATTTATTGAACCTGGGTAGCTGACGATGAGAAAAAGACCAGGTGATTGTTTCCTAATCTTTAACTGTCCAGTTTATGAGATCCTGTTCTCAGTGTGGCCTGAGGTTCCTGTTCTTAACTGATAGGTGTGGAAATCGATGTGCTCGAGGTCAGGGTTATGTGTTGTGCATTCTGAGATGCTTTTCTGCTCACCACAGTTGTAAAGAGTAGTTCTGTCAGGTAAAACCAGTCTGGCTATTCTCTTCTGAATTCTATCATCAGCTGGGCTTTTTTCTCCTAGCCTCAGTGTTAAAGCAATATTTTCTTGCAAGCAAATAACATTATTTTGACATGATCAAAGGTCAGATGTCTAACCGCAATTTTAAATCCAAACAATTTGTCATCATTTTCAGGTCTATAAATCATTAAACCTTGTATATCACAATTATTTATGACTTGGAAGTCCACCAGTGCTTCCAAGTGTCCTTAACTGTCACTAAACCTAAAGGTGTGTTCCAGCAGGGACAGCTGGATTGGTATGACTGGAGGTGTTAGGATTCCAGTTTAATAAGCTTGGTCTGAACCACAAGCACGCATGCCTCAGGTACAGATTTAGCAGGTACATAGCAATATGAGAGGGACAGAGCAGACAAGAGAGCAAGCGAACGAGTGAAGTATACATCCTGAGGCTGGCAATAGCAGCAGAGCAACAATGCCAGCTTTATCGCACGTCTAAGACAGAACTGGGCTCATAATGACAGCAGTCGCTCCACCAGCTGGGGGAAGGGGAGGAGAGATTGACCGATAGATGAAGAGAATGTGAGCTACATGGAGTGGACCTAGTACCAATAGGAGACCAAACAGATCAAGGGATGTGTGTAAACTGTGCTTCAGGGTCAGTGATTTACAAAGGCAATGCGGTCACTGGGCTAGAAGTGACCATGGGGTGTGTCTATACACAAAGTGACACTGTATTCAAATATACAAATAATGAATATTTATGTTGATAAAATTAAATTAAATGATAGAAAAATGACATGGCTAAGAGCTAAGAACCATCCACTTAACATGTCCATTTAAAGTATTGCACTGATGCTAAATACTTAGAAGAACATACTTACATAATATAGCATATATATGTGACCTTAATATGAATATGCAGCTCTGTGCTGCAAAATAAATAGCTGTCTATTGACATTAGGCAAACATATTTACCAAAGAATGCAGATATGTATGAAGAAAATGACCAGGGGTGCCGTGTATTTCATTAAAGAAACCTTGTTTGAGATGTTGTGAGACAAGTGCAGTTACTGTATCCTACGGGAGTCTTAAAAGGCCTTGCATTATAATATTTTTTTCTTGTGATCATGTGTTATGCTAAATGCACAGAAAAATTAAGTACTGATCACAAACAAACAATGTTTGTTTTGTCGTGATCACAAGAAAACGAAGTGGCGATAAAGAGAAAACAGGTTTTGTTATGGGAAAATGAGAAAGCAAGAAAGAAAAAACTATTATGCATGGCCACTTAGGATTTTTGTAGTTTCCTTTACATGTATCAGTCAGATTATATAATCAGTACTTAGTTATGCTCTTTTACTATGATCTTTCAATTATCTCTGCATTACTCTGCTTACTCTTTTTTACACAACGAATTATGAAATTCTGAAAAAATAGGGCGAGTCTGTCATTATACTGTAAGGAACAATGTCACAGCTGTGGGCAGGATTAATTTTTATTTTAATATTCTAAACAAGTAATACACTTTATAGTAATAGGTTAATAGGATTGAAAATAATTTAAAGAAATGTATACAAAAAGGTTGCTAAAAAATGAATGCAAGTCTATAGGATGTGCAGATTTCTGTTAGTATGTGTTTTTGAAGATTTAGTAGCTAACACTCTTTAGTGTGCTAATATTTATCTTTGTACTGTATATATATATATATATATATATATATATATATATATATATATATATATATATATATATAATATTTTAATATCATCCTATTTGAAATGTAAAGAGTATTCTGATGCTGTATAATTGGCTTATGGACTGACTTTGGTCAGATTACACTAGTGGTGCACTTACAGCTAGGCTTTATTATGTTCCTATCCCTTTTTAGTAAATACATTACACTCGGTAGCCACATTTTAAATGCTTCTGTGCTGTTTTATTGTCACACAAGTCAAACAAGCTCATATATAATTTCATAGAAAGTTTTTTTTGTTACTTTACCACATTATTGTGTGAAAAATTGTCCATGCTCATAGAAAATGCATAGGCACACTTTCTTGTATGCTAGTAAGCGTTTTGTGTGTTACGTGCCGTATGCTAGTGTGGATTATGTATTAAATGCTAGTGTGGGTTACGTGTTGCATTCTAGTGTGGGTTATGTGTTGTATTTTAGTGTGGATTATGTGTTGTATTCTAGTGGGGGTTACGTGTTGTATTCCAGTGTGGGTTACGTGTTGTATGGTTACATGTTGTATGCTAGTGTGGTTTATCCGTTGTATGTTAGTGCGGGTTACATATTGTATTCTAGTTTGGCTTAAGTGCTGTATGCTAGTGTGGGTTACGTGTTGCATTCTAGTGTGTGTTATATGTTGAACGCTAGAGTGGGTTATCTGTTGTATGCTAGTGTGGGTTACGTGTTGCATTCTAGTGTGTGTTATATGTTGAACGCTAGCGTGGGTTATCTGTTGTATGCTAGTGTGGGTTATCTGTTGTATGCTAGTGTGGGTTATCTGTTGTATGCTAGTGTGGGTTATCTGTTGTATGCTAGTGTGGGTTATGTGTTGTATTCTAGTGTGGGTTATGTTTTGTGTGATAGTGTGGGTAATGTGTTGTGTGCTAGTGTGGGTTACTTGTTGTATGTTAGTGTGGGTGATGTATTGTATTCTAGTGTGGGTTACGTGTTGTATGTTAGTGTGGATGATGTGTTGTATTCTAGTGTGGGTTACGTGTTGTATGCTAGTGTGGGTTATGTGTTGTATTCTAGTGTGGGTTACATGTTGTATAATAGTGTGGGTAATGTGTTGTATGCTATTGTGGGTTGTGTGTTGTATTCTAGTGTGGGTTACATGTTGTATGCTAGTGTGGGTAATGTGTTGTATGCTATTGTAGGTTGTGTGTTGTATGCTAGTGTGGGTTACATGTTGTATGATAGTGTGGGTAATGTGTTGTATGCTATTGTGGGTTGTGTGTTGTATGCTAGTGTGGGTTATGTGCTGTTTGTTTTGGTGTCGGGTATGGGGTATATGTTGTATTGTGGGAATTAATGTAGGTGTGGCCAAAATTTGGAAACATTGTCCCAGTTGCTTCATACCTGCTTGTGCTCATTTGAAAGTATAAACCTGCGATTCTAGTTCCCATGCACAACTTTAGTCTCCATCACACACCCTGAAAACCTATCTAGCAAGCTATCCTAGTGTTCCTCCTATTCAGATCTGTTTTAGACAACATTTGTCATGCTTATTCCAAATAAAATATTCGTATTTAGTTATATTTCTACTTTGCTCATACCTTTTATAATATAGACAGAGTCTTACGTCAAAAAGAAATAAAATTGTGTGGATAATTTTATAGGTTGCCAGACTCTTTTGCACACTTATAACCATTATAATGCCACTCACGTTGATGAAGTGTGTCCTTGGCAATGACACTTTTACCTTAATGCTTACAACCTGCTTTTTATTGCTTACACAGTGCTGAGAATTCGTCTCAATTGCTTGTCGTCTAAGTGCACTATTAATAAGTAACTAAATGCAATCGTTTCTCGGTGTGAGATTATTCAAAGCCAGTGATGAGGTTTCTTTTTAGACAGAGCTGGTTGTAAAAAGGCCAGATGATTGTTTGCAATGTAGCTAAAATCAGTGACTCACCATCAGCTCTCACTGATGCGTGCACTGACGCTCTGATAAACCAAAGTTGTTTCGAGGTTTTTGGTTTCGCCGACCCTGTGGGAATGAGGACATGTGGGTCAGCAGGTGCTACTGCTGCTTTCCACAGTAACACAGGACACAAGATCTATTTACTCTTTATTATTTGTGTGTAAATACAAATATAGGACTGGGCGGAAATAAAGGACGAGAATGACTCTTTTATCTTAAATGAACACAGCCAGACTGAAATACTCCCACACACGTATGTTTGAGCTTGTGCATGTACATGACAACATCTTAAAGATTCACATGATAATAACGCTCAGAAATCTTAACCTATCATGATAAGATTCCCGAAATAGGATTGTCTTCATGATGGTTATCACCATATATTTGCCATTTGAAAACAATATTAGACCTTTAATTATTCGTAAGAACTTATTGTAGGTCTTCTGGGTGTGTTTATTCATTCATAGGTCACATGGCAATAATGTTTCCATAGGTTATTTATGTGCTAGCTACTCAACAACTTAGTAGTTGTGCAAAAAAATATTGCATATTGAGCTGAAATGCTTCAGATCTGATGTTCACACCAAACATCAGAATGAAGAAGAAATTGCATCCCTGTGACTTTAAATGTGACAGAGTTTTTGGTACCAGTTGTTGGTTTGAGTATTTTAGAAACGACAGCTCTCCAGGGATTTTTACACAGAACAGTCTCTAGAGTTTGCACTGAATGGTGTGGAAAAGAAAACAGTTCTGTGGGTGGAAATGCCATGTTGATAAGTTGAGGTCAGTGGAAAATGGCAACCAGATTGGTTTGAGATACTAAAACCATAAAAAACCACTAAAGCATATTAGCATTTTTGGTCCTGATAAAAAAAAAGGATAATCTTTAACTGGTATATATATATATATATATATATATATATATATATATATATATATATATATATATATATATATATATATATATATATATATATATATATATATGTGTTTATTAGTAAAACCAAACTGTACATAGAGCATGAAAACTCTAAAATGTATTTTAAATGTTTTATACTCACACACACACACACACACACACACACACAAATATATATATATATATATATATATATATATATATATATATATATATATATATATATATATATATATATATATATATACATATATATATATATAAAGAGTATATATATATATATATATATACAGTGAGGAAAATAAGTATTTGAACACCCTGCTATTTTGCAAGTTCTCCCACTTAGAAATCATGGAGGGGTCTGAAATTGTCATAGTAGGTGCATGTCCACTGTGAGAGACATAATCAAAAAAAAAAATAATCCAGAAATCACAATATATGATTTTTAAACTATTTATTTGTATTATACAGCTGCAAATAAGTATTTGAACACCTGAGAAAGTCAATGTTAATATTTGGTACAGTAGCCTTTGTTTGCAATTACAGAGGTCAAACGTTTCCTGTAGTTTTTTACCGGGTTTGCACACACTGCAGGAGGGATTTTGGCCCACTCCTCAACACAGATCTTTTCTAGATCATTCAGGTTTCTGGCCTGTCGCTGAGAAACACGGAGTTTGAGCTCCCTCCAAGGATTCTCTATTGGGTTTAGGTCTGGAGACTGGCTAGGCCACGCCAGAACCTTGATATGCTTCTTACAGAGCCACTCCTTGGTTATCCTGGCTGTGTGCTTCGGGTCATTGTCATGTTGGAAGACCCAGCCTCGACCCATCTTCAATGCTCTAACTGAGGGAAGGAGGTTGTTCCCCAAAATCTCGCAATACATGGCCCCGGTCATCCTCTCCTTAATACAGTGCAGTCGCCCTGTCCCATGTGCAGAAAAACACCCCCAAAGCATGATGCTACCACCCCCATGCTTCATAGTAGGGATGGTGTTCTTGGGATGGTACTCATCATTCTTCTTCCTCCGAACACGTTTAGTGGAATTATGACCCAAAAGTTCTATTTTGGTCTCGTCTGACCACATGACTTTCTCCCATGACTCCTCTGGATCATCCAAATGGTCATTGGCAAACTTAAGACGTGCCTGGACATGTGCTGGTTTAAGCAGGGGAACCTTCCGTGCCATGCATGATTTCAAACCATGACGTCTTAGTGTATTACCAACAGTAACCTTGGAAACGGTGGTCCCAGCTCTTTTCAGGTCATTGACCAGCTCCTCCCGTGTAGTTCTGGGCTGATTTCTCACCTTCCTTAGGATCATTGAGACCCCACGAGGTGAGATCTTGCATGGAGCCCTAGTCCGAGGGAGATAAACAGTCATGTTTAGCTTCTTCCATTTTCTAATGATTGCTCAGTGGACCTTTTTTCACCAATCTGCTTGGCAATTACCCCGTAGCCCTTTCCAGTCTTGTGGAGGTGTACAATTTTGTCTCTAGTGTCTTTGGACAGCTCTTTGGTCTTGGCCATGTTGGTAGTTGGATTCTTACTCATTGTATGGGGTGGACAGGTGTCTTTATGCAGCTAACGACCTTAAACAGGTGCATCTAATTTAGGATAATAAATGTAGTGGAGGTGGACATTTTTGAGGGTCAGAATTCTAGCTGATAGACAGGTGTTCAAATACTTATTTGCAGCTGTATCATACAAATAAATAGTTTAAAAATCATATATTGTGATTTCTGGATTTTTTTTTTAGATTATGTCTCTCACAGTGGACATGCACCTACGATGACAATTTCAGACCCCTCCATGATTTCTAAGTGGGAGAACTTGCAAAATAGCAGGGTGTTCAAATACTTATTTTCCTCACTGTATATATATATATATATATATATATATATATATATATATATATATATATATATATATATAAAAACACACACACACACACACACACACACAGTATCTAACGCTTGTGTCTACCAGTTATTACAGTGACCACCACACAGATCAATAAAGCAATAAGTCATTTGGCCAGAAGCAGCAGCTAGTGAACCATGTTTGACACCAAGATGACCGTGAAAAACGACACCACTTGCTTCCTATTTCATCCGTAATACAAGGTAGAATTTAACAAAGGTGTGCAACAGAGCCGATTGGATTTTACCACAGCATAAAGTCTAAGTGTTTATTAAAGAGTAACCAAAGCAGGCTTGCTGGAGTCCAAGGTTTGAGCTCAAGCTCACATGATGACTGAGAGAGAAACATTGGTAACACATTGTAAACAGAGACCTTATCCACACCCTCACAGCACACACACACACACACACACACACACACACACACACACACACACACACACACACACACACACACACACACTGTCCTTAACCTACTTCATGTCACCAAAAACTCATACATCATCTTTAATATACACGTACATTCTGTGGTGCTCAACTAATTATAGTGACAATCACAGGACAAACACAAAGGCCAGTCATTAACTCCTTAACACAAAAATGCATACACACACATGGACAAAGACAGTGATACAAACACAAAAAAGTCACCACAGCTTTACACACACACACACACACACACACACACACACACACACACACACACACACACACACACTCTCACACACACACACACACTCACACACACATACACACCAGCGAGTCAGCATGGCACAGCACTGTCGATCCCGGGTGAGTGATCCTGAGAAGAATGGCACGCGGGTAGTGAGAGGCGTATTGTTCCTAGCCAGCTGGAATCAGGACACTGCTACATCGTGTGCCCTGGCACTACAGTTTTCTGTAAATGTGCTACCACTACCAGCACACTCACACATGCACACACTCAGCCATGCTAACACTGGCCCAGTGACATGAAGGCTTGAATTTATATGAAGCATTCATTGTCCTTATAAAACAATCTCAACCCTTAAACACATACTGTGTGTGTGTGTGTGTGTGTGTGTGTGTGTGTGTGTGTGTGTGTGTGTTGTGTGTGTGTGTGTGTGTGTGTGTGTGCAAAGCTTTGGGGTTGTCAAAAGCCTATTGTCATCTCACAACTTTTACAACTACTTCTAGTTATTTAATTTAGTATACATAAATACAATATTGAAAGATGATGCTACATAAAAAAACAGAGTGCAATTGGGGAAAATCGAGTTCTGGTCACTGTGCTTCTGAGGAAATTATCAGTAAAAAGATAAACATTCTTTTTGTCTTTTATTAGCTATGAATGCACAGGTGATATTGCTAAACTGTTGTAAAGCAGTACTGACATTTCCACATATGAATGTTCAGATAGCAAATGGTGCTAAGTGTGATAATAGTGCAGTTTTAGTCATTTAGAGTGATTTGCCACTATATCTGAGAGAAATGTTTATATACTTCTGATAGTTCTCTCTCATTTCCTGTGTCGCTGTGTTTGACATTGTTTGTATGCTTGCCTACTTCATCCTTAGCTGCAGCCAGTCTTGTGTGTTTACATTGTTAAAAGCATAAACTGTACAGAGGCAGTTTTGCCTTTTCACACTTTAACTATGTTGTAATTGAACATCAAGATGTGTTTAGTGTATTAAGATTTAATGTTTGGGTTTGTTCTCAAGCTAAGTACCAGAGGTATGAACATATTTAGGTCTGTAGTGAAGTCATTCACACTAGGACACAGTATGATTTACGCTGTCTATAACATTTACATTTATGACATTTAACAGATGCCCAATGCAGTATTTTATATAAATAAATTAATCTTTTTATATTATAATATTTAAAAAATATATTTTGGTACATAAAAGTGTCCTCTATAGATTAGAGAATTATAATCGCTGTGGGCTTTTTCAATTAAAAGCAAATTTTTGTTGATGCAGTTTAAGGAATTATATAGATGAGTGATGCAGAAACAAAATCTGAATGAAGAATGAAGAAAATGCAATTGACTCTGCTACTCACTATTTGCTGCTACACTACTCACTAGTTTTACAGTCCATGTTCTATGTGTTTCATTGTTCGGATTATTGCCTTGCAATTGTCTCGCACTGTAGAGTGTTTACAGTGTCCATGTGTACTGTTATGTATTGCATCAGTGTCCTTAAGAAACCACATTATGTCCAAATGTATACAAGGCAAATAGTGTAAAGTGTATAGGAACCCATTTCACTTGACATGAATTTCCATGAATTTCTTTTGTATCTTTTTACTCATATTTGATAAACACTAACATGTCTGGGCAACAAAACAGCTATCTTTTGAGCTGTGTCAGGTCATGGGTTTACAGGATTGGGGCACATACTGACTCTGGGTAACTCTCTATTGTTATATATTTACCTTTGCTTCAGGTGACATTCTCCTTGTAGAGCAGATTTTGGACTGTTTCCTGTCTGACTCAGACACACCAGCCTTTTAGCTTTACAGGCACAGGAAACAGAAATTGGCCTGAAATAAACGTTTCACAATCTCCTACTTATCTCATGAGCAGTCGATCAGTCAGTATGCTGTTAGCATGTATAAATAGTCATTAATTTTAATGTATTTTTACACTATTTAACCTAATTTCATTCTGAATTGATGTAGATCAATTGCTCTTAAAACATTTTTGGGTATATCTGTAGTAAGTATGTAGTTTGTGTTTTAAAACGCATACAAGTCTAAGAAACGCAAGCTTGGAGTAGGGATCACTGACACAGAGGCACGGAGTGCACTCGTCTCTGTCCTCTGCCCAGGCAAATTTCCCTTCAGTTCCTGCTTGGTGGTTTGCATTCCAAATAGCTTCAACAATGTGTGTTTGGAGCATGCTAACTTCAGCAGAGTGTGCACCTGATATGTAGTCTAATGCAGCCTACGATTTACGTGTGATAACACAGTAAATATTGTACAAAATGTGACGGCAGTAATGACCATGCAAGATTAAATGTTTAACCGAATTGTACAAGAACCTTTGTGAAGTAGAGATGAAGTTGGGCAGTAGATAAAGCTTAAGTGTCAATCAGAGGTCTAGCTCCAAGGAACTGTATACACCAAGTTCTAGCCATATCCAGTACAATAAGCATGATATATAAATATTAAATATTTGTAGAACATTTATTATAGCTCATGCCAACAAACATAAAAATAAGTACCTTAATTATTATTATCTATAGCAGAGGTTTATAAACTCACAGGCTGTGACACATTTCACCAGACTGAACCAAGTGCTTGAAAAATACTAAACCAGGTACAAAACTTAGGTGAAGTTCAGCGAATTCACTTTTCCAAGCATGACCCAGCCCGGCTTCTATAGCAGATTCCCTGTTTCAGTTTATACAGTCACTTGCATATATGTAAATGTTTTAGCTGAAGGCAACTCATCAGACCACAAAGAGCTGGAGAGGGTAGAAAGGGAAGTTTTTCCAACAACAAAAGACAAACGAATAAAGATGTATGTGGTTTTTTTTTAATACGTTTAAAAGAGATTTATTTCAGCATTTTTTTTTATACTGTTTCAGATATATAGCTAACAATGGAATGTATACGCTGCTTATACTTTTCCGAGTGACGCATTTATTTTATTTGTGCATTCGATCATCTTCAGTGAATGTTTTGTCACAGGGTCATGTTGAATTTAAAGACTAGTTTGTTTATATTTTGGGAAATGGATCCAGCCAAGTTTTTTTTTAGAAAATAATACAGGCAGGTCCAAAAAATAATAACTGTGGGAGTGGGTAGGGTCATTGTTTCCAAGGTGCTAGTTCAAACTGGTATACCAAAGAACCATTCCTTTCTGTCTAATTTGTGTATATGCAGTATACAGTATAAAGTATATATATCAAGTCAAGTCAAGTTTATTTCTATACCGCTTTTCAAAACAGACATTGTCCCAAAGCAGCTTTACAGATTTAACAGTTAGGGTGAATGATGTGTGTTTACCCCTGATGAGCATCCATGGCGACTGTGGCAAAGAAACACTCCCTTAGATGTTGTGAGGAAGAAACCTTGAGAGGAACCAGACTCAAAAGGGGAACCCATCCTCATTTGGGTGACATCAAGAGTGTGATTATAAATCTTTAAACAATACAGAACACTGGATAGTGAGAACTCACATAAGCACTGGAGTGTAAGATCATAATCTCATAAAATATCTCAACATTTGTGATCATCATAGATCCAACACCAGCTTCTCCATGCCAGAGCCTTTAAACACTCAAAGAGGTCCAATGTCAAAACTCCAATTGGCACTGGTACGTCTCTAAATGGTTCGGGATGTTTGCGGGGTCGGCATCCACTGCTTTAAAGATCCACAATCTTTATAAGATGGGACATGACTGGGGCTGGAGCAACCTCAGGATGCCCCAGGATGGGTAGAGAAAGAGAAGCAGTGGAGAGGAATTAGCGTAGCTGCTGTTCATGATATTAACAGCACAAGTTAATAATGTGTATGTGATCAGATGTTCTGGAGCACAAGGTTATGATGTGATGTGTGTTATGTGTAGGCTTTGCTAAAAAGATACGTTTTTAATCTGCACTTAAACTAGGAGAGTGTGTCTGAGCCCCGAACACTGTCAGGAAGACTATTCCAGAGTTTAAGAGCTAAAGTTGGGAATGCTCTATCACCTTTAGTGGAGTTTGCTATTCTAGGAACTACTAGAAGTCCAGAGTTTTGAGACCTCAAGAGATATATAGATGAGATATATATACAGGTAGCCCCCGACTTATGAAATAGATAAGGACCGGAAAAGTGTTCGTAAGTCGATTATTAAGTCGAGAAGAGTGTAACTTACATGTCTTGGTCCCACGATGCATGCCTGCTAGGTGTTCTTCTTCTTCTCCCTCTGTTTGCAGCGTTGTCAAATCTGAATAGTGTGCGCAGATTTTAAAAGTTTTCCTGAATATATTTAGATTTTCTTCGTTTTATTTTTTTCTTGCGTTTTTTGCGTTGTTTGTATCTGCAAAATTTTGTAAATAGGGCGTCTGTAGGTCGGGACTTACTATATATTTATATATATTAATGCTATCACACCCCAAGAAAACCAGTGGTTCCCTCCAACATGGTAATAGTTTGGGGAAAGAACCACATATAGCTAGAAAAGTCAGGTTCCAATTATTTTGTCCATATAGTGTTTAGGAACATTACATTTCATTTGTTTTACCACACAAATGACACACAAAACAAACAAAAGGAAAATAAATGTACTGGAGTAAAGACATAATTACACTGATCTGCAGCAGTCTTCCCTGAAAGTCTATGCCCTGTGTTATAAAACAGGCAGACCTGGTTAATTAGCTGTAGAGCTGTCAGTGTGATAACAGGAAGTTAATTGTGAGGACAGGAAATATTTAAAGTAAAGGCAGAAAAGATAACCTGGCCTCTGTTTGTATTTGTTTGTTGTATTACATGTATGAAAAATCTAGGGGTAGTTGTTTTAAGAATAATGTCAGTAACTGTTTAAAATATAACGATTTGTATTTAAAGCCTGGAGATTTATTTAAAAATGCTTTTGGCTGAAGAATATATGTGCATAAACCCTTATGGTCAGAGTTGACAAATTGCCCTTGGAATTACATTGCACATACCATGTCTTGTTCACCATGTCTTTATCTATTCCCAGTTAAAGGAACCATTTTTAAAATATATCTTGCATACAATATATACAGAAGACTTTTACATTCATGTCCAAAATTATTGGCACTCTTGATATCCCCATATAAATATGAGGTGACACAGAAGCCAGAAACCTTTTGTCATTCATCAACATGCAGAAGAAAATACATAAATATCAAAGTTGTTGAAATCAGGGGTTGAAATCTGGGCTCTGTGCAGTATACTCAATGTTCTTCCAAATGCTTTCAATTTTGTGGAAGCAGTTTGAAGAACAGCATTTTGGTGTGATGGTCATCTGTCCATAAACATTTGGGCATATATTTTACCTTATGCCTGAAAATACCCATATCCTTAGGTTGATAAAAAACAACCAATGTATAATGACAATGTATAACTTGACCTCAGTGAAAAAAGTAAAAAAATAAAATATATATATATATATATATTTGTTATATTACTGATATTTATTATATTATATTTATAATGGTTATCCAATGTGACCTAAATGTAGATAAACAAGGTCAAAGGAGAAAAACTGAGATCATCAGCAAGATACATATGCTCTTTTTCTTTCTGCTTTTTTATAACATGCATGCTAAAATGTACCAAGCAAAATGCAATGCATGAAAGCAAAAAACACACGCATGCAGGCAAATTCAGTAGTAATGCATGCCCTATTTCCTCCCTTTCTTTGCATCCCTTTCTCTCTCTCTCTCTCTCTCTCTCTCTCTCTCTCTCTCTCTCTCTCTCTCTCTCTCTCTCTCTCTCTCTCTCTCTCTTCCTTCCTCTCTCGTGTTCTTGTTTTTCTCCTCTTTTGCTGCAGTATGAGAGAGGATTCCTCAGCAAACTGGAATAGAGGGAGGGAAAGTAAGATAGAGGGAAAATGAGGAGCGAACAGGAGGGGAGGGGGATGAGAAGGATTGTCTGCAGGGCATGGTGATGAAGGAGAGGTATAGCCTCCCAGAGACTGCTGAGGACAGGGAGGAGAACTCACACAGTCATTGGACCAAAATAAGTCCCACCCAGCTTGCTGTGTCAAGCTTACTGGCTCAGAGCCATGCTTGTTGTCTGCACTTTTCTAACATGACTTCTTTTTGGTGAAACTTTGCTTTTATGTCACACAGAGATGGATGCCCAGAACTCTTTTTTTTTTTTTTTGTCTTTGTTAGTAAAAGCCCTAGATTAAAGATGCACCACTCAGCAGTATAGGGGTTGTGTGCATTAGTAGGATCTCTGCAGGAGCCAGGGAACTGATTCAGCTGCAGCAACTGCTCTCATTGTGTCCTGGAGCATTTTTTAAACAACATGACAAAGCAGTTACACTTACTGCATGTGCAAATGATGTAGAAAATGAAATATAAACACAATGAACCACTGCTAGTAATTGAAATGTCTTTCAAATATTATAATCATTATGCAAATCTAATGTACCCTACACTGAAAAAACTGTTTAAAAAGCTCTTACTATGAGATCACTGATTTTGATTATACCTCTATATAACTGTAGGTTTTAATAGAATTTTAATAAAAAAATAAGAGCTAGGCAAATGATTTGAGGGTAAAGTGACACTGTAGTGCTAAACAAACTCTTGTACTAAAATTTATGGTATGTTTTATTAAATAAATCGCTGTATATAGAACAGGAAAGGTCAAGACTTTGTTCACAAAATCACAATTGTGTCTTTCTGTGAAAATAAATGGTCATTTTCTTTATTGAGGTTTTACTGACCGACTACTTTTATGCTAATTGGCAATAAATGTACACTATATAGACACAAGTATTGGGACATGTGACTTTTCCAGCCATATGTGGTTCTTCCCCAAACTTTTACCACAAAGAAAATTTAACTTTTACATTTGAACTAGGAGACTCAAACATGTTCCAGCTTGACAATGTCCCTGTGCACAAAGCCAGCTCCAGGAAGATATGGTTAGCATAGGATGGAGTGGAAGGTCTTAAATGGCCTGCTATAGAGCTCTGACCTCACCCTATTGAACACCTTTGGGATGAATTGGAACTCTGACTGCACCTCAGGCCTCCTCATCCTACATCAGTTCCTGAAATTACTTGTGGCTAAATGAGCACAAATCGGGACTAAATGTAAAATGGGATGTTCAAGAAAGCAAATACCAATCTTATGGTCCACAAATTTTCTCCATATAGTGTATTAGTTGAGCGGTGCAAAAATTTGAGGCTATTATAAAAGCCATTAAAAGCAAGAACCCGTTAGATAATGCAAAACTTAGAGACAGGTAAATATATGGCATTGGCAATGGGCAAAGTATAATTTAATGGATTTCAACAAAGTTTAAGCTGAACTAGATGGCAAAAATGGAAAATTATAATTGTACAATTTGTCACAGAGTTCAGTTAAAATTGCACAGTTTAAAACTAGATAAAGATATAAATCAGCTTGGAGATTACAAAGCTCTGATCGCAAACAGCTGACAGGATAACCTAATGAATTATTAGGATTTCTTTTACCTCTAACTGGCCAATAGATCAGTGACAGCACCTCAGATAACACAGGTTATAGCTCTTTTGCTTAAACAGTAGTGTACACCTGATAACCAAGTGTACTTAAAAGTGAATATATTAAAGGATCGTGGCTTCAGGTGGCACATACTGTACACGGTGGCCAAGTGGGCATGGGATTCAAGCTGTTTGATGTGAGTTGTGATGGCAGACTGGACAAACCTGTGTGACTATGAGCTCAAATATCCTTCCGAACACACAATCTCACTCGTAAACACATTCACACACACACACACACACACACACACACACACACACACACACACACACACACACACACACACACACACACACATATGTATGCATATACAGAAGACAAGAGGCAAAACAAAGGTGTGTTAGATCAAACACACTCATTAGTGACACACCCTCACTTTCTGTGCACACTTTCCTTCTCATTTTCTTCTCAATGATACTGTTTTTTTTCCCTCACTCTCTTTTCCTGCTTTCTCTAACTCACATACATATAACCATGTTTCCTTGTTCTCTCTTTCTCTCTCTCTCGCTCTCTGTCTCTCTCACACAAACACAAACACACACACACACACACACACACACACACACACACACACACACACAGACACACACACACACACACACACACACACACACACACACACAGAGCCTTGCGGGGACAGCTGTCCCTCACAGGCACAGAAGCACTGAAATAGAAAAGGAGAGTGGAGGCCATAACAATGGCTTATTATGAATGTCAGTAGTCATTTTCTTATTCTTCTGTTTTTTTCATTGTGTTAGAGGTTAGAGTGCACATAGGCAAGGCCCTCACGCACACACACACACACACACACACACACACACACACACACACACACACACACACACACACACACACACACACATGTACATATAAACAAACACACACAAAGTTAGCTTAGCACACAGGTAATCTAGTGAAAAGTGGCACATCAGCCAGTTTGTATTGTAATTATATATATACTATACATATATTTACATACACACCACTCGTGCAAAACTGAACACACATTATATTTTCTTACAATAAACTACTACTGCGCTATATAATTTCGCTTCACACTATGCTTCACTTTGCTAGTCAGTGTTTGTTCAGTAACTTAGCTCAGAGGACCAGCAGCATTAGCTTTACAAGGTAATGTTCCCACCCAATTTACATCACATGTAAATGTACCCAAAAGATGTCAATTATTCATACTATGTCCTGCATATTTTGTCTACACCATTAACTTAAAAGCAATTGTGTATTTATGTGAGCTGTTTTTTTAACAATAGCTATAGATAACATATGCAACTAGCTATTGTATGGTTTATGGTTTATGGTCTGGTCCACCATTAAGTGATTCCTGGACAATTAGAGTAAAAAGGATTCTTTAACATTCATTATATGTCCTATGTTGACAAACTGGCTTCAAAAACTAATCATTGAGTTTCTTCTTTTAATAAAACAACCCTGAATACATGAGCTCTTATGATTGAAGCTCAGATTTATTTCAGGAATTACTTTTCACTATTCAAATACAGTATTTAGCATTTTCTGTCAGCTGAATGGTATTTAAATAGAATAACTGGTATTTATAATTGAATTGTACATTTTTATTTATTATTTTATATTATAATTAATAACTATACTTCTAAATATGAAATCAATACACTAGTACTATAGTATTATAACTACTTGTATTACATTTTCAACAAGCTTGATGTTGACATTTTTTATTTCAAGCTTTTGATTGATTTATTTTAAATATTTTTGATTTATATATGTATTATTTATTTGAATAATTTATTTTACAAGAAATGTACACCTATAATATTTATGTGACTTGTTAACATTATAGAGGCAATAGCCTAATAACAATAACATCAATGTGTCATAGTGGGTTTAGACTGAGATGGCAAAAGTACACATATCCTTCACTTAAGTAGAAGTACAGATACTTATGTTTTAAAAAACTGGTAAATGTTGAAGTACTGACTACACGTTTTCACTCAAGTTAAAGTGACGTTTGGGCTCTGACATGTACTTAAGTAAAAAGTAACTACTACTACTACTACTACCTGTTTTAGTGTCAGGCTGGTAAATGGGTAAATGGTAATCATATATATATATATATATATATATATATATATATATATATATATATATATATATATACACAGACACACAAAATAATTTTTAATTTTGTTCTCCAATTAATGTATCCAGGCTGAACACAACCACCATATTGAACACAAGCAGAGCAACGATGATGATGATGATGAAGATCAGGTGATTGGGAATGTCTCTGTTCTCAGTTATGTTTACATCGCTGACTCCCTCTTTTTCATCCACAATAACCCCAGACTTTTTTGTTGCTTTCTACCCCGCTTGTTGTTAGCTTTGTAAACTAGCCCACGTCTGTGGTGTGAGGACCAGGAAATGATACACCAGTGGTAGATTAAAAAAGTCATGGAATGACAAGAAATAGGACGATAGTCTGGAAAAGCATTCAGTGAGAAGAAAAATATTTACCACAATTTTTTTTTTTTAAAGTTTGGTTTGAAAATGTAAGAAGTAGAAAATATAGATATTTGTGAAAAAAAAGTAATGAGTGAAAGTAAAAAATTGTCCGAAAAATAAATAGTGAAGTAATGTACTGATACCAGTAACAAAGTATTAGTAATTAGTGTAGAACTACACTACCCATCAGCCTCAGCTTTAAACTTTGTCTTGTTCTGCCTTGCCTTCACTATTTTAAGTTTCCGTGTCTCACTGCCAATTTACTGTATCATGTCTTGTTTGTTGTCGTGGGTGCTGCAGTATCGCTTATACTGTATCCTGGACAACATGGTTCCCTTTCAGGAACTCAAGCTGCGTCAACAACGCTTTGGGAACGCTTTTCCCAGTTGTCTACGCTTTGAATCATGTGTGAAATCTGTCCAATGGAAAGCGTGGTGTCACCAGTGCGGTGACATCACAACCAGGAAGCAAAAAAAAGCACATGGAGTAAAGCCGAGGCTAGCTTCTGTTTGTTTAAGGAAGCGCTCTGTGTGTTTTCTATGTCAATTGTCTGTCAAAGGCGAACAAATAGTCAAAACACACCTTCCGTCTGTGGCTCCTTTGTATGGCTTGCCTGGGAGCGGAGCGGCTAAGTCGGTTCTCGAGGGAGCTGACACATTGTGCTGGCATGTCCATGCGGACGCTTTGCTCCCGGTGGGCATTCTTCAAGGAGGGTGCCCCTGATCCTTGCGGTTCTGGCTCCGCTCTGGCTGAGTCGGATTTCCTGGGGCTCGCAATTGGACCTCGTAGAGGGCTTCAAGACGGGCTTGTCCTTTTTTCCTGCCTCTCCTGCCAGGTCCAGCACTCACTCGCATGCTTTGGAAGCACGACTTGCGGCGGTTTCTTCCCCATGCGACAAGAGCATATAGCTTTTGCAAGTCGGAAGTGGAAGAGCTCATGGAGGTTGTGACTGTCGTCTAGCAAGCTTGACGAATGCTTCCTGCAACCCACATCACAACCTCCATGTCGGGGCCTACCGTTCTTTCTGGACATGCACACCGAGGTCCTGGGCGAAGCTGTATTCCGCCCGCCTCTTTAGTCTCAAGGCAGCGTTGTACTCCAATGTAATGTGATTGAAAGAACGTGGTTATGGGTCGATGCCTAGGTTTGGAGAGACGTTGGCTAGCTATTTTTCCCCAGGTGTTGCATTGTTTCTTAAGACCCCGACATTGCCCATCAAGCACATGCGTAATAAGTCGGCGCTGGTGGGTAAGGCTTACGCCTCAGTGGGTCAAGCACACCATGGCGGTGCTTCAGGCATATCAGGCTGACCTGCTGTAAAAAGCTAGACATATGGCGGATTTAGCTCTCAGGGTCACAAAAGAGACCGCTGTGGCCGTTGCACAGTCTAAAGCCGCCCTTGCCTCCACTGAGAGGTATTTATGGCTCACCCTTTCGGATCTTTCTGATAGGGACAGGGCCGTACTGCTGAAAGCCCCTTTAATGCCAACTGGCCTGTTCGGCGATTCCGTTAACACGGTAGTAGACCGATTTCAGGAGGCCAAGAAACAGTCTGTGGCGTTTCAGCGGTTCCTCCATTGTTGCTTTCATGGGGCTGCTTGGCGGCCGCAGCCCCAAGCACAACCCAGCACCTCTCATTAGCGGGCGGTACAGAAACAGAGCATCGCTACTCGCACTCCTCCTCCTCGTTCCCAAAGCGTTGTTGACGCAGCTCGAGTTCCTGAAAGGGAACGTCTCCAGCCCTGAGGGAACAAGACGATGCATCTCCATGCCACACTGCCGGCATCCCTGCAGCACTTCCTTCTACTTACAGAAGCTAGCATCGGCTTCACTTCGTGCACTTTTTATAGCTTCCTGTTCATGACATCACCCCACCGGTGGCGCCACACTATCCATTGGATGGATTATACACGTGATTCAGAACGTGTACATCTCTTTATTTGTGATTTTTTTATTTATATATTTGTATTTGTATTTTGATGTAATATGGCAATGAAATGCATAAAGGGGTTTAGTTTTCACAGATATTCTTGTATGCAATTTCTGCAATAAAAACATAAATTTACATTTGCAATCTTTTTTTTTTTTTACTTTTGCAATGCCATTAAACCTCATTGCGACTTCTATGAGCCTTATTTTATCTACCAGTGATAATTAACACCAGGTTAGGTAAGGCCAGGTTATGTAGAATCTATGAGTGAGAATAATTAATATATACTAATTGCACAGAAAATGTTTCCTCTATCTGCTGCACTGAAATCGAGTCAGTCAAATAAGGCCATTGCTATGTTTCTCTGTGTCTTTTGCATATGCAGGGACGATATGGGCAAGGCACACAGCCACTCCCTACACTTCTCTGAGCAGCTCAGACGAGTATTGATGCTACAAAAATCTTTTTTACACGCTGCACGCACACACACGAAAAAACACGAGGAAGTGAAGACACAAAGAATCAGACAGAGTTTTGACTTCAAATCCATCAGGAATGTTCTTACTCTTTCTCTTGCTCAATGTACTCAGCATACAAACCGCAAAATCTACATTCAAAATCTAAATCTACCAGAGCCCTATCCCAGTAATGATAAAATAACAAAATAGTCGGCATAAGCTGAATTAAATGGAGCACACGACACACCAAGCACCAATAATTGACAGTCAAATATTTGTATGGTCAGACATCGTACCTTTGTCCACACCAAGAACCTCCTCAGCATTTTCCTATGAGGAAGGCTTTAACCTAGCCCTAAAACTCGAAAATGTTTTGTCGATTTGGGTAAGAGATTATCTCACTCTCAAAAACAATATGATGCATACACTTTTTTTTAATACACACACAAGGATCAATAAATTTGCTACTACACACCATTGTCAATATCTCTCTACTATTTTTATGAAAACCGTCTAATAGCCACTCACCACCTATGCATTTATATTGAAACTGACCTTTAAATACCATTTCTTTGGACTGAGTGGAAGTATAAGGACATGTATTTTTAATTTCTGACAAGCACCTTACAGTACTTGTTGATTACCATATTAAAACCAAAATGAAATGACTAACCAACTTCACTTCATTGAACTGGAGCATCATGAGACATTTTATTTAGCTGTGTTTATCATGCAATGTTCTGCTGAGTTCTATGTTTTATTGTGTTATGGTTTTAAAATACTTTTACAGAGTTTGAAAGTGGTTAATCTGAAAGCATGTAGTGATCGGTAAAATAAATGGTAAATTGCACACCGAGTGGCGATCGTTGATTGATTTGCGATTGCCCTGATAAACAATTGACTTGGTGCACACAGAAGATTTTTCATGTGCATCATGTTTCTCTTGCATGCTGCTCTTCATTGTTTTACGGTCATCAGTACCTTTGTGTTTGCGCAATTCATGACACGATGCACTCATGTGATGTTAACAAGCAATAAAACAGCTTTCTGTGTTTAGGTCAGTTACAATCATGCTAATCAGGTTGCTGGTATTATAGAACTGCATCATGATAGTTTCAATAGGAAACATTACAGCATATAATTCGATTTAATTCAATTCAGTTTTGTTTGTATAGCTCTTTAAGCAATGAAGCTTTACAGAAATACATAGGTATACTTTTTAAATGCATAAATCTTTTCCTATCAGTTTATACCTACACGTTTAAGCCAGCAACACAGTCACTGAGAATGCCTTGTGTATTGGGATCCAGCAATTGTCATGTGAAGAGGGTGTGTAGTTCAGCGGTTATTGTTATTGAGACATTGTACTCTTATTAAATGTCTGATCACATCTGCAAAGATAAAGGTATTAATTTCTGTGTTATCAAAATGTGGATACCAAGTTTAAGAGGAGTCAATTAGGGGCAATTGTAGATAAGGTGAATGACTGTATTTTGAGTGTGTATAAGGAAGATTATTAAAGTGTTTATACGAATATAGGTATATGCGTGTTATTTGTATATGTGTATATATATATGTATATGCGTGTCAGGTGTTATGATGCCAATGTGTGGGTTTGGATTATACTTTATCTCAGTGTGCTTACTAACCTCCACTCTTCTGGGCAGTTGTTCCAGTACATTTTGGAGTGGGCTTGTGGGGATTTTTGCTCATTCACCCACAGGGTGTAAAGTAAAGTCAAGTACTGATGTAGGCAGGTAGACAGGACAGGTAGAGTTCTATATCTTAATGGATTTAATGGAAAATGTACCCTAATTTCCGGACTATTAAGCGCACCCAAATATAAGCCGCACCCACTGAATTTGACAAAGATTTTTATTTTGAACATAAATACGCCGCACCCGTCTATAAGCCGCAGGTGCCTACATTGAAACTAATAAACTTTACACAGGCTTTAATAAAAGACAGTGTCTGTTACACGGCTTGTATCTAAACAGTAGCCTACCAAGAAAGTCATTGTTCACTGTCTTCCTCCTTCCTTTTACAACAATTTCTCTCGAGAGTTTATCTTTTGGCATCGTCGTGCGTTTAAACATCACCATCGGTGAAGCTTTTCTCCCGATGCCGTGCAGCTCAGAACACAGGTGAAGTGCGTTTTTTCATGCCCGGTTGTTTTCAGCGTGACGAATGATTCGCATTTCCTGTTGACAGTCCGAGTGAGCGGCAGGTCAAACGTCAGAGGAACCTCATCCATATTTATGATGTGGTGCGGACCGATTCAGTGGGAGCGCATCTGATTTAATATAAAGAGTTTCATTGGTTCACCTGAACCCGTTCGGCAATTTCATTGGTCTAATTTTATTAGGGCTCAAAGCTTTTTGGCTTGAAGCTTGTGAAACCGGGAAAAACCCAGAAAAATCCATATATTAGCCGCTTCATTGTTTAAGACGCGGGGTTTAAAGAGTTGGAAAAAGTAGCGGGTTATAGTCCAGAAAATACGGTAATACAACCACATTTAAACATCCTATTTAGTTGTGTGCCTCCAACTTGGTGCTAACAATTTAGGGAAGAACACTATATGAGAGAAAAAGTCAGGTGTCTCAATACTTCTGTTCAGATAATGAAAGTTTGTGAATGTTATGCTAATAATCATTTCTCACTTTAAAAGCATGCTTTTATAAATTTAACAAAAAAATATGCCATTAGGTCTATCCCATAATACAAACCATGTCACTGTATGATATAACCTGATTATTTTCCACAAACACGAAGAGCATAGAGTACATGCTGTACTTCACTGGCATTGTGTTAAATCTATTGTTGTGTTGTAAAAACTATTTTACCTGGATCCATATGGAGGCAGTCAGTGTGTACGTGGTTAAACATGCAAATGTTTCACCATGTGGCTGGATGGGAGACCTTGTTGCACTTCAGGGATATTTTACACACACATTACTCAAGAAGAATATTCGATGAGCAAATTAAAGATTCAGTGTGTTTGGCCAACAAGACAAATGCTGGGGCAAAAATAAAGTGTTTTTCTTTAATATAAAGTTTTCTCTTTTTCATTATAGTTCTCTCATTGCATGTTTTTTCCTGTCCCTCTTTCAGTTCTGATTCTGGAGCCAGTGGATAGGGAGGACCTGAATGAAAAGACACTAAAGATCACAGACTTTGGACTGGCACGGGAGTGGCATCGCACCACTAAGATGAGTGCGGCAGGCACCTACGCCTGGATGGCTCCAGAGGTCATAAAACTGTCGCTCTTCTCTAAAAGTAGCGATGTGTGGAGGTAAGACGAGAGTCGGAAGAAGAAGTTGAGCTTTTAGTTAAGTTATGTTATACTAAGAAATCAACAGTTATCACTGTGAAACAGTTTAACACTATAACGCATCTCAGTTCTAGTGTATCTAATTTAACCTGAGGTAGTTGCCAGTAGTACTGAAGCAGCTCTGTACCAATGGCCTGTAGCACTGAAGAAGTCCTACACTCCACTTTTAGGTGTTTTCCACAACCCTTTAGCTGATTAGCAACCACTTAATGAGATTAAAGGGGTGTTAGGGCTGTTAAGTAATACATCGCGAACCAGCGAAGGAAAACTGCCAGACACAAACACATTTAATAAATAATTAGCAGTTGCACTGAGGATATTGCTAAAATGTGCACTGTGAATAGACACCCATGTTTGAGTATAACTTTCTGTCACATCAGTTTTGGTGTACTGCTGTGGGAGTTGCTGACCGGTGAGGTGCCGTATCGGGAGATTGACGCCTTGGCTGTGGCCTATGGAGTTGCCATGAACAAACTGACCCTCCCTGTTCCTTCCACCTGCCCTGAGGCCTTTGCTCAACTGTTAGGAGGTATGACTGACACACACACACACACACACACACACACACACACACACACACACACACACACACACACACACACACACACACACACACACACAGACAGCTTCATGAAGCTTACCCTCATAAGAACTGCATTATAATGGAATGGAGTTACACCAGTCTTTCCTTTCCTATTCTTTTATTGGTTAATCTAAAGTGCTTTGCTAGAATATAATCCGATAATCCAATTACCTTTACGCTGGTAGTGCTACCACGTTCCTGTACTATTGACTTGATACAATGAATTTCAACATTGTATTTTTACCCCCTTTAATTCACGCTATTCTGTTTCTTTTCTTTCTTCCAGAATGCTGGAGCCCAAATCCTCACAGTCGCCCCCCTTTTACTAATATACTGAGGAGGTTGCTGGCCATTGAGCAATCTTCCATGTTCCAAATGCCACTGGAGTCTTTCCATTCACTACAGGAAGACTGGAGGCTGGAGATCCAGCAGATGTTTGATGAGCTGAGGGCCAAAGAGAAGGTAAAACATGTTGGCACTCTATAAAGTAAATATACACAGATCAGGCATGACGTTATGACATTATAATTTTATGACTGGTGAAGTGAATAACACTGATTATCTCTTCATTATGGCACCTGTTAGGGGGTGGGATTTATCAGGCAGCAAGTGAACATTTTGTCCTTAAATTTGATGTGTTAGAAGCAGAAAAAATGGGCAAACGTAAAGACTTGATTGAGTTTGAATAGGACCAAATTGTGATGTCTAGACGACTGGATCAGGGCATCTCCAAAACTGCAGCTCTTGTGGGCTGTTCCCGGTCTGCCGTGGTCAGTATCTATCAAAAATGGTTCAAAGAAGGAACAGTGGTGAACCGGCGACAGGGTCATGACTGTTTTAGCAGCAAAAGCTAAAGACTATACCCTGTAGAAGAGAAAATGTATTATACAACATTAAAGGTGCCAATAACTATTCTTTGTAACTGTATAAAAAGATATATTATGTCTAATTTGTGTATAGTGTAGATTTGGATTCTAGATTTATCCAAGTATCCAATAAGTGACTATTTAATGACTCTGGAGTTAATAGTAGAACATAAAACAATTGAATAAATCAGCTTGCTTAATTGCTAATCTCATTTTCACTTTTCAGTTTACACACTGCATTATTTCCCTCATCTCCCTAATGTACCATTATTTTTTATAAATGTGTCCACCATAAAACTATATGACTATTCTAATTCTAATCCTGCTGCATGGTGATTATTCTTAAACACAGTCTTATATGCGCTTTGAAATACACAACAGGAGCTGCGTTCCTGGGAGGAGGAGCTGGCTCGGGCTGCAGAGGAACAGAGGACGCAAGAGGAGCTATTGAAGAGACGCGAGCAAGAGTTAGCTGAGAGGGAGATTGACATCGTGGAGAGAGAGCTGAACATCATTATCCATCAGATGTACCAGGAGAAACCACACGTCAAAAAGCGCAAGGGCCATTTCAAGAAGAGCCGGCTCCTTAAACTGGGCCGAGATAGCACCTGCATCAGCCTGCCCTCTGGTGGGTTGGATCGAAAATACAATAAAATGTTCAATAAAGAGTCAATTTATGTTTTATATTTGAAATATATAATATTAAAAAAATCTTTTCTCATGTGTAGATTTTGAACATAAGATCACCGTGCAGGCCTCTCCCAGTGTGGATAAGAGGAAAAGTCAAGGCAGTGAGAGCACCACTCCACCAGCTAGTCCAGGTGTTATACCTCGTCTCAGAGCCATTCGATGTGAGTTTGGTTTATAGCAGACACACTTTTTTTTAAATCGATTACATCATTACCTAATACTAGATTTTGGAGTTGATGGTTTCGGATGTTAGTTCTTCTGGTGTACTTCTATTTTAGTTCAGTTAGAAGTCTACTGCTTCTGTTCAAGCTACAATTTAATATTAAAATATTTGATATACATTTTAATACTTAATATTTTACCATAGTAACCCCAAATGATGGGAGGAACACTTGGGGGCGTACAGCAGTGTGTAAGAAAGAAGACCTGGCAGTGACGAAAAAGAAGGGCCGTACCTGGGGTCCCAGCTCCACTCACCAGCGCGAGCGTGTTGGAGGAGAAGAGAGGTGCACAGCCTAATACATACTAAATGGCAGATGAATTATGGACTCATTTTGAGAGAACACATTTATAAATGTAATAAATGATTCACATAGACTAATATATAAATGCCATTTTGGTTGCAGGTTAAAGTCACTTGGAGAGGGGAAAGTGTGGTCTTCCAGTGCTCCTAATCTGGGAAAATCCCCTAAACATGTCCCAATACCTGGTGGCTTCTCTAGTCTTAATGAGATGGGTGAGTTAGAGCGCCATTTAATGCACATGCGTTTTTGTTTCAATAGTAACAACTTTTTTTTGTGGTGGGTGCTCTGCAGGAATAAACTTGAAAATGGATGGTAATAGTTGATATGGAGAAGTTATCATGAAGGAGCTTTATTTAGCATTTGAGTCTTTGCTGTCATACACAAAATTAACAATTTTTTTTTTAACTTGGCTTAACCCCAAACCTGTTCCATCATGATAATTCCTCTGTGCACAAAGTGATCTCCATGAAGATATATGTTCTACATGGGTTGGAGTAGAAGATCTTGCATGACCAGCTATAGACATCTCACCTCAAACCTAATGAACACCTTTGGGAACACTGGATGCACCCCAGGCGTCTTCAACCTACATCAGTACCTGACTTTACTAACACTCTAGTGGCTGAATGAACACAAATCTCCATTGCAGTCCAAAATCTAGTGGAACATTCTTATAAGAAGAGTGGAAGTTATTATAACAGCAAAGGGGGACAAACTATTGAATAGGATGTTCAATAAACACGTACAAATCTTATGGCCAGGTGTCCACAAACCTTTATCTATACTGTATAGTGTACCTTGTTTTTGCAACAGTTGCACAACAGAAGAGGAATAAAACACTTTGGGGGGCACTGTTTTTGGAGATGAAATCAACTTTGAGGTAAAACCAGTAACTCTGCTGTATATCGGGCTTCATCACACCACCATTTTACATCAGGCTCTTACAAATCCACTTGTAAGAGATGTTCAGGTGGTCTTGATTGTTCTAATAAGTTCTAATAAACCGAAGTCAGGTAACAGTTTATCAGTTTATTTAGCAGCTCTAATTTTTGCTCAATTTTTCTTTACCCCTCTATGGTGTGATTATGACTAGAATAAAAAAATTTTTTTTCATTAGTCCATGTTAAACTCAATCCTGATATAGACACATGGTACACCACAGTAAAGGCTTTATACAACAGTTTTTCGTACATATACATTTCTTTTTATCAATGATACAATTGTCTTCATAACAGACTAGAAATAAAGATCTTTGCTTAATGTGTGCTGTGAAGATTCTATATTAAAACAAGATTTATAATAAATATATATATACACTTCTCTATACTATATGAATACTCCAGGATTTATTTCCTGTAGGAATTAGGTCTAATTCTCATGTCTGTGTCTCTGTAGAGGAACAGTGTGAGCTCGAGGAACGATTGGCTCCAGAGGGCAGTAGCAATGGGGCGACGGAGGATGCCAGCCATATGTGGATGGGCGTAGGACCTGGAGTGGGTTCCCAGGATTCTTTGCGGCGCTGTAATCAGAGAAAGAAGAGTGACATAGTATTGCTAGGCTGTGCCTCCATCTTGGCTGCCGTGGGCTTCGGCTCAGACCTGCTCCAGCTGGGACGATTGCAGGTAAGGGTGGTTTAGACAACACAGATCTCTGCTTTAAAGGGTTTAATAGTTTGATCAATTGAATTTTAAACTTTAAATTTTAGTAAGCTTTATTTTTTCTTGTGTGCATTTTAAAAGAAGTATTCATTACAAATGATTGGATGAATTAAATACAGTATAATGATTGCACTACAGGCAAACAATCCCAAATGCAGATCTTGAGCTGAAGCGGTGGAAGTATTCTGCATCTTTATTAGTGATCAATACTGGCACAGTGAGACTGGAGGTGTTGTCAACTTGCTGATATCAGTTTAGAGTTTGAAAGCTAATGTAGCTGACAGGAAATGACAAGAAAGCCTGTATTATGCCAAAATGTAGATAACTGACACCCAGTTTTTCAGTGAATTCATACAGACTCGTGTGTAGTGACGTTTGTGAAGCACAATTTCACTGTTATGAGTGGAAAGATTTCCATTTGGGACGGGATCCTCTCAAGGTTTTTTTATTATACCAACTCAGGGAGTTATTAATTACTCATTTCTAATGCTGAAATGTAAAGTTGCATGCTGTTTAATTCTGTAAAGACGCTTTGGGCAATGTCCCTATTATTTAAATTAAATCAAATTGAATTTGTAAGTCAATAAAGTAAAAAGATGTGTAACATTAATCTTCTTTTAAAATCATTACGGTTTTACAATATATTATTATGTTAGTCATTCTCATTTCCAAAACACATTTAAGCCAATTCATCTAATGTTTATTTATTGACTATTGTGTAAAAACTGTATACATTTTAACATTTTAAGCAACACTCCTGCCTTAATTATTGCCTCAATTACTACATAAATATCACAGTATAAGAGGATGTATTGTAGTAAAGTCCCAAAGACTCCAGTCTGTGCTTTAAGTTGTGTATTTATTTATCCATTTTCTTATGACAATACAGGCTTGTCCAAAAAAGCCAGTAACCAATGATATAACGTATAAAACTACAAATAATTATTTTTTTAAAGCATGTACTCCACATTTTTTTCTGGACTTGGCTTAACTTTTTCAGATCAGAATATTGACTTTTAATTTGGTTATTCCCATTTGGCCACCCTGTATGATATCAATATTAAAGCTAATAGATAATTCTTATAAATAGTACCAATATAATTTGTTATATTATATATAGCATGATTTTGTGTGTGTGTGTGTGTGTGTGTACAGGTAAGTCAGGACGAACAGGATGCACGTGAGGAACAGCGAAAAAAGAAAGAAGGTCTGTTTCAGCGCACAGGTCGATTCCGACGCAGCACTTCTCCCCCAAGCCGTACGCTGTCCGTGTCCTTGTCCCACAACCGGCATCATCATGAATCTGTGCTGCCCTGCCTGGACCCGTCTCCATCTGTCACACTCCTCTCCCTGTCCTCTCTTTCCGACTGCAACTCCACCAAGTCGCTGCTGCCCTCGGACCCAGACGATCTTGTGCCAAGTCCAAACAGCGCAATGCCTTGTCCAGCACCCACTTTAAACCCCCTGCTGGACCTGCGAGCAGAGAGTTTTAAACGGGAGCCAAACCAGTCGCTCACTCCAACCCATGTCTCTGCCACCATGGCTGTGAACCGTGGACACAGACGCACACCGTCTGACGGTGCCATCAGACCTCGTGCACAAACAGTGACAGGGCACCGACGTACGCCTTCAGATGGCAGCATGCCAATTCCGCCAGACACACCCACTACCACAGCAAACACAGGTGGGTCAGCAGGAATCTGTGTGTGCTTGGGATGTAACGAGGGTGGCAGAGGGGTAGAAAATTTCCATGAGAATTCATCTGGGGAATTTGGGAAATATTCCAAATTGGAAACTTACCAGGAATTTAAGTGAATTTATGTGAATTTATGGGAATTAATGGGAAATTTGGGTAATTGTATATAATCTTCATCATATAGAAACATAAATCAAATCAAGTTTTTTGTTGTTATTTGTCACATACATATTCATGCAGAGTATGACATAGTGAAATGCTCATTACAACTGTACAATATGTAAATAGAAACAGAATATAAAGACAAAATAATTAAAAATAAATATGAAATATAATATAATTGTGTGTGTGTATATGTGTGTATGTATATATATATATATATATATATATATATATATATATATATATATATATATATATATATATATATATATACAGTGAGGAAAATAAGTATTTGAACACCCTGCTATTTTGCAAGTTCTCCCACTTAGAAATCATGGAGGGGTCTGAAATTGTCATCGTAGGTGCATGTCCACTGTGAGAGACATAATCTAAAAAAAAAAATATCCAGAAATCACAATGTATGATTTTTAACTATTTATTTGTATGATACAGCTGCAAATAAGTATTTGAACACCTGAGAAAGTCAATGTTAATATTTGGTACAGGAGCCTTTGTTTGCAATTACAGAGGTCAAACGTTTCCTGTAGTTTTTCACCAGGTTTGCACACACTGCAGGAGGGATTTTGGCCCACTCCTCCACACAGATCTTCTCTAGATCAGTCAGGTTTCTGGCCTGTCGCTGAGAAACACGGAGTTTGAGCTCCCTCCAAAGATTCTCTATTGGGTTTAGGTCTGGAGACTGGCTAGGCCACGCCAGAACCCTGATATGCTTCTTACAGAGCCACTCCTTGGTTATCCTGGCTGTGTGCTTCGGGTCATTGTCATGATGGAAGACCCAGCCTCGACCCATCTTCAAAGCTCTAATTGAGGGAAGGAGGTTGTTCCCCAAAATCTTGCAATACATGGCCCCGGTCATCCTCTCCTTAATACAGTGCAGTCGCCCTTTCCCATGTGCAGAAAAACACCCCCAAAGCATGATGCTACCACCCCCATGCTTCACAGTAGGGATGGTGTTCTTGGGATGGTACTCATCATTCTTCTTCCTCCAAACACGTTTAGTGGAATTATGACCCAAAAGTTCTATTTTGGTCTCATCTAACCACATGACTTTCTCCCATGACTCCTCTGGATCATCCAAATGATCATGGGCAAACTTAAGACATGCCTGGACATGGTTTAAGCAGGGGAACCTTCCGTGCCATGCATGATTTCAAACCATGACGTCTTAGTGTATTACCAACAGTAACCTTGGAAACGGTGGTCCCAGCTCTTTTCAGGTCATTGACCAGCTCCTCCTGTGTAGCCCTGGGCTGATTTCTCCCCTTCCTTAGGATCATTGAGACCCCACGAGGTGGGATCTTGCATGGAGCCCCTGTCCGAGGGAGATTGACAGTCATGTTTAGCTTCTTCCATTTTCTAATGATTGCTCTAACAGTGGTCCTTTTTTCACCAAGCTGCTTGGCAATTTCCCCATAGCCCTTTCCAGCCTTGTGGAGGTGTACAATTTTGTTTTTAGTGTCTTTGGACAGCTCTTTGGTCTTGGCCATGTTAGTAGCTGGATTCTTACTGATTGTATGGGGTGGACAGGTGTCTTTATGCAGCTAACGACCTCAAACAGGTGCATCTAATTTAGGATAATAAATGTAGTGGACGTGGACATTTTAAAGGCAGACTAACAGGTCTTTGAGGGTCAGAATTCTAGCTGATAGACAGGTGTTCAAATACTTATTTGCAGCTGTATCATACAAATAAATAGTTTAAAAATCATATATTGAGATTTCTGGATTTTTTTTTTTAGATTATGTCTCTCACAGTGGACATGCACCTACGATGACAATTTCAGACCCCTCCATGATTTCTAAGTGGGAGAACTTCCAAAATAGCAGGGTGTTCAAATACTTATTTTCCTCACTGTATATATATGTATATATATATATATATATATATATATATATATATATATATATATATATATATATATATATATTCATTCATTCACTCATTCATTCATTTTCTCCCGCTTTTCCGTATTCCGGGTCGCGGGGGCAGCAGTCTAAGCAGGCCCCCGCCTTCGACTGCTGCCCAATCCTCACAGCACCGTCCCTTACGGTTCCTCCCGCAGGTGGTGAGCCCACGGGAAGATATATATATATATATATATATATATATATATATATATATATATATATATATATATATATATATATATATATATATATATATAAATATAAAATTAAAAAAGTGCAATTATACGTATACGATTAATCACAACTTAATTGCAAATTTTTTTAATTTGTTCTTTATGTACCTTAAAATAATACTTAAATGTCGATTAAAGCTTTTAATACTTTATTAATCATGGGCATGTATGACTGCTTAATGCAAATGTATGTTTATTATGTATGTAACCATACTCAACATAGAGCATGAAATCAAGACATGTTTCAAAGGTCATAGATGTTTTTTAAAGAACTTGTTCAATTAAACACGTTAAAAAAAGAACACAGAAATACCAGGTTCCCATTACTTTTTTATCTTTGCACTGAGCAATTTACTTACACAAGCCCGTTTACATTTTCTGATAGCAGGGCAGTTTGTAAAAATAATCAAATTATTCTGTTTTAATAGACGTAAATAATTAAGACATCAAACAGAACTTTTGCTATGTTTCCACACGGACGGATTTAATTGCCGGATTTTTCAGTTTCGGTTTATAGTTTATATCTGTTAAATAATAGGATGTCGTGAATAAATGTGTGTCACGTTAAAGGGTTTAATTTCGCCTCTTTTATATTTATTTATTTTTATTCAAATACAAATTGTCACACGGAAATGCGCACTGGTTTAATCTCGCGTTAATAAAATTAGTGCCGTTAAAATGAATTTGTGTTAACACGTTTTTAACGTGTTAATTTTGACATCCCTAATAGAAATATATAGAGATATATATATACTATAAAATATATATACAAGAATAAGACAGAAAGGGATGGGTATTTTCACAGATTTAAGTGTTCATGCGCTAATATTGAGATTCCAGTGTTAAAGTGACAGTTGTGTTAAAGTCCAGTAGGAGAAACTCCAGATACTAGCTGCTAGGTGTTTTTCTGGTTTAAAAGCTCCTCCTCCCTGTGTTTGATTTTGAGGAGCAGGAAAAAATTCACTTGTTGAGATAGATGATAGATGATATATAGTTTGGTCATAAGCTGACATGCATGCACACTAATACAAATTCTTTTTATGGGACTTTTTCACTTTGATTTGACCTCCCAGGTCTTTTTTATTACCTCACCCAAATGTCTGCTCAGTCAGTGTATTTATTTTTGCTACTGTATAATTTTTGTTGCACCGAAGCTTACACACAGCACACAGGGAATTTTAAACAGAAATGTATGTAATTTATGGAAATTAAATAAATACATGCCAAGATAGACATTTCTGACATTATTTTGTGTGCAGGATTCAGGAATAACCTGTGTTTTGTTATGAAGGAATGCACAGTGCATGTAGGGTGTGTGTGGCCTTAGTCGCTCTGCAGTGTTGTGTGCATGTGATTGATGAATGTTCAGGGTAGAATCTGCATTATATCTGGTTGTTTTCACCAAGATTTTCCTGCAAGATTTTTTTTCATACACATTTAAGTTCCCTCTTATTAGCTAACCTGCAGTTTTGTAAATTCAGTTTATTCCTATTAATTCCTGTTTATTCCCATTGAAAGTTTCCAGGCTTAAAATTCCTGGATGTTTGCAACCTTAGATGTAATGCAGTGTTACTAGAAAGTTCTTAGTTTTTTTGTTTCTTTGGTCGTTTCTTTCTTTCTTTCTTTTTTCTTTCTGACTTTACAATAAGCTATTAAAATACTTTATCGCGAATGTCCTGGTTTTGCTCACGTTGAAGTCAGCTGTGATATTTTATGTTTTTCCTCAGGTTCTCGTGACAGTCTTGATATCCCTCGTCTCCCGGACCCATCCACAGTCTACCCTGTAGTGCATCGCCGTAAACCTCCTCCTTCTTCAGAATCCCAGACCGGGACCCTTGAGCGGCCCAAAACATTGGAGTTTGCCCCCCGTCCTCGCCCCACCCCGGCCCGAGCTCGCCCAGACCCATGGAAGTTCTCGTCACTCTCCCGGACTCTCAGCTCATCTCCGGGGAGCAGCTGTGACAGTCCACTAGGCTCTGGGGACAGCGGGGTCAGTGCAGGAGCCACCGCTGGCCGCCAAACTCTTTTGGACATGGACATGGAAGGGCAGAGCCAGGACAGCACGGTGCCTCTCTGTGGGCAGCACTCACAAGCCACATTGTGTGGCCAGCAATTCTTATAAAATGCCAGGAAGCCTCCAATATAACCAGGGCTGCCTCGCCAGCATATCCCCTAGATGCAAAAGGGTTATGAAACACCTAGCACTGACCTGCATTTCTCATGGAGGCTGTTTGTAGACATGGCATCCCAGAAACCATGACTGTCCCCTCACAGTGTGAGTGTAAGAAGTACTAAAAAAAATCACCCGGAGGACTGTGAATTATTTTTCATAGCCACCGCAGTGAACCACAGTCTTAAAGCTGCAGCACTTTTATGATCTCCATAAAAGTAAAGGTCAAGTCTTACTGCTTGCATCATTCCCTCTATAGATTGTTCAATAAAACTCTCTTTTTTTATATACCCAGGTAAAATGTATGTGATGAATTGCATTTGCAAAGCCATTTCTTTGATACTGTATTTTCTGGACAATAAGTTGCTCATGATTCGGAGACAAGCCTCCTTTAATTATGATAGAAAAAAAAAACACAAAATATTTAATTTAACTATTTAAATTAGATTACTCGATAAGACATTTACATTTTTTACAAATAACTAAACCCCTTCCTCTAAAGTATCTTATACAATAAGAGATCCATTTTGTAATCATTTGCTTCTTAGCTTTTATCCTATTAGTGTTACCTAGTTTAGATGATAGAGATGCATTCCAAATGCCCCATTGTAACATAAAAATATTGTAAGTTCAGATATGGCCTACTCTACCTTTAAGGAATCTTAAAGAATGGTGATCAGTATGGGGTAGTATACTGTAATTTGTTAATAATATAACAAAGTACAGTACATAATTAAGCAAAACAGAGCAATTTACAGTACTCTGTAAACTATACAGTATATATATATGTACAGTATGTGGCAGTGGGCACGTAAACGAGTGTCGCTCACAAGTTAAGGTTCGCTGCTACATTTGCCTGCCGTGCAAATCTCAAAATATCTTTACCATTCGGTCATATCCCCATCATCATCATCGCAAGATCGAAAACTTGAAAGTCGAACTCTGGGACCATCTGTATATGGCAATGTTTTATGCTGACATCTTGAACATGCCTCAGCCTGCACCACAAAGGGATTCCATATTGTATATAATCCAATAGCTGTAAAGGAAAGAAAAATCTAATGCTATTCATTCACAACCTCAGGAAAAAATATTCTACATTGTATGACACAAGCTGTAATGGCTGTTTTTCAGTATCAAGCCAGTAACACGATTAAAACATCCATGTTCACTGATATTTACTGTAGGTTCATTTATTAGTCTGATATATATTATTTACCCTTTTTTGTGTTTTTCAAAAATCCAAATCCTAAATGTTTCTGTAATATTTCACTCCCTCAGTGAAGCAGACAAAAAATCAGCTGCACATAAGTTGTCCAGAAAGCTTTTCATGTGCGTATTTAAAGCATGGCCTAAACATGTTTTAGGGTGGACTTCTGAGTCCGAAGAACACAAGCAAGTTATAGCAATTACATACACATTTACACCCAAAATAAAGACATTACCGGCTGGCTATATTGCACTTAAACTATAGAATGATGTGGGTCTTATAGTCCAGAAAATATGGTAGCATATGATCTCAGCATATTATTCTATCCTTCTGTTTTTGAGGAGAAGATTGACCATCTCACGCTGCCTGCAGAACCTAATCAGAAAGCAGGAGCACGTTTTAATGTGAAGGCCTTGTTTGACTGCAAATCCCGATGTACAGTCCATATTGCCTGTGTTTGTATGTAAGCAAGAGTGTGTGCATGTCTTTCTGAGAGAATGTGTCATAGGTGTTTGAGAAATGGTGTCCTCAGCTGTTTCCGGCTTAAACACACTCTCACTTCCACGGTAAAACAGGAATATTGTGAGCCTGGAGGAAGGGAAGGACTTTTAATGGTCGAGTGAGGGTCTCCGTCCGTTCGCAATAAAATACAAAGCAAGTTCTGTACCGTAACGTGTACACAGTATACATCTGACATTTACACTTGTTTACCTCTTCAAATGGGACCATGGAAGATCTTCCTTCACCTGCACACTGGTCTGAGAGAAAGGAATGAACTGTGCGATGCAGTGTGTGGCGTTTTTCTTTTCTTTCTTTTTTTATGCTTTATGAAATACCACTGTAATCAGACACGAAGAGAAGAATGCGTGATGACATCATTCCGTTCTGAACAAGGAGACCCTTAACCTTGTGTTTATGACGTGATATTGTACGCTTTCATGCTCGAAGGTTCAACCTGGTAATCGACAGTATTTTTTCCACTGTCTGCCGGCAAGTGTGGATGTGTGCGCGTGTGTGTGCGTGTGTGTTTGACTGTTCTTATTGTTATCATTTGTATGGGGTGACTTTGTGGAGAAATGAGACACAATGCCGTCCCGTACTTTCTGTGTGAAAAGAACTAAGAGTATTTATTAAAATTACTGTTATGATTGAAACAGTGATGAATTATGTTTAATTATCAGCCCTTTTCTTTCACTGTGTGATTCCTGCAGCAAACATATATATATATATATATATATATATATATATATATATATATATATATAAAATCATTACAGCTCCCATTTTTTTGACATGTTAATAATCATTTTACATTTTGGTTGTTAGGTAGGATTTTTGTAGATTAATAAGTGCTTTTTTTCTCTGTACATGATTGAAGAATTGATTAGAAGGATGTTTCACACATTTGAAACATCATGTGAAAAAGAGAATACCAAGTTTTTCCACTTGATGTCGCCAAATTCACAACCAGAACAAAACGCCATGATGTTACACAATAAAACACAATAACACAATATCTCAGTGGTGGGCCGTGTATTTTACACCTAGGCTTTCGTAGTGCCTACCTCAATAAATCCACCTTTTAATACCGCCATTAATACGCAACGCTATAGAAACCATCGTATTATAAAGAAACACAGTATTACAGCGTGCTGCATCACAGACAGGTTTCTCATACAATGAGAATAAATGCCATAAAAAAAAAGCAAGAAATCCGATTAAAACATTTTAACAATTCTCCTTTCACTGCAGCCACAGCTGCATTTCCCATGCATTGCTGTTTTCCTGGGGATTTAAAATGAAAGCAAATTGTGGATGTGCAAATTCGCCAAGAAAAAAAATGCAAAATATAAATGGCTATGTATGCTTGGGCATTAAATTGTCCCCTTCACTTCATCTAGGAGACCTAAACCCAATGGCCCCTGTTCGCAAAGCATATGGTTAACATGGGTTGGAGTAGAAGATCTTGAGTGGCCTGCAATAAAGTTCTGACCCCAACCCTACTGACCAACCTTTGGGATGAATTGAAATGCTGAATGCACCCCAGGCCTCCTCACCTACATCTGAACCTGACCCTTGTGTCTGAATCTCCACAAGCACACTCTATCTAGTGGAACATCATTCCAGTTATTATAACAGCAATTAATTAACAGGATGTTCAAAAACCATAGAAATATACCATTTATTTTACAAAAATCTCTCTGAGAAGCATATTGTGTCATTCTAGGGTAAAATAAACCACCTCAATTTAGACATGATGGTTAAAAAAAAAAGAACAATAGCATTCCATCATTACTGTACATGCAGCCCTCCCCACATACCCATACACATGCATAGCTGTGTTCTGCTCCACTGCTCGCATGTGTGAAAGCAGCCGCCACTCCGGCACTTTTAGACGCCACTCAGTTACCTAGCAACTCCACTTCACTTCCATGGCAATGCTATAAAAAGCCACAGTGAAGAAAAGAAGGGAGGAATGGAAGGTTCATTCTTAGGTTCATTCACCTAAGAGCGTTGTGTTATATATATATATATAAATATAATATTGCATCCTATTCTCTGACCCACCCCTGTTTTGGTCTGCTTTCAAAGCAGTAGGAACCATTAATAAGAGCAGTCAGAAGTGACAGACTCATAATTACCCCATGAGAGAGAGAGGAAGGGACTAAAGAAAAAGCAAGTAATGTCTGAATAAGGGGATGAATAGGCTGGCGGGCTCACAATCTTCAACAATTAATATGTTAAATCATCTGAGACCTGGTTAATGTGTTCAGGAGGATGTTATCAATAATGATACAAAGTCCTGAAAGGAACGTTTTTGGAGGGCTTCTTGTACTTAGAATCTCCTGTGAATATGCCCAATTATCAAGCTGCAGCTTGTGCTCAAATAAAAGCCTCCTCACAGCTTAGTAATTGGGCATTCCTTTCACCTCTCCAGGCGAGCTTTCGCAAATCTCAGTGTTAAAATATTATGCCGGTGTTTACCAAAATCACAGTTTTAAAATTTAAATAAAAAAAACGTCTTGTACACATCTTGTGTGAGATGCAGCAGCATTAATGAGTCCTATCTTCTGAAGTACACTACAATTATATTTGCTCTATTAAGCTTTCATATTCTTGAACAGAAGTCAATGCAGCCATTGGGGAAACTTTCCGTTTATTCCTTTTGGGCTAAATCTTCTTCTTATTTACTCTTCCTTTTATTAATTCACAGAAATGGCAATAAATAAGCGTACACTTTATTGTTCAGTCATTTCTAAAGCAATAACTGTATACCACTATATTTTGGAAAGTTAATTACCTTTCCTTACAGCTTTCTCTTAATGTTGCTGTAAATCATCATGGTGCATGAAATACACTATATGAACAAAAGTATTGGGACACATGACTTTTCCAGCCTTCCGCTTGAACCTGTTTCGCTTGACAAATCCCCTGTGCACAAAGATCTCTATGAAGGTATGCTTCACATTGGTTGGAGTGGAAGATCTTAAGTGGCCTTCTGTAAAACTCTGACCTTAACCCTATGAAACATCTTTAGAATAAACTGGAACCCTGTCTGGTACATTAGTTCCCCCTGTGGCTGAATGAGCAGATGCCTCCACAAGCACAATCCAAAATCTACTGGAAGATCTTCACGGAAAAGTGGAGGATATTATAAAGGCAAAATGAGACTAAATGTGTAATAGGATATTCAAAAAGCACATGTTCAGGTGTCCAGGTGGTCAGGTGTCCAGGTGGTCACTTTTCTCCAAATAGTGTTTTTATATACATACTGCATGTACTTAGAGTTTTGACTTACCATTGCTTTAGTCATGAGAGCATTTGGATGTTGTCCACCAGAGGTCAGAGTCACCAGGGTTGTCTGATGTTTACCGATTCCCTTTTTCCCAAACAATTTCCTCATCCATATACATAACTGCTGCTTAGGTCCAGCACCTTTGCAATAATCAGTCAAACTTCTTTTTTTTTTTTTTTTTTTTTTATCAGATTGTTATATACTTTGCAATTTTATCTCCTTTTATTACTTCCTTTCAGACAGATATTGGAACATTATTGATCCTGCCCTTTAAACGTTATTGATCCTGCCCTTTGAACTTTATTGATCCTGCCTGTTAAAAGTTATTAATTCTGCCCTTTGAACAGTTATAATAATGATATAAATTCAATCCACTTATGTTTTATTTGTATAGATCTTTTAATGGTCAACACTGTCACAATAAATAGATTTAGAGTATACATTTTAATGTATGTATTTTATGTATTAATGTGTCCCTAATGTGTTTATCCCAATAAATTTATCCCTAAATACAGTGGGGGAAATAAGGATTTGATCCCCTGCTGATTTTGTGAGTTCACCCCTTACACAGAAATGAACAGACTAGAATTTTTATGGTTGGTTTATTTTAACCAAGAAAGTTAGAATATAAAAAAAATAATTAAAGAAAGCTAATGAATTAATTTGTATTTGATCGAGTGAAATAAGTATTTAATCCCGTACCAAATTAACAAGAATTCTGACTCCCACAGACCCAAATTAGTCCTGTCCCTTTAAGAAAGTACTCCTAATATCAACTCATTATAAAACACTGTGATTGGACACCAATCACAGAATCAACATCTTCCATTCAAACCTCTCCACCACCATTAGAAAGACCAAATCGCTGTCAAAGGACGTCATGGACAAGATTGTAGACCTGCACAAGGATGGAATGGGCTACAATACCATCAGATTGTTGCCTTGGCCATATGTTTTTGGGTCATTGTCATTGTCAAGACCCATCCATGACCCATCTTCAGTGTTCTGGCTGAGGCCAAAAGATTCTACAGTGCATGGCCCCATTCATGTGGTGAAGTCTTCTTGTACCCAAAATATTCCTTCCTCCATGTTTTACAGTGGGGATGTTGTTCATGTTTTTGTTCTTTGTTCTCTTATACACATAATGAGTTGAATGAATTGAAATAATAATAATAACAATAATAACAAAACAACAACAATAACAATAAATATTAAAGATATTAGTGGTTCATGAAACGCATCAATATTATCATTATGCAGGGTTTTCTATTATTGTTGTTGTTTTGTTATTGTTATTATTATTATTATTTCAATTTTTCAATTTAATTTGTGCATAATATGGCTCATAAGATGTCAGTGGAAATTGAATTAAATTAATAATAATAATAATAATAATAATAATAATAATAATAATAATAATAATAATAATACAAAAATTAGCACAATGAACTTGGAGCATAATATAACATCCAAAGTTACATTATGTTTTTCTCCTGAAGCAAAATAATTTTTATTTTGCCAGATGAATGTTTTTTTCCTGTTGCTGTATTGATCTGGTGTGGGCACACAGGTTATGGAGTGTAGGTATGCTGTTGGAAGCATTTTAAGATGTTCACAACTTTCACATCCAAAATAAGCTTTCTCACATCCAGCTCCTCAGAAAAAGAGTATGGAGGTGGTATTTGGTACATTTATAATTGTGTAACAGAGCAAATCTGCCGCACTGATTTGAACCATTCCAGGTTTCACATTTTAGCAGCAGGTGTGGGAATAAAACAAAAACCAGACGAGACGCTCGTTCTATTTTTCTAAAGTTTATTTGTCTTCAAATACATATCAATAGTGCATTCCTGGGCTTGCAGGTAAATGTAACCAGTTCTCAGGTCTTTCTATGAGACTCTCTCACGCTGAGGGGGCAAAAAACATGAACCAGCAAGACGGTGTGATAAGGACCAGAACAAACAGAAGATCAGAATCGCTCTCTCCAGAACAGACGAATAAAAGAAAAAAAGAGACCAAATAAGTTGTTTAATTGTGTTCAGGTCTGCAGGGTACCCTCACCCCTTACAACCAATTCCTTCTTTATTATTAATATTATAACCAAACCCTTTTAATTATTAGATTCCAACTTGGGAGGTCAAAGGTCATACCCCCAAACCCTTGGACTGCGATTCAGACAAAAACAAAGATTTGACATCACAAAAAAAAGGCAATAAACAGATTTTTTTTTAAACATATACACAAATACAAATTGCCCCCCTTTTGATCTTTAAATATATATATTTTCCATATTCTCATTTTAATTTTCTTTCTCATATATCGATAAAACAATTTCGTAATGTAAAGCTCTTCACAACCATTGTTAATTTTTTTGGTTGTACATCTGTCTTTAAACCACACATATCTATTTGAACATTCAACAAACACCTACCTCAAGTGACATCAAAGAAAACGAGCACGGCTAACTGCTTCACTTTCGTCTGACCGACCTCTTAGCTTGTGCTTATGATGCTGTCAGGAGACAACAATCACACAATCCTGTGTCAAAACCGCATGACCAAAAGGACAGCCAGCACACGGGGACAGAAGAGACACGTTTAACAGAGCTAATAACCCAGACTCCACTGATGCATCGCTATCATCTTTGCCCGTTACATAAAAAATTGAATCATTGGCAAATAAAAATAAATAAATAACTAAGTAAAAAGGCATAACAAATTCAGGGTGGCAAACATGATACAGAGAAATCTAGAAAAGCTGCAGAGTCAGGGAGCTGTTGGGAAAGCAAGCGAGAGTTGTGTTACTCGGGTCACTTTGTGCCTAACTGAAAGCAATCGTTCTGATCACGTCCTACCTTTATATTTCAGAGTCTCTATGCTCTACACCTCAACAAAGTCGATCCTGGGCTAATTCATGCTCGACGTCCCCCAGAGTCATGTTGACACCATTATATCTCTTGTATCAGGTCAGACACATTAATGTCTTGACTGGTTCCTAATACAAACTGGAAACTGGGAGTGATGGCACTAAGAAGTTCCTCCATTTAACACGCATGTTATTTGTGATTTAACAGCAAATAGCAGTTCGTTTGCAGAGAGAATAAAAAACAGAGCTTAAGATGATCTATTGATGTGTCCAGCTTGTGTAATTTTAAGTGTGAGGACGGTGAAAATGATCAAATCTGGATTAAATATAAAGCCTTGCTAAAGCCACTGCGATCTTTCAGGATGCTTTTTCTTAGCTAAAATTTGACATTTGAAGTGATAGAGGAAGCCAATTTACAGAAATAGCGATATTAAAGTGGACAAACCAGGACAAAACATAATCGGTGGCTTTTTCTGATCAAATGGCACACAGGAGTACAGATGGGACTACATAAAGCATGGAGCATACGAGCAAGTCTGTATTTTAACGCTGGCTAGAAAACTTTGTAGGATTTGTCACGTTCAGAAATACTGTCAAGGTTCAATCAAAGAAAGGGGGCGTGGTCTGACGTTCTGCCATGACCTAAAGGAGAGCAATGACACGGGTTCACAAAACATCTGTTAACTTCAAGGTTTGCTTTTTGTTTCTTTGAGAAAGACAAAAAAAATAAATCCACAACATCACAAATTTAAATTTGCTCAAACAAATGCTACTATTGTACAACAGGCAACGAACGGAGAGAAAAAAGAAAAAAAAGTGCTTGAAATAAAAAAGGACGAATTACGAACCTCAGAATTAGCCCTTGAATTGAATATTGAAACAGTTAAAAAAGTATTCGATACAGCCAAATTGAGAAAGAGAAATTACAGAGAAAGAAAAAAAAAACGCAACCGGGAGTAAATAAAAAAACGCAGGCAAAGAGATCAGTAGTATCCGTCGAGACGGAATTGCATTTTCTCTCCTGCTCCCTTCGGCTAGGAAGAAGGAGGTGTGCGATGGATTGCGCTTGAGTTCAAAGATCATCCGCTTGATTCTATTCCCTATTTAGCATTTGTTCTGGCGCAGCACTGTGGCTTTGATATGTGTGCTCTTTTATAGTTAAAAATGGTAGCCACACAGTAACACACCTCCACATCTCTATAGCTACACTTCACTGCTCTTTCACCTCCCCGATTAGAAAGATTTTTTTTATCCTACAGACTTCCAGTGATTCTTGTTGCATTGACGGTTTTCTTTTCTTCCCTATTTGATTTGTCAGTCAGTACCTGGGAAACTGAAAGCACCGGGACGGTTTGGTTTTAAAGGGACAGAGAGAGGATTCAGAGCGGGAGAAGAGTCAAGGGGCTTCTGTGCCAAAAAGCAGTTCGTCTTCACTAAACAGCACAGTACAGGGGTCCTGATAGTCCATAGTACGAGGGGTGCAGCGGGAAAAGGAGGGAGAGGTCAGTGGAGAGGATGGCCAAATGAACAGAGGAATGGGCAGCAATTAACCCAAAGCCTCCTTGTTATTTTCCCGCATTTGCTGACCGCTCTTACTTATCTTCATCTCCGTCAGCTGGATGTATCGCAACACGTTTGTGTCTGCAACAGGGAGAAAAAAAAAGAAAAAAAGGTACTGCATAGATTTCTTTCATGTTTTGTGAACTTTTTTCTATCTGTCTGTCTGTCTGTCTGTCTGTCTGTCTGTCTGTCTGTCTGTCTGTCTGTCTGTCTGTCTGTCTGTCCGTCCGTCCGTCCGTCCGTCCGTCCGTCCGTCCGTCCATCTATACACACATTAGCAGCACAACAATTCACAAGTATAAAATAATTTAAACTAATTTCAAAAAATGTTTAAGCAAAGGTCAAAAATTTACACCAAAAACCTTTACAGGGTAAATGTTTAACATTATAAAATGATTAGCAATGTTATTGTTTCAAACATAATTGATATATGGTAAGTTCTGTTCCATTTCTAATCAATCAATCCACATTAATCTGGATAAATCTATAAACATGTTTTCTCTATGTTTTGGTTTTGGAAACTTTGTCCATCGAAAGCCGAGCTTTTAAAAAAAAATCGTTCTCTACCAACTGGATAAATCTGAAAATACAGTTTACATGCTGTAGTGCGGACTGAGAAAACAGAGCTATTCAAAAACAATGGTGTATATTTAGTTTTTCTGGTGTGATGCTGTCATATGACATTTTCAATTAAAAATCACAAGATAGTAAACAATGTTTTTTGCAATTTTGTCGTGCAGTTGTTGTGCCTGCATTCCAGTTTCATTTATAAAAAATTCATGTTACTTTTTTTACAACTATCAGATTGCATTATTTCAAAGAAGATGAAACGTTCACTCGCAACAATTCGAAATATATAAACATTTGATGTATGATGCAGATGAAAGTGCAGTATAGAGCTGTTTTCAGACATCCTAGTGTTACGAGAGATTTTTGGAAAACGTCTGAAAAACGGCAGTGTAGATATAGTATAGAATATAGTATTACGTAGTATTTTTTTATTTATCTGCATTAAGCGTTTAGTCCTTGTTTGATTTTGGAAAGGGAACAATAAGAGAACATAAGATAACAACCTGTGGGTTCACGGCTCTTGGCATCACGGAGGTAGCGCAAAGCGCAGTCGTAGTCTCCCAGATGGTAGAAGGCGATGCCGGCACGGTACATGGCTTTGAAATGGTCCTGCTGATGACCAAGGACTTTCAAGCAATACTCCTTCACTCTTTCGTAATTCACCAGCTCTGACTGGAGCAGACACGCTATGGAGAGATAGAAAGGAGGAGCAATGTGGTGTGAATGACATTTCGAAAGCATTAATTTCTTGGATAAAATTTGCAGAAGCCAAGGTAAAGTATAATATACAGAGAGAGAGAGAGAGAGAGAGAGAGAGAGAGAGAGAGAGAGAGAGAGAGAGAGAGAGAGAGAGAGATAGAGAGAGAGAGAATGGAATGGATGTATAGAAAACGCCAGACTATAAAGTACAATACCATAATTGTGTAATCAAATTTCATCTTTTAAAAAAGAATTTAAAATGGGATCAAGTGCAGCTAAAAAATAATAGATGTTTAAGACCAGCTAAATAGCTAAACATTTTGACACTAAGTTTTTTTTTTTTTTGTTTAGTTTTTTTTTACAGCAGTCATTATTTATAAGGAAGGCTTGAAAGCTGCAGTTGAAATGTTCTCTGCTTCAATCAGACTGCAGATATGTTCATTATCCCAGCATGAAGATCTAATTGCACCTTTTAGCTTTCGTGAGATGAGCAACAGAGACTGGAGCCAAGTGTTTTATCTGCAAGTACATCTGCCCTTTCTTTCAGAGAAGAATATTAATATTTGTTCATTTACAACTGCTACAAATGAAAGCCCAGTTTTCTTTTTTTTTCGAATATTTAAGTCTGTCTCTAGTATAATCTTAGATTCCTTTTCTTGGGTAACAGAACTGAAAACTAATGTAGATTTAAGTTGTCATATGTTCAATGAGTTGTGTATTCCGAGATGTTTTTCTGCCTGCATGGTTATAAAGAGGTGTCAGTTACCACATCCTTGATGTCATCTGGAACCGGTCTGTCCATTCTAATCTGACCTCTCTCAACAAAATAATGTTTCTTCCTGCACATCGTCCAGTTGCAGCATGTTTTGTTGATCATTTTTTATTTTATACGGCAGGAGATCACCAGTTTCTGAAATGCTCAACCCAGCCTCTCTGACATCAACAAAAATGCTATGGCCACATTTCCCCCTCATTATGGTGTTAACTGAAGTTCTTGTTGTGTATCTACATGATATGATGCATTGCTCTGCTACCACATGATCGACTCATAAGATAATGTGCAGGTGTACAGATATTCCCAAAAAAATGGTCAATAAGTATGAGAGGAAACATTATAAGTTTGAATCAATGTTAAATACACTACTTAGACAAAAGTATTTGGACACCTGACTCTTGCAGCAATATGTGATTCTTTCCCAAACTGTTACCACAAAGTTGAAGTCACACAAATGTATAGGACATATTCTGGGTGGTAGCATGACATTTTCCCTTCATTTGAACTAGGAGAGCCAAACTCAGGAAAAAATATGATTTTAGTGGGTTGGAGTGGAAGATCTTGAGACGGTGGGCTATAGCGCTCTGACCTCAAACCTACCGAGCAACTTTGAAATGATTTGAAACACTGATGCTACGCCAGGCCTCCTCACCCTACATCAGTATATGATTTGATTAACACCCTAGTGGCTGAATGAATGAGCACAAGTGTCCAAAAAGCACACTTCAAAATCTAGTAGAACATCAACAACAAAAGGGAAACAAATGTCGAATGGAATACTTAAAAAGCACATACTCATAGCCAGATGTCCACAAACTTTTGTCCATAGAGTCAATATTTCTTTAATTCTTTAAGACCCGATATGCCATACACCCACTCTGTTAATAAATGGTTGTGGTGATAATTTATGATCCTAACTTAAATTAAAAGATTAATGATAAAATTGACTCACAGGAAAATAAAACAGTGTTTTCTAAAAACTTGCTGTATTTTAAAATATTCTGTCAATGTGGATCCACTATGATTAATGAAATTAATTAGTTAATACAGGTGTATTTTTTTACTCTTTAAATATATTTAGCATTGTTTTGTTTATATGAAACATTTTATATATATATATATATATACAAATGTGCATTTAAAACTTGATTTAAAACTTGATTTTCATTAAATATAAATAAATAAAATCCTCTCTTGGCATGAATAACAGCTTTACACACACTCTTGGTAAACTGTTTTTTTTTTTTATTATTATTATTTACAAAGGTGTTTGTTAGTTTAAGATATTTCTGAACTATTGATTCAGTTGATCCCAGAGCAGCTCAATCGGATTTAGGTGCGGTGACTGTGCAGGTCATTCCATGATAGATAACACTCCAGCTGTATGTTTGCTCATCCTTTCACCCAGAATTGGTCTCCAACCTTTACTTTCTCAAAACACCCCAAACCATTAAGGTTCCACCAAACAATGTCTTGTAAAAAATATGTCTTGTCTGGACTCATAATTCGTAATTCTTTCATGATTACTGAGCTTTGTTAATCAGTGATGTGTAGTAAACTATCCTGCCCTTTTCACAGCATTATTATCAGTTTCACTGAACATATTATATATATGTAAAATATATCTACATCTGAATTCCGCAGTTTAATAAAAGCTGGTGGAAAGCATCTAAGGTCGTTTTTTTTTTCTTTTTAAATACTCGACAGCTGAAATCCCATTTCCTCCTCTATTTTCAAGTTGAATGAATAAAACATTAGAGGTCTTCAGCATGAAAAGAAAAATGGTACAGCTAATTAATAGCTGTGTGAAAGGGTAAAATTAGACGCATTGGACCCTGAAAGAACATCTGCACTGCAAATTAATCGGGGTTTGTACTCTGTCCTGAGTCACCAAAGTGAACCGGTGGAATTATGTGTTGTAGGATTTAATTGAACGTGTTGTAGTGGGAAATCTGTATGGTTTTGTAATCTAATTTTATTCTGAAATTGTAATGAATTTTTTTTACTGACGTGTAAGTTTTTTCGGTACAGGGCTTTCGGTACCAAATGCAACGCTTTTTTTTTGTGGAACATAGATAAAATCTGAGTTCTGTCAGAAACGTGGCTAGCTGCTAACGCTAGCGCTATGGATTCTTTAGCATTTTATGTCCATCTTCAAGACTTTCTCTTAAAAGAAGGCAATCCTGACAATTCCACATATCGAGGGAGTGAATGAATGAAGACATTTGTTAAAGTATGCTGAAATAAGGAAACAGTTAAGTAGAACATATCTTTAGAAAATTGTATATTAAATGTAAAACACACACTTACCGTATTTTTCGGACTATAAGCCGATTTTTTCCTACGTTTTGAACCCCGCGGCTTAAACAACGACGCGGCTAATTTATGGATTTTTCCTGGGTTTTTCCTGGTTTCACAAACTTCAAGCCAAAAAACTGAGCGACATAACATTAGACCAATAAAATTTCCGAACGGAAACGAAAAAACGCCCCTTTACCTGTGTTCTGAGCTGCACGGCATCGGGAGAAAAAACATTTTTTTTAAACGCACGACAATGCCAAAAGATGAACTCCTGAGAGAAATAATTGTAAAAGGAAGGAGGAACACAGTAAACAATGACTTACTTGGTAGGCTACTGTTTAGATACAAGCCGTTGTAACGCGTTGAAGGGATAGCTCGCTAAACTTTTTATTAAATATTATAAAATATTATTTACAAAATATAAACTGCTAATGTTCACAAATGTTAATAATAATAACCGTGTTAATAAAAAAGGACAAGCAATTTTTTTGTTTTGCATTTCATTTCATCAAGTGTCAATATTTTGTGTGAGCATCATTGTTATCTGAACTGAACTGAATGAATCTCACCACTTAAACATTTTTTCAGCCAAAATGGATTTAATGACCTAAATGTACTCCATTCTGATTTACTGATTGAAGTATTGATTGGTCTGGATTATCCAATTTTTAAATGAACCCTTCTAGTGTGAGATTCTTTTGTGTTCGATCTGGTGTTTATTAGCATTTAGATGAGTGGTGTTTCAGTAAAAGGCAGCGTTCCCTTTAGTGAGTCATCGGTTCCGACCGAGTGCCTGGCAGACTTGCAAAGGTCTGACCCTGGCCAAGGTTAATGTGCGTAAATGTGCAGTGCGCAGAGGACAGCATAGCTGACTGACCACCACATGGCGCCACTCTCTCCCTTCCTTTCTCCCTTCCTTCCTCCCTTCCTTCCTTCCTCCCTTCATTCCGCTCTCAGTCCTCAAACTATCTCTCCATCTGCTGCTGACACTCAGACAGCAACAAAGCCAGAGAAAGTGATAGAGAGAGATAAAGAGACATGGAGAAAGAGAGATAAAGAGAACAACATTCACACGGGAGATCACCAATCTTCTTCTTCCGGCTTCTCCCATTAGGTGTCGCCACAGCAGATCATTCGTCTCCATACCCCAATGTCCTCTACATCTGCCTCTTTTAAAGCAATTCCCTGTATGTCTTTCCTCACCACATCCATAAACCTCCTCATCTTTTCGTTCTTCCTGGTTACTCAATCCTCAGCATTCTCCTACCGATACAACCCATGTCCCTCCTCTGCACATGTCCAAACTATTACTTTTTTGTCTTCGAAACGTCCTACATGCACAGTCCCACTAATAAACTCGTTTCTAATCATGTCCATCCTCATTACTCCCAATGAAAACCTCAACATCTTCAGCTCTGCTCTTTTTACTCAATGACACTGTCTTTAAACCATACAACATCGCAGGTCTCACCACAGTCCTATAAACTTTCCCTTTCCCTCTTGCAGAAACTCTTTCCATCTCAAATCACTCCTGCCACTCTTCTCCACCCACTCCTGCACTCTTTTCTTCACTTCTCTAACACACTCTCCTTCTCTCCAGCACATACCTCCAGCTCTCCAAGCTCTTCTCAACCTCAAGCATTATAGTCCATGGAGACTCCTGTCTGACCTCGTCCGTCGACCTGTTCATTACCACTGCAAACAGGAACGGGCTCAGAGCCGATTCTTAATGCAGTCCCACTTCCACCTTGAACCAGTCTGTTGTTCCTACTGCACACTTCACTGCTGTCACACTGTCCTCATACATATCCTGCATCAACCTCACATACTTCTCTGACACACCTGACTTTCTCATACAATACCACAACTTCTCTCTCGGCACCCTGTCGTACGATTTCTCAAAATCCACAAACACAAATCAGCTCCTTATGACATTCTCTATACTTCACCATCAACAAACTCAAAACATATATTGCATCCATAGTGCTCTTCCTCAGCAAAAAACCATACTGTTACTCACAGATGGTCACCTCTTCTCTCAGCCTGGCTGAGATCACTGATTACTAATCTAAAAGCAGTTGTGTGTAGTCATTTAAAACTACTTCAAAAAAAAACATCTGCCCTCTGGGCTGAAACAGCTGTAATATCCAGATGTACTTGAACAGGTTGAGGAAAACATTTCATATTCCAATATAGAAATACAGCATATAATCAACCCAAAATACACTACACACCTTCAATTTATTCACAAAGTGCAGAACTGAGTGACCAGAAATAATGTAAAATTGCAAGTACATTGAATGGCAAAAAAATGACAAAACAATCAAAGGTTGTAAAAATTATACAAACATGAGCAGTGACAACAAAGGAAAACAATTCATCATCTTTCCCACATCAGACAGCCAACCATATGACCAATTCACAGCTTCCCCAGCACTGAGTATTTTTAAATTTCTCATGTTTGGATCTTGAACTGGCTGCTATTATTTCCTGACTGTTTTGCGAATGACTTCCTGGGTTTGCAAACTCTTTTTGTTAATACAGTCCCGAACCTACTTTGCATTTGCATTTATTAATTCGCATTTGCAATTAAAACTAAATACCTTTCTCTTGCATCTTTATAGATTTAATTTCTGTCAAAACCAGTCCTGTGGTCAGAATTCATTCATTCATTTATTCATTCACTCATTTTCAATAACCACTTCATCCTGGTCAGGGTATAGGTGGATCTGAATCTTATCCTGAGAACAATGTGTGTGAGGTAGAAATATACTCATATAAATCTATATATAAATCAAATGAAGTCATCTTAAAGCTATCTGTGAAACATAGTGCACTTGAAATGAAAGAAATTTCAATTTAAAGTCTTTACACAGTAGATATTATTTGTGTTAAAACAACAGATATTTTTGAATTTATAATTTGTAAGGCACATTGCGGAATTGCATTTATAAATTTATGTCTCATAACAGGCTGCTAATTATGTACTAGAAAGGCTTATGCAGTCAAATAGATCCCCGTGTCACTAATGAAATGCTCAAATCAAAATCTGGGTGAAATATGGACGGCCAGATGAAGTGATTACGAATAGAAGAAGATGCTACTTTTTATTGGTAATGAGTCATTAAAGAGAGTCAACTGAAAATAAGCTTAATTTAATTATGTGATACAAATCCCTTCCCAACCATGGCACAGTTAATGTGGATGGGGCTACAAAATGACTACACTGATGACGTGAGGGAGGTTTTACTCTGTTTTTACAAGAAATTTTATTAATTTCAATATGAAAAATTTAGCATTTTACCAAAATTATATAAACAGTTAAATTGTAAAACAATTAATTAATGCATCACAGTTTATTCTTGTATTCCGGTATTATTTATTTCTATATTGTGGATCATTTAGTTATTCATTCATTCATTCATTCATTCAGTCAGGATCAATGTTGGTCTGGAGCACATTCAGATTGAGAGCATGAGGCGGGAAGCATCATACAGTAAAACTTTTAAAAATAATGTTAATAGAAATTTCAACAACAACTGAGAGGAGAAACTTTATTTCATCAATTTCATTAGATTTTTCAGATTTGTGTATTACTTTTTTTCCCCCAATTCAACTGTTAGTCAGATTATTAAATCACACACGTTAACGTAATTCTATTTTTTTTTTTCAAAGCTCTACTCCTCCCACATAACTGCATGATGCCCTTTGGTATTTTCTTTATCCTTTTAATGTACTCTTTTATTTTATTGTATTTTCACCTGCATCACTGCTTATATGTACAGTAGTTTTTAGTGGTGACTGTGCATTGTATTTTTGGATGGTTAAAATATATTTTCAAATAGTCATTTTGGATAACTTAACTGTAAATGTAACACGAATTTTCCATTTGCAAGCCCAGTTCAGGGGTCCAGTGCACTGCAGCTGAGCTCATCCTGCGCATTTTCATCTTCATGACCCTGTCTCAGATATTCATGTCCTGTCATGACCCCCAGTTGAATCTACATGGGCCTGGTGAAACAGTAAACGCTTGTCAGATTCAATCTCGTCCTCGCATCAATTTCTTTCTCTTTTTTTTCCTGCCGTTTTAAGCTCCCCAGATCCTGCTGAGCTTCTTCTGTATTAGGTTACAAACCATAAACGCCTAATGGATCTAACTCTTATTGTTATGATTTTTTCTCCCTCATTCTCTCTGGACCTCGCTCGCTCCACCCAAGCCTTGGTGCATGTGCACAAACTTTTACCACATTCACAAATATGCTGCGACAGACTAAGTTATTACATAAATGGATAGGGCGTCACAATGCGGATACGGGGAATTGCACTTAAGTGTGCGCTGAGTGAAATAATGATGGCATCGGGGGCCACACATTAATGGGTCTACTGCACTTTCATCTAAAGCTCTGGCCAAGATTACAAGACAAGACTAAGCTGAGAAAGCTTGAAGTGCTCTAACTTTATGAGGATGATACAACCGTCTTTCTTACTGCGCTTAAAACATATAAGATGAGGCCTTAAAAGTTCTCTTACGGTGCAGAAGCAGTTAAATGGCAGCAGATGCTTGGGATTTTCTTACATCAGGTTACTTCATCAATGGATTAGACAAAAACCTCTTAATCTACAACAATGTCTGGATGACATAAGTGCTTATGCATGGTGAGCACCATGACTGTTACTAAGATAGATATAAGGTGGAACAATATTGGCACCAAAAGGTTCAGAAACATCCCTGACCTTGACACACAAAGCCAACATCAAACTAGTGCTAAACCAAGACCAACCACCCAAATGATTGATTGTAGACATTCAGTTTTTCTGTATCTGCATGCCAGTATATAATTCTCCAAAATCAAGGAGTGACAGTAGTCTGGAAGCATGACAAAAACAAAAGCAGCAAAAGAAACCTAGAATAGTGCTATCATTAGCATGTTGAAAAACTATTTGACTTAACAGTAAGATAGAAAAGAACAGCACTTACATGTATTATAGCACTGTACTGTTAAAGGTATTTTCAATAAATAACACAAATTAGGGAAATGGTATGTTCTTACTCAGAAATCTACAAAAGACCACTTCCTTTTCTGTATAGGTTTTAAACAGAACTTCTTTATAAAACCTAAATCCACTAACCTTTTAAAGAATGCTTGAGAAACTCCTAATTTCCATAGATGTAGCAAAAGGGATATGGAATGACCAGGCAAACTAACTGGGCTGCCATTTTTCTGGCACAGTTTTTGCAAACAGCCTATTTTGTTGCACTACACTGCAAGACAGCTAGCTATTAGGGTGAACAGCCAACCTGAGAACTTTATTTCTCTCTCTTTCACTGCTAGATAAATCAAACAGGTTGATGACTACTCCCACTGCAGGAACAGTGCCAATGTTGTGCAAAATCTTTCCCCCGACAGCCAGCATGATGTATCATGTGCCTGGAGAAGCTAAATAGGACACACAAAGACGAAGAGAGATAACAGATAAAGAGAGCAGAATAGAGACAGGGATGCTCGGTACAAATGGCAAGGCAGTTGAGAGAGAGTAAGACCTCCTGGGTAATCGATTGTAAATGCTCTGGTCCTATAACATCCATCTCCACTTGACAACACTGCCCTGTCGCTGTCCCGTCACTGCTTTTTCTCCGCCCTCATCTCACTTGCCCAATCATGCCCAATCCTGCTTCGTGACTCCTTTTTCCTCTGACAGGTCCTGCACCCGGAGTGTTAATGGAGCTAATTTAAAGCCAGTGTAAGGCGTCACTGATCACCTTGCTGTCACTCAGACAGTAATTCGTTCTCCGGGAGCTTAATGGCTGATGCAAAGTCCCATCATTCTTCCTGACGTCTCTGCTCCCATTGTGCCCTTCTTCACCCTTCTGGGCTATGCTATATTTCACATGTCCTTCCATTTCCCACACCTGCCCTTCATCTCCATGCTCTCCGTGTCTGGTACTTTCACTATATTCTTATTAGTCTGTAGTAGTTTTTATGTTTAGTTTTTTTTTACACATGTACACAACCTAACCATTAGGGTTGTACAAGCCAGTGCACTCTTAGTGCTGGTCCCAAGTCTGGATGAATGAGGAGGATTTCGCGTCAAGCATCAAGCGTAAAATGTGCCAAATCAAATACGCAGATCACAAACCTAAATTCCATACTGAATCGGTCAAGGCCCAGGTTACCAACGACCGCCACAGGTATTGTTAGCCAACAGGGTACTGGTGGAAATTGAACTACTGTTGGCCAAAGAAGGAGAAAGAGAGGAGGAAGACGTCTACAGAGACAGCAGGGAAAGGAGAAGTGTAGGAGAGTGGAGGTTAGGGTTGGTACTTCAAATGTTTGCACTATTACTAGTAAAGGGAGAGAGTTAGCTAATTTGATGGAGCAGAGAATGGTAGACATGTTGTGTGTAACAGGAGACCAAGTGGAAGATGAGTAAGGCCAGGAACAATGGAGGTGGGTTTTAACTTTTCTATCATGGTGTGGATGGAAAAAGAAATGGTGTAGGGGTGATTCTGAAGGAAGAGTACAGTAAAAGTGTAGTGGAGGTGATGAGAGTTTCTGATAGGGTGATGAATGTGAAGCTGAAAGTTGAAGGGGTGATGATAAATGTTATCAGTGCCTATGCTCCAGAAGCGGAAATATTCTTTAGTGAGTTAGAGAAAGTGGTGGAAATTGTACCTAAGAATGAAAGATTGGTGATTGGAGCACACTTTAATGGACATGTTGGTGAAGGGAACCATGACGAGGAGATAATGGGTAGGTATGGCCTTAAGAAGAGAAATGTGGAGAGGCAGATGGTGGTAGATTTTCTAAAAAGGTGGAAATGGCAGGGGTAAATACATATTGTAAAAAAAAGGAGGAGCATAGGGTGACATGATAGAGAAGTGGTGGTGGAATGAGGAAGTGCAGGAGAGCATAAAGAGAACAAGGTTGATGAAACAGAATAGGGATTGCCAGAGGGCAGGTGAAGAGGGATGTGGCAAAAGAAAAGGAAAAATGCATATGAGGAGCTATATGAGAAGTTGGACACTAAGGAAGGAGAAAAGGATTTGTACTGATTGGCCAGCCAGAGGGAGTGAGCTGGGAAGGATGCGGTACAAGTTAGAACAATAAAGGATGCAGATGGAAAGGATGAATAGTATTAAAAGGATGAAGAGTGGGAATTTGGTTGGACTAGATGACATACCAGTAGAAGCGTGGAGATGTTTAGGAGAGATGGCAGTGAAGTTTTTAACAAAATTATTTAACGAAATTTTGGAAGGGGAGAGGATGCCTGAGGAATGGAGACGGAGTGTGGACAGGATTAGAAATGCTTTTATTAGAGGGACCGTGCATGTAGGACGTTTGAAGACAAGATGAGAAAGGCACGATTGAGATAGTTTGATCATGTGCAGAGGGTATACTGGTAGAAGAATGCTGAGGATGGAGCGGCCAGGCAGGAGTAAAAGAGGAAGGCCAAGGAGGAGGTTTATGGATGTGGTGAGGAAAGATATGCAGGTGGCTTGTTTGAAAAAGGCAGATGTATAGGACAGGGTAGTATGGACATGGATGATCTGCTGTGGCGACCCCTAACGGGAGCAGCCAAAAGAAGAAGAAGACACGTACAGCAAACACTGTCCACCCTGTCATCTGAGAGCTTTATTTACTATTCCAACTGTGACCTGGTGAAAATAGTTGACTTGTGTTTATACTGTAAGTTGTAAATCAGGGCTCATGTTGTCATACTCGAAGGCTATATTTTCTGCAGAAGAACATTGGTTATATATCATGCAGAGGCAAATGTCTTTTGGTTTTGTTGGTGCTTAGCATTCTTATTGAGAGTCTAAAGTGAGAGGACTTTTTACAGTTAATGAATTTCTTAGAGCCCTCTGTTACCTGTGAGGTAAATTGCAATAGTACTAAAAACACTGATAAGCTGTAAATGGAGAAAAATGTATCCTGGTCTGGGTCATGATGGATAAAATTCTTAAAACCTAATAAACTTTTTAACAATAAAAGTGCCAAATTTTTACTAAAACTTAATCATCATAAACCTCTTAAGAATAAATGTTTTAATCATTCTGAATCAGTCATGTAAAATTCACAAAATGGCTGCCCCAGATTCTAGAAAAACAGCCTCATCACTGTTCTTTTGAACCAATAGAGCAAATATCTCATGAGGCATTGCATCACATAACATTCCTAAATGATATAAAAAAGATATTCATAAGCCATGAATAGAACAATAAACATAAAGTACAGAATAAAATGCTATATTTCTCAGACACATTAACAGACACATACCAGACACAACAATAATCTCATATAGATTGTAGGATGTTTCTAATGAATTACATTATATCTGTGTATTCATTTATGATTGATTTTCTTGTCCTGGGGACCAACTCAAACAAGTATAAAAAAAACAAGCAACTAAGAACATAAGAAAAAAAAAAATCAATATTTGCTACGTAATTTCTGTCTGTGGTGGATGTGGGAGATTTGTAGTGTGTATTTGTAGTCACTGACCCTGACTGTCTGATGCTATTCACTGCTATTTTTGTGTCCTAGCATGATTTCTGAACACAATCTATCGTCTTGTATCCAAGCGGGTAAACGTCATCACCGTGTCACCCAGAATGCAAAAGACAGGAGGCCATGACACTTTGCTTCTGATGTTTTCAAAATCCAATCACAACAACATGACCTGCACTGTAGGCAGGAAGCTAAACAACAGTAGCTCAGTAAGTCAGAAAGAGTCACAAGGACACTGCTGTGACCGCATATATAATTTAAACATTTCTTCCCTTTGTGCCGAGTGGCAGTTTCTGTGCTGCGTTCGGAACCATGTTGCTAATGCGCTGTCACTCAGTTCACTGCGCCTTGAAGGACATTGCAAGAATCCTTAGTCACAAGGCATTGCCTGCAGTTGTAGACAAAGCCAATGCAAATGTCTTTCTTTCTCTGTCTTGATCTCTTCATCTATATGTCAAACACCTTTGGACGCCTTAAATCCTTTTTTTTTTAATTTAGGGTCTTTATATTAAAAATTCTCTCTTCTTTTTCCCTCTACTTACTGTAAAACCATTTCAATCTCCCCCTTACTCTGTAAGTGCATATAAGAAGTCTAAACTCAACGAGTGAACCATAGCTAAGGTCATAGTCACACGCTGCCAAACAACTCCAGCACTGCTGCAGAACTGCATAGCAACACCATCTCTTGACATTCATCCCAAATCCATTGTAATATTTTTCCATATTTAATCACGCCATGCTGTCTTCCTCTTTTTCCCCCGCATCTACTTTCTCCTTTCTGCACTCGCTGAATACTGAACCACATCAGCATGTTTGTTTTTATGTGGAGAGTCAACAGGTTGCATGACTCAGCTTTCCCATAACTGCACACGAATGGATGCAGCACGGCTAACCAATCACATCTCCAACACTGGGTAAAATACTGTAGGAGTGAAAAGATTCACGCCAGCGTGATCAGTGGCCTGGAGTCTCAACATTTACAGAACAGTTCATATTGAACAATTAATCACATTGAACATCTTCCTGGCAAAAATTATGATGAAATGAGGGCAATATTTTAGATATACTGTACTATTATGAAAATATACATATAGATTGATCCTGATCTTTTCCCTTAATTCTTTCATGCCTGTTTAGTCGCTGTCCCTGATGTTTTTAGTGAAAAAAATACTAGCCAATGAAAGAAATTTGACTTCTGTACCTATTAGAAATAAATATTGTTCTTCAAATTTTATTGCTCTGGTTCACTGTAGAATTGGATATTGAGAATATTTGATCGAGGTAACACCAGACCTATGAAAATACCAATCAGAAATGGTTGTTTGTTCAAATGCTTGTTTTCTTTTTACCCCAATATCAGAAGAAAACATAGGGCTTTCCTGCTTCCACCCTTTAATATGCCTGCGCATGAGTAAAAAAGGGGGAACTGAATCTTGTTAGAATATATATAATTTAATATAAACTAGTTTAGTAGAGTATTTTATATATACTGTTGGAATCAGTAGGACTGAACAAAATCATGATCTATATAGTAAAAAGGTGTCTGAATGTGGGAACACTAAAGGGAACTTCCTACAGTGTCTGAAAGTTAAAAATATTTATCTGATCTTGCCGGTAAAAAGAGCCTAAATAGTTAATAAGCCATTTGCTGCCAAACGATGCTTTCTGTGAGAACCATGGCAATAGACATATGTACAAAAATGCAACGAAACACCATGCAACATTCATGACTCATGTAAAAACAAAGGCACTTGGAAGCACCTTTCTGTCATTCCCATGTACACTGTTCACAAGCTGTTTACATTGTCAGCAAAACTGTTAATCAGTATGGGATCTGACACACCCACACACTTCAGATCAGGCAGGAAATAGCTTCTAGTTAGAAACTATTCATATTTCTTGAATTCACTAGTGTTTATTATATGCTAGTTTAATGATGTCATTATTTAAATTAATCTTCAGTGTCACAAACATTTTTTATATTTATTTGAATACAATTTTTACATGAGAAACTATTAACGTATAGATATAGCAGTATAACGATTCATGGAAGTCCATCCAAAAGCAAGTAACACAACACAGTGTGGGTGAATGTGTTTCTGAAGCTTGCAATTATAGTTCACACTTCTTTTCGACTAAAACTGGCACCTAAACGAATAAGACACTCCACCCAGGGTGCTTATTATGCAGCCGTTGTGCAATTATCGCAGCCTGGCTTGCTTGTCATGTTCTGACTTTCACGGATGCTTTTGTGTGATCAGTTATGCATTTCTGAGAATGTATCTCTCGATCTGTTAGCTTGCCTTTGCACAAGAAAAGAAAAAGCAGGTGTTTTGCTTACTGCACAGTAATTACACCGCCTGGATGGCATATAGTGCTTATTACCAGCACCAATGCTTATCGTCCCTGGAAATCAGCATCACATCAACCCTATCTGCATTGATTACCCATAGGGCAGCAGGGATCGCTGTGATAGTGAAAGAGCGCTAGATTACTCAGTCAGATCGGCTTGTAAAGAGCAGGGCTCATGCAGCCACAGAAGCAGACTCCAGTCATGTTTCAAGAGGGATGGATGAAATATTAATGGGGTATCCCTTCGACTGCCTACCCACAGCTCCCTCAAGCACACTGTGCCCAAACAGATCAGGCTGATCAACAGCCCCCTGCTACATTATTCATTAGGCTGTGACTCAGACTCCAGTCCCAATCACTGCTATAAGCAAAGACATTGTTGACAGCACAGCCATGACTGCCACAGACAGCCTGAGAAGACACTTGTGTCTCTGAACTAATCAAACCATGTGGGGCTTGTTATATCCATGCACCGAACTCTGATACAGGGTTAGGCAGAGTGGAGCATAGCGAGGCTGAGCAAATTCCCAATTGGGCTTCTGTAAGCAAATTTAAGAACACTTCATATAAAAAAATGTCCTTACATCCTCACATCTAGATCTGGATTTCCTGTGAAATGGAAATGTCTCTGGTTTCTACCCTGAGGCATGTAATCAGCAGCTAAAAAACATTTTAGCACGGTCTGGCTGTATTACCCATTCCGGAAACAAAGAGGTAGCCATCACTTGCTTGCCAGTTATTTTCCATGCAAGGCTAGATTACAAATGAACAGGAGTCAAATTGCTATTTTGATGGAGTAAGGGGATAAACCCAGGATTACTTTGTGGTTTTATAGTTTATGGGATCAATAGCAAAGATGGCTGAGCAAAGCTTTCAGTTGCAGCGTCACTGACAACAGTTCCCAACACAACAGACTAAGTTAGTGATAGTCCAACAGAAACATTCATCGTAGCCTTGTAACATGCAAAATATAGCTGTACTCCAGCTAGGTTAACTTGCCTTCATTGTTAACTACATAACCAGCTAGCTCCATGATTAACCAAAATGCTGTTTATCTGTGAATACCACTTTCCAATAGTACCTAACAAAATAAATAATCCAACTAAGCAGTTGCATTCCAAGCTAATCCTTCAAATTCAATCATGGCATGGCTAAGTATCTTTAATCCCTGCTGGAACTTTCTTGACTACTGGGCATATGTGTGTATTTGGAAGGAAAGTTCTTACTAAGATGTTTGCAAGGATGGCAAGAACTTAGTATTAGAGGTTTTAATAAAAGGGAGACTTCCAGTAATGCTTCCCTTGGATACAGACTTTCTGAATCTACATGAGTGCAAGATTTACACACTCAAACTGACTTTACTTTGAGTCATAGGAAAACATCAGATTGCTTCGTAGAATATGTAGCACATTCAAAATCCCATGTTTGTGTTTGTCCACTTTGGATCGGACTACTGATATGCTGAAATGCGGACATGTTATCTGTGTGTCAAGAAAATTATACATTGTCTCATGCTAAGAAGTACAAATAAAGACTGGTCGCAGTCTATGCTAAGTATAAGTGCAGTCCCATTTCAGCGCTTTCTTTTTAATAGTTGACTTCTGAGGGAATTGTTGATATTTTTGACAATTTTGTCTTGTTTCCATAGTCAAGCTGCCTTTATATTATGCTGTATACAAGATAACTTGATTGTTAGCCTAAGTCAGTACTTGGTGCCGTTTCCTGAGAGAAACACTGTGCTATGACTTTGACCATTTTAATTACAAACACTGTCCTTAATGAAAGTAAATTCTTGCAGATGCAGATGTAATATATGTTGCTTAAACTGTTAGTTCTGATTTAATCCTTTCTTTCCAATGAAATATTAATGCTGCTTTATACATTTTAGCTTTAACCATATACCCTATGTACGTTTTGTTTTGCTAGAGAAGTGTCCAAAGTGTATATATTAAGCTTTACTCTGAAAATGGTCAAATTATGTAGCTTGAAATCGTGTTAGAGCTACAAGAAGTCTGGCTGAAAAATATGCACTATTGTTTAAAAAATGATAAGGATACTACTCCAAGGAAAAGAGGAGTTTTCTATTTTTCTGAACATGAACACTATTGGAAAGTACAAGACTATATTTGGCAGCGTCTATATTCGAAGGAATTATGCAAGGCAGAACCTTTTTTCTTCCAAAATCACTCTTAGTAAAGCAACACTTGTATAACCAGGGTTGGGCAAAGATACATCAAAATGTATTTTAAAATAAAATACCAAATACCTTAAATTTAAGTGTATCAAACTTATATAAACTTCAAAATACAGCAGCCACACCATGTATAAAAAAAAAAAATACTGTATTTATTTAGTTTAAAAATACTATTAAATACTTTTACAAGGGAGCATGAAATTTCTTCACAAACCTTCCATCAATTGGCCTATTTCTATTATCTGTTCCTTCAGCATGACACTGACTCAGTTGGTTAAGTAAACAATGTTTGATAGCAACAGCTTTTTCTCTGGCTGAGTCATGCCATAAATCTAACATATGCAACCAGTTAACATATTCAATATTCACATACATATACCTGTTATGCCTTAGATGAAGGTTAGTTTTAAAGTAAAAAACAGTTTATTATTTAACACTTGGCAAATGACTCATAAGTGTATCCTAATTAAATAACTTGGTGTTTGGTAACGAAGGGGCTACTTTGCCTCAGCAACACTGACTCAATGACAAACATGTCATTCATAAGAAGGCAACTGATGGCACCTGTATTCATAGCTAGCAGTTTCTAACTATATGATCATTTCATTGTAAATCATAAATATAATGATGTTATGTGCCAATGGATTGCAAAATCATGATCCTACTAAATAGCTACTTCAATTAGAGTACAATATTCTGCAATCAAATATTTATTTATCAATCACCAGACACCTATTTGGAAGTTGAAAATAAACATTTTGGCATTTTAACAATTATTAAATGAACAATTTGAAAGCTGAAAGCCTGCGCGTTTCTTACCATGACCCTCTTCTTCCATATGGATAAATTTTCTGTTATGATTTTAACAAGTCTGGGCAAGCTACTAAGTAGGAACCAATCAGAGGCTGCATTTTTATGGTGTCATCAAGTAGACTTAAGTATTTTGATACAAAATATGAAGCTATTTTCATCAACCCTATCAAATACAAATGTCAAAATACTATTTTATATTTAATCATAAATACTGCACATCCTTTTGTATAACCCACCATCACATGCTTTTAAAGTCTCCTTTGTCTGCTGGCATGTCTCTCAAGAGACCACAGATAGAATCTGATTACAGCTGATAGTTTAGATTTTTTTTTTTTTTTTATTAAATTTTCTTTCAGATGATCATTAGAAATGACATTTTCTGATTGACATGAGGTCCAAAATCTTGGCTAATGTGGCAGAGCAATAAAAGCAGGCTTTCACTTGGTGGAAAACATGTTGTGCTGCTGACCTGAGGTGTTGATGTTAATGAAGGGGGAGAAGCATGCTGTTTCTCATTTGACTCGCCTGCCTAGAAACAGGCAGCAAAAGCACCAGAGCCTAAAATACAAGAGGAACACCTACACACAACATTGCAAGACATCCAGTGGAAGCTCCACAGAATGCCAACAAACACAAGAATGTGGTGAAGCAAGAATGTCTTCAAATTACACAAAGATACAGGGATGATACTTTTTATTCATTTAATACATTCTAAAAATAAAATTAAGGATATCAATAACAAACAAATTTAATAGGCAGTCAGGGTTTTTAAATAAGAAAATAGCAATATTAGGAGGAGTTCTTCTCATACTCGTATTGCACAGCTCTGTAAAACCGAAGAAAACATCCAATCAATCAGGACAAACAATTGTCTCTATAGCATGCAATTAACCTTATCTTTGGGAGGTTGTGAATTTGAATTACAGTAATGGCACAGCTATCTTTGGCCAACAATCAGGGTGTACTGTATTTAATCTTTGGGCTAGAGAAACAGATCAACTGTTGATTACAATTAGCCTATCCAGTCATTTTTCTGCATCTTTTGCAGAAAGGTTCTGTTTGAGCTTTCCTCCATTTTTGACCCATTTCAGATAATCATACTGTATGCATTAAAATACTGGTCAGAAAACTATGGCTAGGAGGTTCCATTCTCCTTTCTTCTTTACAGGATGTAATGTATCTGGTAAGAAAGGCTAAAAATATAATTCTACCCTCTCTAACGTTATCCAATTAATAGTTTGGCTGTTACTCTATTTTAAACTATACCTGGCCTCTTTTCAATCTGCTTTTGAATATAAGTGGAAAAGAAATAATATCTGACCCATATTCCCTCCAGGAAAAAGAACATTATTTTTCCTCAGTTAGGTCCCTAGTGGTGCAAAAAGTGTCTTAATTTCATGAATAAAAGATGGGATACAAAATCTATCTGTATAACACTATATAATAATAATAATAATAATGGAATAGCCAGAATAGAATAGCCTTTATTTGTCACATATACATTACAGCACAGTGAAATGTTGTTCTTCGCATATCCCAGCTTGCTTGGAAGCTGGGGTCAGAGCGCAGGGTCGGCCATGATACAGCGCCCCTGGAGCACACAGAGGGTTAAGGGCCTTGCTCAAGGGCCCAAGAGTGGCAGCTTGGCAATACCGGGGCTTGAACCCCCGACCTTCCGATCAGTAATCCAGCGCCTTAACCACTGGAGCCACCACTCCCCCCACTGGAGCCACCACTCCACCACTCCACCACTCTATAATGTATTGTAGTGCCAAAATTCTGCTTTAGACAAATAAGTGCTAGGAAATGGGAGCAACAGTCTGCTTTTTGTCATTTTCAATATCCATTGATTAGCCATAACATTAAAACTACCTGCCAAAAAATTGTGTAGGTTGTATGCCAAAACAGCATAACATTTTGTCTTGTTCCTCAAACCTTTCAGGAACACTTTTTACAGTGTGGGTTCGGGCCAATGCCAATAAAAATACTGAGAAAGAGTGTACTTGGTTTGCAGCAATGTTTATGGAGGTGGTACGTGTCAAAGTAAAATCCACATAAATCTCAGCAGAGCATTGCCCAGAACTTACATTCAGATCACAGTGCATCTTGGTGCCATCTTTTTACAGAAACAAGTGACTTTAGACAAGTGCGGAACCTAAGGACTTGTGTATCACTGAACTACACTATCTTTTTACACTAACTTGTGCTTGTTTATATCATGAACAGCAGTTACGCTAATTTCTCTCCACTGCTTCTTTTTCTCTCCCCATCCCGAGGCATTCTGAGGTTTGGCCAGCTCCAGTCACGTCCCACCTCATGAAGATTATGGACCTTTGAAGAAGTAGATGCCGAACATCCCGTACCATCTAGGGACGTACCAGTGCCAATTGCCATTTTTTGACATTGGACCTCCTGGAGTGTTTAAAGGCTCTGGCATGGAGAAGCTGGTGCTGGATCTGTGATGATCACAAATGTTGAGCTCAGTAGCTCCTAGTTTTATAACCATAAAGACTGTCTAAGACTGTAGAAAGAACATTACTTATAAAATTATACTCCTGTACTCAAGCTAGTTCTCACTCTCCAGTGTTCTGTATTGTTGAAAGATTTATGATCAAACTCTTGATGTCACCCAAATGAGGATAGGTTCCCCTTTTGAGTCTGGTTCCTCTCAAGGTTTCTTCCTCATAACATCTAAGGGAGTTTTTTCTTGCCAGTCGCCACGGCTGCTCATCGGGGATAAATGCACACCATTCACATTGACTGTTTTTTTTTAAAGCTGCTTTGAGACAATGTCTGTTGTAAAAAGCGCTATAGAAATAAACTTGACTTGACTTTTTTGAGGTCCCATTGACAAAAACTTATAAGGATCTTTTCACCTATTATCTTCAAAAGACTCCTGTAAAAAAGAAATATGGATTTCCCTGTCTTTATATGACTGGAATAAGCGATCATTTACTTTTTCTTTCCCATCCATTCTTTAATGGCAGAAGTTTCTTACAGCTCAACAAGAGTGTATTTACTATGGTGACAGTTCTTGGCAGCTTTCTTGGGCACTGTGGCCAACACCTTAGTTAAAAGAGAAATAGCATTTAAGTGCACCAAGTATCTACAAATCTAATCTAAACTGAAATCTCTCAACCGTAGACCTTCTTTAAGTGACACCACATTCAAATAATTTATTTGCTTAATCTGCTAATAGCTAATTCCCCCAACACGTATCTGGCGCTGTGCTAGTGCAGATGTCAGTGTCTTTACACACTTTCTTTCTTTATCACAAAAGCATCAGCTCTCAGATCACTGCACTGTAAATAAGGAGCACTGGATCCTGAAGCATTGAGGCAGGGTCATTTTGAACTCATGCAGCTCAGATTATTTACATGTTAAATTTGATTATATGTTAAATATTTGCAAGATTAATGCTGAAAATGGTGGCTACATCAATAACACTACCACAAATCATTTCATGAAACACATTTTACTATTTACTGTTACTAACCAAATTTCAGAAAATGCACCCTGAGAGCAAATAACAAAAGGCAATGAAGGCCTTGACCAGGGGTCACCAACCTTTTTGAAACTGAGAACTACTTCTTGGGTACCGATTAATGTGAAGGGCTACCAGTTTGATACACACAGTTTTCAGTTTGATCTGAAATAACATATTTGCTCAATTTACCTTTTATTATATGTTATAATTAATAATTAATGATATTCATCTATGTGAAGAAACAGATCATGTTAATGATTCCTCATAATAATTATCAACAATGATTTAACAAAGTAGGAAACAGCTATTTTTAGAAAAGGCCCGCAGGCTACTCATGTGGTCCTTGAGGGCACCACGTTGGTGACCCCTGGCCTAGACCGTTGCCCTGAGAGCAGTTATCTATGACAATGTCTTTTTTTTTGTGTATAGCAGATGAAGGATTTGAGTTCAGTTGTAAAATATACCTCTGCTCAAACCTGAAGTACAAATTTTTTTTTTTTTACAGCTAGAAAACGTGATTTGTATCTGATTATGCTCTGGATTACCTCTCAAACTGGTGAAAAGACAGACAGTATCAAAAGGGCTATAAAAATGAGCAAATAGCTTTTCACAATTTATTAAGCAGCTGCATAACCCAACTCTGACTATGGGCAACTTTCCTAGAGAAACACTGATGTAACTTCTGAAATAAAGTGAGGAAACTTTTGGCATTTCTACACTAAACAGAACTTTGAGTATATAACCAAGCACTGTTACTATTTATTTCTACAGGAACCGTCCTGTGAATTGGCTTCCTAGGTGGTCAAGCCAAGTCAAGTCAAGTAGATGACAAATCTAATTTATTTTTTTGATTTTTTGAGTTTATATCTGTGTTTTGAATTTACCAGTATTTTACATCCTTTTACAAAGGGCTGTCTCTTAATGGATTTCTTTACAACAGGGAATCTCTAGTAGGGATATGGAAAATGTAATATGGAGAATTTTATAATTTTTGATGTCGGTTACTACAAAAAAAAAAACAATTCTGTTACTACTAGATCATGTTTATTTTATTACTTATTCAAATCAACACTAAGAAATCAGAGGAAAGTTTAAAAAACTAAAAAGGGAGTTCCAGAGACGTTTATAAGAAAAGGCTGGACTATGAATAAAAAGCAGAAGAGAACAATCTACAGATGGACCCCGATGGTTCGAATTGCTATTTTTCAATCTTACAATGACGATATGACAAAAGATTTAAAATATTTTATATTTCGTGTAACAGGCACAGGCAGCAGCGTCTGATGTACGATACCTTGGATGCCCCACTCTTGCTAGCGGTCGACGGAGTAAAATTGTCTGTGTTAGTGAGCATTTCTTTTTCTGTTTCTTACGCTTTCAAACAGCAATTTTAGTTATAAAAGCATGTCTTAAAAAGAAGAGGAAAATTATATATATATATATATATATATATATATATATATATATATATATATATATATATATATATATATATATATATATATATACAGTGGGTACGGAAAGTATTCAGACCCCCTTAAATTTTTCACTCTTTTTTATCTTGCAGCCATTTGCTAAAATCATTTAGGTTCATTTCTTTTCCTCATGAATGTACACACAGCACCCTATATTGACAGAAAAACACAGAATTGTTGACACTGTTGCAGATTTATTAAAAAAGAAAAACTAAAATATCACATGGTCCTAAGTATTCAGACCCTTTGCTCAGTATTTAGTAGAAGCCCCCTTTTGATCTAATACAGCCAGGAGTCTTTTTGGGAAGGATGCAACAAGTTTTTCACACCTGGATTCAGGAAACCTCTGCCATTCCTCCTTGCAGATCCTCTCCAGTTCTGTCAGGTTGGATGGTAAACGTTGGTGGACAGCTATTTTTAGGTCTCTCCAGGGATGCTCAATTGGGTTTAAGTCATTGCTCTGGCTGGGCCATTCAAGAACAATCACAGAGTTGTTGTGAAGCCACTCCATCGTTATTTTAGCTGTGTGCTTAGGGTCATTGTCTTGTTGGAAGGTAAACCTTCAGCCCAGTCTGAGGTCCAAAGCACTCTGGAGAAGGTTTTCGTCCAGGATATACCTGTGCTTGGCCGCATTCATCTTTCCCTTGATTGCAACCAGTCGTCCTGTCCCTGCAGCTGAAAAACACCCCCACAGCATGATGCTGCCACCACCATGCCTTATTGTTGAGACTGTACTGGACAGGTGATGAGCAGTGCCTGGTTTTCTCCACACATACCGCTTAGAATTAAGGCCAAAAAGTTCTATCTTGGTCTCATCAGACCAGAGAATCTTATTTCTCACCTTCTTGGAGAACTCCATGCGGGTTTTCATGTGTCCTGCACTGAGGAGAGGCTTCCGTCGGGCCACTCTGCTATAAAGCCCCACTGGTGAAGGGCTGCAGTGATGGTTGACTTTCTACAACTTTCTCCCATCTCCCGACTGCATCTCTGGAGCTCAGCCACAATGATCTTTGGGTTCTTCTTTACCTCTCTCACCAAGGCTCTTCTCCCCCGATAGCTCAGTTTGGCCGGTCGGCCAGCTCTAGGAATGGTTCTGGTCGTCCCAAACGTCTTCCATTTGAGGATTATGGAGGCCACTGTGCTCTTAGGAACCTTAAGTGCAGCAAAAAATTTTTTGGAACCTTGGCCAGATCTGTGCCTTGCCACAATTCTGTCTCTGAGCTCTTCAGGCAGTTCCTTTGACCTTAATGATTCTCATTTGCTCTGACATGCATTGTGATCTGTAAGGTCTTATATAAACAGGTGTGTGGCTTTCCTAATCAAGTCCAATCAGTATAATCAAAAATTTCTGGACTCAAATGAAGGTGTAGAACCATCTCAAGAATGATCAGAAGAAATGGAGAGCACCTGAGTTAAATATATGAGTGTCACAGCAAAGGGTCTGAATACTTAGGACCATGTGATATTTCAGTTTTTCTTTTTTAATAAATCTGCAAAAAGGTCAACAATTCTGTGTTTTTCTGTCAGTATGGGGTGCTATGTGTACATTCATGAGGAAAAGAAATGAACTTAAATGATTTTAGCAAATGGCTGCAATATAACAAAGAGTGAAAAATTTAAGGGGGTCTGAATACTTTCCGTACCCACTGTATATATATATATATATATATATATATATATATATATATATATATATATATATATATATATATATATATAAATACAGCATTATCCACAAACAAATGCAGGCAGTCTGTTAAGTAGTTTATTTATTGTAGTAAGAAAAGAAATGTACAAGTACAAAGTGGGTGGTCGGGCTTTTGTGTAGGTTGAGTATGAATATATGATTTATTCTAAATCTCACATGTACAATATCTAGTTATATTTCTGTCTAAATCCTTTTCTATAATGTAATAGATTAATCCATACTGGCCTTAAGGGAGCATCAAAAACTAATGCACAGGATGTGTTCATGTTCGCCCACCAGCATACGCTAAATGACTCAGCATCACAAGCCGGTGCAGTCACCTTGCCTGAGAAAAGAGCTCGAAATTACATCAACCATCACTAAACCTCCATTTAAAACATTTTAATGATCAAATGGTTTATGAACGATCTCAGAATATGAATGTGTCAGGGTTAAATGCTACGCTTCTGAACAGGATGGCAATAATAAATGCCAACATTCTGCATGCAACTTAATACTATGTCTGGATGTTTTACTCTCCCATCAGATAGCTTTTCTATTGTTTCCACCCTTTAAGCCAAAATTTCCTTTTCTTTGATGACAGCTCCCTGAGCTGCTTTGCCAGCATTTTTTGGCCTTGGTGGCAATTTCCTTTATAAAAAAATAATAATAATGTGATAAAGACAAACCACTCACAAAGCTATAAAAATTCTTCATAAAAATCTCAGCCGAACCTATATACTATTTTAAATGGTATAATGTTTATGCACAGAAAATCACATGGAATTGTAAGTGGATTACTGTTAATAATAACTATATTTCTAGCTTAGGGTATATCTTTATATACATATTATAATATGTGTTATATGTATGTCTTAATTAATTCAATGAAAACATGTAATATTATAAAATAATTACATATAAAATAATAGAAATGAACAGAAATAGAAAATTGCCATATTTCCAGTAGAAACGTTGTATCTATTATTTTGACAGAATCTCAAAAGAATCTCTATTGGCTATTAAAGTTTAGGGAATTGGGATTTGGCCTAACTGTATGTTGGATGTGGTTTAATTTTTTTTAAAAGGGAAAAAATAATTATCATTTAAGGATAGGCAAATTTAAAAAGGCTTATTTTTGTGTATATATATATATATATATATATATATATATATATATATATATATATATATATATATATATATATATATATATATATATATATATTTATAATGATAATAATACATTAATAATACATTATTTGTAAAAAAAAAAATGTATTACTACAATTGTCATATCAGCATAATTTCATTTTCAATAATTAAAATTAAATTACAGAATACTTACACAACAAAAAACATTTAAGTATTAAGTATCTGAATTAATTTTTTAAAAAATGAGAAAACCCTAATACTTATAAACCTCTGTCTAATTCAGAATTCTTCCTTCTGACACTTAATGCTATTATTTCTTCTGTCTCTGTGGTGTATGGCGCTGTTATGTTATAATACAGTACTGTACAGTAGGGTCTGTTCTCAGTAGAACCGCACAGAGATGCTCTACCATCTGCGGACCTGGCACCAGCTGCCTTTACCACTCTCACAAGCAGTACAGCTTGTGAGATCTTCACCTCCCCCACTCCCCAACCCCATTCATTAGTTCATCACACTCACAGCACAGAAATTTTTTTAAGCATAATGGGGTTTGATTTTTTATTTTTTTTTGCTTTCCTATGATTGGCTTCTGGGATGTTGATAAGGCTCTCTTCTTGAGAGGAAATATATAATGCTATCTGCTCTCTCCAGAGGGAAAGGGAAAGAGAGAAAGAAAAATAGAGAGAGTGAGAGAGGGAGAAAGAGAGAGAGAGAGAGAGAGAGAGAGAGAGAAGAGAGAGAGAGAGAGAGAGAGAGAGAGAGAGAGAGAGAGAGAGAGAGAGAGGCTTAAAAGATGTCTATATCTTAAATCCTGTTTGATTCCTAATTACCCAGCAGAACCAAGAATTGTACAAATCATAGAAAAATTGTGACAAAATCTACACACTCTGCCAATTACAAAAGTCTCCATGTAATGAACAGACTCCTCTGGCTTCATTAAGGGAACCTAGCAGAGAGAATGCTCATCACAGAGGAGTCGAGTGATCATTCTGGTTTATTATAGGAATACAATAGAAAATCATGTTCACCATCGCAGCAGAATCGCAATCCATGAAACGCTGACGATTTTCTGCATCAGCGAAAAATGCATGCATGATAAGCCCACTCTTCCAGCAGCCATTTTCTGTCCTGGATATACACACATACACACACTAGACTTGACAGTTCAACTATAAAATATTTGCAGTGTACAGAAATAACGAATAAACCTGTTTATCCATGTCAGTAATATGCAAGAGGTTCCAATTAGTTTCGAGGCTGCTGATGCAACAGATATCCAAAATGTTACTGCACCAAACAACCCCCCCTTGCTAGTCATTCATTCCTGATATAGAAAATATTATGCGTATGCTTTGCCAGGCCACCAGACAGCCAACTTCAAGAGATCTGGCTGCCACAAGCCCTCAATTAACTTCCTATTTATTTTCACTAGCCTAACCAGCTGTTCTGATGTGTTCCACTGATATGAGGATCGCACAAGAATACTATAACATTTTGATTTCAGTCATTTAGTAAAATTGTATTAAAAGGATTCATGTCTAATAGTTGAGTGTTTGACTTTAATATAAAAGCTTTGGGCATCTACTGGTAGATATTTGACATTTGGGTCTGTTGTAAAAAGCGCTATACAAATAAACTTGACTTGACTTGACTTGATTTAAAATATAAGTTGCTGAATCAAACCCTTTACATATTGTATTCTTTTTTAAACTACTATTAGAGGGACAGCGTATGTAGGACATTTTGGAGACAAGGTGAGGGAGGCGAGATTGAGATGGTTTGGACATGTGCAGAGGATTGACATGGGGTATATCGGTAGGAGAATGCTGAGGATGGAGTCACCAGGAAGGAGGAAAAGAGGAAGACCAAGGAGGAGGTTAATGGAGGTGGTGAGGGAAGACATGCAGGTAGTTGGTGTGAAAGAGGCAGATGTAGAGGACAAGGGGGTATGGAGACGGATGATTCGCTGTGGCGACCCCTAATGGGTGCAGCCGAAAGAAGAAATTATGTTTTTCTTTTGCATGTATCTTAACCAAAAGATCTTAAAAAAAAAATTTACACACATTTACACTGCTGAGCTAGTGAGTGTACATGACCTTGCTCAATTGGGCTGCAGTGGCAGCTTGGTGGTGCTGAGATTTAAACTCACAACCTTCTGATCAGAAGTCCAACATCTTAACCAGTGAACTGCAACTTCCCCTTAAACAGGTCATTTCAATTTCACTGAAATATGCCCCACCTATGTTACATTCATTTTTAATCCCCCCATTGGAAAAAACACCCCTCCTTATTCTGACTGATTATCAGCATCATCCACATCAGTCTCTTTATCATTACATGGGGAAAAAGTCAATGCTGACATATAAATGTATATTATTATCTCCTCACTCCACCAAACTCTTCATGCTAACATTGGATCTGGAAGAAATCACTTCAGTGCTGCTCTGCTGCAAAAATCACTTGTTATTAATGCCTTTTATTGGTGATTTTAAAAAGATTTTAGAACACTATGCATTTTTCTTTGTTTTGATCATGCTGTGTCTGCGTAGGAGTATTTTCAGAGAGGGCATTTTAAGAGCTGCTAGTTCAGCTGATAAAAAAACTAGTTCTTTTTATATGGGACACTCTAGAATAAGAGTTCCTCACGTGTTCTTTGAGGACAGTTCTAATACAAAAACACCTTGTTTCAGGGTTCTACATAGATAAGATCTCTTTATTATTACGAAACTCTTTGAAATAAAGTGAATAAATGCGCTTTTTTGTAATAATGTCCTAATTTGATTATTAAAAACCTCACAGGAATTGTATCAGCATAACTTCCACTACTAAATACTAACTAACTCACTTGATAACACAATTATAAAACTCCTCAGAAAGATATACATATTTCATCAGCTCCTATTTGACTTCTGTGTGATGTCTGAAAAGGCTTGGAGCCTGACTAATGATAGACCCTGAAAAACTTGTAATGTACTCAATCAGAAAAGTCTGAAAATTTACCAGTAACCCAGTTACAAACTCTTCCCAGCCTCGTTCCCTCCTGAGACTGTGTTTTAATAAGGGTTGCAGATAGACCATTTATCATTTAGTACAGTGCAGTCTGAACAAAAGAACAACAGAGTCTTGATTTTTCATTTACTTCTGTGGACCTCATTATCATTTCATTACAAAGATCATACATTTTTTTTGTATTTCACTTCTGAACTAATCACCTTTGTGTCTTGCGGTTCAGGGTTGTATGTAGATTTCATGGGTGCATCTCAGCATAACCACTTTGCCTCACACTCAATGTGTTTCATTAGTACTACTAGATGCTTTCATACTTTATTAGTTGCTGTCTGGTTCAGGTCAAACAATACGAAAAGAAAACTGGTCCTTTCACCACAACAAACAGCTTTGAATGTCTTTCTTTTCTTTTCTTTTCTTTTCTTTCACAAACACCAACAAGAGCAACATCTGTATTGACTCAGTCTGGCAGGACTAACAGCAGGCTATTCTATCAAACCCCCCCCCCCTCCCTTCCCCTGACATACATCATCATCGGTGACCACTCCACCCGAGCACAACTGCTGACGCCGACAGTATCACATCCTGAAAAATATACTTTTTGGGCATGCAGGAATCCAACACCTTATAGTCCACATGCAATCAACCATAACCTGACAGCACTATAGACTATACACCAAATGACCCGAATCTGCTCCGATTTCGTTTCAAGAGCATTTCAAACCAGCATGGTGGACTGATGCAATGTTTCCTTCCTAAAGTCAATCATTAGGATGATCAACATAAAGCTGAATTCAGCTAAGCATCTTTCTGCTCGATTGCATCCACCTAACGGGCGTTTACAACCATTCTACTGGTGGGTTCACATGAGGTTTGTTTACATGCAAGATGATGAACAAAGGAATGTTAGCAGATGAGAAACGACAGGGAAGGCACATTGGCAAAGCAAAGGAGACACTGGCACACAAAGTGCCATGCTATCCCCATTGTTCCTGGAACCAGAAGTGTTGACCAAAAAACGCCATGAAGCTGGGAGACCACCAGGGATGCTCCAGGCTACAAAACACCAGAGTCATCTCTATCTCCCTATCTCTTTATCTTTTTAGCTATCTATCTAAGTGGGTGCTATATGCAATTATTATGACCCTTTGGAAAGCTTTTTCTCTTTTTTCCCTGTTTTGGGGGGAGGTGGGCACCAGGTCTTTGAGCATCAGGACATGGACATAGGATATTGCACCCATAAATGTGTTTATTATCCATCCTACATAATTCCCATTATTTTACCAAATCCTGAGCTAATGTTTTAACCCGTAACTATGGAGCCCAATGCCCCAGCATCAGCACCAGCAATGGATCTTTTCAGGGACCGACCTGTCAGGCTGTCATAGCACTCGATCTCGGTGCTCCTGACGGCGCGCCGCTGTTCCTCGGAAAGCTGTTCGCTGGTGGCCAGGTTCAGGAGCTCCACATCTCCTCCAACTCCTCCTCCTCCTCCTCCTCCTCCTCCAACACCGCCGCCGCCGCCCGCCGCCACCTGCACGCCTTTCAGCTGCAGCAGCGCGCGGTGGTACTTGCCGATTGCCTCGCGGAATTTCTTCTCCTTGTAGCAGCGGTGACCCTCCAGCTTGAAATCGATCGCCTTTTGGATTTTGGCTTCCATCTCCGCGTTTCGTGCTCCGGGTCCACCGCCTCCTCCTCCAGCAACAGCAGCAGTTGCACAACAACCTCCTCCTGCGCCTCCTCTTCCTTCTCCTCCACCACCACCACCGCCGCCAAGGCCTCCGTCTCCACCCGCGGCCTGGCTCCGCTTTACAGGCTGGAGAAGCGTGCTGTGCATAAAGGACGCGGTGCGCTGAGATACGCCGAGGTCGCACAAAACAAAACCAAAATCCAAAGAAATGAGGATCAAACAGTCACCAGACACAACAAAGGGAATTTTAAACAGGGGGAAAACAAGCCAGAGATTTTTTTTTTCCTTTTTCTTCTGACTCGTGCGGTTTCCCTGGACTATTTTCTCGTTATGATGCTGAGGAGGAAGAGCAGGATGAAGAGGAGGAGGAGGGACGCACGGATGCCTCATGCGTGAACTGAGCTCAGCCCTTTTTTCGTCTCTCTCTCTCTCTCTCTCTCTCTCTCTCTCTCTCTCTCTCTCTCTCTCTCTCTTTCTCTCTCTCTCTCTCTCTGGTACACGCAGCTTCAGCACCACGATCAGAGACACCTTAAGCCGTGTGGTATCATGGGAACGAATGAGCACGAGCTGCGAGAAAGCTGCTGATGCTGCATCACGATCACAGGAGCCTTAAGTTGATCTTATATTAGCATGGAGAATTTTCTTTCCCAGACACAATCACATAATTAGAAACAATTAAAAAAGAACAAATTGTATTGCTCTTCATAAGTGACTTCTAAAAATCACCAATTTTTTTTAAGGCATAATAACATTATGACCGGTGAAGTGAATAACACTGATTATCTTATCATGGCACCTGTGAACATTTTGTCCTTAAAGTTGATGTGTTAGAAACAGGGAAAAATGGGCAATCATAAGGTTTTGAGCGAGTTTGACGAGAGCCAAATTGTGATGGCTAGACGACTGGTTTAGAGATTGGGCTCAGAGTCTAAGACAGACATTGCAGCCGCCAGTGGGGTGAGGATTGTAATTATTATGTAAAATATGTATTTTTACACCAACCAGGTGTAACATTATGGCATTATAACATTATGACCAGTGACGTTTTGCCAAATTGTGATGTCTAGACGACTGGGTCAGAGCATCTCCAAAACTGCAGCTTTTGTGTGGTGTTCCCGGTCTGGAGTGGTCAGTATCTATCAAAAATTATATACTGGTGAGAGGGTCATGGGCGGCCAGGCTCATTGATGCACGAGGGGAGTGAATGCTGGCCCATGTGGTCCGATCCAACAGACGAGCTTCTGTAGCTCAAATCGCTGAAGAAGTTAATGATGTTGATGCTCGACGGATCAGGACTGTTTCGGCAGCAAAAGGGGAACCAACACAATATTAGACAAGTGGTTATAATGTTATGCCTGATCGTGTACTGTCTTCACTGTAACAAATCCATGCCGCACTGAAATGCAATTACTGTCTAATTACTGCCCTAAGCTACACTCAGGACATTTATAATCAGATAAATGCACTGATTGAAGAGATCATGGTTTTTCAAAGAATTAATGAACTATAATAAAAGTGCTAATATGACAAAAAATACTTCTCACCTCACAGCAGGACCTAAATTATCAAGTGTTTGAATGTGTCATCGTGATCACATTTTGGATTAACCACTTGTGCAAAATATATAAAAAAGACAAGTAAATAGGTGTAGCAAAGAAGAGGTCAGTGCCACCTTAGAAAAAAGCATAGCCACACCAATAAGACCTTTTTCTTTTTATTATTAATAATAATGGCAGCACATTGGTACAGCCCAACCCAGCAGCTATGAGCTTGGGATACTATATATAGGCTGAGTTCTCTGGTTTCCTCTTACTATCCAAAACCTATGCCAAATTGCCCACAATTATTATACGTCCGGTTGCATATGACACCAACCTAGATTTCTGATTTGGTGGAATAAAAATGGAACACCTGCTTCCTCCATGGAAAATGCACTGTTTTTTTTCATGCTCCAATGTTAATAATCACCAGAGTGTAATTACGTATGAGGGCAACCTAAAAGCACAAATATGGACTATCCTCATGATGTTATTTTGTATGAATGTGGATTAGTAGTCATTAGGTCATTAGGTATGACCCTATTGGAAACAGTCTGCTATGTCATAAATTGTGATATAAACCTATAAGCTTCTAATGGTTTAATAGTTGATAATGGATGACCAGTGGCTTGGTGGTACTTTCATAGTGGTGACCAAGCCATGGTTTATGAGGTTTCACCGGATTTATGGATTGTGAAATTGATTGAATGTTGGCTCCAAGGGAATAAAAATAAATAAATAAATAAAAAAAAAAGGACAATGGTTTTCTAAAGCCCAGGTCTTTAAAGTGGGGTCTGGGAAACCCATTGGTTAATGACATGTAAGCAGAGGCTCCTGATCTTATCATTTATTTTGATAATAAAGCAGTAAGTTTGACCACCAGTTACTGCCAGTTTTATAACTTGACTGATTCTGCTTTGTACAATTCAAAGTTCTATCACCTCTCGCAATAACAAAAAATCACGAGGTTTTGACTCTCCTTTTGACGCTTCCTTTTTTAAGGGGAATTGCACATATACTGTACTCAACAAAAATTGTGAATCACTTGACATTGTTTTATTTACTACTTTAAATGAATAATAAAATTTTTCAAACATTTTTATGTAATTGATTACAAAGTTTTGAAATGATACTCTGAACTATCAGATTTTTCCACGAGTTCTGGTTTCAAAAGAAAAGTTGCGAACTATCGAGGCTGTGAGTATTGAGGTTCCACTGTACTGGGTATTTATTAAATACAACTTTTATTTCAGAAAGGACATTATCTTGATTGCCATTTTAAAGGGGACTTGTTATTGTGTTAAAGATAAAGTGGCTAGAGGTCTGATTAAATCCAGACGGAGAAGCTAGTGACCTATTTGAAACACATGATCTTAGACCCTAATGCAGTAAGATCTCACAAGCAGATCTATTCGGGGGAAAAAAAGGTAAACTTAATTGCATACGGTTAGGGTGTGAAGCCTGCATAAAAGGAGAATGTAAGTTTATTTTATATCAGGAGAATATTCTGCCCCTAACACAATCACACCATTGGAAAAACTAATTGTATTGCCCTTTATTCGTGACAGCTAGAAAACACACAACACTGAACAGTCACACCTTTATCACTTTGCCATTTGATTTTTTTTCAATCAACAATGTTTTTGTAAAGTAATGTGGGCCAGAACTGAATAGAATTTTCAAATGTACTGTAATGCAATCACTGTCTAATCACTGCCCTAAGCTACCATCAGGACATTCATAATCAGGTACATGCTTCAATATAATTAAATCTTTAGTTTCCTATAGAATGTTTTTTTTTTTTTTTTTATGACTGCTGCATTGATTGATGAAGTATTTCCAAAGTATTTCTGAGACATGATGAAACTGCTAATACGACAAAAATACTCCTTAAAGTTATCAAGTTGCTTAGACTAACCTTCAAACTTCAATAAATTGTATGTGTTTTCAACGTAAATGTGAAAAAAAACAACTAATAAATAAAAGCTTATAGGTTGGATTTATTTTACTAAAGGGGAACACAGGGTTATAAATTACATTAAAAAAATTAGGTTCATAGTTGTGATATCTATACGGTTAGTTATTTCAGATATGACCAGTGTCCTATAAATTAACTTCTCAAAAACACAAAGATTTGTAAGTAGTTGAATGTTTGGTTGTTATTCAGTTTGTATGCTTGGCACAGACATAAGCAGGAATTTCCCATGAGACCCGAGTTGTCACAAGCAACAGTAACCAAAACTGAAACAGTTTTCACAACTTTTTTTTTTTTTTTTGCAATCATTAAAAGTTCTTCACAATTAGACTGAATGCATTTCTCTGGAAACTGAAAGACAGAATTATCTGTAGACTTCTGAATTCTTTCTGCTGACACCACCATTAGGTAACATCATTAATACAGGTTAGCTTCAGATGTCACACTTCACCCATGCCTACTTACTGATGAGCTTTATGCTTTGAATCGTGTACAGATCCTCTTTCTGCACTTCTACCAAACACAATTCCAATCTGAACTACTAATGGCGTGCTATGTTTCTGCTCCATTAAGTCACGGCTTGTCAGGTTTGAAGTAAAAAACCTTGAGTGTCCTTCAAGAGCGCAGGAGCACCAACTGCCTCAGCAGTCCAGGCCACACCACCTTGGCTTCATCAATGATCCACAGCAAAGAGAGGTAAAAATATATAAAAACAAATGTTTTAAACTAGCTTTTATATAAATGTATATGAAACTATTAAATTTTTTTGTTTCGCCGATTGCATTTTCTTTATAAGTTTTTCTTGCTTGAGGGGAAACCACAGGTTTATATTAACAAACTGATGTAAAAATGTCTAATAGTTAGTAGGGTGCCTGATAGTAGCTCGAGAAGTCCAGCTGGTCAATTCAAAGTCTCAAAGAAAAAAAAAAAAAAAAGGAAGACTGTTTTGTTTCCCATTCCCATTTTATGGTCAATAAATTGCAAATACAACCACTTTAAAAATAAAGCATACTTTTTTCTTTCCCCTGCTTTAAACCTGTGTAATAAAAGGTATACTTTAAAGACATTAATATAAACAAAATTAATTATATAAAAACCAGTTGACAGGTTGAGAGGGAGCAGGTAAGAAAATGTGTACGCCTGGGACAATAGTGTGGTCAGTAGCTGCTGGTATATTTCAAACCAAAAAGTTGGTTGGTTGGTTTTTTTTTTAAAAAACAAAAACATTAGTGATAAACAACTCCACTCTAGGGTCCATCACCATGTGTGTTGCCTAGCAACAGTATCCCATTTCCCAGCAGGGGGAGATGACACTTTGCTCACTCATTACATCTGAGCACTTGAAATGGCTTAACTCAGAAGAAGGAAAACAGGGCTTTAAAGTAACAACTGAGGTCAGGGGGTGTTGACAGACTGTATGAGGTACGGTGTGCACTTATATATATATATATACTGCATTTTAATGCCTACATGGTATGAATAAGGGAAGGTCAGTGGAGAGTTAAGTGGAGATCAGAGTACATCATTCTTGTTTTCAGTATTGGAAGTGAGGCATGTTGAAGTGGGTGAAGCGAAAATATTCAACACCCGAGATATTTTCAGCAATCCAGCAGCATTAAAAAAAAAGGTCTTCCAAGGTACCTTATTTTGTAGAAAGGGAAATAATTAAAATTGGGAAGGTTTCCTTCCCAACAATGCAATCTCAAATTTCAAGTCTTTCAAGTCCACCCAATGTGTTCAGGTGTAGGTTTGTGGGCATTAGACCTTCTTGGCCCCAAGTCTTTTGAACACACTGACTGTGGTAGCGTCCATCTGAGCCCCATGAGAGTCCCTGCCTGTCCCTGTACTGCTGCTCACTTTAGGGCTGGCCAGAGCAGAGCTCGCCTTGCTCTTGCTGCTGGTCACATGACTATCCTGAGTATCTGTTGATTGGCTGGATCTTAAGCTGGAAGAAGATGCAGGGGCAGGGCTGGCTGTGGGAGCTTTCCCCAGCCTTCTTAGTATTCTCCGTTTTGGCGCCCCCTCCTGGCCGGAAGAGGTAGAGGATGGAACAGCAGAAGGAGTGCTCTCTGGCAGAGGGAGTTTAATTTTCTTGCCTAGACGATACAGCGTGGCAGGTTTCGCTTTTTGAGTGACGGGCTCTTTCTTTTTAGAAGGTAGAATGGGCCGTTTCAGGACGCCGGCATACTGAAGCACAGAGCCTTCGCCTTCACTGTCCTCGTCTTCGACAACAGCAGATCCTTCTGCCATTTCCACATCTGCATCGTCATCTTCGTTTCCTTTGCCTAGACGGCTGAACACACCTGTTACCTGCTGCAGCAAGGGCATGGAGACAAAAAAATTTTAACTAAGACCTAATAAAACAAATTTAAATTATTTTAAATATTAAATACAAAGACCAGAAACAACTTTATGGCCACCGATTCAGGCATAACATTATGACCACCTGCCTAATATTGTGTTGGTCCCCCTTTTTGCTGCCAAAACAGTCCTGACACATTGGGCATTAACATCATTACTTCTTTAACATTTTGAGCTACAGGAGCTCATCTTTTGGATCGGACCACACGGACCAGCCTTTACTCCCCATGTGCATCAATGAGCCCATGACCCTGTCGTTCACCACTGTTCCTTCTTTGGACCGCTTTTGATACATATTGACCACTGCAGACCAGGAACAGCCCACAAGAGCTGCAGTTTTGGAGATGCCCTGACCCAGTCGTCTAGACATCACAATTTGGCAAAACTTCACTGGTCATAATGTTATAATGCCATAATGTTGCACCTGGCTGGTGAAAAAAAAATTTTTTACATAATATTTTACAATCCTCACCTTACTGGCGGCTGCAATGTCTGTCTTAGACTCTGAGCCGAGTCTCTCGAACACAGAAGTACGTTTTAAACTCTTGGCTGTAACTATAAACACAAGAGAACTATAAATTAGAAATGCAGAACACAAACTTAAAAAAAGACCCATTTTTAAGATGACATTAATAATGACTGCTTCAAAGCAAATGGAAAGCTTTACAGTAAGTTAGTGCTGATAATGAACATACATAACGCCTATTTTTTTTTTTATATGCATCTACACCATTATAAATTTATCAATGCACTCAGCATTACAATCAGCCGCATTATATCGAATGAGTGAATTATGTAAATAACAATGGTTTATTTAAAAAAAAAAATAAGGCACCTACAGAAAGCTAAATAGACATTCAAACGATATTACTGGGAAAAGTTGTGATTTCATATATATATATATATATATATATATATATATATATATATATATACACACACACACACACACACACACACACACACACACACACACACACACACACACACACACACACACACACACACAGATGACTAACAGATGAGGCTGTAAATGATGATCATAATTAATACAGGGTTTATTTGTGAGATTTGTCTGTTGCAAGATGGTGGTATGTAAAGATGGTAAAAGCAGTGTGATCCTTAACCTTTCTTGGCCTGCTGGGCCAGAAGTCGACGGCTTCGAGCTGTGGTGCCCTTTGGCATGCTGATGACGTACTTCCCTTCCATCTCTGAAGTCACGCGCCGACGTTTCCCTGACGATCCGTTCCCCTCTGGTGAAGGCTGACTGGGAACTGAAAGAACAAGGGAGAGAAAAGGAGGGAAAAAAAATAAAAGTGTGAAAAACCACGAGGTGCGGGCACAGACCAGATGTCTGCGCCTGTAACAGGCATGTTCGCTGAGAAATAAACATTTACAGTAAGATAACACCCAGTGACATGGTGATGGCAGAGCGAACAAGAGATGAGCTGCTAACGGATGGCGTGCCATACCCGTTTTGGAGCCCTTGTTGGAGATGGTCACAGAGAGCCGGTTGTCAGGGCGACGTGCAGGCGTACTCGGTGGGGAATCTCGACTCAAGGCATTGGCGATCATACGTGTGGCAGCTGAACAGGAAAAGGAGTACTGAACTATAATTCAGGACCATTGTGTTCCCATATAGCAGGAAATAAAATGTACAATTATGTAACCGAGAAAACATGCAAACAAAAAAGGAACTCAGAACCCAGAAAATTATTATTAACAAAGAGAACCCAAAACCCAAAGGGACACAGAAGACTAGTTATTACATTTGTATTCATTTTAAAATAAAAGAGTCTTTTAATTTTAAATCACTTTTTATAAAACATTTTGTAAAGTGACCAATTATTTTTTCTCTTATTAACAGTTAACACATCAGTAGTCCAAAGGCCAATGGACACTAGTTTAAATCAACTTCCTCTACAAAATTAACTGTACATCACATTTTATCTGATTAACAACTGCAAATTTAAGTATCTAAGCAGTGTCTGTGGGGTTCGAACATTTATTCTGTAACAATATCAAAATGATCAAGATTTAAAGCAAAAAAAAAGGGCAAAATCATTTTCTCCTTCATGACCGAGGTAAAAAAAATAATGACACTAGTGGTTTCATAAACACAATCAGCTCTCTTTTTGATATATACAATAGAGACAAAAATAGTGAGACATCAGACTATTCCAGCCATATATAGTTATTCCCCGAATGGTTACCACAAAGTCGGTGACACACAAGTGTAGAGGGTTGAGCATCTTTGGATGCCGTAGCAATAAATGTAACTAACCCAAACCTGTTCCAGCATTAGCATCTAGCCTGAACAGTGGAGGTTGTTATAACAGAAAATTAGGACTAAAATGTGGAACTGCATGTTTAAAAAAGAACACGTTTTCTTTGCTCCACATAGTGTATAGACATATTACAAAAAATTTATTTTATTAGAGATGATCATCGGAGTAGATGATGTACTCACGAGTATTGGCAGTGCGCCTCAGCTCAGCCTGAACGCTGGTCTGGCCAGAAGAAATCGCTTCGGTGGCCATTTTGCACATATCCTGTACCAAGCGACACGTGGGGAAAGCGTTACCTCTCATTCACAACATTTAAAACATGATTAAATTCAGGAGTCAGTTCTGTTTTCTTACTTTTATGTGTGTAACATTTATTTTTTTATCCTGTATCCATTAAAAAAAAACGGTTGATTAATTCCTTATCGGCGAGTACGATCCAACCAAGGTTTAGGCAAAAATCTACTATCAGTCAACCTTTAGCTTACAGCAAATTCATTAACCACTCTTAACAACCTTGGTAAACAGAAAAGCATCCACATGATTGACTCATTGCATAGATGCAGGAAATTATCTTCAGTGAGTATACCATATGCTGTCTCATTGTTTTTTTTTTTCTTTTTAAAGATATCTAAAAAGCTTTATATATCAAATAAGTCAAGTTTAAATTGTTATTAAAATGCCAATGAAGCAAGCAAGCGGCTAACCCAATTATTTTCTGATCAAATATGGGTAATCCCTATCTAGGCCAATATGTCATGATCATGGAGATCTCCAAACAATAACTGCAAAGATCATCTGGTTCCAAGCATCAATCACAGACGCCTTACTCACCTGTCTGTAGACGTGCTTGGCATGTTTGAGGATGGCAATGATATCTCCAATGACTGTGATACCCAAGTCCATCATGATGTCCTTACTGAGATCCATCAGCATGGTCTTCTGAATTCTGCACAACACACAGACACCTAATAAAAAAGAACTCTAAAAGGGGCCGGTACATTGTTCTGAATGCTGTGAGAATTATTTCTGTTCTTTGAAACACAAGACTAATATTGAATGAATAGAATCAGACATCTTCATATTACACAATTTAGCCCCCAATCATATGATGTGTGTCTCTGCCATGCCTATGGTTTTACCTGTTGTCTACAAAAGACATGGCATAGGTGGCAGCCATACCCGGTGGGATTCCTGCATCTTTGAAAAACTGGATCCACTCAGATGTGGCTGTGGGGAGAAAGAAAAAAAAAAAAAGAGGTTACAAAAACCGCAATACAACCTAGTATACTGTCGAAAAGTAGTATAGAAAATGAGAAATCTCTGGCTAACCAGAGGCCAAATATACTGATAAGCAAAGCTGGAACACGAGTGCTCACATGGATCATGGACCATCATTTAAGTGTATTTTATATTTTCCATGTCGTTCACTAAACTTACAACAAACATTATGTAACCGAATATAAAATCATTCATGGGTAGAATGTAAGGTACATGAATTTGTACCGAGTCATTTGGTGCACGTGTAACAGATGCAATCTTTTTTTACATGCAGAACATAGTTCAAATCCGAGTTCCCTCACAAACGTATTAAATGGCAGACCGCAAGTTTGTTTAGTCTCTGCCTTAAACTTTAAGTGCAGCATTACTGTTTTTTGTTTTTAAGTAAACTACAACAATAATGCCAGAGATTAAAAAAGAAAGTAAGAAAAAAGAAACTAGGGTTAGCGCAAGGTCACTGTGGCCACTTACTCTGTACCAGAAATACGATTTGTAGTGCGTTGTTTTGAGCATACTTGAAAATGCGGCCACTTCCTTTATTGCCAACACAACCGATATGTATTCTTTAGCGTTTTATGTACAGCTTCAAAGATTTCTCTTAAAAAAAAAACAAAATCCTGACAAATCCATGGAAGGAATGAAAACATTTGTAAAAGTATGCTGAAATAAGTAAAACAGTTAAATAGATCATATCTTTAGAAAATGTAATATTAAATGTAAAAACACATCTGTATTACCTAAATAAGGTCTAACAAATGTAAACTAGTACATTTTTCATTTATTTAATACATTTTATTTGTGCCAATTTAACTAATTAATAAATTTAATCAATATAATAGTAAAAGTGTATTGCATTCATTTGATGTATTCTCTTGTAAAGTTTTATAAGATATTTTAGATATTATTTAACCAGGCAGACATTTTATTAAAAATTATTTGTAATGAAATATGAAATGTAAACTGTTGATGCTCACAAATGTTAATAAACTGCATTAATTAAAAATAAAAACAAACAATTTTGTTTAACTGTAACAAAATTGAACAGATCCATGACAGAAACCAAGGTATGTACCGAACAATGAATTCTGTGTACTGTTACACCCGTAGTAGAATATAATACAAAAGTGAATCAGTTGTGAGCATCACTGCTGCTATTGTTACACCACAGTTTGCTAAATTTTGCTAACATGATTTCAAGGTTGTGTTCATATAAAAAAATATATTAATTCTGGTCAACTACTGATTGGCTATATTTTTTTTACTACAACAATATTAGTCCTGGAGGAGTCCAGAAAGTATGAAAAATAACATTTCTTTTAGCCATCTTCATTTCATAGTTAAGCAGGTTATTCTCTGAATAATTCACAAACACTGTAAACAGTGTATACACTTGTATATACACTTTCCCCCAATATATAAAGATATATATATATATATAGTTTATACACTATCTGCCTTTTTTTCTTGGTTTATTTTTCTCCTCATCCATTTCCCTCATGCCGGACCGTCGTTAAAAAGCATTTCACTGCATTCATACTCTGTATGTATGTGGCAAATAAAATTTGATTGTTGGTGTTCTCACATTTCCTCTGTCCTTGCTCATGCCTGGTGGTTTAGGTGTGTCAATTTCAGATCAGTATCTACACCACCGCCCTGCACTATTAAAACGAGCTGTGATTTTGTTGAACTTGGACAGAACTAGGTTTCCTATTAGATGTAGAAAAGCTGCATGTAGGCCACAGTGAACCATACAGAACAGTATCTGATGTTCAGGAGCAGCTGGGAGTTATTTATAAACTATTGGCCATGATCACACCAAACCCTTAGTTTTACATCATATAAGCAAGCAAGAACTAGCAGGACAACCGAATTGCTGTTTATATCGTGTTTATGACATGAAACATGACCCGGATTGCTTTTATATCAAGGAAAGATCCAGTTATATCGATTTCACACCCTATGTAGTGACCTTATATAGGAAGTGATGAGCTAGTCAGGACTCGGCATCGGTTTCATTCATTTTTTTGTTCCACAGTACGTGGAGGAATAAATACAACCTAGAGAAGTGTTTATTATGATTCACACGGTTATACCGTGTTATTCATTATAATATTAAAATTAAACTGCACGTGCCATGATCGATGAAAGGGCCCGAGTTCGCCGGGGTTTTTTTCCCACTAATAAAACGCAACTATAACTAGCCTAACTAACAAGTACCCTGTAGTTTAACATAGTACAATAATAAACGGTATTAAACTCGTTATAAAATCTGCAACTTGATTTGTTTTGTGTATATTTTCCATATGCATACATATGTGTTACCTAGCTTGTTAGCCGATTAGCTTATCCTAGCACGCCTTTTTGGATGAAAACATTGCATTAAACCTGATAATATCGTATGGTACCGACGTAATGAAATAGAAAACACATTAAATCCTTAACGAAGTTTTAAAAAACATCTAAAAAATGTAACCAAGACCCAGCAATAGACGGAGAAACCCTTTTTTTTTGTCTCACCTGTTGTTACAGACGCCATTTTTTCTGTGGGAAATTGGGGGGGAAAAAAAACAAGGCGGAACTACAATGACGTAACTTCCGGTGGATTTTCGACCTGTGACAGCTGTTTTTTCCGCTTTATTTAAAATCAACAACAACAACAATATTTATATTGACAAGATAAAAAGAAAGAAAAAAAGGATATACATGTAGATAATACAGACATAGAAAAGTACACTTTTGTCATAAAAAAAAAAGGTTGCTTACAATGGATTTAAGAATAATAATTATATAAGTAATAAATAAGTTCTTGAGGTCTTTGAGTTTCTAAGGTTTAATTTAACGGGATTTCGGATCTAATTGGGATTAAAATGAATAGATTAGAAATTAATAGAATAGAAATTTAACCAGTAGACAAAGTAATACAACAGTATAATCAAAATTAAGATCCTTTAAATGCAAATCTAATAAAAAAGAGGTTGGTGATTAAAAAATAGCAAAAAAAGAAAAAAGAAAAGAAGAATTGATCATTCATCGTATTACAAAAAAAGAAAAAGAAGAAACACTTTAATAAAATCTGCTCGAAAGAAGGTCACATGGGTAATATCTATGACCAATTTTGAAATGGAGTTCTTTAATTTGACTTGTGATAAAAGGTTTATGAGCCATGTATGCCCATGTATATGAAGTTATATTAGTGCATGATGTGTGTAAGGCACACTTTGTGTAAAGATTGTGGGATATATGAATTACAATATAGAATATGTACATTGTATGTACAACTGCACAAAGTTATACAGTGTATATACAGATTATATATAGATATGAGGATGATCTCATATATATAAACACAAATATTATATACAGATATAATTATCCAGAAATTATATGGAATGTACTAAACGAGCACAATTGCATGATGATTATTGTCAGTAAAATCAGTAAATTAAAAAGAGCTATCAGTGTAATAATGGTGTAGTTTGGGGTTCAGTAGGGTGAGGAGGAATGGAAAAAGCTGCCCTTGATCTTGCTGGGTCTGGTTCATACAGTGTGTTCCTGTATTTCCTTTTTGATGGAAGGAGGTTGAACAGTCTGTGACTGGAATGTTAGGAGTCCTTGATGATATTAAGGTATCTAGGATATTCTTTGAATTTACAGTGTACAGTTATCCAGATTTTCTGAATGATACAGACAATACAGAGTGGACCAAAACTGCATGTATCATTACTGGTTTTACTTCATTTACTGGAATCAGTAAAGCATCAGTGGGCCATCAGTGCCCTAGCGGTGTAATGTAGAGTTCTATAGGTTTTTATACTCTGGAATCACATTATTCACTCTTATTAATTACATTTAAATTGGCACACACAGCTTAAATTTTTCCCTGATTTGGCTATAGATTGATTTAGATCACAAGTGTTTGATGAAACAAGATAATATTAACAAAAAAGAGAAAAGGTTAACATGTAAATAAGGGTGGATGTTTCTCAAAAAGTGGACAAGTAGTGAATTTTCTAGCACCTATATATGGAAATAAACTAATACCGTTTATTATTAATTTTCTCAATTCACAGACTTTGATTGTGGTGCGCGTGTAATTCTTTTTTGCACCACTAGGGTGCAGTACAATCTCAAATATTCAATCTTCTTTAATAGTTTCTCACCAGCTCGTAGATTCTGAAAAGGTTTTCTTCATCTAAATTTCCTGCTCCAGATAACCACTTACACAATTAACTATACCATTCATTTATTCATTCATTCATTGCCGTGGTGGATCTGGAGCTTAACCCAGTAACACTGAGTGTGACTCAGACATACAGTCAGAACGAGATGCCAGCCACTAAAAAGACACAATGGACATACAGTTTTCCACCTTATAGTAGCTGCTCATTTTCTGGTGAAGTTGAAAATAGGAGGAATCGCTCCATAGGATTATCTGAGAATACATTTTGAATTGAGATCAGTTTGGCATCATTTTAAGGACATTTTAGATTATACCTTTATGCGATCTCAGTTTTAAAATATACAACAATGCAGAGACCTGAAGGAAACATTATTAATTATTGGTCAACACTTAAGATAATTGGCTTTCAGACTGTTTATTACCTCACAATCAGATTTCTGCAACACTAGCATCACAAGAGATCTGTGCTAGAAACGTACCTATTTCATATATAATATATATTTAATATATAACATCATTTTAGATTAATCGGTTAAGATGGGAGTTAATAGACTGCTATTAAATCATCTGAGCAATCAAAATAGTATTAATAAAATAAAAAATTAACACATTTGTGAAAAGGAATTGAAATCATTGAAATGTTGAATGCACCTTTGCAATAAGTAGAGGATTAAATGAATTGAATGCATGAAATAAAAACAGGCTTTACCACATCACTTACTAAATTTGATTCAACCTAATGCAATACAACATAAAAAATACAAAAAAAAAAAAAAAAAAAAAAAAAAAAAAAAGAAATTTGCTGCCTACATTTAATTGGGTAAATGCCATATGCAAATCTAAGAACTGAATAAACAGTAAATAATCTAAAAATAAAAGTCTAGATTAGATTTCCCTAATTATTGTATACTTTGTAAATGACAATGTCAACATATTCCAATTCGGCATGCAACATTGAAAAGATCAGGAGCTTTAAAAGATGATCGTTTAAAGATGTTCTAAAAACCCTCTTTATGCTCACATCTTAAGATCGGAATATTTACTATCACGAACATTTAATCATGTCATTATAAACTTATAATTCCTGGACTTTCTGCTATTACATAGTGTGTATCACATATACATCACTTCTCAGTTGTATTTAAATTGTAGTTTATGTTAACATTACATATTTTATGTACTGTGGTTTAAGTAATTGCTTACAAGTGACCTTATAGTTTAACAGCTATAATAATAAACTGATAAACACTGATTTTAGTTAATAGTAATTTCCATTGTCTGAAAATAACCAACGAAAACAATACAGTCAGGGATCTCCTGGATATACAGCACAGACCCCATGATGTTAGATAATGACACTTCCTATTATCAACACTACTGTATCTGTTACCCCTACTGAGAAGCTAGGGATCAAGGGGAAGTCAATAAATGTCAAGAGAGTGCTAGAAATGATTGTGTATGCTTAAACAGAATCGAATTCCACCATGGTTATATATGATTAAAGTGCTAGCCAATGAGAAAAGCACATAAAAGAGCTAATAAAATAGGCTATAATAACAGTAATAATGTTAATTGCAAAGTCACATTTGCAGCACAAGGCTCGGGGTCTCTCCAGATTTTTCCATTGTAATCATCATGCAGTTCTTCAGATCTATTATCTCTATATAATCATAATTCTATATAATTGTAGCATATTCTAGTTGATGCTATCTGCACTGTGTATTCTCTTGGGTACTGTTGTAATGCAATGTACACATCTCAAATGTACACACACACACACACACACACACACACACACACACACACACACACACACACACACACACACACACACACACACACACACACATTTCTTGACATAAATTGTGCTGAGCATACATCTCGCACATATTAATATTTTTCTTTTACATGTATAGATCTTTATATAGATATATTTTTATCTGTCTGTCTGTCTGTCTGTCTGTCTGTCTGTCTGTCTGTCTGTCTGTCTGTCTGTCTGTCTGTCTGATATAAGTCTAATAATCATGTGTATAACTTGGTTTTCTGTTTGATAATAAATTAATGATTAAAAGTGATCATTTATCTACATGTGGCTGATTTCATCACTCTTTCATAGGAATACAGTCACAGTTATCAATCTTTAAGACATGTTAAATAAACCCCCAGAGATACAATATTCAATATGCTTCAGTTTATTTTAATGCCACTTAAAAAAAAAACTAACAAATGAAAAACAAGAAATGATGGTCATACGAAGAGATCCAGACATTTTAGCACACTCAGGGTTCACAGCCTATGCAACGAAGTAAAAAGTCCTTCTCAATTTTATTTGTAAAGGGCTAATAAGATAGTGAGATAGTAATAGAAATTGAGAAAGATAAATATAAGGAGTATGCTGTTACAGCCCCCAAGAGCCACTGACACTGAAAAAGATACACACGAGATCATACGAATTGCTCAAAGTCCAGGACTGGTGGTCATGTGAGGGGGATAAAATGTTCTGTACTACAGAACTAGCATCCCTGAACCTAAAATATGCCAACCAGTTCAGTCCAAATACATTTCCAACACACATTTTCTGTCACTAAAATACACATAGATGTACAAATATCAATAAGGGGCTGGTTTGAATTCATCCGAAGTCCTTTGTCGATGTGACTAATAGAGACATAATTAAATGCATATTGTTTTTCTGTTTTAATAAGAGTAATCACTATTGTTTGTTTGGATTTTTTGGTATTATTTTAAAAAAGACCATTGTGAATTTGACAAAGGCAGATCAGGAAATCAAAGAGACACAAAGCTTCATCGATGAGAACATATCCACTAAGGCAAAGCCTTGAATTCACCCACATCATGACACTATTAAACATTACAAAAAGCCATTTTTTTGCAGGTTAGCCGCTGTGCTACATGCCAGTGTTGCCCAGATAATCAATCTCAAAATCTATATTGCATTCAAAAATGCATAAAAAAAACTAACCACCAAAAACAATCACTGCAGCAATGTTGGCTTCTGAATTTCATCTGAATATCTATTTGAATATCTGAATCCCCACCATGCACCATTCCCAATGCAATACCCATATTAGTGTTGGTCGCATCTAGTAACGGATACAGTAACACTATATTTTGGCTTAAGAATAACAAAAGCACCAACAGCGTACAGCATGAGCACCAATGGCAGCAGATTTCTAAATTCTGCATGCAGTAACGCGACGTCTCGTACCCTTGAGACATCACAGAGGACGCAATCTGTATTTTCTGAGCTAATGTTAAACTTCAAGCTCGTTACTTTTACACACTGTGCCTGTGTTTGACATTTTGTGCAATATCTGTCCATCCTGGTCATCACACATACACAAAAAAATACCTGTGCTATATGAATGCTAAAATCTCACTTTCTACATTAGAAAGTGCTTTTATGTCCGTTTACAGACTGAAAGTTTTAATCACAGAGCCAGTCGAAGATGATCTCGGTATCATCATGCATTATGGTGCAGTATTGAAAACCTCACATTTTTTTTTTCTGAGATACATTCTATAAAATAGAATGCACAAATAAAGAGAACATTAAACAGCTGCTTTGTAAACTCTGTATCAAGATCATCCCTGATCTTCTATCCTGCTTGTTTAAAATGTTGCACATATGAGGGTGAAAAAAAGCATATACATGTGTGCATGTGTTTGCAACTTCACATTGGACAGTACACACTGGAATGTTGAAAACAATCCAGAAATATTCCTGGATTATTTCTTCATATTGCTCAAACCACAACCTTCCAATAGGAATTTCTGCACATTGAGACATTTCATATCTTCACTTGGTTTTATTGGTTTTTTTTTTCTTCTTATATTTGTTTTTTATTTAATTGCTATCCAGTGTGTTTTGTCCACAGGGGTTGTTATGGCTGAGAGACGACTATGGGACCAACCTCACACTGACAAAGAACAAAAAATTTTAAAAATAAAATAAAAAGCAAAAAGCACAGTTTCACCTCTAGAAACCCATGATACATATCGACCATTATATGCACCACAGAATACACTCATCATACATATCATGTGTTTTTATATATAGAACATATAAATACACAGCAATAGAGCAAAGGCAGTGACAATGCTTCTCATATTGAAGGAAAGGCGGGCTATTATTGTATATCATAATATACTTTTTTGTTCTTTTAGAAAAATATCTATGTTAAAACCAAAACCAGCCACACCAAGCTCACCCTCTTTTTTTTTTTCTTCATTAACAAAAATAACCATTTTACATTTCTGCACATTCATACATTACAATCATTGTACATATATATATACACAGTTAATATGTATATATATATATTTATATATTTATATATATATATATATGCATACATAATATAGAGCATTTTAGGTTACTTTATAGGACATATAAAAGGTTCATAGTGCACAACATGTCTTTTTAGTTGCCAAATGTAAGATAACAATAAAAAAAGAATAACAATACTTATTACAATAAGACAACAGTAACAGAGTAAAAAGGAGCAAAGCTCCACAAGGTTCCTCCATTTGGCAGCAACGACAGTCAAAAAGCGAGAGAAAAGCATAACGAAAAAAAAAGAAAAAAAAAAGAATATTATATATATATATATAATATATATATATATATATATATATATATATATATATATATATATATATATATATATATATATATATATATTTATTTATATATATATATATATATATATATATACCCTCAACTAAAAAAAATATATAAAAAATGATATTTAACAAATTCACAGGAAAAAACTTTTTCACGACTCCTTTTTGTCTTCCTTAATCTGTCTTGACCCACAGTTGTGCTTTCTCACCAAGTTAAAGAAAGGAATAAACTGGAGAAGCAGCTTCAGTGATGCTCTTTCACAATTGCCTGCTGAACTGTTACCCAAAGACAACATCCAGCCACAAAGAGGCCTTTTATCCCAAATTCTAGAGAGGTTAATAACATTTTAAAAGGCGTTTTAACTATACTATGTAACAAACTGTAATAAGCACTGACTGAAATAAAAAACTGTGCCACTCACAATAAGATCAGTTTTTCAACATGTAACGTTCGTTTAAGCCACTTTTTTTCCAGGTCAAAGCTAATACTATTGCGGATAGAAACAGACGAAAAGCCACTGAAAACAGTCTTCGATAAAGGGAGTTGGCATAGGGTTGTAAAAAATGGTCTGTAGAAGATAACGGTAAAGAAATGGCATTTGGCAGGACACTAATTAAGTGCTTTTTTGTGTGGCTTTTTTTTTTTTTGCTTTTCCTTACTCCAGGGCATGAAAATAAATCTATCTCTAAAAGCTTCTCCTTAAGCATAGACCTTTTAAGTCCTTTTCTATGTCTATCAGGTCCATTTCCAGATCTTCAAAAAAGCAAAACGGAACACAATGCCTGCTCTGAAATGCCATTCACTCCTGGTGTGCTGTAGCTTGTACATTTGCCTGGTTTCTTTTCTTTTTCTTTTTCTTTTTTAATCCTGCTTTTCCTCTGTGCAGTGTGGCAGTCGGTCCATGCTGGAGGGAAAAAGGGGGCTTGTCTGTGGTGCTGGGGTGGCCCGGCCATCAATCAAGGTTCCACGGGCTTTCAGGGTCCAATGGGCTCTCATGGGCTGAAGGCTTCACAGAATACCAGAGGCACATAGAGACAGAAGAGAGGAAAAACAGATGGGCAGATGGACGATGCAGGAGACAAGAAAAAGAGATAGATAGTGATTTGATTGACTGATTGATTGATTGATTGATTGACTGTAGATAGAAATGATGTCCCTCATTATTTAAAAGTCCCGGCACAACGATAGAGAAGGAAGCAAAGGATTAGATGGAGGATGATGTGTGCAGACGTGGGTGGATTACGGGTTTTTGCCTATGAAAAATACTAAAGCCACAGTCCCTTTTTTCAGCTCAGACAAATACATTGTGCAGAGGATCAGCATGAAAAGGGAAAAAAAGAGCTCAAACACCAGCAGTGAGTAAAAGCAACAGGTGAGAAAGGAGAAAAAAAGAAACCAAGAGAGAGAGAGAAAAAGAGAGAGAAAGAGAAAGAGAGAGGGCAGGAGGAGATGAATATAACTAAGTGCATTATTAGGTGTCATAAGTGCGTATGTGATGGGGTTTGTCACAGGTGCTGACTCATTTTTGATACTACATAAGCAACCAGTGCAAAAACCATTCAGCTGGAGTGATGAGACTGTCAGATTTTTTTTTGCAATAAATATAAATGTAAAACGTAGATATGCAATAACAAATGGTCTCGAAAATTGGCAAAGAGGCTAAGCACATTTACTGTGCTGCGCATGCTAGTGAACTGAACGATTGCGGTGTGTGTGTGTGTGTGTGTGTGTGTGTATGTGTATGTGTGTATGAAAAAGGGCAAAAGAGGAAAGGAGAGGTCAGGGCATTCAGAGTGCGAGAAGTGAGGGCGAGTTCATGGAGTCAGAGGATTGCTCGCTGCTGCTGGTTCGCTGGTTAGCACTGGCCCCGCAGGCTCCCTCTGGGTAGGTGAACACAAATGAAGATGTGTATGAGGGGTTGTGGCTGCCAGCGTCAGGGTTACCGCCACAGTCGGCGACAAGGCACGGGCCACCCGGCGCCGGCTGGCTCGGCCCATAGAAAGAACTAGAAAAGGCTACCTCCTGCATCATCTCTTGCTGCTGCTGCTGCTGTGGCGCTGGCTGCTGCTGCGGCGCTGGCTGCTGGTGGTGGTGGTGGTGATGGTGGGAGGAGTAAGGTGGAGGCAGGTAGAACGAGTCCTCCTTCACAGTCAAGCCCACCACTGACACAGAAGAAGATGGAAGCGGAGGAGGCGCTGATGTCTGTTGCTGCTCCTCCTGGTAAGGGATTTTGCAGCTCGGCTGATGGGTGATGAGAACAAACTCCAGGCGCTCCTTCTCCTTCTGCAGCTCTGAGATCTCAGCCTCGAGCTCAGCCTTCTCCTCCTCCAGTATGTCGGTTTCCTAGAAAAATGAAGATGAGTGAGAGTGAGAGACACTGAAAAACAGATCTATTTTTATTTGTGTGTAAAATAGTGATTTTATTTCGGTCAAAATGCTTTATTAGATGCTGGAGCAGATGTATAAGATCTGTGTAACTTTCCTCATATAATTCAGTTTAACAGAATTTTTGTTCGTTTAACAACACAAATCTGGATGTAGATTTAGATCCTTAATACACCAGAGGTGACAGAAAAACTTGATAGGAATAAAAACAAGGATAAAACCTTTAAAGAATCCGGATTGAAAAGTGAACTTAATCAGAGAGTAACACAAGGTTGTGTGATTATTAAATTATGAAGTATTATATTGAAATGATAAATTATTCTTAATAGCTCTATACCGTAAAGTCAAAGCACTAAAAGCGTTTAAAGGATGCTCAGTTTGAGCATTAGGTACAAATCAACAGAGTGAGATTTGAACTGAATAATTGCATAAATAATAACCATTATTATAGGTCACATACTACATCACCATAACACTTACCATGCTGTGATTAAGATAATGCTTGTATATCTAAGAAGAATAGCCTTTATTTGTCACATACACATAACAGAACAGTGAAATTATAATTTTTGCATATCCCAACTTGTTCGGAAGCTGGGGTCAGAGCGCAGAGGGTTAAGGGCCTTGCTCAAGGGCCCAAGAGTGGCAGCTTGGAGATACCAGTGCTTCAACCCCAAACCTTTCAATCAGTAACCCAGCACCTTAACCACTGAGCTACCACTCTCACTCTGACCAAGTTTACTTACACGATGGATATGGTCAAATAAAGTTATGATTTATTTTATGCTCACCGACTGCAGCCTGTCTGTAAGCTCACGCCGTCGATTGCGGCACTTCGCGGCAGCCAGTTTATTTCTCTCTCTCCTCACACGCCTCTTCTCCTCCTCCTCTGGGGTCAGCTGGAAAAACGGATAAAAGAAAACAGGTTCAATATTTGCATATGTGTATTATAAAATCGTATCCAGACATGCACAAGAAGCAAAAATAAAATCCTAGATGAATACAAACTGTTCAGTTCAACCTGCTTACCGTTTCGTCACGTGTACGCCTGCGGCTCCGTGACTGGCGCACTGGACCTGGAATGTCCGAGCTAGGAGGGGTAAAGCCCGAGCCAGAGGAGAAGCTTGGCCCTGGCATGTCGTATGGGTCCAGGGCCACCGACTGGGTCATTGTGGTCGTACCTGTACCACTCTGTCCTGGTGCCACAGAGGAGATGAGGGTGGGTTGCACCATCCACTGCAGGTCCTGACTTGTGGTGATGGCAGTCACTGTAGGAACAAAGGAACCAGGCATGTCCACCCCTGGAGCGCTGCTCACTGGCCCGCCACCCACTCCTACACCTCCAGTGGCAGATACACACTCCTAGGAAACATTAGGATCAGGATTAGTGTGATCTAGATTAAGCTCTAAATAATCATATAGGTATAACAGAATGCTGCTGGTTTGTACCAATATTCTTTGCTATTTCCATTATTCTTTCTGAAACAACACTTCCGTTGTTGCAGTTCAGCATAAACCAATAAACAAAGCAAAACAAAAGAATATTTAATAGGCTATCTACACCTGCATTGTCAAGATATACACTGTTTCATTAAATAGGTTTAAATGAACACTTCTACACATAATGGAGTTCCCTATACACTATGACCAGCCTGATGAATGCAAAATTTTTGCCTAGTTTATACACAAGACAAGAAAATGTAATTAAAGAATTGTTTTAAGAAATTTGCAACAAAGAAAACAAGCTTCAGCCAATAATGTACATTAATGTACAACATATAAAAATATATATTTTATTGACTATTAAAATTATGTAAAAGAGTACAGCCCATGTCCTATCAAATAATAATGTTATTGCAATGCTGTTATTACAATGTTATTACTGCTCTATATCATGGCTGTTAAGGAACAGGTTTTAATAATAATATTATTTAATATAAAACCTTGTGCCCAATGCAGTGCTGTATATGCTATGAACATATGAGCAATAAGGATAGTGTTTTTAGATTTTGGTGATTTAGTTACAGGCTGTTTTATTAAACGTTCATTAATATTTATTATTTTATTGGTTTAATATTTCGCATAGTGTGTTATCTTTAGAATTCTATTATAATAGCATTCTAATAATTATTATTAGATTCAGGACGCACAATCCGTGCCGTCTCGCGTCTTTATTTAGAAGCGGAGGCTGTCGGTGATGCCCGGAGCCCAGGCACCTCCCGAGCGCGCGCGCGCGCCCCAATTTCGGGGCGGGCTCGTTTAATATTCATCCACGCTGCGGCGTGTCAAGCAAGAGATTCCGCGAGCGTCAGCCAATCAGCGCGCTCCGGCTCTCCGACAGCCCCGCCCCCCTCTCTGTCACGGCCCGCCTCCGCCGTCACTCCCCCTCCCTCCGCCTCCCTTCAGTGCTTCTCTTAGCAACGCGACGTAACACTCCAAAATAGAACGCATTGACGTCACGTCGAGGCCAGAGCGACGAGGAGGGATCCGGAGAGCGGAGCGAGGGGGCGGGGCTTAGCTCGGGCACGTAGAAGAGGTTCCACCGCTGTAATCCAGGGAGCCGCGTGTTGGCGCACGCGCGCGCACTGCTACCAGACTTCATTGCACTCGGACTACATTCTGAGAGCAAAGTTTCTTTATATTTATATATTATATATATCGTATATTATATTATATATAATAATGTATAATAATATAATGTATATATATATATATATATATATATATATATATATATATATATATATATATATATATATATATATATATATATATATATTTTTTTTTTTTTTTTTTTTCTCGTACGGTTCCATAGCGAGCACCGAGCACAATGCCAGGTCATGCATGCAGTAAGGAAACTCAAAGGACTTACTTGTGGTGCAGTGGTGGTGGAGGGGCTCCCAAAGGAGTCCACCGAAGACAGGTACTGAGATTCGACCGACGGAGAGGAACTTCCACGGGAGCCGCTGTCCGGGTCTCCGGGGAACCCCTGGAACATCTCCCCGGCCGAGCCGAGCGGAAACGAGAAAGCGCTCGCTCCCGGCGAAAATGGCACGTCACCTGGCGCGCAGGGAGAACATTTATGCGTTCTGAATATTTATGCTTTCTGAGCCTCATCATTACAATGCACTTTAGCGTGAACGCATGCAACAGAGATCCCTCAAAACTCTGTACACGGTTATACATCATGACATGATTTCAGCGCCTTACCGTAACAAGATTTACTCGGAGAGTCAGTCAAGAAGCTTTTCGTGTCTTTCCAAAAAAGTTGCATGAAGATGGCAATCCAGTTCTGCGCAGGAGAAGGAAAAAAAAAACAAGTTTACAACTCCAAAGCGGAGAAAGTCCAAGAGCCAAATAAATAAATCCGGTTAAGGTTCCTTTATTTCGAGGCGTGCATTTTTATAAATCCATGAAACGTGAAGAGATGTCCTCAGAAGATGTTCTTCTCAGCGGTAATAAGCAGTGTTCGGAAGCCGGCGTCTCTCGTCCTCTGAGCGCAGCCATCTGAATTCGCTTTGTAAAGTAGAGTTCTGTCTCCGCCCCTCACTGGAGTTCCGCTGACGTACGTGCCCATATATGGTTCATGGAGCGGTGTTTTTGTTTTTTGGTATCCTAGGCGATGACGTGTAGGGATTCCCTCACCCGCAGATTAAAAAAAAGTCGAACTGTCGAGAATAGCAGTTTACTATAGCTTTCACAGGAGATATTTTCGATTGCATGTATTCTTTTTAAAAATAGAGACGAGAGGGAAAGACACTTAGACTTATCTCTGGGCGCAAATGCGTCAAAGAAAAAAAATAAAGGTTTCGGCATGTATGTTATTTTTTTATTGCTTGTATGATATCTGTTGCCACGGAAGGTGTTTGTCAAGCAAACAAATATATATATATATACATATATGAAGATTGCATACACATATATGACCATGTTTGTCATGAAAAAAGATCTATTATATAAGCAACTGCATTAAATACAACACTGTGTGGATTATATGAATCGTAATAATAGTATTTATGATAATAATAATTCTTGCTTTTTTATTCACATGGTGTCTTACAAATATAAAAAAAAATATAAAAAGATATAGTCACATCATGCAAATGTTCACTGCAAAAAAACTGAAGAAAACGATATATATATATATATATATATATATATACACACACACACACACACACACACACACACACACACACACACACACACACACACACACACACACACACACACACACACACACACAGCAGGGCTATATGGTTTGTCATGCAGGTGACAGAAGGGCTTGTGGATATGTGCTTTAGATGAACACAAACTCTCCATTATAAACTTTCTCATGGGCCTCATGGAATCCCTGATGGTGTAATATTAGAGCCAGACGTGGTTTTCTAACTGTCCTGGGAAAATAAATAACTTTTACTGCAACAACAACAACATAAACAACAAACAGAAACCCTGAAATGAAATGGTGATGCTGATAATGGTAACATATATCATCATCTTTACTATGATCATTAATAACAACAATAATAATAATAAAAACACCAATAACAATAATAAACAACAACAATAACAACAACAACAACAATAATAATAATAATAATAATAATAATAATAATAATAATAATAATAATAATAATAATAATAATAATAATAATGACAACGATGATGATTATGCAGTTAAAGGAGATCTGGAAGCAGATCATCATTCTTATAATGACCGTCATAATTCATCATCACGGAGGACCTTATACTTATTATCTTCATTTTCATCATTAATAATAATTACAATAATATTAATGATGATGATTGGGATGCAGTTAAAGCAGAACTCGAACCAAATATTCTCATAGTCTCCATCATAACGCATCATCAAGAAGGACCTCCTCCTTATCATCATTCCTCATCATCATTATAACTTCTTACATCAGCCTTCACTGAATACAGACATTTCTGACCTAACAAAAGCCGAACATGCCGGAAATCCACAATGCTCCTTTTGTTTGCGTGTACATGAAGCCATGTGCAGCACTTCAGAAATGAATAGAAAGTTTCATTCATACTTTGCCCCCCTGTGCTGCTCGACCACGTGAGTTGCCTGGGATCGGAAATGGGAAGCAGGAGAGAGGGGGGAAAGCAAGAGGAAATTACAGGAGAGCTCTTTTGTGAGTCGAAAGAAAATACGAGGCTGAACGAAAATGTCAACACTGAGGACGACAACAATTAGTCAGCAGGATGACGTCACGGCCGGGGAACGTACTGTTCTGTCCAGCGGCAGGTAGGAGAAGATCTCCACTACTCTAACCAGCATGACTAACAACGACGTGCATGACTTTCACCAGGAATATCTCTCTCTCCGCACAATCAGCCACAAAACCCTCACCGATGGTGAAGATCTGCCGACCTGGGGCTACGTCAGAACATAAAAGCGCATCATAGATCCTTATGTGTGATGCAGAGGAAGCAGAAGGATCTGAGACAGCAGTACGAAGGTTTCTCAGCTGCTCTTCATATTATATTGTTCATTATAAAGATAGATCTTCTGTACTACTGATTAGAAGGTCGAGGCTTCGAGTACCACAAGCGCCAAGCCGATGGGCCCTTGAGCAGGGCCCTTAACAAGGATCAGATCGGATCAGAGCACAAGGTAATCTCTGGAGCAAAGAGGGTTAAGTGGCCCTGCTCAATGGCCCACCGGCTTGGCAATTGTTTTTTTCTCTTATTTTAGCTGTATCTTTGCATAAAAATATAAAAATAAATAAATAAATACAAAATACAAAATGCGTTTAATTTATTTTGGTCCATCCAAGTGCAATTCTACAATAAAATAAAACGCCATAAATATTTTCGCATTTTATGCGCCTATTTATTTATTTATTTATTTATTTATTTATTTATTTATTTATTTATTTATTTATTTATTTATTCATTTATTTATTCATTCATTCATTCATTCATTCATTCATTTGTATCCATAGTAAGTGCACTATGAGTCCCCATGTGCTGCTCCTTACAACCCAGAAATCTGCACATGTGTATGTTCAGGCGGTGTACGTCGTCATGGAAACGCCGTTCCGGCACGTCTGACGCCACGACGTCATGACGAGTTAGGCTTTTTTTGTTTTCGTTGCGCGGCAACCGTGTCCCGTGGCAACCCTCGGGCCGCGCGCGCGCGCAACACACACACACACACACACACACACACACACACACACACACACACACACACACACACACACACACACACACACACACACACAAACAGCTTCGCGCGTCGACGGCACCCGAACGGAGCTCACCAGTGTTACGTAGTGCACTAAACATGGCGGCGGAGGCCCGTTGCTTGTCGCGCCCTGTGTAGTGCGCTTGCAAAGGGAGCAATGAGTTATTGGGCACTGCGCCACAGGAGGGATTGGCAGACACGGAACCTCTCGTCGCCTCGTCTTCGCGAGTATTTTCGCGAACCGAACGCGGATCTTTTTCTTTTTCTTTCTTATTTTTTTTTTAAATAGAAAGTATTTAGTAAAAGTTATTAATTTGAAATAAATGCATTACTAGATGTTTTTTTTTTTATAGCTAACTGGATTTTTAGCACGCTTTAACCTTTGCACTACTTGGAAAGCGTTCTCCTGGAGGCTGAACTGGTCTGCTTACTGCTAAAAAGTGATCTGGTTTAGATCATATTATATATTAATCACATATTTGTGCAAGAAAACGGGGATCTTTTGCTTTAATTTCAGATTGAACATTGAGTTCAGTATGGGTTGTTTTAGTTTTTTTTATTTCGAAGCACTGACCTGCAGCTATTCGTGTATTGACAACTTCACACAATGCAATAAAGTTCAATTCAGTATGATTACTTTTATTTGTGTCGCTCTTTTAACAATGCACATGATCCCAAAGCAGCTTTACCATATCTGTCTGAAATATCTGTTCCATAAATTACTGATAAGTATTCAACAATAACTAAAATAAGTCCCTTTTTCTCATTACTATGGGAAATGTAAAATCTGAACACAGTAAATGCTCCAGGTACAGAGAGGTATGGGGGGAAATATACAATGAAAAAATTCTTTATTTTTTATTTTGCAAACATTTATTTCATAATAATAATAATGAGCAGAAATGTCTCTTCTTTTAGTGCTCGGTGGACACGTATCAGTGATTTATGGCACGACTATTTAATACAGATATAGTGGACCTCATTAACACCAAAACATCTAATCAGATGAAATTACACACAAGTTCCTACAGTGTCTGTGTTATACCTCATTAATAGTGAAATAAAGAGATCTCCTGCTTTTAGATTAAAGCATTGAGTTAAGCACTAAATTGCTGCTATTTGTGTATTAAAAAATTGCATACAATGCAAACAAAGATAATTACACACCACTAAATGTAATAGACTGAAAGTAAACAAAAGGCCTAAACATCTCTGCACACCTGAACATCACACCCCAAACCTGCCACAAAGTCAGAAAGGCACAGCTGTATAAAAAGTTTCTTTACAATTTCTTTCGGAACTAAGATGCCTGAACCTGCTCCTGCATAATGATGTTCTTGTGCACATGAGACCCCAAGGTTGGACTGAAAAACCTCAGAGTGTCCTGCACAGAACCCTAATAACATATTTGGGGTTTATTGGAACATTGAGTTTACCCCAGGCTTACTTACTTGACAGCGGTACCTGGTCTCACTAATGCTTAAGTTGCTGAATGAGCAGAAATTCCCATGCACCAAAATCTAGTGTAAAGTCAGATGTAAAAACCAAGGGTCAGGTGTTTGAAACCTTATAGTTTAGGTGGAAAAGTATATTTTGAAAGGTACCACTATTGTAACTGTATCTGCTTATTACAGGTTGACTGATTTCGATACATGCTTGAATACAGTATCTCACAAACGTGACCACACTCACATTTTACCGTCCATTATAGTATCTTCTCAAGGGACAATACCAAGGAAATGAAACGTGAATATATTTTAGAGTAGTCATTGTGCAGCTTGTATAGCAGTATAGATTTACTGTCCTCTAAAAATAACTCAACATACAGCCATTATTGTCTAAATAGCTGGCAACAAAAGTGAGTACACCCTTAGTGATAACAGCTGTATGTAGTGTAACTATGCAAAGTTTTTGTCTGCTTGACAGGAGCATACAAATGTGTGAATCTTGTATTAGAGCAGTTAAAATTCACTTTGAGTACAATTCTATCATACTAAACACTGTCTGTCCGTCCGTCCGTCCGTCCGTCCGTCCGTCCGTCCGTCCGTCCGTCCGTCCGTCCGTCCGTCCGTCCATCTATCTATCTATCTATCTATCTATCTATCTATCTATCTATCTATCTATCTATCTATCTATCTATCTATCTATCTAATCTTCATGAAGATCTATCTATCTAATCTCCTTGAAGATCAGAAGGAGCGGAAGATCTTGACTAGCCTGATATAGAGTTCTGACCTCAACCCTATTAAACACCTCTGGGATGATTTAGAAAGTGTCTTCATGCCCCTTACTGACTTTACTACCACCCCTGTATCTTGAATTAGCATACATTTCAACAAGCACACTCCAACATCCAGTAGACCATCTTCCCAGAAGAGTGGAGGTTTTTTTTTTAATTTCACATGAAAATCTTCATAAAAATCACCACAACTCTCCTCTGAAAGCCACCAATAGGTAGATGGCAAAAAATCATGCAACATGAGATAAAAGGAAACTAAAAATGTGTTGTTTTTTCTACACTCACTCAGGTGATGTTGATTGATAAAACAAGTAAAATGTAAGGTTTTTTTGTATTTAATGATCTATTATTAAAGGCTCTTCATCTGCTAATCTGGTGTAGATGTAACTTTATATATTTGATAATATTCAGGTAGGATTTAATAGGGATTATAAACACACTTTGACAAATAATAACCTTGCTTAAGTCAGCAGTTATGTATTTCATCAAGATCAAAGGGTTTGCCATTTGTTAATACATTGACAAGTACATTTTTTCAGTCGAATGAAAAAAAAAAAGATTTTTCAAGGTGTAAAAAGGGTGCTATGAGCAGTGAAACTAAAAGTCAATAGGATTATGTAAACAGTTTTCACATAACTCGAAAGAGAAAATAAATAAATGACCTTTTACAGAATGGCTGACAAAGATAACAAATTTCCTCCAGATTCTCCGGTTTCCTCCCATCTCCCTCAAACATGCCAGTACATAAATTGATTACGCTAAACTGCTCCTAGGTGTGAGTGTGTGGATGGATATGTGTGTGTTTGTGCATGGTATGGTGTCTTGCGGTAAACCGGTGTCCCACCCAGAACGTGCTCCAGGGTTTCACCCATTGTTCCCAACGTAGACTCCGGATCCACTGCGATCCTAACCAGGATAAACCGGTTACTGTAGATGAATAATATATCCAACAGTAAAAAGTGCAGATACAACGATAGGAGTAGAAGTGGAACAAAAGCTTATTTTTACATTTCACTACTAATTTACTAATAAACGATTTACTGGCAAGTTCGTTTTCATGATGTAAAGGAGACATTTGTGTTAATGTTAAACGTCCTTTTGGTTTCTTCGTATGCAGGCGTTCTCATGTAACTGCAAATCAAGTTCAGCTTCTTGAAGTCTGACTTTAATTAGTGCTCGAAAACATTGAAATTCTAGACATAAAAAGAATCAACATGTGACCAATGCTTATCAACAATACATACCTATACATATCTAATGTAATATTTAATATAAGCTATATATATATATATATATATATATATATATATATATATATATATATATATATATATATATATATATATATATCTTTCACTGAAATCATATGTATCTAAATCTTTCATTAACTCATATAAATGTTTTAATGTTTGTACTTTCAGCTATTTTATTTAAGCTTTTTTTTATTTGCACACATATTTGCAGCAGCAGAAAGCTACAACTATGTGTGTCTGTAATTTCACAAGAACGAGCATGTTTAAACCCAAACAGCAGGTTTTGTTTACTGCATTCTCTCAGTTTTCCTGTTTTGTTCTGTGGTGTCGGTGAGACCCGAGCCCCCTGCAGCAGTCACAAGAGTGGCCCATTTCCTGGGGAGGCAGGACTTGTTTGCCCATTTCCCCTGCCCAAAATATTTGTAACCAGGCAACAGTCAGGCCCATCCTACTACAGCTCTGCTCTGGAAACACCCCTGTTGGCTGCTCACACAGACGCCATTACATAACCACAGCTTTCGAACTTCCTATCAGCACAAAAATAAAATGCATCCAAAAGGAACTTGGATATTAGAAAAGGACATTTTTGTTCTGTCAACTTTTTTGTCACTCTTCACTTCTGGTATGTAAACCTGCACACACTTTTTGACTTTCAGGACAGCGCTGTGTGCAACACAGACACACAAAGCTGCACAGAGTCCAAGCGTGCTGATACTGAAGTAAAATTGGCCGTATGCCGCCCTACCTCCTGTTTATTCTGGCTTTGTTTGTACAGTCCTGCTGTACTCTACTGGCACATCAGAGACAGCCTTTTGCACAAATAAACAAAAGTATTGCAGTAAGTTTACATACGAGCTGATCTTCATCAAATCAGAAAGCCTCTGTGCAGTGTTGAGCAAAATACTCAGGAAATGTAGTCAAGTACTTATTGCAAATGAAATGAGCATGAATTGAAGCAGTAATATAATCCTTTAGAATACCTTTGTGTATATTTTACTACTTTTGCTACAATAATCCTGAAGTGACGTAATCAAACCACACACACACACACACACACACACACACACACACACACACACACACACACACACACACACACACACACACACACACACACACACACAAAGAAAACTAAGCACATACATAAACCGCCAACCTTTTATTACCAAACATTAAGTGCTTTTTTCTTCCTTAGGTGCCAGCATGAATGCCAGCGAGTCTATGTTAAGCTATATTCTAGAGTTTTAATCTGAGTGATTAGAGCTACTGCAAATACACACACGTAACTACTCTTAGTAACTGCTGTTATAACAACTGCTCCTTTGTCACACCCAGGAAATTAATAGACTGTAATTCACTGACGTCAACATGGCAATCGTTTAATCCATAAAAAGAACCTCTAAAAATGTCCAATAGCATTGTGTAATCGTAATTACAAATTAGTACTGCAAATCATCAGCATACTGTTTCTTTCAGAAACTGACCCTAACCTATAGAGAAATAAATTAACTACAGCAAATTATGTAGGGATTAATAATCTATGTGGTGTGTTGATATAGTTTCTGTCAAAAGATCGGAAACATCTAGTCTTTTTGAGACGCATGAATGCTCCGATTTATATATGCAACAAACTTAGTAAAAGGCAAAAGCACACAAGAATTGGACATTGAATGACTAGAAGAAAGTTTTTGTAGACAGATGAGTCCAAGTTTGACATTTTTGGGTCAATTTTGAGTGAGAACAGGAGGGAAGATTTTAGCAGACTGAATCACACCCACAGTCAGACATGAAGGTGGAAGCCTAATGGTTTAGGGTTGTTTTGGAGTTAGGAAGGTTGTAGACTTATTCCATGTGAAAGGAATACTGGTAGGTGAAACCAACATGGCTACCAATCCATACTTCTGAACTGCGGCAAATTGGAACCGAATTCTCCATATAACAAGTCAATGATCATAAGCATATGCCCAAAGTCTATAAGTGTTATTTAGACTACAAACAGTCAGCTGGAGTGTTATTTATAATGAAATGGCCTGCCCTGTCACCGTACCCAAATCCTAATGAACTGCTCTGGGATGAACTGGATCACAAGGTCAGAAAGAAATCTCCAACTAGCGAAGAACATCTTTGGCAAGTTTTACAAGAGGCATGCCGAAGTATTTCAGTATAATTCATATAAAGTGTAATGCATACTTGTTTGTTCAATTAAAATAAGTTTTAACATCTGTATATTTATAATTTATAACTTTGCTTGGCCACTGTTCATCTTCCTACTGCTAATTTACCTTCTTTGTTGCATATAAACAAAAGGTATATACACGTGTCTCTCAAAAACAATAAAAGACCAGGCATTTCTGAACTTTTAACATGCACTGTATAGAAAAACAAGGATGGGAGATGTGTGGTTGTGTGAGGTTGTGTGGTGCAGTCGTTCCCGCACTGGTCTCTCTTTTTTTTCTCTCATTATAGATAATTCGTGTGGTACACAGAACCTGGAAAGTGCATAATCCTTTGTCTCGAGGGCTTTTCCATGGTGGGAAATTTACTGCTGCAAAGTGGTGCAACTGGAGACTCCTTTTATAAATGTTACATAAACATTTCCTTAGATCAAATTTCACTATATTAAAGAGTTTACATTTGTCTGTAGTAAAAAACAAAACAATATGGTTTATGACTAGATTAGATTACAGTATGTGCTTCTATGTATAGTATTACCTCCTGATACAGTTTAATCTTGAGCATTAATATTAAGAGAATAAGTCAACAATAGTTCATGTACTTTTTAAAATATTTAAACATTTTTTATGTAATAATATTATTGTTCTTAAATAAATGTTTAAACAAATCACACATGGTATAACACTGAAGAAGGAGACACTATATTAAATTCTAATGATGAAGCCAGAATGTTTAATGAAGCCACTTATAGAAAACAAATTAGATACTATCAAATTTAGATACTATAATATTAGATAAACTAAAAAATGAGGTGTATTGCATTTTTGTATAACATTGCAAACAATAGCAGACCAACCAAATGAATTATTCAACAGTATTGTGAAAAAGAAATATTATTAATCAGTTCCACTCTAGTTTCTGAACTTGCAGTCTTCTCCCTGTACTAAAACTAAGTCAGTGTGTCAGAGCGCCTGCGTGTTCTCTTCCTCGATAATTTTCTAGTCTCTCGGGTTACTCATAAGTGGGGAAACACTTGGTCGTGTCTGGAAACATCTGGCATGTCCAGCAGCATGAGGTCACTGCTTTGCCTCTTATGCTGTCTCATTCACTGGCTCACCATGTGTGTCTGCTCCTGGTCTGGAATGTGTGGAAAACTGAGATATTTGGCTGAAGTATGGTCACATAGCAGACAGTCGTGCTTCTCGAATCATCCATACTTTTTTTTTGTGGCCAGACACATAACCCCATGACTGTCAAGGAAGCTACTGGAAGTTGAAGACCTGGTGTCAAAGTGATTCTTACAATGGTGTAAAAGATGATAAGGGAAGACAGACGAAAGACAGCTCAGCACTTTTTAATGACCAATGGAGGTAATAAACATGGATTTTCCCAAAATACTTGTATTGTAATGGCTCTGGCTTATATAAACAATGTAAGAAGTGGTTAAGGTTTTTCCATTTAATTGGCCATCATACAATCATACAACTGTACATAGAACTGTTGAATCATTCCCTTTCTATTTTGTACTGTACATTTAAATACATTTAAAATATTATAATTTTTGTCCATTTTATCCTGTGACTTGTACAATCACATACGTTGATAAATTAAGTCTCCCCCTTTAGTTTAAGTGAACCTAAATCCCTGGCTTAAATATTACTAAATTGAAAAATACTTTCATATCTCTATCTGAATAATAGTACAAAGGTTTTGTCTTTTGAATTGACTTAAGTATTACAAGTGAAGGCACTTTATAATAAGAACTATATTTTCACTATTTATGCAATTCAGTTTTCTATTCTCCTAAAAAATCATAGCTTTATATAAGAGAGATTTCTATTGTTACAGGAACACAGTGGGAGTATGTTTATTCCACGGAGACTCACATGAGAAATGTGAAATGCTTGTGGTTTTGTGACAGGTGCTCATTTAACGCAATTTATGTGTACACTTCAAAGTCGCGAGGAACGGCATGCTTTTTTTCTAAGATGTAATGGAGTAAAAGTATGATATATTATGCATTGAAATGTACTGAAGTAAAGGTTGCTCAAATAAAAAAATACTCTGGAAAAAGTACAAATACTTGTGCAGATAAATGCTCCATCACATCACTCATTTACACATACTGCCACAGCTCGAGACTGAAAGTGTTTCAGTTCAATCAGAACAATTTACCATATTGTTTATTTTATAATGCAGACTGAAAAGATGTGCATTTACTATAAGTGGTATTAAATTAAATCATCAAGTATCTATAGGTCAGGAATATAGGCATATATGATTAAATAAATTCTTTAGTAGCATCAGTAAGACATGCAAGGTTCACCGCAGTAACAAAATGTAATCTTTTTGGTTTTCTTTCCATTTTTCTCATACATTGATAGTGACATTGACATAGTTTAGTCATCCTATTATTTGATGTGTTTAATGAAATGTGAGCTAATCAAGTTGGTAAACTAGCAAGAAAAACTAGCACGCGAAGAATGTTTTGGATATTTTAATTAAGTAGCTCACAGTAGCAAATGCACTAATGCAGTCTTTCTTTCTCTGTACCTTGGAATAATTTGATCTATGTGATTGGTCACCATGTCCTCCGGTTCCTTAATTCAAATCAAGTTCTTTAAATCAAATTATGCTTTTAATTAACTCTCAACAGTACCAATGGAATTGTTGACAAAAGGCAAAACAAGGGATAAAGAAGAGCTAGACATGTGTGAGTCAGAATGAAGGTGAAAGGTGTTCAGGACAGGGGAGCAAGTGCCTATAAGGTAATAAAATTTGAATAGAGAACCAAAACAACCTCATTACTAGTGCATCTCCCTGGCAACATAAACAAATCGTGAACAGCGCTTGTGCTAAAAAAATATGTAAGACTGACAGTGTGGTGCTTCCAAGATGCAATTGTTTTTATACAAGTCGTAAGTCATTGGGTACTGGGTTGCTGTATTTTGTACATATTTCTACTGCCATGTAGCTGCAAAGGTAGGCAAGGTTCTAGTTTGTGTCCACGCTACTGATATTTCTTATCTTCCACTTTGCTTAAAAAGCTGATTTTTATTTCAATTTCAACATTAAGGCATCCATCTTCATATGAATGACTTAAGAAACGTCTTTTTAATATCATTCCATTACCCCAAACTATAAGAAATTTGCAAGCAGAATTTTTAGGCTTTGCATTTATTTGACTGTCATTACACCACAGCAAAACAAGCTTCTGTAAGAAATAAAAAACTGATTGTAACTAATCATTATCAAAATAATATTAAAGGTTTCATTGATTACAGTTAAGTTCATATGCAGTGACGTGTGCTTTTACTTCTCCATTATGCCCTTTTTTTTCCCTTCAGGAACGTCATCGTCCAAGAGTTTCAGGAAGTAACAGAGAAACAGGAAATTGTGCAGGACTTGGCCTGCATTGTCAAAGAGAGCACTGAATTCCAGATTCTTCAATCTAAACAATTTTTAAGGAAATAAAATGAATCATTGTTGGATACCAAACATACTTTTGGCATTACTGGGAATAAAACATCATACCGAGTTTATTATTCAGCACCGCCCGCAATTGTCTCTACTAATCCTGCCGTCACTGGCACTCCATCATTTGGAGAAGATGATGATCATGATGGACTGATATTGTATCATGCAAGATATTGCAATGATGCCGGCTAAAACCTTAGTCCAATGCAATCAGTGGGTTTAGTATTCAGTGCCGTATTATGACTCAGCCTTACCCTCAAGCGCGTCAAACATAGCCTACTTTCAGCAGGACGCATGCCAGACAGCACCAGAGAGGGAGAATGAGGGGGAGAAAGGGCATGTTTTCCCATCCTCCTCTTTGCATTTCCATCAATTTCCACTCTGCCTCAACCCCCACCTTCTCTTCAGTTATCCACGTCCGTCACCCCACCATTCCTTCAGCGCTTATGCAACGCTTGCCCAATTTTCCTGGAGGAGGATGTAAGAGAATTGCATGAGAAAGGGAGATGGAACAGGTGGAAGGGAAAGATGGAGAGGTGGACATCATGCAGAAAACAAATTGCCTTACCTGTCTACCTCTTCATCAACACTTTCTTGTGATTCCTGTTGTGCTTGTCTTCTTTCCTACCCATTTAGAAAACTGAAAACCATCAACCATCAACATTATAATTAACATTAACACACACTTCCTACTAGTGACTTACCAGTTCATATAGAGTTCACTCTACAGTAGCACGTCAATGACGTCCTGAGCCTACTCTTACTTTACATCATTGCTATATTCATCTTACATTTATCTAAATGAGAAATAGAATTAAAAATATATTTAAAAAACTGTTTCATTTAAACAATTGTCCAGATTTAACTTTTCTTTTTACTGAAACTAAGCGGCACCTGACTGCCAGTTCACCTCACCAAGTTCATGGAAGACATTCTTGCCTGACATCACTGTAAACCTCACTGTAAACCTCTTGCTTTTTTGGGTGAATGGACCAAAATCTAGTGGAAAGCCACCCAAGGAGAGTTGAGGCTATTACATTAGCAAAGAAGGAGTTACTTGATTTTAATGCCAGTGTTTTTTGGAAACATCTCATTCCAAAGAACATTGTTAAGAAATAGGATGTCCACATATGTCCGGCAGCTGATAAAGAATGACAATGTGGCACACTAAAAAATTTTTCTGCCAGCACATACCCTAATTTTCAAGTTACATTAGGCTGCATAAGTATTACCTATTTATGTAGATCTAGTGAATATGCTCATTTAAACTTTTGGGATCTTACTTACAAGGATATGAAAGAGAGAGCAATTGATAAATGAGAGGATCAACAGTCTCGGTAACAATCTGAGAGACGGGAAAGGAGAAACAGTTTCTTTGTTTATTGATCAGTCTGCTTTTTTTCATTTTGAATGGAATGAACTGATTACAAGCTGTGGGTAGAGACTAAAATAATGAAGTCCAGAAGAGCCTTGGGGTATACTGTAGCTGCCTCTCATGTGAATTAAGACCAGCGAATAGAGGGTTGAGGCAAGCTCCAGGAATGTACACAACTGAACATAGACTCTGCAGCAGTCCTCATACAAATGTCAGAAGGATTATATCCCACAGTTGGTTTGGGAATATCTGAATATTCCCCATGAGAAGCTGGAAATCTGTGGTTGGGGTTAAACATGTTTGGATTGACTCGTCCTGTTGCCAAAGCAACCCTCTCTAGGAAAAACTGCATGCAACTGATATGTAAACTAGTAGGGAAGTCCAACTTTGGGATTTGCAAAGCAGAAGGTGGACTGGATACAACACTGAAAAAAGTTGAGGAAATGGTCATTCTGGTTGTCCAAAACGGCTGCGCTCAATAATGTTACAATGTTCAGCTTTTTTTCAGCTTATGTACTATAACATTTTGTTAATTAAATCATGCTGTGTCCTGAACCACATCAGCAAGTCTGTGTCTTTACTAAGACATTACTAAGATCTGGATGCGGTTTGAGCACTGCTTAAATTACATTGAAATGCTTTGAAATGCTTTGGGGTGGCCTGTGGAAAAGTCGTATTTTTTATATATATATATATACTACTAGTAAAGGCATCTGTAGAGCTAAATGTGAGTGTCAGGTTGGATCCGACTGCTTGAGTGGATTCATCTTGCAGGTAGGCCACAAAAGAGCACATCATAATGGGAAGTTCTGCGTTTTATACACTACAAAGATCCAAGTCAGGTCGCAGCCTGACAAAAACTAAATTACAGACACGATTTTGAGTGAAGCTTTTGGCTTTTTGGTCTATACAGTTCAAATAGTGACTAATTTCATTCATATTTAGGTCAAGGTTAATGCTATCTAGATTTTAATTCTCAATGAATAATTTAATTATTCAATTATTAAATATTTTTGTCACTATGTATGCAAAAATCTATGTAGACAGTACTAATATGATCGGGTAACTGTGTGATTGAGGTTTCCCATGCTGTTAGGTTTTTCTCCCAGCTCGCAAAACAAATCAGTAGGTTCTACATTGCCACTCGGTTTGAATATTTGTCCACAATGAATGCTTTGTGACCTGTTTTTCTACCATATCCCCCTTTTCCACCATATCCCTGACCACAACCAAACACTAAATGAATAAATCAATGAGTGAATAAAATAATCACAAACTTGAACTACTTTTCTAATAAAAATAATTAAATAATAATTATAATATATAATAATAAATTATAATAATTACGGATCTTACAATATGAAAAATATATAATATAAATGGAATAAATACAATAACTGTATAACTTTATAACGACTTACTTTATCTGAATTATACAAATATTAAACCGTAATTTTAGATGTGATTCTAATCCTTTGACGTCATTCTTACAGTTCTTGTTACAGCGTCTAAATATTAGCATTCGTCCTTATGGCACACAGAATCGTGACTAGATGATTGGCTGCCGATGTGTTTCTAACACTTCATTAATGAGCAACACACCTGTGGTGCCAGTCTGATTCATCATAGGATATAGCACAGCATATAATTCACTGGCACTGCACCATACACAATTCCCTCCTCAATTATTGGCACCTATTATTAAGATGAAGAGAAAAGATTCTCTAATAAAATAAACACAAACACTAAATCAAATGTTACACTCCATCAGTAGGAAAACTGTTTATCTTTCATTTTTTTTTTATTTACTATAATTGCTTTTAAAATAACAATTTTACTTTTAAAAAATATGTAGAAAGATTATCTTGTAGCAAGATTATTGCTTTTTTAATTGCTGTTAATCTACAGTTTTTGCTTTTCATCGTGATGTGCTACCTGGTTCGAACATCAGAGGTGGGTGGCATTGTAGTGCAGCAGGTAGCATCCCCTCCTTACAGCTCTAGCGTCTTTCATTCGATTTTGAGCTCAGGTTTCTGTCTGTGTGGAGCTACACATGTTTTCTCTATGTTTATGTAGGTTTCCTCTGGCTTGTGCATCTTGTCCACAGTGCCCTGCATCTCATTGTGATGAATTCTAGAAATTCATAGAGCCAACGTTTCCCACACTTAAAATCTCGTTGTCATCTATTACCACAGGAAAACAAAAGATCTTCTGACTAAAAAAAGAATGATGGTTGTTGACATTTCCAAAATCAGGTAATGGAGATAAAAAATGAATACAAAAGCAGCACTTCTGTAAAATACTTGGACACTTGCTAGTAGTTGATCCCCGGAGTAGTGTATTTCCCACACAAAGAAAGAAAGAATAATGAGTCCAAATATCAAAGCAGAATGGCACAGTTTAGATTCTTTAGATCCTGTTTATCACATATCAAAAATTGTTAAATTGTTAAATCTCAACATATCAATCACAGAACTATATTGTTATCGAAATTAACTGAAAGCAATCTGAATGAAGTCTTTAAGCTTCGGACCTCTAAAAGGTACACCCCCTTCATGAGTCTGATGTTTGTTTGAGGTGATACCAAGGAAACTTTTTGATTAAAGTGACTGTTTGATTAAAGTATATATATATATATATATATATATATATATATATATATATATATATATATATATATATATATATATATATATATATATATATATATATATACTGTTTGGAAATTTAATGAAGTCCACACACACAAGCCTGTTAAGGAGGTTAGTGTTCTGTGCACCAGGAGTAGACCATATAACCGGAAGAATTTTAGTGATTTATTAAAATTAATTCTACAATTTGAACATGTGGAAATTAAACTATACAAAATCCTGGTACATTTGAGCCACACAAATCACTGAGTGCATGTGTAATTATATATATATATATATATATATATATATATATATATATATATATATATATATATATATATATATATATATATATATATATATATATATATATATACTGACATGTGAGCCAGAAACTGCTAATGTGAGCCAGAAACTACATCAAAAAATGGAATAGCTACAAATATATTTATTGGTGTTTTGGAGAATGAACTCAGTCACACATCTTTGTTAGGTAACATATGCAGCAGAATTACCTGAACATCTAGGGGTAGGTGTGAATAAACCAGAAACAGCCACGATCATAAGCCTTAAAATCCCTGTGAAGTGTCTTGGAATATGCAGCATTATCTGACATTATGTTGACATAATTTCTACTGAAACAGGAAGTCAAGGCGGGACACAAGAAGTGGTTTCTCCCTCTTTTATAATAGTCAACAGCATTTAACTTTACCTCACACCCTGGTCTTAGCCGTGTTCGACAGTTATACCGGCAATGTTGTGGGCAGGACACGTGCCTTGCCGAGCATTTGAATGGACAGAAAATCTGACAAGAACCTTGCTGATCCATTTTGGTAGTAGAGAGACATTGAAACTTCAAAAAGTAGATTTTGCTATTGCCTTGAAGCACACAAACTTACTAGCTAACATTTCATACTGAAAAAACATCAAGTATAATGTTTTATACTTTAAAGAATGTGTGTCTTTTGACCTTGTGTATGATTAACACACTCCATCCCTGCTTCACCTTCTCTCAGGTTGTGGAATGAACTTCTCCTAAATGTCCCAACAGCGGAGTCCCTGGCTATCCTTAAGCGACCGGTGAAGATTTACCTCTTCCTGAAACACTTAAACTAACACTTTCCAAGTGTGACAAAAAAACAATTGTAGTAGTATAGGCTGATTTATCTTGTGTTTGTAATCTCGCTTACCAGTGTAGATTTATTCATTGCTAGAGACTCAAAGCACTTTTACATGTCGCTCTGGACAAGGGCATCTGCTAAATGCCACAAATGTAAATGTAAATGTCTAGTATGAACATGGGAACTTGAATAATTGTTATAGGTAGTCTAATTCCAGGGTAGTTACAGAGTTGACGTAAAATGTTCACTAATGCAGCTGAACATTCAGTGTGGGGGCAAGCAGTCAAATTGAATTTGAGTGATGCATTAGTCAGTAAGTGATGCCTTCACACCCAAAAAGCTGACATTTTACCCATATTGTTGTTCTCGTTCGTAAGCACTGACTCCCAAACACCCTCTAATGAAAGAGGTCATTTATAGAAAACTGCCATGGGTTTGATTGACTGCCCTGACTGGTAAATAGCTCTGAGTGTGATGCAAGTTTACGGAGCGTAGAGGCGTCGCAGTGCATTTTGGGCATTCGTTGTGGGGGAAAAAAATTCAGGCAATTAGCATTCTTGTAAATACATTAAGCATTGCATCTTTAAATACACCCTGCAGAAGACTTGACTAGTATTGTGTTCATCAACATCGACATGCCAGCCCGAGCTATATTTGCATCTTGGCAGATTCTTTACACAACTTTCCCCCTCCTCCTTAGCTTCTGGTCCCTCTGGATGTATGACTTCCACAGTCCCCCCCCTTTCCCTCCCTTCAAGGCTGATGAATACACCCCCACACACTGCACTACAAATCTGGCTCTATTCCTGGAGCCACCCCCGGTGGAACAGCGCCGAATTACTCTCGCTGGCAGGAACAGGCGCTGTGCCATGTCACTGCGGCCCAGCAACGGCTATGATAAAGGGGGAAAACGGAGTGGGTGGAAGGACAGGAGGATGAGAGGGGGACAAGGAGGACACAGATGGAGGGAGGTGGTTTGGAGGAATCTATTTATTCCCCCCCAGAACGTGAATCAGTGAACACCACAGAAACTCCAGTCTAGTTTGGAGAAAAATGCTCACATTTCAAATTAATTAAGATTTCGTGATACTTGATTTGGCATTTTGCCGTACACGACATTCAGTATATGACATACAATGCAGTCTGCACATACTTCAGAAGAAGCTTCATCACGCTATGTGAAAGGCCAGTAGCAACTTCTGTAACGGTTAGAACAGACATCTGGGATACAGATGAATTACTCAGGAGCTCAGGCTATGATTAATGCAAAAGATTTAAACTACTTTAATTACGTTTCTCTTCCCATCTTTCATGCAACAGCCAGGCTAACTGCAACAAAGAGAACATAAAATGAGGATTTCTATTAAGAAAAAACTGTCAATAAGTCAATAAATACATTTCCACAATGATCATGTTCCCTTGAATGTAGTGATGATGGAGGTTTGAAGGTTATTTAGCTAAATAGTAACATTTTATGAGTAAATCATCACACAGTCACTTTAATCAAAAAGTTTCCTTGGTATCACCTCAAACAAACATCAGACTCATGAAGGGGGTGTACCTTTTAGAGGTCCGAAGCTTAAAGACTTCATTCAGATTGCTTTCAGTTAATTTCGATAACAATATAGTTCTGTGATTGATATGTTGAGATATATATATATATATATATATATATATATATATATATATATATATATATATATATATATATATATCAACATATCAATCACAGAACTATATTGTTAGCATATATATATATATATATATATATATATATATATATATATATATATATATATATATATATATATATATATATATATATATGCATTAAGTAGCATTAGCATATCAATATATATATATATATATATGCATTAAGTAGCATTAGCATATCAATATATATATATATATATATATATATATATATATATATATATATATATATATATATATTGATATGCTAATGCTACTAACGAGCCAAAATATGCCTTTTTGAGGGAAATGTGTGTTGATTGTTAATATTAGCTGCAAAGGACTCTTGTGGTTACAAATTGGTCTTACACAGATAATATTGAGCCAGGTGCTAATGCTGAGGCTTAGCTTCCTTAGGTTGTTAACAATAGTAACCTGGTAACCTCTAATACAAATCCAAACATTCAGGAATCCATCCTGCACTGTCCCTGCTATGCCTTTTTCAACAAGATTTCCTTATTTATACAATGGTAAAGATCAGTGGAAAATGGTAAATGAGAAAATAAGCTTTTTGCTCTTTTGTTTTATGGGGTTTTTAAGAACCCCATACATTATTCATTATAATTGAGATTTGAAAGGCCAATGTAACTTTAGAAGAAATAACAGTGCCCACTTGTGACCTCTGCGCAGTCACACAACCTTTAATAATGAAATAATGAAAATACAGCACAGACCAACAGATTAGCACCAGTATTTCATGTGTTTCAGGGTGGGCATGGACTACATAACTGGAAATGCTCTCATTTCAGTGTTTTGCGACAGACTGATTCACATCATCTGCTGAAGGCCAACATTTTCCATCATCAGGCTGGAATTAACTAAACCAGTCTGATTCATTAGTGGTAGCTCGAATACATTTGGAATGCATTAAGTATTTTAGAAGATTTTTTTTATTAAAGAAACACATGGCATAAAACTGTTATATCTGACAATTTATCAAGGTCACCTAAAGGTTATGTGGAAAGTCAGAGTGGTTGTGGTGAAATGTGTGCAGGTAGGTGAGCGTATATGTGTGTGTGTGTGTGTGTGTGTGTGTGTGTGTGTGTGTGTGTGTGTGTGTGTGTGTCTGTGTCTGTGCGTCTGTGTGTTAAAGAGAGAAAAGGAGAGAGAGACAATTGTCTGATCCATGCTGTTTATACAGATTCTGCTGGGGCATAAGTGTGATGGTATGACCACGAATTAGAGCGAATTTGATCTTGCTCTGTGGGAAGTGTATGTCCCGGGAGATGACAGGAAGTTCCTCTGTGTGTGGCCTGACAACTGTGGAGTGCATAGCTAGACACAGACGGAGAGAGCGAGAGAAAGCCAGAGAGAGCCAGGGAGAGGAGAGGAAGATCCACATGCACAAAACTACAGACGCCCAGAGACTCAAAAGAGCCCTGAGCTAATGGTACATTAGGAAGAGAAGATATCAAGATTGAGACAGCTGTTTGCAGATTGACAGGTGTTCCTTGCCAGAAATGCTTGGCCTGTTGCTGGGGGCAACCTCTGCTACATCCTGCATTAATACACATCTATAAATAGGGTTTCAGGAAAAAGGATGAGAGTGTATGAAAAGTGTGTGAGTGAGCATGTGTGGCTGTGTGTGAGTGAAAGAGAGAGAGTGAGAGAGAGAGTACAAGAGCATGGAAAGGGAACAAGGGGAGGAGGCAGCAGACCAAGCCAGTTACTAGAGAGAGATGGAGGGAGGGAGAGAGGGAGAACGTAGCGGAGGAGTGAGCGATGGCGTGATGACGCGGTGCATGGCGTCAGAGCGACAAGAATAGAGGCGATGCGTGCAGCGCTGCTGAGACATCGCTTTTAATACCAGCAGTCTCTCTCACTCCCCTAGCCCTGTGTGTGTGTGTGTGTGTGTGAGTGTATGTGAGTGTGAGTGTGTGTGTGTGTGTGTGTGTGTGTGTGTGTGTGTGTGTGTGTGTGTGTGTGTGTGTGTGTGTGGAGGTGTATGTATACGCATCCACTATGATAAGAAACATCCATGTTTATATATGGATGCTCAGATTTATTTGGAAGATCATTGATTCCCATGCCAACTGGAAGGAAGACTAAAAGGACAAGATGAGGCAACCCACAATTTTCAGTCTTAGATTCTCATAATAAATTTGGATTTTTGACTATAGAATTAGAAATTTTGGTTGAACTAATGATGGTATTGTAATATAATGTGTTTAATTCTTAATATATTTGATGAATGTTCACCGAAAAATCAATATTATCTGACACTAATTTCAGGTACCTTTTGGGATGCATTGGTTTTTATTTAGTTTTTTTGATAACTTCAGCATTTGTTAAAAAAAAAAAAAAAAAAATGGCACAACTTGGAAGCGCTAACAAACCCTTATGGATATTTAAATTCATGTGCTTCACACTGGTACATTTATAATCAATTTACTATATTCATCGTTTTTATATAATTACATTACTAATCCAGGTCTATACTGTACATTGTACTGGAATTATAGCTGCAACTGTTAAGTATTATCGTTAGTAAAGAACAATCTGTAACTTCTGGCCTTTATGGGTGTGTAGCATATACATGAATCAACAACAGAGAATGTTCAAAATAAGACTGGTTAGAATGCAATTTTTATCAATCAAATACACTAAATATAACTGGTAGATATTACGTAAGATAGATCATACAAATTATGGTTGTATGATTAACACAAAATATAGTATATTCAGTATAGTGGTTATAATGCTTGCTATTTTATAACACATAAGCAGAGCACGTGTGTCTGGACCATAATCAGGAACGACCCATATGACCTGCGTGACAGTGGGGACGGGTGGATGAGTGGGTGGAAGCGATCCGAACGAGGCCCAGGGAGAGTGTGATGTAAATGAAATAAAATCGCGAGAGTGGGTGAGAGAAAGAAATAACGCGGGTCCAGGTGGATGACGTCTGTATAGTCCTGGCCGTACAGGTCTGTCCTGCTGAGGTGTCACATCTGAGCACGCTCACACAGCCAGCAGCCTGAGCAGCCACTGTAGAAAAGGCCAGAGACACAAACCGTTACACAGCGTACAGCTATTAATAACCAGCAGCTTCAAAATGGATCAGAGTTAATACCAGTATCAGCTCTGATTTGGACCCAAAACAAGGAATTCTAAGATCTAGGCTAACCCTAACCCTAGGTTATAAGGATAAATAAATAAATAAACCTGTAAAAAATATTCACCAGTATTGGTTAAAGTAAAGTGGTTGTTCTTTTCTTGAGAAAAAGAACAAGTTCCCAGAATTTTTCTTCCTGAAAGTACTCTCTTTTACATTTCTACTTGAATAAATACTTGTTTTTGTACCTATGAGAACTATATTTCAATAATTTCTGAAATTCAGAAAAGTTCAGCACACCTTTTCAAGCTTTCTATTGTTACAGGCATGCAATGAGAACTTTTACTCTCCTGAGAAGAGTAGGGTTACGCTTGTGGTCTCGGGTATGTGTGGGGTTACAACTGTCCTCCACTGTTATTCACTACATACATCACAGAGAGATGAAAAATACTAATATAATTAGTATGCTTCTTATGTACTATGTTGTAATGTTTATACTTTACTTGAGTATAAGTGAATACACTGAATACATGTATAATTATTTTACATTTCAAACCAGAACATTTACTAATTACATTTTTACTTAGACCCGCAAAGAACTCAAATGTACTCGGTTTAGCATCCGGTCAGAGTCATGAACTTAGAAAAACAGTTCAGTTGCTTTCTCTTGCTGCACAATGCAGTTAGCTCTGTAGATTTCTGTATGTGTCTAAATATGGATCAGACACCAGACTGCATAGTGGAACTCAATGATGAACCCCTTGGTGTTTGGTGCACTCAGATATTAATAGGTGTCTCTTGCCATTCTAGAAGATATCAACTGTAACTAATCAGAAGAAAAAAAAAATTATGTTGCGGTAATAATAATAATAAGAAGCCTGTTTAGATATGCTAGCATTGATTTTAGCAGCTAACATAAATGGCTAGGCAGGAAGCCCAATTCTAGGTAATAGTAAATATTAGTTATTTACATGATGATAAATGATACAGGACACTTCTGATACTAATTGATTATCAAATTTCATTGGGTTAGTAAAGCTTTCTGGCAAAACAAAAAACTCTTTTAAAAACTTCAAAACAATCTTTTAACACATTTTAAAAAGTTATGACACATACATAATATGACACATACATACTTTTATGCTTTGACACAATTTTTGCCTTAAAACTTTCACAAAGTATAATTTCTCACTTTTCTATAACATTTTCCAACCAAATATAAAGACATCATATGGAAATTAGACTATAAGATTCTTATTTGTGCTTTTTAAATATTCCTTTCCAAATGTATTCCATATTTCCTGTTATATAACCACCACTCTTCTGGGAAGGTGTTCCAGTAGATGTTGGAGTGTGCTTGTGGAGATTTGGGAGCAGGCTTTGTGCACTGAGACATTGTCAAGCTGGAACAGGTTTGGGTCTTCTAGTTCAAGTGCAGGAAAAATCTACCACACCCAAATACATCCTATACAATTGTGTGCCTCCAACTCTGGTTTCAGTTTTGGAAAGAACCACATATAGCTGGAAGGTCAGGTGTCCCAAAACTACTGTTCATAAAGTGTAGCTATAAATATAATCACAATTTTAATTATTAGCTATATAGATACTATGTATTTAAGAAAACTCTTCCCATGCGCACTCGATATATAATTAAAAATAAGCCCAAAACAATCTTTAAACTGAGTGTTTTGGTTCTAGGATCTAAGTGTATGTTCAGTTCAGTTCAAGTTTATTTGTACAGCTTTTCACAATGAACACACAAAGCAGCTTTACAGAACTGAAATCCGTTAATGGACTAGGTTTTAAAACGTTCAAGCAAATTCCACTTAAGCCATTTCTGTCAGCACATTTAATGCCCTTATCTTTACCTGTTATGTTGCTTCGCAACAAAAGCTCACTGCTAACAAACTAGATTGCATAGTAGGAGAAGTGTTTATTGCAAATATCATTAATAATACATTAAACACATTTATCATCATGGGGGTTTTTAGGTGTTCTGCTTTACGTGGTGGCTAATCCACCGCAATAAAATCAATAAAATTATCCTCTTGTGGCGTATTCCCTCATTTTTATTTTAATACTGTTTCATATACACATGTACTTTACAGCACAGTGAAATTTCTGTCTTCTGATATCCCAGTGGTTTTAGGAACTGGGGTCAAAGTGCAGGGTCAGCTATGTTACAGTACAGCACCCCTGGATCACAGAGAGTTAAGGGCCTTGCCCAAGGGCCCCAAGAGTGGCAGCTTGGCGATACTAGGGCTTCTAGGGCCACCTTCCGATCAGCAACCCAGAGCCTTAACCACTGTGCTACTACCTCTACAATTAATTTTAAATAATGTTAAACATGAGCGGCCAATAAGAGACTGCACAACAACTACAAAAGTCTAGATTTAATTTCTCCAGTCCCTGAGGCACCAGGGTATCAGAAACAGAAGAGATTAGCTGAAGAGGAATTCCATCTTACCGTGTTTATGCCTCTGCTCTTCACCTCCAGGCTGCTTTCTGAGTCAAACAGAGCTGCGGGGAAGTGTGTGACAGTCAAACTCCTTCGATACCACCAATTAACATCTTAACACCGGTATATCACTGTGCTAATGACGTAAATGCTACCCTCATCCTGTTACATTAATGCTGTAATCTAATCCCCAAAAATGCATTAACACAAAAAAAAATACAACGCTTAGATAACTGTGATCTGATCCACACAAACCAGTTGAACAATTCGACAGCATTCGGTTACACGACAAACTGTGTTTTGGTAACACCTGTTTCTAACTGCTCTGATCTACGTAATAACAGGAACTGGAACTTGTATCAAGGAAGTTCCATAACATATAACTATAAACAGATACAAAGTGTGACATTATGGAAATGCATTACACCAAATAACCGTGTCATATTTTATTCCTTATATACTGCACGTGGAAGTCGTTTAGAATTCAGCCTGATTGTTTTTTGTCTCTATTTTGTGGGTGCTATAGAATAAATTTTTCTCTGCATCAAGGATTTCAAATGGCACATGTTTATACCAATGTAATTCTAGCATATCAAAACATATACTTTAGTGACACTACAACACTTAAGACTCGATAATACGTGTTACGTGTTCACATATTAAAATGAATGCACATTTTAATCTGCTCAAGCTTTTTACGTTTTTTTGATACTTTAAAGTATGTCTGTAAATGAGTTTATGTACCGTATGTATCTGATCTAACTGCTAAATGTTACAGTCTGTTTGTGTGTGTGTGTGTGTGTGTGTGTTTGGATTGTGTAATGCATGTTGGGGTTCTGCAGAAATGAAGATGCTTACCAAAGAGGACTTGCAGTCTGGTAACACACGACACGAAAATGTAGAAAGGTAGTTGCTGCTCCCCCGAGCCGAAGCGCTCCCATAGCAGTTGTAGTATGTTATTATCACACTGCACACCTGAGAGAGGGGGAAAAGAGAGAGAGAGAGAGAGAGAGAGAGAGAGAAAGAGAGAGAGAGAGAGAGAGAGAGAGAGAGAGAGAGAGAGAGAGAGAGAGAGAGAGTAGGGGAAAAGTGGTAATTCATGTTATGTCAATCTGTGGTTTTCTCTTGGGTCCTGTAGAGGTGTTTCTGTGCATCTGTGTGTGTGTGTGTGTGTGTGTGTGTGTGTGTGTGTGTGTGTTGAGAGACATACCTGCTGCATTAAGAGCTTGACTGAACTCGAAAGGATTCATATTTCCAGATGAATCCTCGTCATACTCAAGAAAGATTGACTAGAAAAAAAGGTTCAGAAATGGATATTTACATCTCCAGTAAACAGAGAAGCCACAGGAATGGAATGTAAGCCATTCGCTACATGCTAGATCTCTGCTTTCCAGCTGTGCAGAACAGCAGGCTGGGAGTGTGGATTAGCCAAACATACTTTATTAAGCCCTGAAATCATTCAGTTCATTGAGAGGACAGGGAGACAGAAAAATGAGAGCAATTTCCCCCCAAAACTATTCCAGCGTCATATGTGGTATTTCTGCTATTTATGATGTTTGCGTTACCATAGCAAATCAGTTTAGGAGAGAAGACTCAGGTACCTGCAGACTGCGCAGAGATGAGAGGAGATTATTGGCCTGATCACGACTCAGCCTGCCTCGACCTCCGGTCTACTCGCATTCATATTTAGGAAACTAACCAGCAGGGGCGAAGAGTAAAACACATCAAGGAGGAAGAGGGCAAAAAGGACATACAATAGAAACAAATAAAAAAGAAAAGGAGAAATAGGGGTTGGAAAAGAACGAAAGAAAGAAAAAAAGAAAAAAAGAAAAAGAAAGAATGAACGAGAAAAAGAAAAAGAAAGAAAGAATGAAAGAGAGAAAGAAAGAAAGTAAGAAAGAAAGAAAGAAAGCAAGCAAGAAAGAATGAAAGAGAAAGAAAGAAAGAAAGAAAGAAAGAAAGAAAGAAAGAAAGAAAGAAAGAAAGAAAGAAAGAAAGTAGGAAAAAAGAAAGAAAGAAAGAAAGAAAGAAAGAAAGAAAGAAAGAAAGAAAGAAAGAAAGAAAGAAAGAAAGAAAGAAAGAAAGAAAGAAAGAAAGAAAGAAAGGTGAAATTTGGAGGAAGGAAAGAAAGAATACAAAATGACAAAATAGAGAGAGAAAGAACGAAAGAAAACACTCACTTAAGAATAAGACTTTACAAGAAACGTTAATGGAAGAAAGAATGAAGTAAAGAATGAAAACATGGAGAAAGAAACTTCCATCTTAACATAAATGGAAAATTTATAAATGAACATAAGAAAATGAAGAAAGCAAATAAAAAGCTGCACACACACTTTGCATACGCAGCACTAAATTGGAGGGGAAAAGGGGATGAAATGTAGTGGAATGAAAGAGAAGACACTTTCAGATGGAAGGATACATCTTGTGTGAAAATGAGCTGTCTGCAGGTCTCCAGAGGAATATGGTAGTCCTTCTCCAGCACTGCGGCATAAAGAGAAACAGTGAGAACAACACCACAGTGCTGTGGTGAACATGTGCTTATAATAAGGCGACATGAGGTTGTTTCAGTCCATGAACCAGGATCACGCTCATATCCAGCACTCGGATATCAACGCTGATCAACGCCGCCACCTGGTGGCCATTATTGGCACAGACGCGTTTTTTTGTATCCGTGAAAATGAGACACCCCCAGAACGTATATCCATATATGCCTTCTAAAAATCAAGTAGTCAACATAAAGCATTGAATATTCATTTATTGCAGCCATAGAGTGTTTTAAACCTCGATATTAGACATTATTTACAGGCTTGTATGTTTTTGGGCCTATGAGGTTTTAACAATATCTGGGAGTAATAAATAAATAAATAAATAAATAAATAAAGAAATAAATAAAGAAAGAAAGAAAGAAAGAAAGAAAGAAAGAAAGAAAGAAAGAAAGAAAGAAAGAAAGAAAGAAAGAAAGAAAGAAATATGTGTAAATGTAGCTGTTTAAACTGTTCTAGGGACAAAACATTATTTTATAAATGTGCAGAACTGGTGAATAATATTATTTTTCTGTTCCATTATGATTTCAAAAAAGTATTATATATTCCCAATAGGCCAAAATTCCTGTGCAGATGTTTCTGCCTCATCTGGCTGCAGGAACATATCACATGGGATAGCTGCAATAGCCGGTTTCCAAATAAAGTGCAGGGCATGAAATGAGTGAGCGGGAACAACAAAATATTATATTATTGTATATTATTATGAGATTAGAATGAAACAACATCATTAATATTCCTCGTATTATTGTAAAATATATGGATAAGGGTGTCTACCAAATAACATAAATGTAAATGTTGCTGTATCTCACACCTGGCGATCCCAGGATATGCTCTGGATTTTCCAAAACCCTGACCAGGATAAAGTGATTACTGAAGATGAATGATTGAATATTTACTGTATACATATTCATAATTTTCTGCAAAGTGATCTGAAATAAAAATGAATGATCTTTGTCTCAAATACTTCACAATATAAGCAAGTGTATTGCACATCATGTTTTGGGCAGTGATGAACATGTACACAAAAAAGTAAAACAATAAAAAATGAACTTTGATGTTTAAATTTGATATACATTAGAATTCTAATTCTCGAACCTGTGTTGAGCAACTTCATGAACTCCAACGCATTTAATTTGTCATCCTTAGGAGAGAAACAACATCAGTTAAAGCTTTTATATGCACCATGTTGTATCATCAATTCATTATGTAAATTCTGTCTGCACTGACACTTACCAGTTCAGCTTCCTCATCAAACCACTTCTGCACCAATATCTGATCCTCAGGTGATGGAGGACTTGACATGACAGTCTTCAGGACAGAAATTTACATGTTAATGGGACACTAGTGAGACTGTTCTAGCTGTGTTTATCTCGATTAGCAGCACACTCATACTCACCGTGGTAATAGCAGTAGGGCAGGTGATCTCACGAACCCTGGAACAGAGGGAGAAGAAAGTTCTTGTTTCTAGTCAGGTGGATATAACGAGTTAATACAGAGGTCTGTAATTTGCAATCATTATTATTATAATAATTCTGTATTTGGATTTTTAATACCGTTCATTCTATAACACACCTGACTACAAGGGTAAAGTTGTGAGATCCAACAAACTAATTATTTCATGATTTCTATGCATTACAGTTTACAGAAATGTGCTGGTCCTATTATCAAGGAAAGGTGCCCAAAAAAGTGCAGATTCTCTTGGGAGAAATTAAAAAGCCAAGATGCACAAATATATATTATATGCACAAAATAGAAATTTTAGAAAGAATAAAAATGGGGAAAGATACGTATATGAAAATGGATAAAAGTTGTGTCCTTAAGTTGTGATATTAATATTATAAAATTGGAAAAGACAAGAAGAGAAATTGCATAATAGAAAAGAAGGTCAAAATAACAATGGAAGACAGCATATGGAAAACATGTTCTTGAAACCATGAAAAAAGGAAACAAAAAGTCTGTGTCTATACTTTCTTATACTGTTTATTCAACTTTATTCCTATACTTAGAGATATTTTCTTATACTGCATACTTTCTCTCTCCGCTGTCAATCACAGCAACTCTAGCCAATCGCACTTATACTGTATATGTCTGTAGAAGAGGGCAGAAACCCTCTGGGCAAAAGCTCAAATCCATGTGCTCGGTTTGCAAACTTGTACGCTTTCTCTCTCCCCAGCAGAAACCTGTTGGAGAGCGAGAGCAGGCTGATGGATGGGAATCTACAGGTGACCAAATTGGGGGGAGAAACTAAGATGTACCAATAAAGGAGCACAATTAAAGGAAATTTCACTAAAGTGCAAATGCTTTACAGTCAATAAATTCCCTTTAAAAAGGCTCCATTAGTGGGCCAGGATGTTTTCACATTCTTGTAAGTACATACATTCGGTGTGAGTTTTAATATAGTTACTGAATAGTTACAGAAATTTTAGAGTTTACGAGGATACATTCAGCTAAAAGCATCTAGAAAGATTAAAAACCAAAAACTCAATGTAAAAAACTGAAAGTCAGTGTAAATGATTGTTTGCTAATTATGTTGTATGCTACATGAAAGATTATGAAGAGAAAACTTTTTAACAAATAATGGGATGGATAAAACATAAGTGAAATTTACTGTAAAGTTTAAGTAAGTCAGAAAGAATCGAAAAAAACATTTATAGGCATTTATAGGTTTGCATCTGTAATTTCAGCGCTCGAGGTTATAAAAGACTATAAAAGAGGTTATAAAAAGGCAAAAAAATCCTCTTTTTATTTCACTACTTAAAACTTGAGAACTTGTATGAAATACCATGCAGGTGTTATTTCCTCTCCCCCCTCGCTATGTACAACACTCCAGCATACCCCAGTGTGTTGCCGTTCTTGGCGTAGATGCGCAGGAAAAACTCCCCAGGCTGGTTGGGCCTCTGTGTGGATGCCACAATGATGTAGTGCCCCGGGTCCAAGTGCACCTTCCTCCACACAGCCCGCATGCTACGATACTTCCCAGAACGGCCCACCACTGGGTTAGCATCAAAAAATGCCTGACTGAAAGAACCAGTGCTGTCCTGCAGCTATTGGGATAGATAGAGGAGGGGGCTGTGTTTAATGCTTATGCAGTTACAACCGATCAGTCATATAGCAATAAAGCAATACTCACCTCAGGAGGCACCTAAAAGACAAACAGGGAGTTCACAGAGAAAGACAGGGAGACAGAAAGAAAAGATTGGGCTCATGAGTTTCTCAATTTTAATATTATTATTACAGCAAACATAAGTCTACTACCATGAAGTGGTTTATGGTATATTTCAGCAATTTATAGATTTTTGTAAAATTTGATAACTTTTTTGGTTATATTATTTAATACAATGCCACTTAGGACTTAAAATAAAGGTGGAGGATTTGGGTAGTGAACATTTTAACAATTTGTTCTTCACAGGCTCCATTTCTAGATTTCTATGGTGCAATTTAGAGATAGCTGGGACCACCACATTGTCACTTTCAAGCATATTTAGGCATTCAACTATTTTAAAGCCATATGTATACATACTCTATATACTGTATTCTATATAAATGTAACTTTCCCATGATGACCTATGAAGAGGGGAAGGGAAATTGGGGTGGGTTTGACAAGAAGCTAATCCAAAAACCAAATAATCATTCCAGATATGAAGGCAAGTTTAAAATTTTTTGGTTTTCAGACATGTATTTCCACTTCATACATATTAGTAAAAAATGATAAATATTGACTACTGCACCTTTAAACTTTTGCTAATGTCAAGCCTATGATGTGTAACAGTGCATCAGGTTCTCACTTTGTAGATGTGGTAGCCAATATAAAGAAAGTTGACTTTGCTCTGCATTCGACGGTTTTTCTGCAGCAGCTCTATCAGCACTGTGCATTTCTTCATCTTCTCTTTTTGCTTATCCACAGAGCTCTTTGACTGAGTGGAGTTGCTGACATCATCATCATCATCTCCGGCATCCTGCTCATCCTCGTCGATCTCCACGTCCTCTAGGTCCTGCTGCGACAGAATTAAGTGGAACTGGGGGTTCTTCCAGAAAGTCCCTGTTAGAAATATTTAACAACAATTTAACAAAAATTATTTATAAAAAAAACCCCACAAAGATAAAAAAAGAAAAAAACAGTGATGTTCACAAAATCATTCATGAATCCAGTTTGCTGTCTATGGTACTTGGTACATTATAATATAATTACCACATACTCCACACAAACTTACGAGGACTTTTGCGGCTGCCCCCAGCAGAGCACATGGGCACCCAGGACCCCTTGTGGGAGGTCAAGGACCAGGAGGGGGTGGCATTATCTTCCTCTCCAGCATCACAGTCAGGATCCACACTACACAACTCCACTGTGTCAAACAGCTTGCAAAAGTCTTCCACCCCAATCCTATGTGCACAAACACACACACACACACACACACACACACACACACACACACACACACACACACACACACACACACAGTCAATAATATATAGCTTAGGGCAGCTGTATATATGCATATATAGTTTATGACACAAAAACGCTAATTTTTAGTCCATCCCTGGGCTTTCCTGTGAGAAAAATCTTTTAGCAAGCCACTTAATGCCTCCTTACAGAATGTTGCACCATAATAATCTTAATTTTTTTCTAAACACTTTTATTTTTACCTAATGAGCTAATAAGTGATAAGTGACTTTGCAGCAGAAGGTAACTGTTAACACACGTTTTCTCCAGGCAATCTACTGCTCATGCTGCATCATAGGGCAGTGTAACACACTTGAAGGAAACTGCTACACAAACACATGCATTAGTGACTAACAAAGGAGAATGCTATCCCATCAATAGTTGCGGTGGTGTTAAAATCTGTACTCAAAATCCCTTCAATCATTAAAATGTCCGCAAAAATCCACATTTTTACATCATAAACATATTTAGTAAAAAAAAAGACTCTACATTACTGTTATGTGTGTATTTGACGTGGAACATTTTGTGGGAAACGGTGATGTACAGATGTGTACTGTTGATGTTTTTTTACCAAAATTCTCCATCTTCTTCAATTTTCAATTTGATTCTGGCCTTCTCGGCACTGTCTATGCCATCCCAGTCTTTACACCTGTCCACACACACACACACACACACACACACACACACACACACACACACACACACACACACACACACACACACACACACACACACAGCTGAGTTAGCGACAGTTAGGGGAGCATCATTTTTAGCACTGAAATGAGAACTGAGCCATTTTTCACCTGTCACTCCACGGTCCACAGAACTCCACAAATCCCCAGGGGTTTCTCAGTCTCACAAGTAACACCTCTTCATCTTTTTTTTGCACCTACACACACACATACACACACACACATACACATACACACAAACATACAAACAAGTTATAACCTTATCATCTTAAAATACTGTGAAAAATTGCTACATGAATGTAGGCTGCTTGATGTCTTACCTTATCTGTGGCGGTGATGGCATAGGCATGACCTTTGACCAGCCCCTCTGGAGTCATGCTGCCGATCTCTTTCACGTTGTTGGCCTGCAAGCAAACAATATTCATTGTCTCAAATGAAATGACATGTTCTGATTTTCAAACAATAGGAAATTATGAGCAATATGGACAATCCAAGAAACAAAAGTAGAGAAGATACAGTAGTAGATGAGGAAGAAGGCATGAAGAGAGTAAACACTGGAGTTACATTTTCATTAAGAGACTCAGGTCAGCTCATTTAACAATCATGCTTTTGGTATTAGCAGGAAATTAGAATCTTTGGATGCTGAGCTGTTCACGTGTATCAGAAGGTATTCAACCGGCATTGTGACTAAACTGGTAAACATCTATACTTTATACTGTTTTATTTATTGACTTTATTTATTTTTAATATTTTTATCCCTATATTCTATTTATTTTTCATGTTTAAATGTTGGACAGTCTTATAAAGCATTTCACTGCATGTCGTACTCTGTATGAATGTGTGACAATTAAAATTGGAATTTGCATTTGAACTGTTTGCCAAACTGAAAACACTGCCTTTATTTACAAATTGAATATTGTATGGCTTCAACATTACTTACCAATCATGATTACTTAGAAATCCTCTGCTATGTAACAAAGCATGTACTGCACAATCAATTGCAGTACAGATTGTGATAAGATTTACACCTTTCGTTCTCCTTGTAGTTAATCAGCAAATTTGGTTTGGTGTCTTTGCACTGAAGCTACAATGTTGACGTAGCTAACGGTTAAAATGAAATTAAATGGGGAAATTGAATGTATATGTCAGGGATTCACCCTGCCACGCCCCCCTCTGTAGCTGTCAGGGATTCACCCTGCCACGCCCCCGTCTGTAGCTGTCAGAGATCCACCCTGCCACGCCCCCCTCGATAGCAGTCACGCTGCTTCCCAAGATTACCGACAGCTGTGGCTCATGAAAGATCAGACTACATAAACTCACGTTCTTGAGTCACAGGCTGTCGGTTGTTATATTGTCAAGCTGGACAATCGCGTGGCTGCTCGACCGCCGGCTGTATATGCGAATTCCACTTCCGACTTGGATTACTCATTGCCGAAGGCTTTATGGATTATGCTTGGGACATTCGAACTCATAGCGGACAACGCGTATCGAGCGGATGTCTTTGTTTGTTGTTTTCAACGGCTTATGAGTGTTTGTGTGTTGTACGGTTGTTGAAATAAAAGGACAATGATCGGACTATATCGGCTTCCGCGTCTGCAGCCTGACAGAACGACCGACCTATACCGAACGCGGATTCGCCATTCCGCGATTCCGACCGCAACGGATCGGCAGCTGAACCCGGCTTCGGATTTCCTCCGGAAGCTCAGTGCCGCTTCTCGCGGTTCAGATCCACAGAAGCCGGATCATGAGAGCGCGGCTGCGCCACGCCCCTCAGAGAGCGCGAGGGGATTACCGGCTCGTTACTCGGGGAAAAAAGACGAATTGGGCGGATTTCTGCAAGGCATCGGCGAGTATGTGGCTGTTAACATTTCCCGGTTTCCTTCCGAACGAGCCAAGATTGCCCTCTGTATTTCCCTCCTGTCTGGAGAAGTTCTTGCCAAAGCCAGCTCACTATGGAGCGCCAAAGGGGGCAAATTCGGCTCACTCGCCGAATTCAGCGGGCTGCTTCTGGGGAAGTTGGGGATAGAGGTGGTGGATCTCCACTACAGTCCCCTTGAGGAGGAAGGTGCTCCATTCCCAGGTTCTCAAGAGCACGCGGCTCCGTGCCGGATCTCCCATGAGCCTGCAGCTCAGCCCCAATGTTTTGATGAGAGGGCTGCTTCATCTCAGGGTCTCTACCAGCGTGCTGCTGTGTTCCGGGGTTCTCGTGGACGCACCACACCATCTCCGAGCGTCGGCGAGCACACCATGCCGTCACAGAGCTTCTACAGGCGTGCCGCTCTGTTCCGAGGTTCCCGTGGGCGTGCCATGCCGCCACAGTGTCTCCAGGAGCGTGCTTTCCCGCCACAGAGTCTCCAGGAGCATGCTTTCCCGCCACAGAGTCTCCAGGAGCATGCTTTCCCGCCACAGAGTCGTCACGAGAGCGCCGCGCCGCCACAGAGTCTCCAGGAGCATGCTTTCCCGCCACAGAGTCGTCACGAGAGCGCCGCGCCGCCACAGAGTCTCCAGGAGCATGCTTTCCCGCCACAGAGTCGTCACGAGAGCGCCGCGCCGACACCTCCGGTCATAGAAGGCGAAGTGACTCCTCCGAGTCCCTCTCCAGACGACGCCCCATCCCAGAGCCCCTTCCAAGGCGACATCTCGCCCACGGAAAGCTCGGCTCCGCCCCAGGACCTCCAAGAGAGCTCCGCCCAGCTCCAGGTCCCTCCAGAGAGCTCTGCCCAGCTCCAGGTCCCTCCAGAGAGCTCCGCCCAGCTCCAGGTCCCTCCAGAGAGCTCCGCCCAGCTCCAGGTCCCTCCAGAGAGCTCCGCCCAGCTCCAGGTCCCTCCAGAGAGCTCCGCCCAGCTCTAGGTCCCTCCAGAGCGCTCCGCCAGCTCCTGGCTCCTCCCGAGAGCTCGTCTCCGCTCCAGGCTCCTCCCGAGAGCTCGTCTCCGCCTCCAAGCGACCCCACGAGCTCGTCTCCGCTTCAGTGTCCCAAAGAGAGCTCCACTGATGTCGTGGACCTCCAGGCGAGCCCTTCTCCGCTCGTGGATCTCCAGGCAGGCTTCACCTCATTTCCAGGCTGCTCAGTAGGCTCCGATCTGCTCCTAAGGGTCCCAAGGAGCGCCCCTACGCCCAGGGGTTTCCCTGTGCACTCACCCTGGCTCCAGGACTGCGAAAGGGAAGTTGAACCGCTGCCCCCGGGTTCCACCGGCTTGCCCCCAGCGCCCGCAGAAGGCGACGTTTCGCCCCCAGCGCCCGCAGAAGGCGACGTTTCGCCCCCGGGCTCCGCAGAAGGCGACGTTTCGCCCCCAGCGCCCGCAGAAGGCGCCGTTTCGCCCCCGGGCTCCACAAAAGGCGACGTTTCGCCCCTGGCTCCACGCAGGGCGAAGGATCGCATCCAGGCTCCACGCAGGGCGAAGGATCGCATCCAAGCTCCACGCAGGGCGAAGGATCGCATCCTAACTCCACAGAGGGCGACGTCTCGCCCCCGGGCTCCACAGAGGGCGACGTCTCGCCCCCGGGCTCCACAGAGGGCGACGTCTCGCCCCCGGGCTCCACAGAGGGCGACGTCTCGCCCCCGGGCTCCACAGAAGGCGACGTCTCGCCCCCAGGTCCTCTTCAGGACGACGGATCGCCCCCGGGATCCCCGCATGGCGACGTCGGTCCTCCAGGTCCCTCTGACGGCGACGTCGGTCCTCCAGGTCCCTCTGACGGCGACGTCGGTCCTCCAGGTCCCTCTGACGGCGACGTCGGTCCTCCAGGTCCCTCTGACGGCGACGTCGGCCCTCCAGGTCCCTCTGACGGCGACGTCCGTCCTCCAGGTCCCTCAGAGGGTGGTACGACGTTCCTGGTCTCCGCCCGGGATGTCCTTCACTCCCCGGTCATTGTCATGGTTGCCGTCCAGTTCCGGTTCCCCGCCATGGAGGTCGCTCCGGCTCCAATCCCCGCCAGGGGCTTTACTCAGCCTCCCGTCAGCACCGAGGGCGTGGCTCCGTTCCGGATCCTCCTGCAAGGTGTTGTCCAATGCCGGCTCTCCGCAGAGGATGCTCACCAGGCCTCCGTTGCTCCCAGGCGTCTAAGGAGGCCTTCCTCGGAGTGCCCTGGCCCGCCTGGCATAGGTGGGTTTTGGGGCGTCAGGTGTCGCCCCTGGAGGGGGGGGGTACTGTCAGGGATTCACCCTGCCACGCCCCCCTCTGTAGCTGTCAGGGATTCACCCTGCCACGCCCCCGTCTGTAGCTGTCAGAGATCCACCCTGCCACGCCCCCCTCGATAGCAGTCACGCTGCTTCCCAAGATTACCGACAGCTGTGGCTCATGAAAGATCAGACTACATAAACTCACGTTCTTGAGTCACAGGCTGTCGGTCGTTATATTGTCAAGCTGGACAATCGCGTGGCTGCTCGACCGCCGGCTGTATATGCGAATTCCACTTCCGACTTGGATTACTCATTGCCGAAGGCTTTATGGATTATGCTTGGGACATTCGAACTCATAGCGGACAACGCGTATCGAGCGGATGTCTTTGTTTGTTGTTTTCAACGGCTTATGAGTGTTTTTGTGTTGTACGGTTGTTGAAATAAAAGGACAATGATCGGACTATATCGGCTTCCGCGTCTGCAGCCTGACAGTATAATCATTACACTTAAGAAATTTTTTTATAGTATATAATAATACTGATTATACATAAACTAAAAATATACTACAAGGAAGAGCGTGAGTCCAGCTTCAGTAGCTAAAATGCTACTGTTTCTAACCCAGTGAGGTCACTTGGTAAAATGTTTATTCATAGATTAGCTTAAAGCAAAAAAAAACAAAAAAAATTCAAACCATTTCCATAAATACACAAAATAGACAGAAAGTTTGTGGACACCTGACCATAAGATTTGTGCTTTTTGAACAATGTTTAGTCCCCATTTGATGTTATAAAATCCTCCACTCTTTCTGGAAAATGTTGGACCAGGTGAGGTGAGAAAGCCTGGGGTGCAGTGTTCCAATTCATCCCAAAGGTGTTTAATAGAGTTAAAGTCAGAGCTCTATAGCAGGGCACTCAAGTTCTCCCACTTCAACCCATGTAAAGCATATCTTCATGGAGCTGGCTTTGTGCACAGTGGCACTGTCATGATAAAACAGGTTTAGGTCTCTTAGTCCAGGTAACGGAAATAATTAATGCTACCGATCTTCACAGACATCCTAGAAAATAGTACGCCTCCAACTTTGTTGTAACAGTTTGGTGAAGAACCACATAAGGCTGGAAAGGTCAGGTGTCTCAATACTTCCTATATAATATGTTCCTATAATCTTACATTTTTTATTCAATTTAGTTTGTAGAGCCCATTTAAAAAAAAAGAAAAATACAGACGCAGATTTAGATAATGATAATGAAGCAAGTCATGAACATTAACAATAACGAAGATAAACATGAAAAAACTCCCAGAGACAATGTAAAAAAGATACCTTGACAGGAACGTGTGTGTGTGTGTGTGTGTGTGTGTGTGTGTGTGTGTGTGTGTGTGTGTGTGTGTGTGTGTGTGTGTGTGTGTGCACATGTTTACCTGTATGAAGCAGCTGAGCAGGCTACCTCTAGACAGTGCCGCAGTAAGAGTCCTCCACAAGACGGGAGGCGTGCGGGAGGAAACAGGACGAGTGTAAGCTATGCCGCCTGTAAAGTCTTCCATCCCCTCAGATATATTGCCTCCCTTTAGACTGCTATAGGAGCCAATCAACCTACACACACACACACACACACACACACACACACACACACACACACACACACACACACACACAGTTACTCTATATTTCTATAACTATATTAGTGAGGGTATACTGTAAATAATTATTAATGCAGCTAGTTAATGCTATGATACGTAAAAAGTTTTTAAAGTAAAATGTAGGCTTTTCTGTATTTTTTTTACTTTTGTAAAAAATGCAGTTCCTATATATTTTTTTCTATACATTTCAAATAAAAAGTGTATATATCTGAATCTACAAACTGATTCCGATTACACACATTTTGACTCGGTCTTCTCTTTAATGACACATGGACAACGTGTACGACCTCAACAGTCATTTGTTTACACTCAATTAAATTGTAGTGGCTTTGGGCTTTAGAGCTTCAGGAAGCCGTGTCATTGGTGCCCTTCTATCTTACACACTCGCACACAGTCAGACACACATATGCTGCCACTGACTTGGCGTAAGCCTTCTCCACCAGGGCACTCCAGAACTCATTCTTAGTGCGTGAGTAGCTGAAAAGCAGACGGCCTCCTCGCACGGGCAACCTGTCATCCACCACCACCTCCACCCACTCACCATACTGCCAGAACTATGAGAGAGAGAGAGAAAGAGAGAGAGAGAGAGAGAGAGAGAGAGAGAGAGAGAGAGAGAGAGAGAGAGAGAGAGAGAGAGGGAGAGATTTAGATAATTGGGTTAATAGCAGGACTAATTCTGTTTCTAATATCAAACTAAGATTTTAATTAGACCTCTAATGATGCACTGTTTTTGAACACTTTCTATATCACCATTTGTGTTTAAAAGACTTGAAACTGAAAGCAAGGAATTGATATAAATCAAGCACTCTAATCAGGCAATTATGCTTCTGTTCATACTAGCACTGGATTACACTTAAAAATGCCTGGATCGGCTCATCAGAATCACAGTGAATCTGGAGCCTTTCCCAGGAACATAGGGCACAAGGAGGAAAAAACAGCCTGCAAGAGATGCCAATCCATCACATACTCACATCATACACATACTCACGCAATCACATGCTAATCCACACATGAGGGAAATTTCAGTTCAGTTACCAGCATGTAACCAGAATTCAGAAAGAAATCACACTGGGAATGCGAAGAAGATTCAGAAGACTAAGATCATTTAATATGATAAATTATTTGGTGAAACAGGACCTGGGTACTTCATTTTGCTTCATTACTGCCACTGGAGACTCAATTACAATTGTAGACAATACACCAACCAGGCATACCTTATTACATTATGACATTATGACCGGTGAAGTGAATAACACGGATTATCTCAACATCATGGCACCTGTTAGTGGGTGGGATTTATAAGGCAGCAAGTGAATATTTTTTCCTCAATTTGATCTGTTAGAAGCAGGAAAAAGGGGCAAGCGTAAGGATTTGAGCGAGTTTGAGAAGGGCTAAATTGTTATGTCTAGACGACTGGGTCAGAGCATCTATAATACTGCAGCTCTTGTGTGCTGTTCCTGGTCTGCAGTGCTCAGTATCTATCAAAAGTAGTCCAAGGATGGAACAGTGGTAAACCGGCGACAGGGTCATGGGCGGTCGAGGCTCATTGATGCACGTGGGGAGCGAAGGCCTGGTCGGTGTATATATATATATATATATATATATATATATATATATATATATATATATATATATATATATATATATATATATATATATATATATATATAAAATGTCAAAGAACCAATTTATTCGTTGCATTTTGCAGTTTTATTAATATTAATACATTACATTACACTCCTATATATTATCACACCTCCTTTTTTTAATAATGCAGTTCTATACCATATCTCATCTTCTTTGAAAAGGCCATCTTTTGGTGTTTAACTTGGATGTATTTTAGCTGTATAAAACTCCTAAGCTGTGCATTTGTTTCTTGTTGTCAGCACTCCATCCACTAGTTTCCTGTGCAGGCCAGTGGAGGTTGTCACTTAAAAGTCTATGGAATTGCTTGGCTTGTGCTGACCTGTTGATGGGTATGAATGTTGCTGGCTGCATCTGTGCATTCATGCCCTTGAGGTATGACTACATGTCAGAACGCTTAAATCATCATGCCCTAATACCATGCACAACAGACATGCACCTTTTTTTACCCTCCTTTTATCTTTCTCTCTCTCTCTCTCTCTCTCTCTCTCTCTCTCTCTCACCAGTAAACCAAAAACATAATAAGAGGGACTCAGGTCTTCCCTGCATTTTCTCCCTCAACTTTATGACCCACCATTGGCTCAACTATGCTTTGAAGTTTAACTGTTATTTTCAAAAAGCATCCACAGTTTACACAAGAATACCTGTAAAAATCCACAAATGCCAAGATTAAAGATTAACACACCCGTGAGAATGCTGATGTAGAAAAATAGTCATGGATTGTTTTTGTACTGTGGCGTGACATGAAACTGTATTTTATTAATGAACCAAAGCTGAATATTTTCTGATGTGAGCATGTCCTCAAGGGTTTTGTGGTTTTAAACTGACATTAACAGTAGACTCCTAAATCAAATGTCTGGTACCAGAAAACATCACTATATCAATAATATAAGTTGTGCTGTGTTAAAGACAACAACAAACATTACATCTGTCTCTCAGACCTGCCTTACGAACTTTTTATAACGTTTTTTGGCACTACTACTGAAAACAGGTTTGTTTAGTTGAGTAATGAAGGACTAGCTCACTTAAAAACTTTTAGGAAATTATACTTTAAGCCACATCCAGTTCTTAAATAATAGCACATATGTACTGGAAATACAAAAATGACTAATAACCTAATAACTTCAAAGATCCGTCACTCCTCACCAATTAGTGTGTGCAATAAAATAACATTTAACAAAAAAAAACTAAAACAAAAAAGCAATAAAAACAACAATAATAATAACTGTTATTATTGTTATTATTATTGTTGTTGTTTATTCTTATTATTTCAGTAAATAAAAAATGGTATGTCTTGCAATGACAACAATCTAAACGTGCAAGACAAAAATGAACAGAAATATCTTAAATATTAAAGGCAGTTATAAAGAGCACATGTAATTACACATGTGATTACAGATTGTTTGTGATGGAGTAGCCTTACACTATACTTTATTTATATATATATATTTTTTTTGTCTTTTTTTTTTTGTCCTAAAGATATGCAAATTATAGCACTTGGATATAGTTAAATTTTTCCATTCGGACCCATATACTATTGTTTAAGGTATGTATGTAAATATTTAGGTATTTTCAGAAAACAGATTTGGGGTCAGGTTTTAATTACTTAACTATATTCTCTCAATGTGAGGTCTAGGAGTAGAAAAGCCAAGAGATCTGTGGATTTTTACATTTGGTTTCACTTGCGTAAATATCCCTGGTCATTTGAATGGGTTTAATCCAAACTTTAAGCAAATGTCAGACACAGAACATATTTGAAATACACTATATTGCCAAAAGTATTGGGTCACTTGACCTTTCCAGCAATATGTGGTTATTTTCCAAACTGTTACCACAAAGCTGGGGGCACTCAAGTGTATAGGACGTCTTTATAAAATTTTGTATTCACTTGAACTTGGAAATCTGGAGAGGAATTTCTTGAATGGCCTGCTATAAAGCTCTTATCCCATTCCTACTGAACACCTTTGGGATGAATTGGAACGCTGACTGCACCCCAGGGCTCCTCACCTACATCAGTGCCTTTCGTAATACCCTTGTGGATAATGAACACAAAAATCCATAAACACACTAAAATTTAGTGAAACAGCTTTCCAGGAGAGTGTAAGGATTTATAAGAGCAATTGGGACTAAATGTGGAATGTTATGCTCAAAAAACACACACCCTACTTATGACAAGGTGACCCAATACTTACAATACAGTGTAAGGAGAAACTGTGTAAATGTGCATTTCAGGCCTTTAAAGTGTATCACCAGCTGCTTTCTTATTGCAAAAGGCAGCTCAGTTACATCAACATACTGTTTTATTTAGGAAGTCAGTTGTTGTGGCTGCAATAATGAGGAGCAGAATGCACTTTTTGTGGTTTTCCCCCCCACCTTGCCCTAAAGCACTTATTTAAGTAAACATGTCAAAAAGTCTTAACTACCTGGATGGAAGTGCAGGGCTTGTGTCAAACACAGGAATAACAAAACAATGCCATATTTAAGACTACCTCTGAATGAATAATGATAGCATGTGAGGGATGTGTGTTGATGGGGGTAGGGGGATGTGTGTCAGCATGAGATGATGGGATGTTCAGGGGGGGGAGTAAAGCGGTATCTGGAACAATCCCCGCAAGCATTATCCAGTCCCTTAGGAAGAGCCAGATAATGCTTATTAGCACCCCTGTCTAAATCTCACATGCACACATGAAAAATTAACCTCGATCCCCACTCCAGCTCACAAATGAGATCCTTTATGTAAATGCCTGACTTTTGACACACTCGCAGTCTACGATTCCATTCATTCATTTTCTCCCTGTGTATTCATATGCTAATAAACAGCAACGTCTGAATTTATGGACGTCCACTTGACTTGTCTGGTCAGTGAATCTCTTGTCGCAATTTGCATTTGTCTGCCTTACCCTGAAATGGAAGATTCCAGTATAGGACGCGTCCATGGTTTGTTCTGATGGGACCACTTTCTCAAACAGAGTTGGATGCATAGTGAGACAGGAAAGAGCAGCAAGCAGCCAGCAGTTACCTAAAGAACACATGCAGCTAAATGAACATTAGCATGAAAAAAGCCCATCACAATTTACTGCTATAAAAATGACAGCACATATTAGTATTGGTTTACAACAAATATTACAAAGTGTGTGATGGGTGTACCTTTACACACACACACACACACACACACACACACACACACACACACACACACACACACACACACACACACACACACTCACACACACACAAGGACATGCATCAACATTCCTGTGTAACAGTAAACAGCTGTTTATCTGCATAGAAGGGTTTAAAGATGGTCAACTGTTTAACTAAATAACACCAGGCTTCCTCCAGAATTGTTACTCAACTACCCCCCTTTTTTTTACACTTTTACCCAGAAATGCCTTTTCAATTTGTCTGAACATTTTGCAACACTTTTTCTATTTTGTTGCACAAACACGCACACATACACCATACAATATATCCACAATTACTCAAATTTATTGGATATAAGCATTAAGATGCCATATGGCAGCAGAAGGATGATAGAACTGTCTGGGCATGACCTGAAATCCTAATAAGCATTTATGATTGACATTGCATTGTCCAAGATTATCAAGCAAAACTATACATAATGACACCAGCCTGCATGCATGAATCCACCCAGTTACAGTACTGTCACATAGCTATCACAGTTGGCCAGCTGCTTCATTTAAACAAAGCACACACAACTTGTACTATTTGTATTTTGAACGAAATGCATGCTTAGTGTATTTACTTTTTGATTTTCTTCTGTTCACTTGTTCATGTTTTACAATTTCTCTGCATATCCATACTGATTAATGTTAACTCAACATATTGTGTCCTGAGATGTTATCATTAACCTATTTGGAACGTTTTTTTCCGCTATCCTCTTGATGTGAGTGTTTGAGAATGAGTGCTTTATTGATACTTGAGGTAGAAAGTGTGTGTGTGTTTTGTACATCTGAAGATGAATAGTACTGACTGGCAACAACTTCCTCTACATTAACAGTTGTCCTTGTTTAAAAGGGGGAATGCCACAAATATTCGGTAAGATTTCCAGAGCTTGCGTGTTTACCAGCAATCAAAAGCAGACCGAGTGAGTGCGAGTGGGGGGATGAGTAAGTGAGAGAAAGAGAAAAGAGGGCAAAATAATTGTTAAAGTTGAAATGGGAGGAGGGAAGGGAGCATATGCATGCCAAACCATCCCTCTCTGCCTCCCCTTCCTTTCTAGTTTTAATGTGAAGGCCCTGAGGCAGGCTCTGTTTTACAGCTCTCAGCGGGGTGTCTTCAGAAGGAAGCTGGAGACCTGCATAAGCCTCACAGCTAGAGGGTGTATACGGGAATGGGATATTAAACATTATAACAGGGATCAAGCAAAGATGAGAAGAGGAAGAAATGAGAACGGCAGCGAGAGAAAAGGATGAGAGAAAATCTGCATGATAAGAGGAAGACTAGATATGAGATTCTCGCCAGGGCAGATGTCTCTCTGATTGTGCTCATGCCCACAGGCCATTCTTTAGTGGTGTTTTCCTTCCTAAGATGTGACCAAGCCTTATCCTATTAGACTTAAGTTTAAAATCACGAGAACTTGGGCAGTGACTTACCCAGCTGGCCCTGGCAGATATCAGTAGTGCCTGTGGTTCCTTCCACAAAGACAGCATTGCTGCTGATTTCCTGAGTGAGTAAAAATAATAAAATGTCAAGCAATATATGGACAGGGTATATATTTTTCCTAGATGAATACAGGCACTATAGCAAACAAAACAGAATCAATGTATATATTGTATTGTATGTATTGCATTGTATGTAAAGTATAAACAGTACATCTATTTTTACGAATCAGTGGATATATATGATTCCCTGCGCACCCAGATGTGGAGCATGTGGTATCATTTGGCCAATCAGAGTTCACCCTTACCCAACACTAGTTCCTTCTTGAATTCGCCTGAGTTATATATGTTTTATGGGTTTACTAAACAGCAAAAGGTTGTATAGAATCAGCACAGAGACCCAGTATGCACTATATGTATATGTGTGTGTGTGTGTGTGTGTGTGTGTGTGTGTGTGTGTGTGTGTGTGTGTGTGTGTGTGTGTGTGTATGTATGTATATATATATATATATATATATATATATATATATATATATATATATATATATATATATATATATATATATATATATCCACACCCACACGCACACACTGATACAAGAACAATAAAATATAATATTTGATCATATAATATATTATATAATATTACAATATATACCTTGGGTCTCAGCCACTTGATGGCCAGTTTGGGGTCTGGATCTGCAGGCATGCCAATAGAGTTCTGATCGGCACTAAAGCTCGGATCCACAAACAGCTTGCCGGATTTGAGACATTCATCAAGCAGAGAAAAGAAGTCCTGATTCTTAAACTTCTTCGGATTGGTAATGGAGCCCGGCTCGGATGTGCTGTCCGACATGTTTCAGCAGGAGCTCAGTCAGCTACAGGTGAGGATTTCCCAGTGAAGCGCAAAGTTCTGGGTAAGTGTGAGTAAGGGGGAGAAGTTTGTAGAAAGTTTTAGTGTCCCACCCTGCTCTTGGTGTCCGCCCAGCTCTGCGCATTCCTGATACTAAAATGCGGCAATAGAGCTCAAAAAAAGTGCTGAAAGCGCACCGGTACATTCAGTCAATTTCCCATGCAGTTCTTTTTTTTTTTTTTTACATCACCTCTGAATTGTTTCTGTGACTTTAAAAAACTTGCATCTAGTAACCCTCGTCATAATGAAGCATGCAAAACAAATGAACAAATTAATTATAGTTCTTATGTATAATATATTGTTATTATTGTTATTATGATTATAGTAGTCTTCTTCTTCTTTCGGCTGCTCCCATTAGGGGTCGCCACAGCGGATCATCTGTCTCCATACCACCCTGTCCTCTACAGCTGCCTCTTTTACACCAACTAGCTGCATGTCTTCCCTCACCACATCCATGAACCTCCTCCTTGGCCTTCCTCTTTTCCTCCTACCTGGTGGCTCCATCCTCAGCATTCTTCTACCAATATAATTCATGTCCTTCCTCTGCACATGTCAAAACCATCTCAATCTCGCCTCCCTTACCTTGTCTCCAAAACGTCCTACATGTGCTGTCCCTCTAATAAACTAATTTCTAATCTTATCCATCCTCGTCACTCCCAACGAAAACCTCAACATCATCAGCTCTGCTACCTCCAGCTCCACCTCCTGTCTTTTACTCAATGCCACTGTCTCTAATCCATACAACATCGCAGGTCTCACCACAGTCCTATAAACTTTCCCTTTTATTTTGATTATAGTAGTAGTAGTCTATTAATAGCTATTATTTTGACTGATTGAACAGAAATATTCAAAATACCCAAGACTTATTGTTACTTACTGTTACTGTTTCTGTTGCTGCACAGAAACTGTAAATGAGCAGTATATATATATATATATATATATATATATATATATATATATATATATATATATATATATATATATACACACACATAAAAAAAATTTGGATCATATTTACTTTAAATGCAGAAGGTTTTGTTACAAAAGCTCTAGCAACAAAACAAACATTTCCAAAAAACTTTTTTCTAAATTATCTCATTTATACAACTCATTAGTTAAAGATTAAGGGCCTTGCTGAAGGGCCCAGCAATAACAGACATCTTATCAGTGTTGGGATTTAACCCTTCCGAGCAGATGTCCAAGACCTTGCACTAGCACTTCTGCACTGGACGGATTATGACCCAATTTCACAACTAGATGGCAGCACACAGTTACAATCGGCATCATCCCGTCCACTGTACGGTAAAATCGTTTGTGAAAATAAAATATGTAATATTTCTTAATTGTTGATTAAAATACAGAATATATTTAAGTAAAAATACAGACGCGAGCTAAGATCAAGAAGAAAACACTCACCAACCAAACAACCAAAATCCCTTAGAGACTTCCTAAAGTCAAAGCCTGCACAGTGTGGAGCTAAATTATTTAACTGAATGACTAGACTCTGTGTCAGATACTTAGGGGACAATGATAGGTCTTCAAGCCCGACCACGGTTAATTGAATGTAATTAATTGGATTGATTGACGAGAGTTTGTCCTGGCAGTTTAAATCTTCAAGGACACACTTGTGTAATTGGGAGACAGATCTAAACGCTTCTAATCGTCCCAATTGAACTCTATTATTGTTCTCTCTATTATCTCTGTTTGGTTTTTTGAATTAAGGGATTACTAAGGGAATTGTGCAGCAGGACGACAAAGGTCGTTGAACCACCCCTGACACTCCTTCAGGACTCCACTACCACAATGACCTAATGACCCTTTTGCTGGGGCCAATCACACCAGCATCAATTAGCACCTGCATGTTCCCAGGCCAGTTAAAGGTGAATGGAGGTCAAATACTAAATGGAAACCTACTGGTCTTGCTTGTTCGACCATCACATCACACTCCTTTTTCCTTCGAACCTCTTTGTTCCTTGCTATTTCACTTGCACGCAGAAAGGAATGGGGAAATATCTCTGCTATTTTAATTATTATTAAGTAAATAAGTCCAGACAACTTGAGGTGGTGTTGCTAGGTTTTTCCACACCGTTTCTATGGACTTATATCGCACTGTTTGTCCTTGAAAATGCACAGTTTAGACTTTCACTGCATGGTTTAGACTTTAACTTAGCGAAAACTTGCAAAAGTCGGTCAGAGTCATAGTGGTTTCAACTGTTAAACTGATTATATTATACGGTTCATAATAATAATTGTGGTAATTAAATGTACAAAAATAAAAATCCATTCATGAATTCATAACACATTATATGGCACTTTTTACAATGCAGGCGGAAGAACTGTCAGATTCAGAAACGCTCATACGATGCGTTGTCACATGCTACACCTGTTGATGTTCACAAATACAATATGAGTGATATGTCCCCCTTATGAACATTCATCATTGTTTTCTTGCATTCTACCCTGATTTTACTATGATAGTATAATTGGTATATGTTAGATCACAATACTCTCCTCATTATACACTTATTATTACATTTATCTTTGATATTGCTACAGTATTAATATGAAATACGTCAGCTCTGGATGTTCTTAATGTTTTCACTACTATACTAATGTTAACAGCTGTGTTATGTTATGACCCTGTCATAAGCGCAAGATTCTTGAAAGACATACAGTACATACCCTGAAAGTTTGTGGAGGCCTGACCATCACACCTACATATGCACGTTCCCAAACCGTTGCAAAAGAAGTTTCAAAGCACACACTTTTATAAAAATGTCTTTTTATTATAATTATAATTTCTTTTCACTGCATTTGGCCTAAAACTGTTCCACCGTGTGCAGAAAGTCAGCGCCATGAGGACATGAAGTTGCCTGCACAGAGCCCTGACCTCAACCCCAGTGAACACCTTTGGGATGAACTGGAACACCTCAGGCTTCCTCGCCTGCCATCAATGCCTGACCTCTCAAATACTCTTGAGGATGAAGGAGTAAATCTCCAAAGCCATGCTCTAAAAATCTTTTAGAAAGTCTTACCAGAAAAGTGGAGGTTTTTGGAAAAGTAATGAGGGACGTAATTTTGATTAGGATGTTCAAAAGCTTATATGGGTCTGATGGTTTGGGCATATAAAGTAGTTTATTGTTCAGGGGGTATTTAAGTATGTAGGTAGCGTTTGTAAGTATGTATGTTTAAACCAAAGTGCTGTACAGCTTATATAACAAGTCATATGTATATACTTTATATAACCAAAAATATGTATTGATTAAAAAAAGCAAAAAAGTTATAATGTAAAAGCTTTAAGTTATTACAAATCCTTGGGGTAGTGATTGTAAAGGCACTGTAACTCTTCAGTCTTAGTCAGGTTTTAGGAATGACTGAATCTTATAGACCCAGAAGCAGAAGCCGAAGCAGAATGTGGTCTAAGTACATCACTGAGGTAGGAAAGTGCAGGATTTGAAGGCCATTAAATTGATCAGTAAATGTATCCATGTTAAAAAAAAAAAAACACATTCTGAACACCACTATACAATGCATAATAGAAGTCAAGGTGTGACGAAAATGTATAGAATTCACCAAAGCATGAAGAAAATAAATAGTTGGACATTTGCATAGTTGGAGGTTCAAAGAAGCTGTTCGTGACCTCATATCTGATGTCAGCATCTGAAAATACCTTTTATGTTCCTGACAGAAGAGTTGGTCCTAGATTATATATATAAGTAGTAAGTTGATTCAAAGATAAGTAAAAGGTGAAAAAAAAAAGGAGTGTTGATTGCGTTGTGATCATAGTAGTAGTAATTAATATGAGTATAAATAAAAAAAAAAACTACCACAAGGTTATGGTAGTGTGACAGCCGAACAAGCTTTAATGCCAGTTTATCCAGTTCTGTTGTCCCACATAAGAGAGGCCCCCTGCTGAAAAAAAAACACTTCCTTCCTGCAACGTGGAGAGCTATAACTCACCAGTGCCGGTTAGTGCTATAGGGCAGGTCATGGCATGTGGGCATAACTGCGGTCTGCCTGCTCTGTATTGAGACAAGGCCAGTTGAACCAGTCTGTCCATCCATTGCTGGGAACCTCAAGTGAGTTATGTGTGTGTGTGTGTGTGTGTGTGTGTGTGTGTGTGTGTGTGTGTGTGTGTGATGATAGATTTGGAGGGCACCATATGCTGTGCGAACATATTTTGTTGTTTTTGTCATGTCCTCTCTGCAGGATAACAGTTCTTTTTTGTTGCAGTTGTAAAGGAGTAACACCTCAAGCCAAGGTGCGTGGCGAGTGTGTAAAGGTGTGAGGGTTTCATTTAGACATTTTTATCAATTTCGGGTATGTGTTCGGTGCTGGCTCCAGTTGTTTTTTTTTATATCTGTGGCAGTTTTGTGGAGGTGCAAATGCTTGTTCTCACCTTTGCAGCGATATATCTGGCAGCACGAATAACTAGCGAAATCATGATTTTTAGTTGGTGAGAAAACAAGTTGGTGTCGGCAGGGAAGCAGGATGTGTGTCAAGGACTTGGAGAAGTTCATGAATATGCAAACATGTCATGGTCCCAAAACATCGATCGGTTGTTAATCACAAATCTCCGGGATTGTGCCTCTTTTGTGGTATAGCTACAGTTTCAAATCTAAGATCTAGTGAATTTTCAGTTACAAGGTCCTCATGGAGATCTCCACAAAGCGGCGTAGGGTTTGACCACACCATGCACAGCCCCCTAGGAATGCATGCATCTTGGAGTGCAAGCCACAACAGGTTTAACCCACATCGCCCTGTCATCTGTGGTAAGAATGAATCATTGTATAAACCCAGATCTGCCTTCATCTCTACACCTCTGTGGCATAGTTGTCTATGTGTAGTCCAGTGTAAGGCAGCTGGACCTTTGTGTTTTCCTCCCGTGGGGAGAAGGGGGGTAATTTTAGGCTTCAGATTTCCCTCTGTGGTCCGGGTAAAGAACCAGGGTGGGATTTCAGGTTTTGGGATGAAGGATAAAAAAATAAAAAATAAATAAAAAAAGCATTAAAGAACCGTTCTGTGGTTTAGCACTTTAACATTTTCTTCGTCCTCTTTCCAGTGTTTCTTCTCGTCTATTGCACCTTCTTCAGCCTCTGTCACAGGAGAACAAAGAGGGACGACAAAACAAACAACGAACATCCAAGCTTCTTTTGGCAATTAGGAATGGTTAATTTCTTTCTTTTTTTTTATAATGTAACCACATAAATCGGAGTGTGCATTTCATCTCTGAAAGCTCGTTAAAGATCATCCGTCACATTTGTCGAGTCCCCAGAAAGTGCTGTGCATGCAGATCTGAGCGCAAGCTTTCTTGTAACTTAATAATTTCGAACCCTTAATTACACACAAATACTGATTTGATGGAACCTCCATGTCATTGTGTGCGATATTTGTTATCGAAATGGTTAGAGTAAGTTGAGCTCAGCAGCAGTAGGTAAGCTATAGTTTAATTACAGAAAGAATTATTATTTGTATCCAAATTGCCAATGTGGGCACAGATGAACCATGATAATCACCTAGTATACACCGTGCTGCGTATATATACCATATAGGTATACAGCCTATAGGCCATCTGTTGTTATGTGGAATCTTAAGAGTATAATATCTATTTGTAAGGGAAAATAATTTATACTGTATGTAAAACTTATGCAATTGCCAAAAGATATGGTCTTTATAACAATATTAAGTGAAATTGCACTCATTAATAAAAATCCTGTTTAAAACTATAGAGCTATTTTGCTAATGGCTCAACCTTGATTTGTGATTTAGTTCACTTTATGTTTACTCATAACACACATCTAACAAAAGTATACAGAAATCAAGCAAGAAATGAACAAGATGCCATGAAGAAACTTTCTCTTCTGTGTCGTTGGATTGAATTACACATTATAAGCAACAATAAATGACTTTATCGATTATAATAATTTGTTGTGAACTCATGCTAAATTTGGCAGAGCCACTTGGATCCACAATGACCCAACTAGGATAAAGCTGTTACGAAAGATTAACAAATAAATAAGCTTTATCATACATGTTTTTTTCTTTTTACATTTCACAACATTGTTAAATGTGTAGTTCTTATTGTCTGTGCTGAACATATTTACATGTAGGTAAATTAATGAGTCAATCTTTGAAGTTTGTTAAGCATTATGACCTCAAGCCAGCTGACTTGTTGACCTGTGCCCTTGTTTTTACTTAACTGAAAACAAAGGACTGAACAGAAAAAGTGAAAATATATTGAACTGTGCCCAATGTATATATAATTTTTTATTACAGAATAAAAATTAAGTAGATTTACACATTAAATCTGTTTCTAGACCATTAAAAAAATGTAAACTATTAGAAATTTCTAAACATAATATTAATAAAAATGTATAAAAAATGTTTTAGAATCATACATACTCAATTCATGAGTCTTATAAAAGAAAATACTAGATATATTCAAAATCCTTTCACTTGCTAAGACTTTCTTTTTGTAATGTGGCTGTATTTGTTTTTAAATTTAAGCATTATATAAATCTACTACAGAGTAGATCAGAGTATCAGAGTATAAATTCTCTCATCAAATTTTTCATTCCCTTTACAATATGTATGCTAATATAACGTGTATGTTATACAAAACAATTGGTAGAATTTCAAGGGATATTTTATTGTCTGAAAAATATGTTTTTAAATATTAAGTTTAAATATGTATATACACTACTAAGTTTTAGTCTTTTGTTGTTTTTGAAAGACGCATGTTCCTTTTGTTTATATGGAATCTATTTTATTCAACTGTCACATTAGGCCACCATTCCATACTTCAACATCATGTAATTCTGTCTAATTGGAATCTACTTCACCGAAAAAAAGACAATAACCATAAGCATGCGTGCAAGCTCTGTAAGTGTTATTTAGAGAGCAAACAGTCAGCTGGAGTGTCAATAAGGGGAATTTTCTGCCCAGTTAATGCACCTAAATACTATTAAACTATGATATATGATGAACTGGATTACAAGGCCAGTAAGAAAAGTCCAACTAATAAAGAACACATTTAAAAGGTTTTACAAGAGGCACGGCAAAGTATTTCAGGTGAATGTTTGAAAAATTAAAAAAAAAACATCTCTACATTTATAGATTTGTCTATAAAGTCTATCTAGTTTTGTCATAGTAAATCTACATTTCATATAAATGACATACTTAATACTTAACTGTTACATAATATAAGTAGTATATAAACAAAAACTCTCTAAAAAACCTTTTTGACAAAACTTTTAACAGGCTCTGTATATAATCAAATATATAAATATGGTCTTTAAAATAAGAATCTTGAATACTTTTTGGCCTGCTGATTTAGGAAATGATGCTTTTGTCCTAAGCTTGGGATAATTTCAAGTCAGAAAACCAGACTAAATAGCATCAAGTTGTTCAAACAGCACTGCTTCCAGACATTCTCTTGACATTCAGACGACAACAGTGTGTGTGTGTTAATGTGACCTGTACACCTGCGGAGGCCTCACCCGACGGATCAAACAAAGGCCTGTGGACTGTGTAGTCACTCGCAGGCATGTTGCTCAAAGTCCACAAACACACACACTCACACACACACACACACACACACACACGCACACACGCACGCACGTATGCACCTGTAGGTTAGTCAGGGCAGCTCAGGGCTGAGAGGTGCGGTCTTCAGATTAGTTAAAGTGAGACTGGCCAGTCTCAGCTTTGCTGAGCTCTGTAGTCAGTAATGGCGTTGAGATGCCGCTCAGCCAGAGACAAAGGGCACCTGGGAAGGTTTGGAAGCCCCACCAGGGGCTATCTCCATTTTCACATTCTCACATTACATTATGTAATTAGGTCTGTGTGGTCACCAAATGGTGTTGTATGAACTGTGCGGCTTTCAACGAACTGTATTAGTGTGTGTGTGTGTGTGTGTGTGTGTGTGTGTGTGTGTGTGTGTGTGTGTGTGTGTGCATGGGGATGGAGGGTGTTGATGGGGAAGTAAGAGTGGTGCAGGTCCCAGGATGCTCACCTGTTATTCTCCCTCCCCTGAAGAGAACCAGTGAAAGGAATTTGGCTAAACTGGAGAGGTATAAATGACACGGTTTGGTGCTTGCCCAACGCCTCCCCCTCTGTAGCTCTTCTGACGCAGTGATAATTGGGCATCGGGGTGAGAGCTACATATGGTCCCTGCTACTCAGCCTCCCCCAGTCCAGGCTGAAAGCTCATTAAAAAGCCTGCTTGTTAATGAGCTATAGGGATCATAGAGCAGCACTATCATTAGATGGAAACAGGGTGGGGTGGGTTAGGATGTGGGGGGTTTGGTTTGAAGATGCTGTCATGGTGGTTTTGTCCCATTACAAAGGAGACGGCCATTATTGTAACTCGCACCAGCACCCTGTCCAGACATCCTTTCCCACAATGCTGGGATTCTGGTTTGGTCACACCACAGTAACCTCCCATCTTGACCTCTAAATGAATTAATACTTTTTTTTCTGCCATCGAGCACATCTCATTCTATTCTCTGAACATTTTAAAGATCAGTTGGATTGTGGATTGTAAAAGTTAAAATTTGAAAATTAATCTCTCTTTTTCTCTCAGTTTCATTCAGCAGGTCACTGTGTAGCCCATTTCTACTCTGTCTACCAGTGGAAAGGGACAATTGCAGGACAAACACTACCAAGATTATTTTCTTTTCTAATTTCATGGTGCATCTTTTTTTTAGCAGACATGTTAGTGTGTCTTTTGCAGGAGCACTGTTGGCATTCATAGTTACTGCTGGGTCAAAGAACAGTCCACCAAACAAAACAACAACAAAAAAACTGGTGTTGTGGTTGCAGACTGACACCGATGAAGCCCTAGAGGACAATTAACACACGCTGGGTTTGGTTTGTTTAATAAAGTGGCCAGGAAGAACCAGATGATCATTCTGATCACTGTAGAGTGATCTGAATATACAAATCCACTTTTACTTACGTAGGACTAATTTAAAATTGGAACTAAGGTATTGTAATAGTATATATATAAACTAAGGGACGTTTATGAGGTATTATCTTCTCTTAACTACATTTCTAATGTAGCACATAATGTGTGTGTTTGAACTCTTTGGTCTGAGTGGTTAGTGTTACATAAATAGATCATAACACAGTCAAATTTGTAGAAAAAGGTGAGCTAAACATAGGTCCAAAGTTATATGGTTGAAACACACAAGGAGGACAAGGCAGGAGAGGCTTCATGAATTGTTTGTGAAGATCCTTGAGTGGTCTAGACAGAGCTTTGCTTTAACCCAGTTGAATATTTTGTGGAGGTGTGGAGGGTCCTGCAAAGAGGACCTGCAGGTGTGCCAAGTTTAGAGCATCAGAATCAAAAAGACTGTAATTACTGCCAGTTGTGCTTTAGCAATATTGAAAGGGTCTGAATCGTTTTTAGGAGGAAAAACAATTAAAATAATCTATGTGAGAGACAATCTGAAAGTTTGAAGGTGGATACATTGAGTGTGTGTACAGTACGCTACAGCTGCAGAATAACTTTGCTTGCTGAGCTGAGGGACGTTTGTCTGAAACATCTTGTTTCTCTAGAAACATTTTATTACATATGCTATGTATTGTAGGGAGTGCTTGCTCAGTGGTTAAGGCGCTGGGTTACTGATTGGAAGCTTGCTGCCACTCTTGGGCCCTTGAGCAATGCCCTTAACCCTTTCTTCTTCAGGAATGCTGTATCATGGCAGACCCTGCACTCCGAACCCATGTTTTAAAAAAACTTGAATTTCACCTTGCTGCAATGTACAGTATATGTGACAAATAAAGGCTATTCTATTCTATTCTATTCTATTCTATTCTATTCTATTCTATTCTATTCTATTCTATTTACAAGGTTGTCTATTGTCTAAGGTCTTTGGTATGGCTCTATAGCTTTAGTTTAATAATGGTGACTATCTGCTGAATGAATAATGCTGAATATCAGTCTGAATTTGGTTTTATTTTCAACCAATTTTTATATATATTTTATGCTCATAAATGTATATGAAATATTATTTCGTTTAGAATGTTAAGCAGTAATGTATATCTTTGGTAGATATTGCACTGTAAATATATTAAATAGCAAAAACACCTGTTGGAGTATATACCACCCTGAATGCAAAAGGTTGGGATGCTGTGTAAAATATGCAATGCAAATTTCTTAAAAACACATTTTATTCATAATATAACAAACATTTAAAATGTTTAAACTGAGGAAAGTATCATTTTAGGGGAAAAAGGGTGATTTCGAATTTGATGGCCACAACATGTCTCAAGAAGTCTGGGACAGGGCAACAAAAGTCTGAAAAAAAGCAGGTGCTATTAAAATTAAACATTTGGAAAAACATTTCACAACTAATTAGGGTAATTTGTCAACAGGTCAGTAAGAACATTGGGTATTAAAGAGCTTCATCAATTTCAGAACAATTTTCTCTGTGTTCAATAGACAAGGGTGAAATTCAATATTGGATGCCTGTGATCTTCAGCCCCTCTTTTAATACAGTCATTATTCTGTAATGCAAATCACTGCATGGGCTCATTAACACCTCCAGAAATCACTCTCTGTATACACAGTTTGCCATGTCACCCACAAATGCAGGTTAAATATCTATCATGCAAAGAAGAATCATTTTAAATGTACTGAGGCAAAGTGGAAAATTGTTCTGTGGTCAGACCAATCTGAATTTTAATTTCTTTTTGGAAACCTTACACACCACCTCCTCTGTACTAAAGAGGAGAGGGACTATCTGGCTTGTTTTCAGTGCTCAGTTCAAAAAGCCTCATCTCTGGTGGTATGTTGAAAAGCAGCTTCAATCAGGCTCCATTAACGCTGAATGGCATTTAAGTTTTAGGGCAACAAATGTTTCCATCGAGAAAATGTCTGTTTTAGGGAAGGCTTTGTGTATTTGAGCAAGACAATGCTGATTGCATACTGCATCTCTCACAATAGAATGACTTTGCAGTAGAGGAGTCCAGGTGCTGAACTTGCCTGCCTGACCTTTCACCATTTAAAAACATTTGCCACATCATGAAATGAAAAATACAACAAAGGACACCCTGCACTGTTGAGAAGCTAGAATTCTGTATCAGACACATGACAGTATGGGACAAAATTCACGTTCCAAATAGACATGGCCCTGTCCCAAATTTTTTAAGACCTGATACAGCCATCAAATTCAAAATATTTTTTTCCTTAAATGGTATATATTCATTTACAGTTTAAACAATGGTTTTAAACAACAATTTGTTTTATTGTGAATAGAATATGGATTTATAAGATTCGCAAATCATTGCATTCTGTTTTTATTTACATTTTAAACTGGAATTGGGGTTGTATATCCCCTCAGTGTATATGCAAATACTGTATATATATATAAATCTGCTCCTACTGATACACCCTATAATTTGTTACTGACGTCTGTGATGTAGGCATACCAAATAGAGTGAATGTAGGCACAAGTTTACTTCAAGTACTTTATAATTAGTATAATTTATAATGAGCCTAACAATTTTATGCTACCTCTGCTCACAACCCAGTGTGCATTATTGGTGGAAAAAAGTGAGCTTAACAGAACACTGACACAAATACAGGTGTAGCCTTTCTGAATGACCTTTTAGTCTGAGCACATTTCAGAAGGAGCTAAGCCAGGAGAAGAGCAACTCTCCAGTCCAAACATGGATGAATTCTTGATGTATTCTCAAACAAGTAGTGGCATGTTCCATTCCAATGCAGAAGCTTGTGTGTGCGCCCACACATACACACACATACACACGTTTGACTTTGCATCAGTCTTTTAATATTCACCTGCACAGGCACAGAATAACAAAATTATGGCTGCTTTACAGCAAAGGCATGTGCTTCCCATGGAATGCTGGGTGGAAAAAAAAATATCACATAGAAAACAGATATAACTGAAATTAAAACAGCTAAACCAGACAACAAAATGGATTATTCTCATTAGGGAGGGTGAAGCTCTCTATGTACAGCATGTCATTCCCTGAAGTGTTGGACACTGTTGTGCCCAGCGGCCTTTCACATTTGTCTATATTCAAATAGTCAGAACTGTATATATATTTTTTTATTTAAAAGAAAACAGTCAAACAGTTCCCTGATCAATTACAGGAATCAATAATGATAGAAATGAAACTAATAAACATTGCTTACATACAATAAAGACACTGGCATATGTATATTTACAAACACACACATACACATATGCGCACACAAGTGCTCTTACGGCAGGTTCACCAGACAACAGGTCAGTGCTGTTCCCCACCCAGTCTTTCCTCTGAAGAAAAGCTTTTCATTTGCTCACTTACACAACATGCAGCACCCACGCAAAGACACAGGGCAAAAAAGACAGCTTAACTCTTATAGCATGCAGTTAAACAAACACAACCTGTAAACAGAATGTCAATCTGTAAACAGCAATACAGACAGAAAAAAAAAAAAAAAAACAACGTATACAGACACCCGTTTCCTTTTTTATTACAAAAATTAAGCTTTATGCATAGAAGAGCAGCTAGAGGATTCGAGATAAATCGGTTACGATGCACAGACTGTAAGCGCTGACTTCAAATAAATTTTCCAAAAGATCCCCAAGACAGTGCCATGCATGTTTAAGAGTAGGAACGCAGAAAATCTGTGTTATGATTGTTGATGCTCATTGCCACATCCCCAAACTGTGCTGATTAGAAACAGTATTCCAAAATTTAAGTCCAGTGTTCAGGACACAGCTTAAGACGGTTTCCAAGTTTAATAGGATTTTTTTACTTGAACCGAACAAAAATGCCAGTATTATACTCACAAAAAAAATTACTGGAAAGGAGAGCATTACAAAAGTCCCACTTTCCAAGTCAATTAGATTTGACTAAAATTGAGTCTGTATTTTCTTGTAACAATCAGAATTGACCAACCTCTAAGAATCATGAACAGACAATGTTGATTTTTCTTGGTTATTGATGCTCTTGGCTGATTCACCGTTCTTCTTCTGGGCCAGAAAGACAATTTTGCCTCTATAGTCCTGGCCAGACTGGACAGTCAAAGTCAAGTCACTCACTGAGTTCAAAAGATTTTAGATATCACACCTAGTCCTTACAGGAATGGTCACAGTTGTCTACAGATAGGCACTTGATTGTGATTTGATCTTGGTCCGCTGATCAACTACGTACCCCAGAATGTGGCTCCTATTCACCAAAAGATGGTGTTAATGCCGCAGTTATTGTTATTGTTATTATATATGTATTGACCAGGGGCTCTGTAGAATTCTCGAAGAGTCTGGTGTGCTGGCTATGGTCAGTAGGATCCCTGATGGATTCCTCGACGTTTATGCAGTGCTTGGACTCAACTCGACTTTATGGTTCTCATCTTCAGGAGTGGGTGAGGGAGCGGCGTCAGTGCTGACAACCATCTCAGACTGCTCTTCTTTGAGAGATTTAGACATGTCCAGAGCCTCTGTGCCGGGTTGGACTGGGCCTTCAGAGTGCTCGTCCTCCATTTTAATGGCAAGATTGGTGTATGAGTGGAGTGGAGAGCCTACAGAAAGGGTGTTTTGGCTGTAGGTTCCGACTGTGGCATGGCTAATACCATGTGTCTTCTTTAGGTGCTTCTCCAGTGTGGCATAGACTGTAAAGGGCACCGAGCAGAGCTGGCACTGGAAGGGGGCACGGGTGCCACGAGTACCATGGGTCTTCATGTGGCGTGTCAGCTTGCTGCTCTGTGCACAGGCATAACTGCACAAACCACAACGATATGGACGTTCGCCCGTGTGGCTTCTCCGATGCACAGTCAAGTTGCTACTGTTGCGGAAACGTTTACCGCAAAATTCACATGCCTCTTCCCTTTTCTTGCGGCCAGCAGACTGGCGTCTCTCATTGTCCTTATGCCAGTCCTGCACCACATCTACGCCTTCTACCTCTGCCTCAATCTCGCCCTCTCTCTCGTTGTCACGCTCAGGCCTTTTCGGAGTGCAGTTGCCACTGGCGATACCACTCTCGCCAGTCTCTCCACTGTCCAGTGAGCCCTCTGAAGGGCTGCCATAGGGTGATGGGTGTTGTGGCTCACCCTGTGCCTCCTCCTCGACCTCAGTCTGAAGTGGATAGTACCGTTGCAAACTGCGGTTGGCTCCTCCTGGCTGAGATGCCAACAGGATCAAACCTGTACTTGCAGAGTCACCTTCCTGATGCCCATTATCACCATAGCCCTGCTGAGAAAACCTGCTTGGGACTTTTCGATCCTCATTTGCTGTGGCAGCAGCGAGATTTGGCATTCTTAATGTGTTTTCTGACACTTTTGATGAGCTTTCTGGAGCTTTGCGGTGGCTTCTCATGTGTCGAGCTAGCTCCCCACTTTGGGCAAAGGATAGCTGGCACACAGCACAATGGTAAGGCTTTTCAGTCGCATGTGTGCGACGATGAGCAGAAAGGCTGCGCAAGGACTGGAAATTCTGACCACAGACCTCACAGGAGAAGGCGCCTAACAATGGAGGTGTAGAATGAGGAAAAGGAGAAGCAGCGGGTGGAGAAGGAGATGGTGAGGGCACAACTCCTCCATTCCCAACACTAACCTCTGCAAGCCGCTGAAGACACAGTGAAAAGTTCAGGCTCTGAATATCCCGGCCTCCTGACAGGGGGACATGACTCTGGGGCTGATGGGAGCGGGGTAAACGTTTCAAGGATGAGGAAGAGTGGAAAGCCGAGGCCAGTGTGGCACCGAGGTGGCGTGGGTCCATCATGGCTGCTGGTTTGGGCTTTTGGGGGTAATTGGCCTTGGCTTGGTAGAGATTCAGTGAGTGTGTATATTGGGCATGTTGGAGAAGTGCCCATGCACTAGGCAACACACACTCACACAACAGGCAGGTAAAACTGGATGGCTCATCTGCAACAGAAATTACATGGAGATTATTCGACTAGAATTGGTTTTAAGGTCACCCTACACTATAAAATGTGTTTATGGTTACACAAGTGGCACATTGGTCAGAGTCTAAAATCATCACTGCTACTGGTGTTACGTTCATGAATTAATCTCTCATTCACTTCCATTTACTGACAGTTTTTTTTTTTTTTTTTTACACAATTGTGCGGCAAATCTCTTGTAAACTTTTCTTGTTAAATCTGTACAAGATGGGTACAAATTCTGTGCAGCTGGACCATGTGGTTCAGAACAAATTAAAGGAAACTATTTGTAACCAAAATAAATGAACTGCTAACTGTCATTAGTGAACGGAATAACCCTAATGTCTAATGTTTGTTCAGTTCACCTTTAGAAGAGAATATGGGTGGAAAAGTGCATTTAAAAAATGAGATTGTGACAAGCTTTAAGTGTTGCATTTTCCCTGCAAAATCCACAGTACAATGTGTAAAAAATGGCAACATGTGCATTTGGATCCTCATTCATAAATCACTCTCTCCAAACTAGCCTGCACTGTTGCAAGAGTAACTGAACGAATCGCTGAACAAATGTCAACAAACCTTTTTGGTGAACAGAATCAAAAGATTCAGGTCAATGGCACGATTGGATGACTACCACCACTAGTTAGAATTAAAGTTAGAATTGTGGTATTCTGTCATAAAATCCTCAAGCCAATCGAATTTGAGCATGCAAATAGAGGTCATTTAGAAAGGAGGTAGAGGGTTGGGAACATTTCTAATTTGTATATATTGCCTATATTAACTTGAGAATTTCTTGATCAGGGTGGATACAAGTGCTTGTGTTGCTTTGTCAGCTCTCTCACGCCAGGAGCTTTCTTATGAAAACATAGAGGCTACTTTATGTTTTTGGAGTGTGTTAAACATTCACCAGTACAAGTTCTTTAAATTATAAAAGCACAAATTCAAATTTCCACTGCAACCCTGGCATACAGGTAGAAATGAAATAAAATTAAAATGCAAAACAGGGGCCACCAGAACAGGCATGACTAGTCCAGTAAGAAAATGACATCCCTCTCTGCCTAAGGTAATTTGTGGGAATGCATTGTGATAATGTGCGAGACAGTTTGCAGCTTGAAAATGAAAGGACGTCAGAAGAAGCCACCCATAACTCACAGAATGTAATGTCATTTCGTTTGTGCAGGGCAGAAACAGGTTTAACGGCAAATGTGAAAAGTAGGGCATGCTCCAGCCAGAGTTAAAAGAAATGGAAGTGTTCATGTGAGCAACAGAAAGTCTTTATCAATGCGACGATGGCAAATAAAAACAGCGCAAATATAAATCGGGTGCACAGCGTTGACTCTAGGTTGTCGACAGAAGCAGAGAGATCACACTTAAACAAAACGTCAGTAACCTTGCCAGGGTCAAGGCTGCTAGGTGTGCCCACAGGAGAGTGTCACAAGAGTGAAAGGAAGGACAAAGACTGAAGCTGGCATAAAAGCAGTCTGAGGATATCTCAAAATATGTGGTGAGCTTTGTCTCTTTTTTCTGAGAGCCACTCACCAATTAAACAGCAAATTGCTAATTAGCGGAACGAGGCGAAACGAAGGCTTTATGCAAATGAACCCTGAGTCAGCCTGCTCGATAAAATGGGGCCGCTCTGCATAAATCAAAATCGGGAAACAGGATCCCGAAAATTGAAGGGAAAAAAAAAAAAGAATGCATTTAATTTTTTTGTGACTGCCAAAGGGCTCAGGGCTGAATGGTATAAGCCTCTTTCATGTCTCCTCAAGTCAAAATCCTTCTGTATTTTATTGGGAGGGGTTTTGAGGGGTGAGAAGATTAAAAAGTGTCTCTGCCTCTGCCCTCTGTCTAAGGCTCTAGGCCTAGAGAGGAGAGAGCTTAGAGGAGAAGACATGCCTTTGAGCCTTAGGGAAGGAGGTTAAAAGGAGTGGTGGAAGAAGAAGAAAAAAAATGAGTGAAAAATAAGTTTGACTTAAGAACAAAGAGAGAAAACCCTACATGACATTAAGCAACCCAGAAAAAAAAAACATCACTTCAACGATTGCACCTTGAAACCCTCTGTGTGAGTCCCCTTCTGCCTCCAAATCTCTCCCTTGGGTGGGGGAGACAGGGGAGGGGTGTAGGGGGGGCTTTTGTCTCGAGGTCCTGGAGTGAAACACAATACCCAACCCATCTCTCTCTCTCTCTCTCTCTCTCTCTCTCTCTCTCTCTCTCTCGCCCCGTTTTTTTTTTTTTCTCCCTCTCCTTCGCTCTTTTTGTAAGGATTCCCATTTGGCCCAGGGTAGCACTTGCATATTAAGCAGAAGCAATAACTGCTAATTAAAAATGCAGATTGGCTGGGAGCTCTAACGAGCAGCAGGCGGAATCTTCTCTCCCTCGGGAATGGAGGAAGAAAAGAGAAGGCGGGAGAGAGATTGAGAGAGAAAGAGAGATGCAGCGAGAGAGAGAGAGAGAGAGAGAGGGGAAGAATAATGAGAGCGCAAGAACCGAAGGAGAACGGAGGCGATAGGGTATCAATGTATTGTTTGAATGATCCATCACATGGCGCCAGTTACTTTTACAAACACACACGCGCGCGCGCGCACACAGGCCAAGACGTGTACTAAAATCACACAAATGCACTTGGCAGAGGGACACCTAACTGTTGTGGCGTAACTGAATTTTCACAGGATGAGTCAGAGTGAAAGAACACATCGCACTACTGTCCCTCGTTCATCCGCTCGCTCGCTCGCACTCCATCTCGCCGATCGCCACTTGATACTTCATGATACGAACCCAATCTTCTGAACTCGCCCTTGACATCTTTCTTCAGAAACATACACATGAAAAGAAGAAGGATTGAACCCGGAGAGACATGGACAGACAGAGGCAGCACCGTCTGTCCCTTGAGCTCTACACAAAGGAAGGAAGTGCAAACATGTGCGCGTCAGTGTGCATGTGTGCGTGCACTCCAGATAATGATCAGACATAACCACTGAGTCCCTCGGCGAACACTTGTCACCTTTAATAAACTGCCATGTTAGCTTAGCTTAGCAAGGGGAAGCAGCAGAGCTTGATTTGGGTTGCTGCAGTCGGGCTGTGAGTGAAGTCACAGGAAGATCACAGTCACAGTTCACTAGACGGACAAATAAAGAACAACAGTTGCACCTGTGCATGCTAGTGTCCCAACCAGATTACTGTAGAGCATGACAAACCGCATGCACCTAGTACAGGGGACAATATAATCTTAACACCCTGACTTCTTTTTTATTTGTTGTTTTTAGCATTGAGCTCGGCAGCTAAATGAGCGGACAGGAACTATTTAAGATATACCTTAAAACATTAGTGTCATTCAGGTATTAAAGAAAACAGTGAAAAACCTTCAAACCAGGGACTAAAGATAGACTCATTTTACCAACCACTGAGATTGGACTGCAAAGCTCAAGCCTTTTAAAAGAATCTCTAATGCTGGAAGGCTCAAAACAAGTTGGCCAACATCTAGGTTCGCAAAAATGATGCACAGTATGCAAATTCAGACCCTTCAGTTGTTCTAGGATTGACAGATTTGTATTAACCAGGTTGATTAAAGCTGCAAAAACATTTTCTTTTAAAAGACATTGATCTAATTGCGACAATGTCCCTTTTTTTCTTTTTTTACTTTTCGTTTTCTTAACGCCATGCCAGCTTCTATGGCTTTGTTCGTGGTAAAAGCTAGGTTTAGTTCTACAAATAAAACTAAATAAGATTTTTCCAAAAACCTTCAAACTAATCACCTTTTCCAAAGTATCAACAAAATAAAAAGTTTCTCAAAAGGGGTATACACTATTGTTTAAATGTTCAGATGCAGTTGAACAGCCAGGACATGTCCGAAGTTTACTGTTATGTTCCCTTCCAATTATTCTTTTATTCATTTATTTATCAGTTCGTTTTTTTAGCTGCTTGCATACACACAATCACATGCTCGTTCGCTCCTGGGGGAACACTGAGAGCAGCCGATCCACATACAGCATGTTTTTACGGACCCGAGTGGAAACCGGAGAACCCCGAGAAAACCCAAATGGGACACAGCCAGCGTTCTATCCATTTCTTTGGTTATGTCAAACAGATTGCTGTAGAATAACACACGGTTCGAAAAAAAAAAGGAAAAAATCCTTGCAATATAGATGAACACTGCAATGGTTCTATCTGAAAACTGAAATCATAACTGTATAGATGCAATGACTTGGACATGGATATATGGGGTTAGACAGCCATTTGCTGTTATTTAAAAGAACCCTGTAACTGAAGAACTTGCTTTGGCTAAATTAAGAATGCGTTGTGTAAATTAGATTTTTATCACCAAACCGCTCCTATAAGTGCTAAGTGTGTGTGTGTGTGTATATACACTACTTTGGGACTTGTGCTGCTGCATGGCCTGGCTACACTCTGTTTACCTGGACATTTCACCTGAGAGACCGAGCCAAGGAGATGCTCAGGTGTGCGCCTCTTCCCCCGTACCCCCCCGGGTGTATACAAATGCGCATGTGTGTTTATGCAATAGTGCGTGTAATCACACTGCCAATCCCCTACATACAATTAGCGTCAGCGTCTCTAACTCACAGAGGCCTCAGCGCGCAGCAACGGTGACCTAATGAGACGGACTGGGGCAAGTTCGTTAAATGGCAGGGACAATAAAAAGATTGACATTAATTAACACCCAGAACTCACCTGCTCGGTTAGGCTCCGCCTTCACACCTGGCTCTTCCTCCCAACGCCTGCCTGTTGTCCTCTTCAGCTCCATGTAGCCTGTTTCCAGCTGCACGGCAGGGCCATGCCGGAACGTGTGATTGGCTGGAGACTGAGGTGTGCGTTCCAGCGGACCTGCCCTGGTGCTGCTACATCCTCCCTGCTTGTGCTGGATGAAAGTGATGATGTGAGCCAGAGGGAAGGCCTGGCCACACTGACCGCATGTCAGTAGATCACTGCTTCCAGTTACGTGAGCAGGAAAGCACTGTGAGGTCTGAGTCACGCTGGGCTCCAGAGCATCTAAAAATTTTTTTACATTTAAAATAAAAAAAAAAGACAAAGAAGATCACAGGCTCAGACACAGGTTATGGGGAAAATTGTTTTTCTTACGAATCTTACATACTACCTTATTAGTGACTCAGCTTAAAACCTGATGGCTGGTAATACCAGAATCATAGACTGAATCTGAACTCCTTTATTCCTACAGCAGTAAAAAAAGTTACCCCTTAAATTCTTTGGCACTGCTACCACCAATCATCATGACTCACAAATACATGCTTTAATATGGCAAAACAGAACAGAACTTAAGAAGTTAATAGTTGATATCCAATGGTATGCAATCCAGGTTTCTCTGTTGGCTGAATATCTCACATATTATATAAAGAATATGTAAAGAAATATTTCACAAAGCAAAGCAAAAATGTAAATATCCATACATTTAACAAAAGTGTTTCGGGGGTTTTCTGATTCACAATACTTCTTGAAAACGAGTGCTGTGATCATATACATGCACAGGTACATTTCTGTGACTTATGAAGTGCCTGGAATACCCCCAACATGAAAGGATGTTTCTTAAAAAAAAAAAAAAAGACCCAGTCTGAGGTTCCCAGAATGCATGAAATAAGCTTTAATTCGAGTAAAGGAGGTGTGGCTTTAATGTCCATCATTCCAAGTAAAAGAGGCATGGCTTCATTGACAGTAAATGAGGCAAGGCTTTTGTGAATGTCAGGTCCAGAAAAGAAAGCACACCTCAATGATGGACAGTGTCGAGAAGTTCAGACAACAGCCTCACCTAAACCGGTGCTTCAATCAAGATTAGCACAATACTGGATCACTCTCTAATCATATGTCAAAGCAAGTCTATATTGATCATATTCTATTGTTGGCTGCTTTAAGTGCACTGAAAGAGATACAAATCTCTAAGAGACATGGTCAAGCAACCAAGCGATTAATACAGACTCTATAGAATAGATCTAATAGATTTTCAAAAGACAGTATGTACATGTTTAGCCTACAGAAGCCTACACAGTCAAGTTAGGAAACGTTACTGTGGTAACAGTCACGTGTATGCCACCTGCCTAACCCTTTGCAGCCGAACCCTTCTTTCACATAGTTCTGAACTTGTTGGTTTGTGTCAGGTTCTCTAGCGAAGTGTTACTTTCGCTTCTCTGCAGGCCTGTGGAGCGTGCTTATCCGGCACCCTCAGTCGGACACTGTCTGGTCAGCAGATGCTGGCCACTTCCTGTGTCTCTGCCACTCGGCCTGCTTTCAGACAGGAAACACTCTCACTCAGCTACTGCACACAGCGACGACACTTGCCAACCGCTTTAACTCGTTGACACTTTACACACAACAAACGCTTGAGTCGCATCTTGTTCTCACAAGCTCTATGTGTTTACTGAAGTGGCTTTTATTGCTATACAGGAGCACTGTTAATCTGTCACAAGAGCCAAAGTGTTAAAAGAATTAAGTAGATCTTGACTGTGTAGTTAAGACTACAACAAACACCAGAAACTGGAGGAACGTTATAGAGCACGGAAAGCACCTCGCAAGACTGACGGGTAACTGATTTTGCAGTGTGCTTTAAAACTAATGGCACCTGTGGTGATGAGCAAGAAATCGAATTGAAATAATGTTCATAAATAAACCTCAGCCTAGAACACTCTTGAGACATGAGCGACTGTAGTCAATGTGTTTACAACCATCTAAAAATAACTTTTTTTCCCCCAGTAAGAGGAACATCTCTAATCTCTGGGATTGATGGAGAGGTGGTTTGTGCAGGTGACATTCAAGCAAAGGTCCTGCCTCTAGTGCCTCTTGGTGTACCACGATGCCCCTGCCTGGTGCCCGCTGCAGGCATAGACAACACTCTGAGGATGGGCAGGACTGCACTCGTGGTTACCCAGAAATGTCACCTTTCCTGTTTCTGCTGCTGCTGCTTTTGCGCACAAGGCGCGGCTGCACCGTCCTGCGGTCAGGTAAAGGCGCGCAAGGTTGCCAGATCGGATTTAATTCTCCTTCGGGTTTTTATTCTCACACTAGAATCCGGAACATGTAGATACAACTACACAGAGTTACCATGTCGGCTGTTTTGAAGTGGCGCCGGAGTTGCTTTTTTTTTTTTTTTTTTTTTAACGTTTATTTTGTGGATACAATCTGGCAACGTTGAACCTCTATTATTTTTGTGGAGGAGAAAATATGACGGAACTTGTTTAAAACTCGACCACTGATTGATTTTTTTTTAATCAACACTTTAAAACATTTTCCTTGTCATTTTCCTGAAATCAAATAAATAATAAACGGTCAAAAAGCGCAACTTCTAGGAGTCTCTACAAATAATGAAATGCAATAGTAGTTCGAATGAAAAGTGCTGGACACACAGAGAGAGAGAGAGAGAGAGAGAGAGGGAGGGAGGGAGGGGGGGAGAGAGAGAGAGAGAGAGAGAGAGAGAGAGAGAGAGAGAGAGAGAGAGAGTAAATAATAAAAGGTAGGGAGGATGCAATAAGGAAGTAAAGTGTTGGAAGCGGCGTGTCTGGTGTCTCCAATGGACGAGAACTGAACAAGCTGCAAAATGATCTACAATAATAATCAGAAAAACTAGTAATATAAATAGGCAGATTGATTTGAACAATCTCCAAAACCAGTTAAAGGGGTTAAAATTGTCAGGTCAAGTTTCTGACACTTGTCATATGTGTCATAAATCACAAACCATCCCTGTTTAACACTAGTGATAATCAAGCCTGGAGGAATCACAGCTTGGAGACTATCTGGTTTGTTTCTATTATTGATCGTTAAGGAAAAAAACGCATCATAGCCCGATGTATGATATGAAAAAAAACAACAACAAAAAAAGCTTGTCATCTGTGCCACAATGTTTACAACTGTAGTCTCCAGGCTTTTTCATCGTACACGTGTCTAGCACTGGTGGCGATTTAGGAACATGCGGTGTGTGTGTGTGGGTTCGAGATGTAGCCCAAGTTTTCCAGGCTTACCTTGAATCACGTTCAGGTGTTGCGGTCGGCTTCCAAGTTTGCGCCTGGACATTCTTTTTTTTTTGTTTTTCTTCTTTTTTTTGTGCGCAAATCCCCGGCTTTCAGTCCGTGTTAAAGACCAATACGGATTCCGGAATGACTGAACACTTTAATCGGTGTCATAAAACAAATACAAAACTATCTGACAAACAAACGAATACACACACACAGTCGGTTATTTGCCTCCGCCGGCTGTGGTCACGGTCGCAGCCTTCTGCCCGTCAGTGTTCAAGTTCAGGCAGATAGTCGCCCAAAGACGGGGGCGGGGCCACTAATTATCATACGACACGCCCATGTCTTCCTCTCAACTCTTAACCACGCCCCCTGAAACCTTAAATATGTCTGTATACAATATTCAATCTGGATTTAATAATCAAGTTAACTGGATAAGGAAACGGTACATATTGTTATATGGAATATTTTTGCTCGTATTATTACTGCATTTTTTTTGCAGCAAAATAAACAAATCTGGATATAAAAACACCCCTTTTAAATGTTTAGTCTGCCTTGCACGTGTGAATGGGAATATTATTTTGACGCTGAAGATCATGCATTTTGTAATAGAGGCATAAAAATGACTGTTGAAGTTCTTATATTTATTGTAGATCATTTTTTTCATGGCTGTACAAGTGAAATCGAGCCTAACAGGTAGCTTTGCTCGTTATGTCTTTCCTAAACAAAACTAACGTTGTTTTGATGAGCAGCACTCACTGCCTTACACCAATAAAATGCTTCTACTGGCTAAAGGATGTGGGTGAGGAGGAAGTGGGTTTATCGAGGTCGCCCAAAGACAGGTGTGTGTATGATGTTTTTTACTGTCCGCCTGCTTTCGAAACTAAACAAGTACAACGAGTTTGAGACAAACTACCACACATTTACATCTTATAAAACACTTTTCGGAGACGATCAAAAAGATCAACAGTGCCTTCTAAAGAGATCGTGGCCCTCGGTTGAGTTTAAGGCATTGTTTTGAACGCTGAACTGCGCCACCTGGCGCTGAGCCTTTGTATAAAGAGCAAGTAGTCCTTCTCTAACTCGTGCAGAAAGAAAGCATACAAGTGTATTTTAATGTTATAGATGCATTTATAAAACAATGACAGTATTCAAATGTATTTGTAATACTTTGGAAGCATTTTATTTGAGCAGTTCATTTCTGAGCATATTGCAGTCGATTTTGGGTAAAACAACATGGATGGCAGACTGGTATTTACAGCTTGAGAGTGAAATTTTTTCCCACCACAGCTCTGAAGTGGTCATGAATTGTCATGTGAATACATTATGTACAACGTTGGGTCTGGGTCTTTCATGCCTTCAAGACAATTGATTTCTGTGATGGGAAAAGTCAGTCGGAGATACAAAATGAGGACACATACTGGAAATAATTAATCCTATATACAGCTAACCTCTCTGCAAAAGCAGTTTACATTCATACATAGACTTTTCCTGCTTTAGAAGAATATTAATGCATCTCTGTACCTCTGGATGCACTAAAACATAAGATGAGGGAGGAAAAAGTTTCTGTTGAAATCAGACATTCATTTATACCACAGGGCAGTCTGACCTTTAAACAGGGTGCAAATCAGGAGCCAAATTACCCCCAACTACCTTTCGGTTTTCTTTTCAAACATGTGCCTTAAATAGTCTGCCTGTTTTTCTTCCTAAATCCACTGTCTTCTATCAGTGATAGGCTCGTGTTTAGTACCGATGGTGTGGGCTCCGTGACCTTGAACGCGACCTCCTGAAGATAAAAAAAAATAAAAGATTACTTACAGCTAATAAAACTAAATTAATTCTACAATGTACATTTGCAGAGCATTGTTTCTCCTACCTTCTGTATGAGCCATAATCCCTACCTGTATAGATGAAAGATTTAGGATTAGAAACAAAAGATTTATCTTTGTAAATATATCCTGGATATTTATTATCAAGACATAATGTAACAGAGTCATTCAGTGGCATTCAGGTTATTCTACAAATAAATTCACAGTTAGAAATGTGTGGAATTACTCACTGTATTTGGAACTGGGTGAGGGCGAGCGACTCTGGCGGCCGTATTGCCGCTCCCACTCATCTCTTTCTTTCTCTCGTCGCTCTCTTTCCCTATGATGCAAATTGCTTATTAAACCATTATATGCAACTTGAAAAATGAAGAGACATCCAAACTCATGTTAACACTAGCAACATGACCATTTTCCGCATACAAATGTGGCACAAAGCCGCAATTTCACTGAAGCACTTGAACTGAGATTTTCTCAATCCCCTGCAAAATAACTGACATTATATGGTGGGGAAAAAAAATGAAAAATAAATAAATCATTGCCTCAATTGATTCCTCAGCCCAGTCCTATAGCATGTGGTCTGATGTGTCTTCAGTTCCCTACTCAATTTTAGTTCCTACCTGCAGTTAGTTCCCTATATTATTGAACATGCAAAAATAGAAGAAAAACCTATAACTATAGGAGAACCATTGGTCCTCATACTGTTATTTATGACTTCTCATTACATGTGTATAGAGACATTATAAACGAAAGCAAAGATTGAAAGGAAGTCGCAGAGATTAATTTTTTTTTTACACATACATTCTGGCACATGTATATAACTAGTTAGAATGCTTTTCTAGTCGCTATGCAACATGAAAATCAAACAACCAGTTTTCACACCAATCAGTGTGTGAAATATTTTAAGTTTGACTAGCCATAAAGGCTATATAAACTGTGCTCATACACAGCCAGAAAACATACAAAAGACATGGGGGTTCTCACTTGGTAGTGTGAACACAGGATTACACATTAACAAAGACATCTTACTTCATGCGAATTTTGCGTGCCATAGCTCTCAGCACTCCTTCTCGTTCCTAAACAGAGATAAAATAAATCAGTGTGTGCTCATATTATACATACTAATATCTATCCATCTCTCTCTCTCTCTCTCTCTCTCTCTCTCTCTCTCTCTCTCTCTCATATATATAAAAATACAAATTCACGGTTTGTTGTGTACCTCGGTTTATTTAACGGTTCAGCTCAATTTCGGTATGGTTAGGGAAAAGAAATACAAAACAATTGCTTGTCATTTTTTATTAACGCAAACTATTATTAATATTTGTGATCATTAACAATTTTAAAATAAATTTTTTTTTTTTTTTTTATAAAATGCCTACTTGGCTAAAATATAAAAATATTTTCTTATACTTTATACAAATTTTATATATCTAATTAATGCAATACACTATTATATTAATCAAATTGACTAATCGATTAAATTGACACAAATTAAATTGATTAAATAAAAGTTAGCATGAGTTAACTTGTGATTAATCTGACCTTAATCGCACATTTTGATCTGTTCTGAATGCACCTAAATGAATACTTTAAGTTTTGAATTAATCAATATATGGAAAAATCTGGATGCTTTGTGCAAATGTATGTTTATTATTAGTGAAAGCAGACTCAACATAGAGCATGAAGACAAAATATTATTGCAAATGTTGTTTATCGTTTATGTTTTTTTAAAATAAATTATGTAAATCATCAGGACACCAAACGGAACTTTTGCTATGTTTCCACACGGACAGTTTTAATTGGCGGATGTGTGCATTATGGCACATGTGGTCCCTGTTGTGAGACTTGGCAGCTTAGTAAAACAAAAACTTTTTTCCCCCCCTTCTTTATATGAGTGAAGAAAGAACATTGTGAATAAATGTGTTGCGTTCAAGGCTTTAATTTAAGCTTTTTTTATATTTGTTTATTATTAATTTTTTTTTATAAAAATGGTCAAACAGAAATAAGAGCTGCGTTGATTAAATGTGGAATGGGCTATAAGACAATAAGATTGTGGCTTTGGCTGTATGTTTTAGGGTTATTGTCATGCTGGAAGACCCATCCATGACCCATCTTCAGTGTTCTCATCCAAGATTCTACAGTGCATAGCCCCGTTCATGTGGTGAAGTCTTCCTGTACCCTTAGCAGAGTAACAGCTCCAAAGTGTTCTTGGGGTCATATTCAGCATTTCTCTGCTTCCAAGCATAGTCGAGTCGAGGCCAAAGAGCTTAAATTTGGTCTCATCTGACCACATCACTTTCTCCCAAGCCTTCTCTGAACCATTCAGGTGTTCATTGACAAACTTCAGACAGCCTGTTCATGTGCATTCTCAAGCAGAGAGACCTTGGTGTGTTAATGGTTTTCTTGGTGACTGTGGTTCCAGCTTCCCTTAGATCATTAACAAGCTCCTCCTGTGTAATTCTGGGCTGATCCCTTAACTTTCTCAGAATCTTCCTTACCCCATGAGGTGAGATTTTGCATGGAGCTCCAGAGCAATTGACTTATCTTGTATTTCTTCCATTTTTGAATTATCATGGCAACAGAGGTCTATTTCTCATTAACCTTCTTGCTGATTGTCTTGTAGCCCATTCCAGCCTTGTGCAGGTGTACAATCCTGTCCATGACGTCCTTTGACAGCTCTTTGGTCTTGCCCATGGTGGGGGAGAGGTTGATTCTGTGACTGGTGTCTTTTATACACACAATGAGTTGATATTAGGAATTCTTTTTTTTAATTATTATTATTATTTTTTTTTTTTTAAAGGTACAGGACCAATTTGGGTGTGTGGGGTCAGAATTCTTGCTGGTTGGTAGGGGATCAAACACTTGTTTCACTCTATCAAATACAAATTCATTTATATACAATAGTATTTTTTCAGGATTTATTTTTATTTTCATTCTCTTTCTGTTAAAATAAACCTACCATATGATAGATTGTTCATTTCTTTGTAAGGGGGTAAATTCAGCAGGGGATCAAATTATTGTGTGTGTGTGTATATGTATGTAATGTGTGATATATAAAAAAATTCGGTTCTCCGATAAGATCTATTATAAACCAGGTACTCACCTGCCGCTTGTGCTCCTGCTGCTGAATTTTGACCTGTGCTGCCCTCTTATCCGCCTTGGCTGCAGTTACAAACACAGTAAAAGTAAGTTTGATTCATTCAACATGTACTACTACAAAGTCTTTAGTATTAGAAATGTGGTATGTGGTAATGACACACACCCCCTGCATACCAAATCCTCCAAATGTAAACAGAGATTATAATTACTCTGTGGCACAAAAACCTGAACATGCAATGCTCTTGAAAGGTAGCGAGTTGCATTGTTGTGCAATGGAGTGGTGAGGCCCAAAAGTGATAGAGGCTTGTAAACTTGTAAAGTTTAACACTGTGCAGAATGCATGCCTAAAATCACTTGCTTACCTCAAACCGCACTGAATGAGCTAAGCATACATGCCTACGTGGTTTCTGACACTGTATGCCATTATATCCAAATTTAGAAGGCAAAGGATGTTGCAACCATCGATTGTAGAATTACTTTCTATTTAAGCACATACATAATCACTCCACACTAGCGTCAGACTCTGGTTGGAAAGATTTGTATAAAATACACTTTAAATGATTTTTATTGGTTTTCTTTTGCCAATTTACGTTAGCCAAGCAACCTAATGGAAACGTGCAAACACGTGAAACCACACACAGACAGTAACCGGAGAGCAGGATCAAACTGGGGTCCCTGGGGCTGTGAGGCAGCCATGTAACCTGTTGTCTCTACTTGCCACAGACAGACAGACAGACAGACATAATACCAGCTTGTAGTAGCTGATTCTGAACACCACATATATCTTGGGTGGATATCAGGAGCAAGAAGAAAAAAACTCAAGCGTTTATATGGCACAAAAAATGTTTTTTTTAATGCATGGACACTTAGAATCATAAGTGGTAAAGTTCTAAATCTGGATTTTGAAAATTGGCATCATCATTATATAAAGTGTAATGTGCTGAAGGAAAACAGTGCTGGACTCACATTGCTTGTTGAGAGCCTTCTGCATGCGCAGCTTCAGCTTCTCTTGGGGGGTCATCTTGGGCTGTAAGGGACATGCTGTTATTAGAACATGATGCCAGAGGACATCTTTGGAAACGCAAGAGGATTGTAATACTACAGCAGAGCTTACATAAGGGCACAGATATTTAGAAAATAGCCTCGAACTGTACGTGTTTTTCTCCAAATGTTTTTTTTTTAAACAATAGCAAATAGGGGGGGAAGAGTGTCTCTATATAACACTGCAACACATGTAAAATATCAGTACAACAGCAATGGTCTTCTTCTTGCCCCTGGTATTTTCAGAGTGCGGGTGTGTATGGGAGTGGCCGGTTTTGCAGTTCTTTATTTTACTTAAGCAGGCAACAACAAAACATCTTTATCTTTTCATTCAATTTAACTGCGAGACGTCAGAAAAGAGGATAATGTGAACGTGTGCATAAATGCAGGAAAGTAAGAGTAGTGTTGCACTGCCTGTCCCAGCATGCCCCACTGCTGAGGCCAAAGCACCTGGGATCTCTCATACAATTCTAACAAAACACCACATTTTAAACAAAGTCAGAACACACACACACACACACACACACACACACACACACACACACACACACACACACACACACACACACACACACACAGTCTTTTTGTTTCATATTAAGATTCATGCATCTCACACACTCGCTCTTACACATTATACACAATGAAGGTTAAGACAGGTTCAGAAATAGGTGCCCTTGAAAAGACCACTGTGTTCTGGAAACGGAGGGCACTGTGGTCGCCTGGCGCACTGGCAGAGTTGATCACCATGGAGACAGCTAATCTAATGACATTTCAAATGAGATCGGGAGCTCTCTGAGGAGCCGGCATTGAATGAGGTGGGTTGGGCGCCTCACAACTGATTGACAACTGTATCAGCCTGTCAGGAGTGAGGGAGGCGTCTTTAGCAACAAAACGAGCCATATTAAATTCTTACTGACTTTGGCAGCTCCCGTCTCTTTACCACCCGGAGTTTCAGGCCTGAAAAACAGAACGAGAGAGAAAGAGTGTGAGAGAGAGAGCTATGCTTATATATATTTCAAAGACCACTAATCCAAAACTAATCCTTACACTCCCCGAGTTACGATGAGTTACAATGACACCATAGTAACATGAAGATATCGAGTTAAGACATTGCAGGAAAATTGTAATATTGAAGAAAAAGAAATTCGGATCACTATTGTCATTTTAAGATAAACAAAAATCCTAAATCAAACCATAGTAACTCAGAGACTACCTGCTTTCAGTTTATTAATTTTTAAACAAGCAGTGAATATACCATTCAATTCTACAGTAAAGTGATTTCAGTATGCTGTGGCTGCACTACAGACATACTCACTTTCTCAGTTTGTCAGGTACAGCAGTGGCGGTGGGCTGGGCAGAGCGAGACGAAGGGGAGGGGCTACTACTAGCAGGAAGTGAGCGAGATGGGCTCCGGCTGCTGCTGGCACCTCTCCTGTACCCAGAACTCCGACCACCACGGCGACCGCGGTCACCTGAGCGAGACCGGGACCTGCAAAAGGGACACATGACTGTATGATGAGGAACATCTCCGGTGGGGGTCACTAGGAAGTGACCTTATTTTGCTGACACGGTTAAAAGAGGCAGCCAAAATCCTCCCTGGGAAATCAAGTTACAGCTTCCTGTGGTGAACATGTCTAGTGCTCAAATGGATTTCAGAGATATACAAGGCAGACCAATAAGAATAACCTGATCATCACTAAGCATGGTTGCACAAGCAGTTATGTAAACAGTATTGTACAATCAGATTGAAAACATTACAGGGAATTTATCTGCATAAAGTGGGTATTCAAACCTCCCCCCCAACATGCAATATGAAAACAGATAGTAAATAATGGACACTGGATTTATTGACAAGCTACACTATGATTAATTGCATACCTTGTATGCAACCCCCCCAACCACCCACCTGGTTCTTCTGCGTGATGTGTAGTGCCTTCCTCTATCTCTGTCCCTGTCTGTGGAGCGAGAGCGTGTCCTCTCATAGCGTCTCCTAGAACTGCTTCCTCGCCCTCCGTGTTGCCATGACCGAGAGTCCGAGCGGTGGCGGGAGGGTGAGCGGGATCGCGAACGGCGACCATCTCGGTCACGTCCTCCGCGGGCACGTCGACCACGCCGGGAGCGCGAAGACGAACGAGATGAGCGGTGTGAGGTAGAACGTGAGGAGGATGATGAGCGGCTGGAAGAAGAGCGTCTCCTTCTGGACAGACATAAAAACAGCAACATTCAAAGTTATTATAAGCTTTAATGCCAAAAAAGCCCAAAAACACAGTGTGTCATGGTGCAGGCTATAAACTGGATATCAACTGGAAGCATATTATATAAAGTGGAAGTGTTGTGGTTTACCATCTTCCTTCCTTCCTTCCTTCCTTCCATCCTTCTATGATGATTTTGACTTAATGCGGCAATTAAAAGTAAATTACATATGCACAGTATAGTCAAAAGTATGCGGACACTCGCTCAATCAACCCATATGTGCTCATTCCACATTTATTTACCCTTCACTCTTCTAATAACCGTCACTCTTCTGGGAACGCTTTCCACTAGATTTTGAAGTAGGGCTGTGAGGATTTGCCCATTTACTAAGATAAGGCACTAATGTCGGACAAAGGCAGCATTTTATCTTTTCAGTTCATCGGTGCTCTGTAGGGTCAGGATTCTGTTCAACCATTCAAATTCTTCCACTCAAACAGCGCTATTGTCATGCAGAAACATGGCTCCAGTGAAAGGAAATATCTAATCTATAGCATACAAAGATATTCTAATGTGTCTACCTTGTGGCAACTTGTTAGGGAAGCTCCATATATGGGTATGGTAAGGTGGCCACATACTTTTGCCATGTAGCATTTCGTGCAATAGCCCTGAATCTCAGAAACTGCTTTGAGTGCAAATTCCTGAAACATAGTTTAGCTGCGTAAGTATGCCAAAGAGTTGACACAAAAATCCAAACCAAGTGTGTGACTTGACCTTATAAAAAATAAATAAATAAAACACACTCAAATCATATCACAGTGCAAGACAAATAGCTGACAGGAGAACACATCCAACAGAAAGCCAGGAGGAGTGCAGTAAAAGGAAGTTACCGACCGGGAGCCCCTGCTATGACCTGCAGGGTTGGAGGGAGCATGGGTTGACTGGGCGGTAGCTGGGGCTTGTGCAGCTGCAGCGCCTTCTTCGTCACTGCCCCCAAAGCTGGTGATGAATGTGATCTTATCGTTGCCTGGAGAACGTGAGCGAGAGCGGGACTCGGAACTTGACTCAGATTGGGGACTGAGAGAAGACCCAAAAAAAAAGAATTTTAAATGCAATTCAACCAACCAGGAGGGTAAATTTATACATCCTTACACTCACCGCTTGTAGGGGTCATAGGTCGGACTGTCTCGTCTGGCATAGCTGTAATTAATCGTGAGGTGTGAGTGAAGCACGGTAAAACAGGCCGCAGTGTTATAGCTTTGATGTTGATGGTGATGCAATGCTTATACTGGTTACCTGGGAGGGCTGATCTGTCTGCCTTTCATATACTTTTCTCTGAACTCTCGCCTTTGTCTGCGTGAGCGCCGGCCCTGACGACACGCACACACGTTTAGATAGCATCTGCGCAAAACATGTTGGCTACCTGCCAAAAGTACCTACATACAAAAACACCAACAGGGCCTCACAAGCCAAACTAGCAGAAGAACTGGTTTCGTTCTTACCGAGTACATTGCCTTTTCGGCCTCCAGGGCTTTGGCATGCTTTATGGCCTCCACTTCCTCCTTGTCCTTTCTCAACATCCTGCCACAAAAGCATGTCGGTTATTCGGTCTGTCACACGCACACCATCCATCTCGCTGTCATATCTCATCAATAACTCCACCAGCAGCGAACATATCAGTATTTCCCAGCTTTAACATGCCATTCAACTTTTTAAGGGTTTCTTAAGTGAATGATTTGCATCAGATGTGTTAAAAAAAAAAAAAAAAAAAAAAAAAGGTATGTGCAGGGCAAGAGATGTGACCTAAATATAGGATTTCTATAAAATGCCAACAACAAACAGACCAGACGAAGTCTCCTTCTGCCATGCCATACGGAGTGGCCATCTTGTTCACCTCCATCACCTGCTCTGGGTTTAATTCATCCACATCCACCTCGACATCTAGAGAACGAGATCATTCACACACTTCAGCGTTCCTAAATTCATGAATTCGACACGTACTGAATGTTGAGCCCACAAACATTTAGCCAAAAATAAACTGATAACTTTGTATAAGGGCACCAACAAATCAGCTATTCAGGGTGCACAAAAATCGAGCTGTGTGCATGTTTTGGGAACATGATGCATCTGCCATCAAAGCAAGTTACTGATCACAGTGTTTGCAAACATTCAAAATTGTAAACAAAGTCAACCCAAGTAATTAAGGACCAAGGTGTATGGTATGCTCCATATCTACCACACACGCACACGCACACGCACACACACACACACACACACACACACACACACACACACCCCTTTACTTTATCAAATAAAAAGGCAAAAATATGAATGTGTACCCATTAATTTAAATCAAATAAAGTTAAAAGTTTAACACCACAAAAGCCAGAGAGAGCACATGGACCCTAAGACCCTGCAGGACACCACCTATAAGGTGTAGACATGGAATTTACTCTTATTCACCTAAGAGAGGGTGGTCAGATAAGGCGTTAAGTGGTGTTAATGTTTATTTTTTTTACTATATTCAATTTTGAAATCAGTGTAAAGATATATAAACTAAAACAAAAAAGTTATGATTCAGTGCTGAGCATTCTGCTAAATCCTTCCTTTGCATAATTTAATTAAACTTGATCTTCAAAAAATATATAAGTTCAATAACAAAAAAGCCACAACAGAAAGAAAATTAGACACACCAATGTCAGGAATTACTTCATCCTCCTCAGACTCGCTGTTCTCCGAGTTCTCCTCATCCCCTTTATCTGACCGGGCATCAGATTCTGTAACTGTACTGTCCTCATACGTGTAGCCAATTTGAGCCTTTTTCTCAGCAAGCCTTAAGAATAAATTTAATAAAAATCAAAACAAGGATTTCCTTATTTAAATATGAACAACCACAAATCTACCAGTCAGCCAGCTACGCGGAGATAGACTTACTTTTTCTTTTCATCCTCGTTTGGTTTCTGCAGGCCTCCATACAGCTCGTCCACGTAGATCTGATACAAACACTGCTCCTCAGAGACTACAAGAGACAACATTACTTTACAAACACAGTTTCCACAAGACTCTAACCGTGCACAATTGTGCAAGTCTCAAGCCGACGGAAAATCTTACTCACTGTTAGCAAAGTCGTTCTGCACCAGGCCTCGGTAACGTTCATAATTGCACTTTCTTTCTTCGCTCTCCTGCTCAGGAGTCCTGCAACCCAAACACTTATATTATTATAAAAAATAAAAATAAAAATGTATTATTCAGCAAAATAATTATTTTTATTATTTTTATTTTCCATGTGTAACAATCACAAATCATTATCCCCTAGAACACAGAAATTTACTCACGTCGTGCTTATCAGAGAAGGCGTATAAGGTGGAATGTAGTCCAAGTGCGCCCTCACATCAAACCTGTCAATCATATTATTGGTGTCACCCTGCCAAGGCATCCTGAAAAGAAAATGGGATTCCCAGTATTTTATTATAATTGCTGCATATCTATGGTGTCTGCTTTAAGAAAACAATACATTTATTAGCTAAAATATACCGATCAGGCATAAGATTATGGCCACCTGACAAATATTGTGTTGCTCCCCCTTTAGCTGCCAAAACAGTTCTGACCCATCGAGCATTAACAGCATTAACTTCTTCAGCAATTTGAGCCACAGAAGCTCGTCTGTTGGATCCCCACGTGCTTTAATGAGCCTCGGCCACCCATGACCCTGTGTCCAGTTCACCACTGTTCCTTCTTTAGACCACTTTTGATAGATACTGACCACGGCAGACCGGGAACAGTTCACAAGAGCTGCCCTTTTGGAGATGCTCTGACCCAGTCGTCTAGACATCACAATTTGGTCCTTGTTAAAATCGCTCAAATCCTTACACTTGCCCATTTTTCCTGCTTCTAACACATCAAATTTGAGGACAAAATGTTCACTTGCTGCCTAATAAATCCCACCCACTAACAGGTGCCATGATGAAGAGATAATCAGTGTTATTCACTTCACCAGTCATAAAGTTATGCCTGGTTGGTGTATGCAGCTCATTAAGTATGAGGAACTAGTTAGCTTGTGAAGTGCATTATTCCAGACATTGACAGACAGACAAAAAAAAACATTTGCAGGGCTCTAACAGCACAGATGTGTAATCTTTACATCCTGAGCAAGCTGAGCCACTGGTTTGTCAAATCCTGTAACAAACACTAAAACAATGAACATAATCCAAAGTCCAGGCAAAAACTGCAGTCACAAGGAACTCACATGTTGGCTGGACTCTCTGCAGCTAGGGCTACAGCCGGATCGAGGTGGATTTTATAGGCACGGCCATGAACCTGCAGGAACTGAGCTGGATCCTTTTTCTGCAAGGAAACAAACATAGCAGGACCACAAAATGCAAAATGTCAACAGCGGCAATAAACTGCCTTTACGTTTCTCTTACAGATCACATGCTAGGCATAAGGATGGACTGAAAAACATATCAGCTGCTATAAACAAATATAACAGGTTTGATCTTGCATGATTATGCGTTGTTCAGAGTGAGAAATTAGTGGGAAACTACTGAAAAATCTAAACAGAAACACTAGTTGTATTTTCATGCACTGTATAAACATCATTAAGGGCGGCGACGAGTTAGAGCATGATCTCTGCCTACAATCTTTTCATAGTATTCCCGCCGTCGCTCCCCACGACGCTTGTAGTCCACCATCATACCGCGCAACTTGCGCTCATGTTTGCGGGCCTCCTGCCACATGACAGCTCCGCTGGGGGTCGGCGCGCGGCGGGGCACGGCTGCTGCTGGGACATAGAAAAAACATGTTACTTGACTACTCTCCACTCGATCATCTATTTATCAATTATTCTATTGATCTGAGGCCGGGTCTGACAGGTTGCATACTGCATCCTTTCTCTTTTCCTCCTTCCTGGTGGCTCCATCCTCAGCATTCTCCTACCGATGTTACCCATGTCCCTCTTCTGCACATGTTCAAACCATCTCAATCGGGCCTCAATCTCAACATCTTCAGCTCTGCTACCTCCAGCTCCACCTCCTGTCTTTTACTCAATGCCAATCTCTAAACCATACATCATCACAGGTCTCACCACAGTCCTATAAATGTTCCCTTTCACTCTCACAGATACTTTTCTTTCACAGATCACTCCTGCTATCACTCTTCTCCACCCTGCCTGCACTCTTTTCTTCACTTCTCTAACACACTCTCAATTACTTTGCACTGTTGACCCCAGGTACCTTCATCACCTCATCTCCCTGCAACTGCAGAATTTTGAATTTTTTGGATCAATAATCAAAATTCAGGTAAATTCTTGTTATTCATCTTTAGGAGCTCATGTGATTTAATGAAAAATTATCCAATTTATTTCATTCATTAAATTATCGTACAGGCTTCTAAATCTGTTATGTAGCTTTCTTCTTCTTTGTACTTATAGTCATTTGAAACCTAATATACAAATTGTGTGGGGAAAAATCAACACAACTTTAACAGCTAAATCCAGGCATGCAATAAATATTAACATCATTTTGAATGCCATTCAGCATTTTACTCTCATTAAAAAGAAAAGAAATGTAGAATGGTAAGCAGTCCTAATTTGTAACCAGTCATCTGAAATTAAACTTTTATGAAAGATGGGTTATATGATGCTAATCCTAATTCATCTAATGCACATTACATTTTACATAGTACAAAATTATTTGGCTAGCTAGTTAGCTATATAATGAACGTTTCGGCTAGTTTGGTTAGCCTGACGTTTACTCAATTCGGAAGTCATTGTTGGACCCCCTTTTTTGTCTCCCTCGCTAATTATTATATGTACGAGCAGCTAGTTAGACAATTAACACGACCAATATTAACATATATATATATATATAACCTTTTGTCCAGAGCTAATAGTTGCTAGTGCAATGGCCAGCCGCCTGCTATGCTAACTGCTTTGCTAAGCTGCAGAACCTAGCTAGTCAAGCACTCGATTATTCACAACCCTGCTGCTGAGCTTCCGCCAAATCTAACAGTTTCTTGTATGTCTTATTGTGGTGCCAGGTGAGCGTTAGGTTACCTGTTTGTTTTGTTTTACTTATAAAAAGAAATAACTGGAGTATTTCCCCCCCACAAGTGTGCAAATAGGACAGGCGCTATAGCTGAAAGTTAGGACGTCGCTTTGCCTGCGCCGTTTGCAGTGTTTGCTAGCTAACTGCTACAGTGCACACCCCTCAACAGCGCAAATGGTTCGTTCTAAACTGAATGTCGGATAAGGCACTAAGGGGCAAGTCTATTCAGCATTCATTGCTTGTTGTAGGGGTGTACAAATCTCAGTTTTGCACATATTTGTATGTTTCTATAATGTCTATCAGATGCGTCACGCGTATTTATTATAATATCTTTAAATTGATAAATAAAAAAATAACCACAGGAACACTAATTTATTACAAATGGTTAATCAATAGGCGAATAGACGCCCCCCACCACTAAAGTTCGGTAGACTCTCCCGATTCTGCATGGCTACAGGTGTACTTGGGACGATTCAGGTAAACTATACATTTCAGGAAGCAAGTGCACCACTGACCACCATACCTGTATGTGTACCTATACAACAACGTTGAAAGCACACAATTGAACACAATATCTTCTGTAGTTTTTAGATTTGTCTTTAATTAAGATGACCAAGCATGGCAGCATGTCCATTCACTCCAAAATGACATGGTGTACCAATAGTGCTAGTGCCCTTTTACATTTCATCGGCTCTTTTCATGTAATATCTCTATCAGGCATATCATTATCATCAATAAACTCAAGAGCACTTATACACTTTATGGACAAAAGTACTAAGACGCCTGACTTTGCCAGCCATATGTGGTTCTTCAACTATATGTTACCACAAAGTTGGAGACACACTATTGTATAGAATGTCTTTGAATGTCTAGCCAACCACTTTCTATTCACTTGAACTAGGAGACCCAAACCTGTTCCAGTAATACAATGTCACTGTGAAGAAAAGCACGCTCAATAAAGGGTTTGTATATGTTGCAGAGAAAGATCTTGCTTCTATAGAGACTTGACCTAAACCTTGAACTAAACACCTTTGCCATGAACTGAAGTGCCTCCACAGGCCCCATCACCAAACATCAGAGCCTGATTTCACTATTTTCTTGTAAGTGAATAAAACAAATTACCACAACCATTCCCCAAAACCCAGTGGAAAGCCTATGAAGAAGATTAGATGCAGTAATTAATCGATTAATCACATTTTCTTCACAAACTATGGCCTTATACACACGTATACCCTGTCCATAAAAGACAAGGAATACGAAAATTTTTCCATTTGGGGAGACTTTTACTTTCACTTCACTACATTTCAAAGTCAAACACCTTTTTTCTAATTAACTATATTATTGAATTCAGTCATACCTTTATTATTGTTTGAGTGGATAAAAAATTGGGCAAGCACACAACAAGCCACCAATCAGGGACGAGTGCAGCATCAGTTCAACAGCAGGCAGAACATTTTGAGAGGAAAAAATGATGGAAGTAACCTGATTCCAATTTGCCACAACAACCATGGCCTTATTTGTAAGTAGTTGAAAATAATTTTAATTTAAATAGATATCAATCAGTGTTTGCAAAATCAACATCATTCTATTAACAGATCGTTGAGCAATGAGTCTTGTGCCAAGAATTATAATAGACATAAATCATAATACTTTGGATACTTAAGTACATTTGAAGGCAAATACTCTAGTACATTTATGCAAGTAAAAGTTTAAAGGGAGCACTTTTGCTTCTACTGGAGTCATATTTTACCGAGTGTTTCTCTGCTTTAACTCAACTACATGGTTTGTTTACTTTTTCCACCACTGTCAATTGATAGGGACAACCATAGGACCCCACTGATTAGATCCTCTGGAGGTGACATTGATAGTAATATTATAGTGCTGCCTTCATCGAGTACAATACACACAATTACCTGAATTTGTGTTGCATTTTAATTATACAAACACTTGTATCTTAAAGTGAGAAGTGGCAACTTTATCATTACTAAATCAACAAGTGTTTCTGTTTCTATCTGGTTACAAACCTGATAGAAACCAAAATCAGATATCAGTTACTTCAGATGAAATCAAATGGTAAGAAGTAAACCACTAGAATGTTCAGGTTACCATGCTTAAGCTTTATTTTTTTCGTTATAGTATATCTAAGCAATTTGACATCCATGTAAGTTTTTTATTTGTTAGGAATACCTTTTATGCATTTATTTTTACATTTTATGTTTTGGAGCATCTGTGAATCATGTTATCATTTATGCTAGTGCAACTAACAGTGGTTCCATTACCGGCTTCTCTGGGGTTTTTTTCTCTCACTTGAAGTTGCAGCTTATTAAGTACCTGAGAGAATGCAACACAACTCACATAGATGACTCTCCCATGGCATAACATTTAAAGAATCAGCTTTATCTCAGAGTGCTGACACAGAGAGTATTCTTTCAGAAACGTTCAATAAAGCAACATTTCTTAGACTTAAATGAAACCTATTTATTGGTATCCAATAAAAGACATGTCATGGATGATTTAAAAGTAAACTCATGGAAACAAACACCTTCTGACCAATCAGATTCAAGACTGCTGTGGTATAATACTAGGGTTAACTCAAATACCCCAATATACTTGAAAATATCTTTGTAGAAAGTGTTACCTAGTTGAATGTTTTCAATAATTCTTCACCGATTTCTAAATACAAGACTTTAAATACTTGTAGCTATAACAATAAATCTTTTTGACATTTTAATAATCACTTTGTATCTTCAGAGGTCACATGCTGTCCAACCTGTTTAGCCCAGGAATCAGTTTTAATGTGTTGCTGATGTGGGATTTGCATTATTTGTCAGCAGATTACAAACATCCTGTCCAAAATGCATATCAGCAAAAGTGCGAATGCGTTGTGGTTTGGGCTCATGAGAGTTGCAAGGTGAGATCAGGCAGGCTATGTGAGCAGTTAAGGCTTAGCATAAACACAAAGCCAGACCATATAGAACAGTGTACCCATGGGTAGGAAATTCATTTGGGACACCAGGCATGGACTGAAATGGAACCCAAAGGAGAACATGAATCTAGAGAACATGAATTCTGTTTGGTATTAGATTGATGGTAAAAAAAATCTGCAGTTAAATTCTTGCATAAATTTAATTTAATTTATTAATCCTCATGCCTGGGATTGCACAGCTACGTAAACAAACAATATAAGAAATCTGAAATTATCAAAATTAAATTATATTTATGCTGATTCTACAGGACCCGATTCATTTGTAGCATTCTCTGTGAATATCCGGTGATTGTGTTGTATCTTGTTCAGTTTTCATGCAGGACTGAACAAGACCACATATGAGCTCCTGCTCTGGGCTGTATTTCAGTTTAATCTGCAGGGTGGGGTGCGAGTCACACGAGATCCTGTTGTACAGTCACTCTGCGTCATTGTGGTCACTCAGGAGGACTTCCTAGGACACGAGTCCCTCACCTTTGTTTTTTAGAGGCCCTGTCCAGGGAGTAAAAGGGTCTCACTGGATATGCAAGACATCTGTCCAAACCTAAGGCTCATGAGTAAAGGCCTGTGTATGCAATTAAAAAAATAAAATAAAATAAACGTTTAAGGGGACGATCTTTTTGGTGGATCTGAGCACTTACTTTATTGTTGTTTGTTCATTAGTGTCAAAAGGAAGCCAAAATTATACAGTAAAAAAAAAAAAAAAGTGTAGAAACATGACAAGATGAAGTTCTAAAAACTCACATTTCAGTAGTAAATGATGTGTACATTTACATCTTATGTTGTTACAGCATTTAAAAAAAATGTGTGCAAATATCTATGAATATGTAAAACAAACAACCCTATGTACATATACCTTTTTGAATTTTATATCTGTTATTCTTGTCCCATACTTATAGACAATATTGCCATCTGCTGGTTAACAATGGAGTAGCAATACTCAACTGCGTTCCTTTTCCTGACAAACTGTACCCCATACAACCATCCTGAGAAAGAGTCTATTGCCTATGATATGATAATCTTATTTCACTTTAATAGGAACACTGGTGCACATTATCAACAAAAAAAGTATTGCTGTGAATTAAACAGATTTATTTGTGTTTTTTAATTTTCACACTGTTATATTGGACTATTAGACATTTATTTTAATGCACGTGTTCTCATACATATAACAATATAAAAATATAAGTGCCATCTTATTATGTTTTAGGAAAATAAACACAATTTCCGTCTACATTCTCCATCTATTCCAGAGTAATTTCCAAAGCATTAAATATTTCGGACTGATGCCATCATTCTTTAAAGTACATCTTGCTCATCATATGTTAAACATACATAATTTTCTCCACATAATGAACGTACAGGTGATATTTTTGCTGCTGTCAGATTTGTGATAAATAATGGTGCAGGTAACACTCCATCTTTGCTGTAGATGGGACATGCTTTATAAGCACACGGCCAGTCACTCCATGCGTAACGCAAAGCTGCTGGTACACTTTTAAGAGGACACTCTGGGATGGACACCAAAACATAATCCATTCCTTTTTTCTTCATTGGTGCCGGAATCCACAGGGAACCTGATTGACAGGGTTTAGTTTTTATAGAGCAGCAGATCTGTAGTAGAGAAAACACACAGGCAGCAAGATGAGGAAAAGCTACACCTTCATCACAGTGAAATCGCTGTGCTATAAATAACAAATATTGCTCAATGACACAGTACCAAGCCGTACCTCAAAAATGTTTTCGGAAAGCGTGGCTGTGAGATTTTGATTGTAAATGATTTTTATGGTGGTGTTTTTAAACCGAACAGACATGGGAAATGGACCCTCGAAGGAGACCCCATTTTCCTCATAGGCTACAGCTCGCGCACCCAGCACCAGCCTGAATGCTACATCCTGTTTATCCCGTGGGTGGATGCTACACACACACACAGAGTTTTGCAAATAATTATTCTGCTGTTCCTTCAGATGTTATAGCTCATCGAACATATAAATTTTTCCCTGCAGAAATATTACAAATTAACAAACACTATAAATACATATTTAATGCATATACTATCTATCTATCTATCTATCTATCTATCTATCTATCTATCTATCTATCTATCTATCTATCTATCTATCTATCTATCTATCTATCTATCTATCTATCTATCTATCTATCTATCTATCTATCTATCTATCTATCTATCTATCTATCTATCTACACACTAGTGTGAAAAAGTGTTTCCTGATTTCTTTTTTTTTTTTTTTGCATGTTTGTCACACTTTAATATTTCAGATCATCAAACTAATGTAAGTATTAGTAAAAGATAACAAAAGTGAACACAACATGCAGAAAACAAAATCCAAAACTACATGGCCCTGTGTGAAAAAGTGTTTGCCCCCCTGTTAAAACTGTAGTTCATCACACCTGAGCTCAATTTCTCTAGCCACACCCAGACCTGATTACTGCCACACCTGTTCACAATCAAGAAATCTCTTAAATAGGACCCACCTGACAAAATAAAGTAGACCAAAAGATCTCAAAAAGCTAAACAGGGTGCAATAACAATTAGCTCTAACAGAAGAAATTATGTAATACCCACAGTGAAACAAGGGGGTGGAAGCTTTAAGGTTTGGGGTTGTTTTGGAGCAGGGAAGGTTGGAATCTTACATGTGTTTATGTATATAAAATTCTGTGCTTTGAGAATGATTTTACACGTGCACACACATACACAGTACCTGCCCCAAGGTGAAGACTCATCTGGCAAGTCCATAGCAACAGCCATAAATGTTTTTTTCATGACCTTATTTGGAACAAAACCATAGTCGTCTGTCTGGTGCCAACGAATTTCTGGAAAACCATCTTGTACGTTCTTCTTGTAGGTGGACAGCTGTAGGGAGCCAAACACACACACACACACACACAAGTTTGCGGACACCTGGTCATATGTTTGGCATGTTCTTTTTGTGCATCGCATTCCACATTTTGTCACAATTTGCTCTTATAATTCCATCCACTCCTCATGGTCCACTAGATTTTGGAGTGTGCTTGTGGAGATTTGTAGACATTCAGACACAAGGGTGTTTGTAAAGTCAGGTACTGATGTAGGCGAGGTGAAGAGGCCCACGTCAGCATTCCAACTCATCCAAAAGGTGTTCAATACTGGTTGAGGCCAGAGCAACCCATGCAAAGCATATCTTCATTCAGTTTGCTTTGTTCACGGGGGCACAGTTATGCTGGAACAGGTTTGGGTCTTCTAGTATAAGTGAGAGGAAATAGTCATGCTACTGCAGCCAAAGACAACAACTGGAATCAAGCGTTTGCGAGAACTTGCAATGAATCTGTTACAGTGCTGTGGAGGAGTTTTTGTCCATATTTAAATGGTCAATATATATATACATATTCATTATTCTACAGCTAAGTCGTTTAAATCTACTAATCAATCTCGGTTCCAATGATCCTGCATGGTACCTGTACAAATCCAAGTGGAAAGTCTTTTGGAGTCTGTCCCTTTGAGCCTATATGGAATGCCATCCTCCAGTCATCAATCATGGCTGGGAAAAGGCACGAGTACTTGTCCTGGTCATATTCTGCATTGGCTTCACCTAAAAAAAAAAAAAAAAAAAAAGCAGGGAAAAGCTAGACCACGCCACACTTTAAGAAATGCGTTGGATCGCTGAATGAGAATTAATACCTTGGTACCATATTGCTCCTTTAATGGTCATGTTGACAAGAGGGTGAATCATGGCATTCCATAACAGTGTACTGTTCCAATGTGCACTGTTTTATAAATAAAAAAATTAAAATAAGTAATTAAACAGTTCAGCGTCTAAAATTTTAAATGATGTGTTAGAAGCAGGAAAAATGGGAAAGTGTAAGGATTTGAACAAGTTTGACCAAACTGTAAGGGCTAGACGACTGGGTCAGAGCATCTCCAAAACTGCAGCTCTTGTGGGCTGTTCTCGGTCTGCAGTGCTCAGTATCTATTAAAACTGGTTCAAGGAAGGAACAGTGGTGAACCGGTGACAGGGTAGTAGGTGATCAAGACTCAAAAAGGCTGGCACGTGTTAAAGATAATCGTGTTAATGCTCGATGGGTCAGGACTGTTTTGGCAGCAAAAGAGGACCAACACAATATTAGACAGGTGGTCATAATGTTATGCCTGTTCGGTGTATATCATTAAGACGTTCTCAGTAAGTGTTATATAAATAAAAAATGGGCAGTACATTAAGACATTACATGTTTGATTGCTCATGTCCTTTTTTTACATTGGACTTAAATTATAAATGGACAATAATATACAGTACCAGTCTAAAGTTTGGAAACACCTAATCTTTTATCGTTTTTGAGAGACACATGCATGTTTCTTTTGTTTATATGCATTAACCTCGGTAATTTAATTGTATTCATTTTCATCAGTCTAATTACAGTAAGTTCTGGATAAAACACTTGTTCCACTTCACAAGCTTTTTATTCAGTTAGTATTACAGTATTAGTAAAAGTGAGTACACCCTTTATATTTCAGCAACCATTTTAGTGGATCTTCTCAAGGGACAATACTATAGAAATGAAACTTGGATATAATTTAGAGCAATATAGATCTAGGTATATAACAGTAGACAATTACTGTCCTTTTGAAAATAACTCACCATACAGCCAGTGGTAACAGTTGTATAATGTTTAACCATGAAAAGCCACAAGTTTTATTCATCATGTTCATGTTTTTATTTGCTTGCTAGGACCATACAAATTTGTGTATCTTGCATTTGAGCTGTTAAAATTTACTGCTTTAAATACAATTCTCTCATACTGACCAGGGGATGTTCAACATGGCACCACATATTAAAGACTCTCTGAGGATTTGAGAATTAGAATCGTTGCTCTCCACAAATATGCCTCGGGTATAAGAAGATCGGTAACACCCTGAAACTGAGTTATAGTATGGTGGCCAGTGTCATACAGAGGTTTTCCAAGACGGGTTCCACTCCAAACAAACCTCGTGAAGGGTTGATCAAAGAAGTCGAATCCTCATGCCGTGTCTCAGGTGCAAAAACTGGCTTCAAAAAACTGAGGCATGAGTGCTGCAGCATTGTTTTAGAGATTGCAGAAGGGGAAGGTCAGTTTGTCGATCATGAAGGTCAGTCTCATGGCAATTTGGGATATAGTTACAAAATTGTATCTATTGATTCATGTTCAAGGACACAAATTTCCCTCTTGCCATGTAATGTATTTCGATAGGAAGTATTTTTGGTGCCTCTGCCACATTTTTCTTTTCACTGGGTGGAATTTTTTATAGATACATTTATATGTTTGTTCGATCAAAGTAAATCTTCCTACCATTTAATTACTTAGTTTGTTGCATTTAAATGAAAGAAACATGCATGTGCCTCTTAAAAACCATAAAAGACTAGGAGTTTCCATACTTCTCACAGGTACTGTATGCAAATAGGACTTTAATTATGTAGCCATGATTATTATATTATTATAATTAGGAATAAGAAGAAAAAAAAAAAAAAGCTGGCTGGAAAAAAAAGTTAGAAACTGAGATTTTAAAAAGATTAATTATATTCATTTAATTTTAATGTTTGTCTTAATAAATTGAAACAAGCTTTTCAGATAAATGACATGGGATGATTGTAAAAGTGGGTGGAGCTTATTAAACCCTTTAAAACGCAGTTGTCATGAGTGGGCGGTAAACAGTTTTATTGTTTTGCTACAGTTAAAAAAATAGAGGCATTATACACATAAATTATCTATAAAGCAAAAATCAATCAAACTCAACTTTGATCAGAAGCTTGCCAAAAACACATTCTTCTGTCTATCATATTAATCCCTTTTGTATTCAACTAAATTTGGAAGGTTAATCTTATCCAAGTGCAAAATATAGTCTAGAGCAGATTGTACCTGGCAGGTTTCTCGAGGTCGCAGTTGTGAAGTACTCTATGGGAGGACCATGCTTCTATAGGCGTCCCACCCCAGCAAGACTCCACCAACCCAATCGGATACTTCAGGTGCTCGTAAAGGTAGCGGCCGAACAACCAGCACACAGCCGAGAAGTGACCGAAATCTTCTCCTCCAAGGATTTCTACAATCACAGATAGACAGACAAAACTTCTAAACCTCCTATAGCAATAAATATAAACCTTCTATAGCAATAAATACACATGTGGCTAATCATTTAATAATAATGATAGTTTTAATGCTTTGAACGCAACAATCAGCGAAGCACAATTGGACAAGCTGGAACCATTGTGTTCTATTTCATTCAAAACTCACTACATTTTCACACATTTGGTAAACATAAAATGAATACAATTACCCCAATAGATTCTCTAGTTATCCACTGCAATTTATCTTTAGGTACAATCGCTAGTTTGCCATTACAGTAAGTTAATGTACTATAATAGGAAAATAATTAATAACAGGGGGGAATGACACAGTGCAATACTTAACAGAGCTACAATCCCCCCCTTAAAGATGGTCGATGAGCAAAAAAACAGTATACGCTGAGTTGACAATCTTTTAAAAAAAGCAAATTTCCAAGTTAACAAAGTGCAAGTTTTATCAGTTTCTAGTTTCATTAAATATTGTAAAAACATCACCAATCGTCTACTTTATCATCTACCTCTAAAAGCCAAAAATGGAAAGAAACCTCAGTCCTAAAGACTGTTCTGTGGCAGAAAACTTAGTTTGAGCTTTACCACTGACTATTACAAAGCACACAGACATGTACTTTGTTCTTTTACTTAAGTAATTTTTGGCTACTTTCTAGTTTTAAAGAGTATCAAAGATATAAGCAACATACATTTATGAATCAATATATGCAATTTTACTCCACTATATTTTAATTGACAATGACAGTTACCGGTTACATTTTGCATGGAGCTGAAAACTACACGGTATTGAAGGTACTAGATGCGACTTGTCTTTTTGCACCAAATGAAGCCACTCCACATAGTAGTAAAAGGCGAATTAGCATCTAATGGTTCTTCTACTTTGTGACATGATAGTGCAATTATATTTGTTACCTGAAAATACCTTTTTGAATGATTGCTTTACTACAGGGGTGTCCAATTTTTTCACAAAGGGCAGGTGTGGGTGCAGGTTTTATTTACAACCAAGCAAGTCCACATCGAATTCTAACTGTTTAAATCCAATGTTTTTTTCAATGACTCAGATGTGACCCTTGACTGGTTGAAATGATAACCTGCACCTACACCTGCATCCATTCTGGCATGCTGAATAGACAAAAAGGTTGTTGTGTTGATTTGGTTAATGCAGTGTTGAGGTGTACAATTCGGTTTATATTGTAGAAAATAAAACCCTCACAAATCAACAGTTTTTGGCTTTTCATCAACATGTGTCTTGGTGTTTAGGACTAGTGCATCTTTAAACCTACGTTCAACATGAGTAAAAATACTTAAGTACTGTTAAAACCAGATACTCTAAGACTTTTACTCAAGTCATATTTACTCTTTACACCGCTGTACAGAATACAGACTTCAACAATAATGCTAAATAAATGTCAAATAAAACAATGATCTGTTTTTAAAGTGTCCTCCATACAAGACCCTGTGTAAGCTGTTACTATGGACACAATTAGTTAGACCAAGCACATTAATATGAACTTGCAGCTAGAACTACTTACCTTTCTGAGCTGCCGAGATATAGATTATATAGATTATATATATATATATATATATATATATATATATATATATATATATATATATATATATATATATATATATATATAACAACCAATCAGGAATGAGAACTAAAAAATACTGAGCCAATTGTCCTAAAACTGCAATCGACTAGGTGCAAAATTAAAATCTGTCTATCAAAACATAGGTATATTCATTAACCTGTATAAAGAGCAGCACTTAGAACAACTGCTTACAGTCTGAATATTATGTTAGCTACACAAAAACATGATAATAGGTTTGTTCCTGATTCCATTTGTCTTTCAAGTCAGCCATTTATTTGGTAGTAGTTTCTCACCAGGAAATCAAGATAGTTCAGAACCTCTAAATCTTATAACAAGAATAAAAAAGCATTCCAAAAACCTCATTGTTTTTTGGACACCCTTGTTAATACCTGGTGTGGGAAGGGACCAAGGAACCTCCACACCTAAAAGGTCATTCAACTCAACACTGCTGTTATTCAGTGCCACCTGGAAAACCCTCACGTTAGGGAACTTCGCGGCCAAGGCTAACTCCTCGGAGGCATTATATACCTGTATAAAGAGCAGAAACACAAATTTCTCAATGAGAAAAATGACCTCAGGGAGCTTTTTAGCAGTATTCTGTTTAGAGAAAAAAGGGAAAGTCACCTGACCAAGTGTAAAGGCCATGTTGCTCTGGCCACCACATAACCAAACATCTCCAAACAGCACATCCATAAGTACAATCTTGTTTTTGTTTTGAACAGCAGTCAGAATATATGGACCACCAGCCTGAACTGGATCAAGAATCACCTTCCAAATGCCTGCAGAAGTTTTGTCTGTTTTATTCTTGTTTTTTTATTCCCATTTTATGCTCTTTATGTTATTCTCAATGTTAGTCTCAAGAAGGGTAGAATATATATATATATATATATATATACAGTGAGGAAAATAAGTATTTGAACACCCTGCTATTTTGCAAGTTCTCCCACTTAGAAATCATGGAGGGGTCTGAAATTGTCATCGTGGGTGCATGTCCACTGTGAGAGACATAATCTAAAAAGGAAAATCCAGAAATCACAATATATGATTTTTAAACTATTTATTTGTATGATACAGCTGCAAATATGTATTTTAACACCTGTCTATCAGCTAGAATTCTGACCCTCAAAGACCTTTTAGTCTGCCTTTAAAATGTCCACCTCCACTACATTTATTATCCTAAATTAAATGCACCTGTTTGAGGTCGTTAGCTGCATAAAAACACCTGTCCACCCCATACAATCAGTAAGAATCCAACTACTAACATGGCCAAGACCAAAGAGCTGTCCAAAGACACTAGAGACAAAATTGTACACCTCCACAAGGCTGGAAAGGGCTACGGGGAAATTGGCAAGCAGCTTGGTGAAAAAAAGTCCACTGTTGGAGCAATCATTAGAAAATGGAAGAAGCTAAACATGACTGTCAAGCTCCCTCGGACTGGGGCTCCATGCAAGATCTCACCTCGTGGGGTCTCAATGATCCTAAGGAAGGTGAGAAATCAACCCAGAACTACACGGTAGGAGCTGGTCAATGACCTGAAAAGAGCTGGGACCACCGTTTCCAAGGTTACTGTTGGTAATACACTAAGACGTCATGGTTTGAAATCATGCATGGCACGGAAGGTTCCCCTGCTTAAACCACCATATGTCCAGGCACGTCTTAAGTTTGCCAATGACCATTTGGATGATCCAGAGGAGTCATGGGAGAAAGTCATTTGGTCAGATGCGACCAAAATAGAACTTTTGGGTCATAATTTCACTAAACGTGTTTGGAGGAAGAAGAATGATGAGTACCATCCCAAGAACACCATCCCTACTGTGAAGCATGGGGGTGGTAGCATCATGCTTTGGGGGTGTTTTTCTGCACATGGGACAGGGCAACTGCACTGTATTAAGAAGAGGATGACCGGGGCCATGTATTGCGAGATTTTGGGGAACAACCTCCTTCCCTCAGTTAGAGCATTAAAGATGGGTCGAGGCTGGGTCTTCCATCATGACAATGACCCGAAGCACACAGCCAGGATAACCAAGGAGTGGCTCTGTAAGAAGCATATCAAGGTTCTGGCATGGCCTAGCCAGTCTCCAGACCTAAACCCAATAGAGAATCTTTGGAGGGAGCTCAAACTCCGTGTTTCTCAGCGACAGGCCAGAAACCTGACTGATCTAGAGAAGATCTGTGTGGAGGAGTGGGCCAAAATCCCTCCTGCAGTGTGTGCAAACCTGGTGAAAAACTACAGGAAACGTTTGACCTCAAACAAATGCTACTGTACCAAATATTAACATTGACTTTCTCAGGTGTTCAAATACTTATTTGCAGCTGTATCATACAAACAAATAGTTTAAAAATCATATATTGTGATTTCTGGATTTTTTTTTTAGATTATGTCTCTCACAGTGGACATGCACCTACGATGACAATTTCAGACCCCTCCATGATTTCTAAGTGGGAGAACTTGCAAAATAGCAGGGTGTTCAAATACTTATTTTCCTCACTGTATATATATATTTATATATATATATATATATATATATATATATATATATATATATATATATATATATATATATAAATAAATATAATGCCAATGTTTTAAAATGAAAAGATTATTTTACTAAAAATTACCATGCATTTAATGTCACTAAAATAACACAACAGATTGAAATGTATAAGCATTAAAAGGTAAGTCCAATAAATGTTTATTACTGCTACTTAAAAGTTTCTGTGCTATCAGTAAATGCTTCTCGCTTAAACTTCACACTAACCAGCTTTTGTTACTCACCATTAAAAACTGCAACAGATTTATTTTTATAATGTTGTGGTCCATCTATAGTAATCTGAACCTCATCTCCAGCTGTGCCATACCCCCAAACCATGGCTTGCTCTGGAGATTTCTGCAGGACCATATGATCTCCATAATACGACGCAAAGCGAAATTCAGAACCTGTAAAGACAAATGTGCAGATGTAGTAGGTAATTCTGCTGCCTCACAGCTCCAAGGCCAGTTCGAGTGCTGTCTTTGTGCACTTTTTATGCAAGTTCTTCCCAAGGCTGTTGGAATTCTTTAGTTTTCCTCCACCTTCCAAAAACATACCAGAATTACCAGTATATTATCTACTCTAAATTGTTTATGAATGTCTGATTTGAGTGTGCGTGTGTGGACTACTATCCAGGGTATATTCCAGTCTACCACCTAGTATTTCTGGGATAAGCTCTGGAGCCACCACAACCCAGCATAAACAAGTTAACAGAGATGGGTGGATGGATGGCAATCAAATTAATGATGGCAATGACACCTGAAAATGATCTACCTGCTTTAATGATCTACCTGCTTTTGGTTACTTTGTGCAATACATTGGCAAATAAATAAAACCTTGTTTACTGTCCAACAGCTACAAATGCAGTTAGAAGAGGTCTTCCTGCAAGGTTCTCAGCTTATTAAGAGCAAGAAAGAATAATTAATAATAATAATAATAATAATAATAATATTAATAATAATAATAATAATAAGATATACATGTAGGATGATGACATGAAGATTTCAAGACAAAATTCAGTATCTAAATTAACCCATGCATAGATGAGTACATACAGATTGTATTTAAAAGAATTATTACAACTACAAAATAAAAAGTGAAATTATGTTTTGCTAGTAGTTCTACTACAGTTTATTATATCTTACCTACGCATAATTCAACAAAAACGCTTAAAATCACTACGAATGCAACTTCAGCCTGCATTTCTGTAGAAGCCTCACAACCAGGAAGTGCTGCCAAAGTCACATGAGTTTCACGTGAGAGTCTTGTAGGCGGAGCGAAGGTCAAACCCGGAAGTGTGGGTGTTTCTTCTGCATTCAGGTGGGAAGTAATGAGGTACAAATACTTGGTTTCAGTACTTTACTTCACTATTTATTTTTTGGACAACTTTTTTACTTTCACTCAAACTAAAGTAACGAGCCTGTTTTTAAAATGTAAGAAGTAGAAAGTACAGATATTTGTGTCAAAATACATTTCTACTTCTTACATTTTAAAAACACATCTTACATTTATTAGGCATTTTGTATTATTATATTAATTTAGGCTGTCAAAATGCAAATTCATTTTAACGGCACTGTTTGACCATTTTTTATATAAAAATAAATAAATAAATAAATATAAAAGATGAGAAAACTTTAAGTACAACACATGTTTATTCATTATGTTGTTTCTTTACTCAGATATAATAAATAAATAAACTCAAAAATAATTTTAAATCAGTAAACATTTGTTTTACTGATGCGCCAAGTCTCAAATCAAACACCAAAATCCACTATGACGTGCACATCTGACAATTTACCCTCCAGGGTCGACAAACGCGCCGGCACGTTTTGTGGCATTTTTTCCTCATAACGCAGAAACAAAACAAGGTCTTTTTTGATCGTACAGATAAGAGCAATACATGATTCAAATCTGTTAAGGGTCTTCTTTCATCCGTACACACTCATAATAACAACAAAATGCTGTGCTTCTGTAAAATACATCAAACACAGGGTGCGCCCTCTGCCCTTTCTGTCAGCTCTCTTCACAGAAACACAAAGAAAACAACCTGAATCTCAGTGAATATTTGCATCACACACACACACAATAAATATATGAATAAAAAGCTCAAAAAGTCTACTTTTAAATAAACCAATCACATCGAATACAAATATTCTCTGATTATGTAATCCGTTTGGAAGCTTTAAGATGTACACTTTCTCCCGTATCACCTCATTAACTGTCTGTGTGAAAACATAGGAAAGGTTCCATTTGGTGTCCTGATGATTTACGTAATTTAAAACACTATAATTACTTTAAAACTTTTGCAAGAATATTTTGTATTCATGCTCTATGTTGAGTTTGGTTTCAAGAATAATAAGCATACATTTGCATAAAGCATCAATATTTGTATTAGTATTAATTTAAGATACATTTAGCACAGACAAAAATGTGCGAGTAAGTTGCGTGAATTAATCGTGAGTTAACTCATGCCAATCATGTGATTAATCACGATAAAATTTTTTCATCGATGGACAGTCCTAATATAAATATGACATTATGTCCAGTTACCAGCATGACATTAAAACAGGTAGTAGTAAAGGCTAATTTTTACTTAAGTACATGTCAGAGGCCAAACTTCTTTACTTTAACTTGAGTAAAAAAAGTATAGTCAGTACTTTAACTTTTACTCAAGTATTTTAAAACATGAGTATCTTTACTTCTACTTAAGTGAAGGATGTGTGCACTTTTGCCACTTCTGATTCTGTATAACGAATATTTAGGACTGAAAATGATCCAAAAGAAAGTATCAACCAATCAACCAATCAATCAATCAATCAATCAATCAATCAATCAATCAATCAATCAATCAATCAATCACCCAACCAATCAATGTCTCTCTGTCTGTGTGATATCTGTAAATCATCTGACTATACAATGTGTATAACTTTTCCACGGTTGTACACGCTATGTACATTTCTCATATTGTAAATCTCTCATATTTTTCTACATATATTGTGCCTTACACACAACTTGCTATAATAAATTTTTCTCAAAATTTTCTTTTACTTTTTTAGATCATAGTATAGATCATATAACCTAGCCAGTAGGGTTGCACAAGCCAGTGGAGCTGGAGGTGGCAGAGCTGAAGGTTTTGAAGTTTTCATTGGGATTGAAAAGGATGGACAGGATTAGAAACAAGTTTATAAGAGGGTGTAGGATGTTTTGGGTGTAGGATGTTTTTGGGGACAAAGTGAGAGAGGCACAATTAAGATGGTTTGGACATGTGCAGAGGGGTATCTATCTATCTATCTATCTATCTATCTATCTATCTATCTATCTATCTATCTATCTATCTGTCTGTCTGTCTGTCTGTCTGTCTGTCTGTCTGTCTGTCTGTCTGTCTGTCTGTCTGTCTGTCTGTCTGTCATTATGATCAATTTTACAAATAGACAAAGTTCCACATCAAAGTTCAACAATGGGTGTCCAATGCCGTAATGCTGCATTATAAGTCTTATTGTAAGACTTGTTTGCTTTTATGCAGACCTCATAATGGGCATTTGAAATGTATGACTATACTCCTTATTTTTTATTGTCACTTGACAATACTTTTTAATGTGTATTAGCAAATTATGTCTTGTTCACTGCTTACATAGATTTTTTTATTGGCTAGTTAAAAGTTCATTGATTATCCCAATATCCAATACAGGAGGTTCATTGTCCCTCATAAAAATACCTAAATCCAAAATTTAATGTAATTTTAGGTTGTAATGCTTGATTTCACCTCAAGAGTGTGCCCTGTGTCTCTTAAAGCCAGAAACCATATACACATGTAGATAAATGTGAGTGCCTCCTGCTGGTCATTGCAAATCTTACAGCCTGCACTGTCAACATGTCCTATAAAAGCATTACGGTTCAAGTTTCCACTCTTACAGGGGCTTTGGTCAGATTGAATCAAGTGTGCTAGGAGTAAAGAGGAGATGAATCTCTGAATGTCTGTGGATCTCCAAGATAAATCCATCCATCCATTTTTCAAAAGTCTTATAGTAAAAGTCGAAGAAAATAATTGCATAGCTTTGCCACTTGGTGGTGCTAAACATAGAAAAAACCCAGCTATAACTACGCAATCGTTCATCCGATCGTCTTGATGCTTAGCACGCAGTGTCCAATGTGTCATAAGATTTAATGAGGATATTTACGTATCTCAAAAAACATGGCTGTCATCTGCCAATTACATGTGAGCACTTGTTAGACAATCTTACCAGAGGCGTATTACAACGAAACTCGGTGGCCATGTTCCTAATGTCTTTTTCCTTATGACCTTCAAAACTTAATTTGCTTAAACCCTGCTAATCTCTGTATGTATATATTTATTATGATTATCGATTAATTAATTACAATTTTTTTTGTGTTACAATCAAGTTCAGCAAGCACCATCATAAGTCTTCACATAAAACACATGAAGTAGCTCCAGGCTGATTTCTTTCAGACAGGATTGTTGCAAGGCACAGATCTGGGGAAGGCTACAAAAAATTGCTGCTGCAGTGAAGATTCCCAAAAACACAGTGGACCCCATATTTCCCAAATGGAAAAAGTGTGGCACACCCAGAAATCCTTCGTCCATCACCTGCCCAAAACATCCTAAAAGTAAAGCTTGTTGGTGACAGCATCATTCTGGTGGGGTGTTTTTCTTATTATAGCAGGGACTAGAAGTCTGGTCAGGGTTAAAGGAAAGCTCTATTCAGCTTTCCTTCAACCCTGACCAGACTTCCAGTCTGGGCCGAAGGTTTACCTTCCTACATGACAACAACTCTAAGTACACAGCCAAGACAACACAGTAGTGGCTTAGGGACGAAACTGTGAATGTCCTAGAGTGGCCCAGCCAGACCACTGACTTAAACCCTATTGAACATCTCTGAAGAGACCTAAAAGTGGCCGTCCATCGGTAGTTCCCCATCAGAAGTATGAGTTTATGAAGATTTGAAATGAAGAATGGCAGAAAATCCTCCAATCCAGGTGTTCAAAGCTTGTTGCATCATACCCCAAAAGACTTGAGGCTATAATTACTACGTAGTAGTAATAGTACTAAGTAAAGGGTCTGAATACTTATGTGCATTTAATGTTTTAGTTTTTTCATCATATATAAACTCACTTAACAGCATGGCTTGACATGAGGTTTTGTGTTTACAACAGATTGAATGAATAACTGGATTTGTCTTCGACATAGCCATGAAAATGTATTTTTTTCTTTATAATCAAAGGTGGGATTAGAGCAGCTTGTTTGTGGATCATCGTTTCTTTATGCTCCTACACGCTCATATTTATAGACACACTGTGTTAGCAGAGTAGCTCTGTAGGAGGGAACACTATGTTCAGGACAACAGTGATATAATTGACATGACACAATGAACAGTGTCATTATCGTCTCACACTTCAGTCCATCGCTTTTGCTTCAATCTTCCTGTTCAATAAGTGACAACAAGATGCTTTTTTCCTGGAGCTTTCTGAGAGAAGGAGATTTTCAGAAAGTGTGTAGACCTGCACAATATTGCCTATAGTGTCGGTGAAATGTGTAACGCTGGCTCTCACTCCTATACTGTGAATTTTTGTTTCAATAATCTTACAAAGCTAAGACAGCTCATGAAGGAATTAAAGGAATTTGCAATTAGCATAATTATCTTAGCTCAGAGAGGAGTCATTAATTCCAGGGCTTCTGTAAATGAATTGTCAGTAGCAGCAACTATAGTGGAAAACGGTACTACTGGATATCCAATTCCACAATGTATCCAAAGTAATTGTTTTCATCAGTAACTGCTTTATCCTGGTCAGCGTTTTAGTGGATCCTGTGATTAGAGACCACATGATGAAAGAATTACCACTTAAATGCAATTTAGCATAATTAGTCTATTAGTCATGATTATATGCATGCTTTTGGACAGTGGGAAAAACTCAGTGAACCTGGGGAAAATCCAAGTGAACACGGGGAACATGTATAAAACTCAGACCTTAGGATGGAATCCATGACTCAACCATCAGGTGCAATATGCTTTATGTGTCTATATGACAACCTCAGGTTTCCATAAAAAAAAATTACATTTACAATAATTGGGCTAACTAGTAAACAATACCATAATTTCAGAGGTTCAATGACGGTTGTGTTTGTTAGTAACCATTGCTCTCAGTGTGCACCACAATTCTCAGCTCAAATCTTAGAAATTCATAACTAGCCCATGAGCTGATTCATTAGCTTGTTATCGTATTACAGCAGCCTACAAACTGCACACAAATTAGACAGCAGGTGGAAGCTGTTATGTAATGTAGTCACAGGCGGGCACAAGTGCAGGTAAAACAGCTTTAACAGTACGAAACACAAATCAAAGTGCAAAAGTGTGGTCAATAACAAAAACATTTCAGGCAATTAGGAACAGAATAAACAAGGACAGGTGAGATCAATCTGGCAACGTAGCGTTTAAAGGAATATCAGAGGCTTGGTAATGTCAAATCACAATGAACATTTACATTGCAATGTGTTTGTGTGTACAAATTTTGTCAATTTGGTGTGTGTGTGTGTGTGTGTGTGTGTGTGTGTGTGTGTGTGTGTGTAGAAGGACATCTAAGAGCAGGAAAACTGTCTGGGTGTTGTTGGAGTCTGACTCCATGGTAGTCTTGATTGGAGGTTGCAATGGCTTCTGGGAACTGAAGTAGATCTGGAGGCTGAGATCTGATAGGAATTGTCCTGAAATTTTGTGTGTTTGTGTGTATGTGTGTGTGGGGGGGTCTTTTTTTATTAGAAGCATTTATTCAGCTGTTGATCCCTTCAGGTCAGGTGTGTTGCCTGTTTAGTGTATGTACTAATAAATAAATAATATAATATGCATAATAGTAATTTAGTATGCATTTTATTGTGTTAAGTTACTGTATGTGTGTGACAATCTACAAGCAAACATTTTAAGCAACAGGGTTTTGTGTCATATTCATATTCTTATCAGGACTTTTGCAGATAGTCCTAAAGAATATTTAAGAAATAGAAAGTACACGTATTTACTGGACCCTTTGATATTCACTTCAGATTATGTTCTTCAGACAGTGTTGTGTTTACCCCCCCCCCCCATTATGAATTGGTATTTATAATTTGATAACATAATCATTGGATTTGATAATACATTAGCTTTATTAGACTGAAGAGCTAGCCAGCTGTCTGATTACCATATTTGCAGCCCCTTCCCTTTCTCTATTTCTAAAATATATACAGTATATGTGGTATATTTCTATATAAATAAACCCACTGCTAATAATCATTTTTTTTCAATTTATATATTAATCATATTTATCCCATATACAGTGAGGAAAATAAGTATTTGAACACCCTGCTATTTTACAAGTTTTCCCACTTAGAAATCATGGAGGGGTCTGAAATTGTCATCGTAGGTGCATGTCCACTGTGAGAGACATAATCTAAAAAAAATCACAATATATGATTTTTAAACTATTTATTTGTATGATACAGCTGCAAATAAGTATTTGAACACCTGTCTATCAGCTAGAATTCTGACCCTCAAAGACCTGTTAGTCTGCCTTTAAAATGTGCACCGCCACTACATTTATTATCCTAAATTAGATGCACCTGTTTGAGGTTGTTAGCTGCATAAAGACACCTGTCCACCCCATACAATCAGTAAAAATCCAACTACTAACATAGCCAAGACCAAAGAGCTGTCCAAAGACACTAGAGACAAAATTGTACACCTCCACAAGGCTGGAAAGGTCTACGGGGAAATTGCCAATCAGCTTGGTGAAAAAAGGTCCACTGTTGGAGCAATCATTAGAAAATGGAAGAAGCTAAACATGACTGTCAGTCTCCCTCGGACTGGGGCTCCATGCAAGATCTCACCTCGTGGGGTCTCAATGATCCTAAGGAAGGTGAGAAATCAGCGCAGAACTACACGGGAGGAGCCGGTCAATATCCTGAAAAAACATTGACTTTCTCAGGTGTTCAAATACTTATTTGCAGCTGTATCATCCAAATAAATAGTTAAAAAATCATACATTGTGATTTCTGGATTTTTTTTTTAAATTATGTCTCTCACAGTGGACATTGTCATTACGATGACAATTTCAGACCCCTCCATGATTTCTAAGTGGGAGAACTTGCAAACTAGCAGGGTGTTCAAATACTTATTTTCCTCACTGTAAGTGTTAAGACTAACAGACGAGATGTGTTCCCAGATCAGGGTTCTATACACAATGGTTATGGCAAACAAAGGAAAAGTATAAGTGCAGATTTGCGTAAAGTGTAAGTGCAATATCATGTACTGAACACATTTGTTGTCAGATAATGTGTAAAATGGACAAGTGGAAGGAGTATTATGGAATTTATAGTGGCAGTAGCAGGTGCTGAAAACGGTCATACTTCAGGTAAAGTTCAGAGATCTTGTTCCCTACACGAAAATAAGAATAATAAGAAAAGTGCATCTACCATTGGTAATCCTGGCCCAGAATCTTCTTACTTTGCCTAAACCATAACATCTACACAACCAACTCACACATTTAACAAATATATATATATATAGCTACAAGCTCCAATCATTTTTGTTTCCAATATAAAAAGTTTACTCTAATTACACTTATAATTATTACATTCTGAAATGCTTACAGACTAACAATCTATTCATGATTGTAAAGTGGGAATTTCAGTCCTCCAAGATCTCTGCATGACTTATTTCGTTTGGTGTGCTATTGAATTGGTCTAATTATATCTTGACAAGCGCTGAAGGAGAGGATCGATTGCTTAAGCAAAAGCATTTTAGAGTTGATAGAGTTGGTGGAAGCAACAAATAGTTGTATAAGGCTAATCAAAGATTGAGTAAAGAAAATTTGTAGTGATCAATATGATACTTAAAAGACTGATAGGTGAAAGAGAGAGAGAGAGAGAGAGAGAGAGAGAAAGAGAGAGATAAATAAGGATCAGGGGTTTTAAACAGTCAGTAGACTCATTACTGCATAATTAGGTTATTAAAGAAGGTAAAGATTACATACAATTGAAAATGCTGCTCCTGGGCCTGGCACTGATGAAGGAAAATGTTCATTGAATTGTAACTGATATTTAAAAATTCATAAATTAAAGACCACTGAACCACTGAAATCTGTCTAAGCACTGAAATTTTCCACTATTCATTAGGTTAAGCATGTGCAATTGAGCAAAGCCACCCTGCCTCTGCAGACTCTGTAGTTTCTCAAAGCAATAGAGCAGCTTATAATGCAAATTAAAATCATCAGCAAGTTATTTCTCACTCTGGAGATCATAGAATGATTATACTTTATCAGCAGTATAATTCATATCAAAGGAAATTGAACGATACAGCTGCGAAATATTTAAAGGAACTCTTTCACTTAGTTAAAATAGTCTTCGGCATACGACTAATTAGTTGATGAGCTCAAATAGCGAAGGAACGAAGAAGGTCCATTTGTTATAAAATAAGAGCGCATAAATCAGTCTTCAAGTTTTCAAAAATATTAATTCTGTTTATACATATTGAATATTGCAATTTAGTGGTTTTGGAAGCCCTGCATCCTTCCATTTTGAACAGAATTAATTGTATTTGCTGAATGTTTAGTTTACACTCACCAGTCACCAGTAAAAAAAAACAGCTTCATTTATTGTTCACATCAAAAATCGCTTTGGGGAAAATGTGATCTACTCTTGACCCTGTCATGATTGATTATCCAAGACAGTCCTTCATAACCTCTCCTGGGTGTCTAATTCATATACTTCAATTGCCAGACATGGCCCCCCTGTACTACACACCCCAGAACCCACTACTGCCAACAAACAGTGGACTTTTGGACTTCATTTAAGTCTCCAAAGATGGGGAGTAGATCAGGTTGTCCTTAATGTATGCTATAACATATTTCCCCAACATGCATCTAAGAACATTATTAATAAAACAATAGAAGACAGAGGGGGCACTAGAAAGGACTTAAGGCATTATCAAGTATTTATAATGGCCCATGTTTGTACTGCACACCTGTCTTTCACTTATCTACTTCTGGATATAAACTGCATGAACCTGACAGATATATTTTGCATGTGTGATCAGTGGTCTGGTAAATGGAAGGAAATATTTGGTGGAGTTTTGGGGTGTGTAGTCTGGGGTGGCCATCTTTACAGGCTGTGGCAAGCTCTGGGATTTAAACTTCATGGATTGTGTGAACTACGCATTGGTTTTTGGATCCGAAGGACATGAGTTTAAATCCCAGCCACATCAAGCTTCTACTCCTGCCAAATGCCATAAATGTAAATGGAATGTAAATGGAACCCAACACTGATCTAAAAAGGATAATGTGTAGATAGTCTTACTTCTTTTATTCAATTGTGTATTTTTCACATCAGCTTCAGTGGTAGTGAGATATTCTGTTCCAGGAAAGGTTAGAAAATTAACCACCTTTTTTTTACCAGCAAATAATATAGAGTAAATGCCAGGAAGAAATGTTGTATTGATGTAATATTTTATTTAAAAAAAACAGGAGGCTTAGCCCACCTAGTCCATTTCCTTCGCCATTTTTCTGGCAGAAACAATATCACAGATCTAAAACACTTTATTGTTTTAGATTCAATTTCATTTATTTATCCACAACATTTACTTACTGTCAATTTATTCAATGTGATCCAAGTAAAATGTGTGTTTTAGGGCAAACCCCAAATGGCTTTTAATTCACTGTGTCCCTTAAATACAATACTTGCCACTTCCCTTTTTTTTAAAAATTATTATTATTACAATATTTTGAGTAATATACTTGTGCCAATTACTGTATGTCACCACATGATTCTCTCCAAAGAATCAGTGTAGTTGGAAGGTGACACCACAGAGACAGGTAATGCGGGGTTCATATTTGTTGCAGAGCAGTGTTGCATGGCTAAGAAATGCTTTAGATTTATGTCAAGTCAAGTCAAGTCAAGTCAAGTCAAGTTTATTTCTATACCCCTTTTCACAACAAACATGGTCTCAAAGCAGCTTTACAGAATTTAACAGTTAAGGTGAATGGTGTGCATTTATCCCTGATGAGCATCCATGGCGACTGTGGCAAGGAATAACTCCCTTAGATGTTATGAGGAAAAAACCTTGAGAGGAACCAGATTTAAAAGGGGAACCCATCCTCATCCTTTAACTAAAGCTATTAAGTCAGGCATCAGAACAAAAACGAGCAAGTTGCACATGATGCTGTTTTGCAGTCTGTTCTAATGATGGTTAGATTTTAGAAAACAACGTGTTTTATTACAATCTTAGCAATTACAATTATAAGTACATTACTTTGGCTTGATGGGCATGAGCTCTTTACCCTTTTCATGAAATCCTTCTCAAAAGTGCTACATTTGCAATCAGTTTTTCTAACAATCCACCTTTTATATAATTATATATCAATATACACCAAATAGGAGCAAGCACAGTTTAACATA